>NC_135272.1:11037500-11662500 GCF_051311805.1 Agelaius phoeniceus | reverse complement strand
ACAAGGGCACATCAGTGCTTGTGGGTTTGGGACTGGTGTGCTCATGCTGCTGGCTCAGTTTCAGCTGTCATGTGCTATTACTCAGGGCTCCTAAAGACAGCCTTTACCTCCAAAATTATTTCCCAAATTCTCATCTTCCCAAATTATTATCTGAGACAGTGTGCTCCCCAGTTCTTGGATGGCTGGAGGCACTGGAAGGATTTCAGGGAGGATGATGGTGTTAGAGATGCTCACAGCACTCATACTCCTCTGTTATTCATGCAAGTCTCCACCCCCAAATTTTGGGAGTCAAACAAGAGCATTGAGGCAATACAACTCCCAAATGAACAGATTTGGGAGACATTGGAGAAGGCAGAACTGAGAGATAAATAAAACCTGTCTCTCTCTGCATGGATCAGAGGTTTTAGGCAAGCAGCTATCAGATGAGATTGGCTTTGTCCCCTCACTCCCTGATGAGCTATTTTCCACCACAGCCCACTGATGGCAGCAGGCACACTGCAGACTTTCTGTTCCAGGCAGATGAGAGGCTGTGATGTGCATGTGGAGCCTTCCTTCACCTGAAATGTTCATGATGCAGGGAGCCCTGAGAGATGCTGTGGTCTGGGAGAGGTGGAACCACCTTCTGCCTATCCCCTGCACACTGGTCAGGAAAGTTCATACTAGTTTTCTTTCTCACTGTTTATCTCTAAGAGATGTCAAAAAACCAGCATTTTCTTTCCCCTCCTAGGAAATTATCCTTGCTGCTTGATGTTGGAGGGCAAATTGTTGTCCTGCCTGTGCTGAGTAACAATGGCCAGCCATCAGCCAGAGCCAGATTTAACATGTGAAAGCTAAGATGGAGAGATTTAAAACAGTTTTTTGACAAGACCTACTTAATTCAAATGGCTGGTTAACACACAGAGCAGAGAATTAATCTTGCTTTAACCCAACTAACCATTTTTAAATTAAGAAGCATTTAAAGACTTAACATACCCAAATACTGCCTTGTAACTGAACAGAGACAAGATGATCATCACTTCAAGAATTTGCAGCTTGCTCTGAAAGCAAAATTGAAGCAAACCATGTAGTGATGGTTACCAGAAGGCTGGGGGGGACTGGTGCTACAGGTGCTTCTCCAGGAGACAGATGTGGGCTCTGGTCCTTGTGCCACTGATGCTGCTCTAACTTGTGGATCCCAAGTTCTCAAGCTCATCTTGCACAAGCCAAACCTCTCAGATGCCCAGCATTTAAGGTAGGTGACACTCCCTGATCTCTACAGATATTCCATTAACAAGTGCAGGACACTGTCTCCACACTGCTGAGAGGAAGGAAAACCCCTCTGAGATGAGGTGAGGAGCATCCCACGAGGCTGGGCTCAAGGAAAACCTCTGCAGGCAGTGGTGAAGGCTGGCAGGAGGCAGGATGCCATCACCATCACCCCCCTGGCTGCCTGCCAGGACACCAGGAGCTGCTGACACAGGAGCTCTCCACAGTGAAGCTACTCACACTCTCTACTCACCCTGGACTGCTGCAGGTCCTTGCTGGCTATCTCTGGCCTCCAGAAAAGCAGTGAGAAAGGAAAGAGGACTTTTCAGCTGGAAAGGAGTTAATTTGCCTTCTCAATTATCTGCTGATGTCATTATGACCTTTCATAGTTAAACAAAATTACCCTAAACAAACAGGGCTCAGCACTGGGGTGGAACACTGGCATTAGCAGCTGGCCACACTCACTGCAGGGGAGCCCTGACATATTGATATTAATTTACATTTCCCATTGACCATCATTTTCAATTCCCTCCAGCACTGAATTTTTAAGCACTGAGGCATGTTCCTCCTACTCTTCTGTTAAATGCTTTAAAGTTAATTGAAGATGCTGGCTGGCCAAGAAAGGTTTTAAATTCCTTTCTCAAAAGATCTGACTCACCTAACACCTCTCGAAAGGACACGAGAGCTGGAGGCAAAACAATTCTGGGGCAGCTTCCAGTCAAAGGCTTTGTAACCTGGTTTTCTCAAAAGAAGAAAGTGAGAAGAAAGACTCCAAGTGCCCACCATCTGCAATTAATTTCCACAGGGAGAATGGTTAAGTGCTGGAAAAGGTTTTCCAGAGGGACTTGGGAATCTTCTATCCTTGCTTGGTTGAGTTGTGAACATCTCCAGGCCCTGAAGCAACCTCATCCAAATTTGAGTAAGCTCTGCTCTGCACAGGGGGTTGGACCAAAGACCTCTGCACATCCCTCCCAAAGTCAATCACCCCCCAACTCTAAAAAAAAGGCTGAAAACCTGACAGGAACCATTTGTTGAGTTGGTGACTAATTAAAAAAAAATATTGACCACAAGCTGTTTAAAAAAACCCAAACAAAATTACAGTAATTATATGCAACTTAATTTATCAACTGTGAAGAGTTACCTGAAGGCAAGAAAATTAAGGGGATTAAAATAAGGAGCATTACCTCTTGTGACAAAGAGACAGAGGCAAAAAATTGCCATCAACTTGTGTTTATGAGCTGCTGTGTTTCTAATTAGGGCCAGACACCAAATTTGCATTTATCTTGATTGAAACAGAATGAAAACTGAAAAAATAAAGGCAGCCAATGTTAAACATCTTTCCCTGTTTAATTCAAGGAGTAACCTTACAGCATTCAAAACAGCTGCTTTTTTTCTTCTGTTTTAAAGATTTTGGCTTTGTCAGAGCAATTTCAATTTAAAAAACACAGGATCTTCAAGTGGGGGGAGAGAAGGAATGAGGTCACCTGCCAACAGGCTGGGGTACAACAGCAGCCAGGGCAGTTTCCAAAATAAATTAGTAGGCACTGATAAACAAGCCAGAGGCTGGGGGAGACCCACACCTGAAAGCAGGGGAAGCAGGCAGAGCAATGGTAATGGATCATCACATCAGCCTGCCTTTGGAGAGGGCTGGCTGGGGAGCATGCTCAGCACAGACACTCCACACCAAATTCTCTTAAAATGCAGCAAAATGGAAATCAAACTAGTGCTCAGTGGGATGTGTCAGACAGCTGCCATCAGGCAGAAGGAACCAATTTTGTTTTCTTCTGCCACTGTGACTCAGGTTACTCATACAAGGGAGACCTGCAGGTAGCACTCCCAAGCAGGACACAAGCTGCTGTGCTCTCTTCTCTCTCTCCTCTCCTTCTCTCCTCACTCTTCCCCCACTGACACACCAGGAATCATGGAAGAAAACCAGAATGCAGCATCTGAGAACCATGCATCCACCTCTCCTCCCTTGGAGCTCAGCATCACTTTTCTCCCCACTCTCCAGAAGTTACTGTCCCACATCCTCCTACCTCTGCATGAGCACAGCTGACCCCCTAGAAACATGCACCAGCACTGAACCAGGACAGGACCTGTCCCCAGTTCTGCCACAAGGCTTCATCCTTGCTTCTTTACTCATATCCTCAAGATTATCCTTGCTCTTCTTCCCTGCTCTGTGCCCAAAGGGTGTGAGAAGATTACACAATCCTCCTGGGAAGTGAGAGTCAGGCTTACAACATGTGGAGGACAAGAGAGCTGTGCAAAGTCCCTGCATCAATCCCAGCCCCTGTGGCATGAAGGAGACATGTTCTGCAGTCGGTGAATGGAAAAGGATTCTGTTTGCAGAACAAAACACTTCCCACAGGTATCACTGTCTGCATTGCACCTTTGACACCCAAGGCAGGGAAAAGATGCCATGCCCACCAAATGCACTTTGGAGCTTAAAGAGTTCTGGCAGCAATCCTGACAGTTTAACCTGGCTGCTGCTCGTGAGGACCATCTGCACCTTCTTACCTGCTCTGCTATCCTGCCAAGAAAGCAACAACAACTCTCAGCTTCATGGTTTATTCCCCCTCCATATGTACAATTAAGTGTATGCATGACCATTAAAAATAAGGCTACTTATATCATGGCTCTGAAACACGTTACAAACCAACTCCATCCCCTCTCTTGTTCCAACATTCAAGATGCTTGGCTTCCATGGTGTGCAGAGAGGGGCAAACACAACCAGACCACACAGGTGATTGAGTGGTGCAGGGCTTTGGTAACTGGATCTAGAAGCTTCCTCCTCCAGCTGAGATAGTCACACACAGCCAGGTGAGTGGGAGGCAGATCTTCATCCCACGCTGTCTTGGCAAGCTCAGTCCAGGTCCCAGGAACTGCAGCTCCCTCATCTCAGCACCTTGCTGGTGGCAGGTGGCCCACATGGACAGGAGGACAGCTCCATCCTCTCCTTTGGAACTGCCCCTTTGGGGCAAGGAAGGGGTCTAAGGAGAGGAGGGAAGGGAAGGTGTCCTTCTCTTCTTGATGACTAGAGGACTTCAGTCTCCAGTGGTGTCAACCTTGGTGACATTTGTCAACATGTAATGCATCTAAAAAAGAATTAATAAATCAAAGGAACAACAGAACCGTATCATGATGGGATTTCAAAGTGGATTGCTTGCATGTCCAGGTAAGGCTTAGAGACTTTCTTTTTCCAGTGGGGATGAAGAAGAGTCCAGATGAAAGTAACTGGAGATGTGCAACTGAGGACAGCCCTGTGTGCTCCTGTGAGCTCCCTTCACAAGTAAATCTGTTCTCTTATGCAACAAGACAATCTTCCAGCTTCAGCTTGTGGCTCAATAAATTTTATTATTCCTTTTTGTTTTTATTTAAAAGAATTTGTTTTCCTATCATAAAAATTGGACAACCATACCACCACCAGCAAAGTCTGTGGAGTTAATGTTGATGGCAGACAGTTTACTGGTGTTACCAGTGTCTCAAAATGTCCTAGGAAGTCCATAAATGGAAAAAAACCCAAACATGATCGTTCTGGGGAGGAACATCAAGGTGGTTTTGGTTTCTTGTCCCACTGTGGTTCCCAGATGAATACTGTAGCATATCAGCAGGACCAAGTACCTCATGCCTTGAGAGAAAACCCTTCATACCAGCTCCAGTACCTGGTTAGTAAGGAAGATGAGACATTTAGAATAGGAATTTATGACATTTATTATTTCCTATGTCAGCATATAGATCTCTAAGACAGAACTGACCCTTCTATCTCATCTCCACCCCTTACCCTTTATTCACCAGCATGCAATAATATCCCACAGATGGGAAAAGCACTTGGCAAGCATCCCAATTTGGATGTCTGCTTGTGTGATGATAAATTAGCCACAAAGCAAAACCATCCACAGCTGCCTCATTTCCCCTCATCTCAGTCACACAGCTCTTGGGAATCTTGTAACAGAGATCAGAGCTTTTGTCATCCCAGCCCTGTGTGCTCTTGTTTCCCTTGTGCAGGCTGGGATGGAACAGCAGCATCTGAGGGCATGGACTAGAGACAGCAGAAAAGTGCCTGTGGGGCTGCCAGAGTCTGCAAGAACCTGGTTTGGCTTCCCTGGGAGAAGCTCTAGAGCTGTAGCTCATGGGTGATGCCCAGAATGGCATCTGTCCCCAAAGTGGGCTGGGTTTGGGCACACCCAGGCCTTTCCCAGACCATCCCACCTTCCTGCTGCCTCCTGTCAAAGGCAAATGGAGATAGCAGAGTTCTGACAGCCCTGGCTGTCTGTACATTTCTCTCTGTCTACCATCTCTCATTAACAAGCAAAGTGCATGAGCAAAACCTCTCCCCTCTAATCACTGCTCTTGCTGCTGGATTCACTTCAAAATATCAAAAGCTTCTGTGCATTTTGCCCATTTTCCTAAGGAGTAGCTGACCAAAGTAACCACCAACCAATTCCAAAACATGATATATAAACAAATCCCTTATGAATGAGAGGCTACAGCATCACATGCTGCAACAGCAGGAGTAACCCAGCCACTTGTGTCCTAAAAAAGGGGGGAAAAATCTTGACATGCAATTTAACCCAGACCACTCAGGTCTTTCACCAGTCTTGCATTTTTGGTGATTTTCCCAGGTTCAGAGCAGCAGGTCAGGTAGAGAACTGCTACTGCCACAGGGATGTGAGGGACAATCAGGACCTCAGCCTCGTGACAGTGACAATGCAGTGTAAAACTCTGCACACAGCAAGTAAATGCCTTTACCAGCAGCTCCAGAATGCTGCCAGGGGTCTGGGCTACAAGCTTAGGGCATTAAGCACCAAACCTAACAGCATGGTGGAGGTCAGTGAGGCTGTGCAGAATGTGGGATAAAGTTCTAGGTTTGGGTTGAGTTTGGCACTGCCTTGGGCACTGGTTTTGCTTGGCTGACACACACATAAAGAAGGACAGTCTTCTCCACATCACTTGACATTCCACAGACAGAAATACATTGAACAGACACTCTGGAAGACTTAATTAAAGAGCTGAAAACCCGGTACTGTGCACAGGGAAGGCTGATGCTTTCACAGAACCCCATGCTGGCAGCTGCTGTCTGTTACCACCCGTCTGAGCACCAGAGTCAAAGGCAGGGAGCATCCCTGCTCATTTCAGTGCTGCTCCAGCCAGCTGCACACCAGGAGCTCAGCTTTCAGCCCTGCTGCCCCTGCAGCAGCCAGAGCACAGGCTTGGGTTAATGCTGGTGAGTTAACACAGCCTCTGCTGCCATGGGAGCCACTCAGCCTGGGGAGGTGCCTGTGCAAGGCCCTCAGTGCTGCCAGGACCCCAGGGAGCAGCAGCAGGGGCAGCACCTCTTCCACACCTCACTGCAACTGGTTTCACTGCTGGGGCACTGCCTGCTCACTCCACTGTGTGCCACAGGCAAATACATCATTTAAATTGCAAACCTCCACACCAAGATGACCTCCTCTAATGGTTTCTCCTGGCTGTTCAGTGTCTCTGACCTTGCTCTTTACTATCAACAGATTCAAGTGTTTAAATGCAAGATGTGTAAAATAACTTACCTTAATTGTACCCTGACTGTTAGCAGCAATAAGCACGTTGGACTCCTGGAAAAAAAAAAAAGAGGCACTATCAGAACCTGCCATTGCTTTCCCCCCCCCCCCCCCTTTATTTTGGATGAAGCACCAGAGAAGAAGTTATTTTTATCTTAAACATTACAAGTATATCTAATTTCAAAGGGATTTAACTCTTCCTATATCCAAGATGCTTTCAAGGCTAGAAGTCTTTATAAGTTATACTACCTTGAAGAATTAGAAAGCAATAATCCTTAGTGCTTGTACAGAGCTTTAAATCTCCAAAGCAATTTACAAACATGAATTAATTCTCACAGCCTCCCTGTGAGGTGGACTAATAAAAATAATGGTTATTTCATCTTTTGGCAGCACATGGACAAAGATCTCCAGCACCCTAACTAAACCAACTAATCAGCGTTACAAAACCCCTCTAGCTCTGAGGGCGAGAGGCTTCAGATGACTAAAACAGAGAAGAGATTAGAGAGCAATAGCAGATGCACCCAGTTTGAAAGAGAAGATAAACAGAGAGGGCTCCAGCCCTGCCTTAAGCAGAGAGGCAGCATCTATTTACCTCCTGCCAATTGATGGAGTTGCATTTGGAGATATCCTGCTTGACTGCAAATTAATGGTCTGCTGCATCAGTCAGGCAACCCCCAGGCAAAAGCTGGAGAAGAGAGAGCATCTTCTCTCCAGACTGCATTCCTCACGTGACCAGCAAGCACAGATGCACCCTCCCCAGCCAAAATCCTATCCAAAATCGACAGGAAAATCCACACACAAGCACTGGGGTGCTGGCAAGAGCCCCAGAGATGTGGGGAGGAGCAGTGCTGCCAGAGGGGTGTCCTGCAGCCATCCTGGTGCCAGCAGACGTCGCACGCTGCTCAACGCCCCCAGAGAACTGATTTCTCTCAAGACAGTTGATATCTTCTCTGAGACACATTTTGAAATTTCTCTCACTGCTGCTACCCATCCCCAGACAAACTTGCTGTAATTATGCCATGCTTAGCACATGCATTTTTAATGAACTCAGTGACTAGAACACGCCCTGCTCCGAAGGGAGTGGGAAGGCAGCTCAGCACAGCCCCAAGCTGGCTGTGTGCTGCCTCACCGTGAACTTCAGGACCTGGCACAGCCTCAGGATTTGGGGCAAAGGAAGAAAAACCCCCTTCAGTGTGAAAATCCATTTATCAGGTAAGAATAGCCTTGTGGTGGACCACTGGGCTAACTGACACAGACAGATTTGTTCACCCTGGTGCAATCATTAGAGGATTAGTTAAAACTCCTGATATTATCTCACTAATGATCCTCCAAGTCTAAGCTCCTGAAAAGAAAGTATATCCTCAAAGGAAGAATATACTGCAATTTCTTTTAATTTGGTGGCTAAGAACCTAATGCAGTGAACTCCCAGCTTCTGGTTAACAACATTAAAATCAAAACCCACTGGAGGGGGGGTTGATTTTAATATATATAAATATTATCTGGGCACTGAAACAGGGACCAGGATGCCTGATAGGATTCTGGAAGCAAGGGAGAGGGACCAGCAGCAATCTACTGTGCAGTGCAGGAATCCTGAACTCCTGAGTGCAGATGATGCAGGGTTTGAGTGATTCCTGTTTGCACTGTGAGTGACTGGCAATTCACCCTGCTGCTGCAGTCTGCTGGGGTGCCACTGTAAATGAACTCTGTTCCAATGAACAGTTTTACCTCCTAATAAAATAGAAAATGCCAGAGGGTAATTTACTCTCACTCCCTTGTTCTTCAGAAGCCCCTGGGTGTTGGGTTTTTTTCAGCAGGGTCTGAGCTAATCACTGCTCTGCTGCTTTCATCCACAACCATGAGATGCAAACAGGAGCAGACAGCAGCAAAATTAGCACCAAATCTGTCACTGAACAGTGACTTGCTTGTTAAGGCACTCTTGCACTACTTCTCCAGGAACACAGCTAAGTAACTTGTTTTTAATCCTCCAAAGTGACAATTCACTTCCTTTTGTGTAGCCTGTAAAACAATCAATATACTCAATGTGTTAAACACCTAAAGAAGACATGAAGTTGTTTACATCTGCAGGTTTGTAGCTGTGTGCACATTAAACCAATCTTTTTGCCAGGACATGTATGAATGGAAAGAAAACCACCATCACCACTGAACTGGCAGAACACCTATTTCCCTAAACACTACTGTGACTACCTGTAGCACTGAGGCATGAAAAACAGGCCCTCACCATCCACTGCATGTTCTACTTTAGCAAAACCAATTGGTGTTTTTGTGCAGGGCAAGAAGGTTTAAGGACTGGCCTTACTCATCCCTTCCATTTCTGCTGCCTGCAGGAGCCAGCAATTCCCAAAGCAGAGGCAGCACTGGGAATGTGGGAGACCCAGCCCAAGTGAGTAATCCTGCTCTGAAGAAAGCAGTTATTAAAATGACTCCTCTACACATGAATCTTCTCCTATGAGAAGATTTTATGCACCTGCAGCCCCTCTTAGCAGGAGAGGCAGAAAGAACAAGCTGCTTTTGCTAAAACAAGACTGAAGAAGAAAAATGAACAAACATAGCAAAGATTGAGAGATTAAGGTTTACTGCCTGGCAAACAGCAGCATTTTGCTCTGTGTGGCTGCTAATCTCAACCTTTAGAATCTTGGTCCTCTTAAGGCAATAGAAAAAAGCTCTGGGGGCATCAAAATTATGCATCTTCTTGTCTTTTAGTGTTACATATGAATTTAAAAATTTAATTGGCAGAGGTAGGTGCATGTCAGGATTCATGTTAATACAGAGTGCAGTTCCAGAACTGCTCTAACATGCTTCAGGGCTGAAGTTCTGTGCTAAGAGCTATAAAGAACTTCCTGCATCTGCCTGCCTGCCTTTTTTAAAATTTTTTTGGACTACAGAGACAGTACAGACAGTATTATGGGAAATCTGAAGGGTAGTTCCTTGACATGGGAAGGACTTGACACCACCATGAATCTCTGTTATTACACAGGTTGGATACATATTCACAAGGAGGTATCCATTATGTAAAATGAGGCTGTAAATTGGTCTTGAGTGCAAAGACAGACCTGACAGGAGCACCTCTGAACCTGACACATCCCTGTTTCTCCAGTCTGAATATGACTGCTGGACCCACAGTAACTTTAGAGCATTCACCCATGGGATTTGAAGGGACTTTCACTGATTGTACCAAAAAAAGGAGAAATTTTTGCAGCACATTCTTGATGGCAATGAAAAACAAAATCAAGTTTAGGACCTTCCAGAGGATATGAGATACCTGCTAGATTCATCATTCAAAGGAATTATTCACCTGGTGACAGCTGGGTTTTGAAGCACACTGATTTCCTTCCCTCCAAGATGAGCCCTATTTTGGATGGCCCTGGGGAAGCAATTTGTACAGGAAAGGAACAGAGGAGAATTAAAGTCTGCCTGACTGCTGGTATTCATGCAAGAGTAGTCAACATTAAGACAATCAGAAATGCTCTGGATGTTTTGTGAGGTTTGAAGAAACTCAGCTGAACAACTCAAAAGTTGTCAGAGCTGCTCCAGTGCAACAGGGACTCAGTGACAGCTGAGGTTGGAGTTCTTCCACCCCTTTATATCTTTGTGTAAGAAAACATTGCTGGGAGGAGAGGATGCCTAAATTAATGTGATCCCAGATGGACAACTTGGAAACCACACACACATCTCCTTGAAGGGACACCCACTGATACCCAAGTGAGGAAAAGCTCTGGGCAGACCCTCCAGCCTCCAGTACCTGCAGGGTTCCTCTCTGCTACCCCTCCTCACCACTAAAGCTGCCTCACTGCAGCTGCAGGAGCTACACATCCCTCTCACCAGGGGGCTTGTGCAAAATCACAGCTGAGCATTTCAGTCTTCCTCTGTTGACATCAATCCTGTCCCAAAAGGGCTCAAAAAAGATGAGCACAAATCACTAACAATTTTTTTTTCCCTTGAATACGATCCTTTCTGGGACTATTCCTCCCTTGCTATCCCACACATATCAATCCTTGAAGTGGAAATCAGAAGGAAAAGCTGAAGAGATCATTCCTTAGGATGGATGCGTTTCCAAGTTATATGTGAACATTTTCACGTGAAGGACTGGAAATAATTTTTGGCTCTTTCACCATATTGTAAACAATTACAGGCCACAATGTTTGCACTTCTTTGTTATGCCCCTCATTCTACACAAATAAAGCAGATTCACCTCAAACTTCCAGCACAGCCATCACTCAGATAAGCATGAGTTTCCTGGATTTTCAGCTAGGTTTGTTCTATGGATTCAGAGCTAGGGTTCTTCAAGATCTTATTTTAAATTAACAACTTCTCACCTTCCCTCCCCAGCAGATGTTTTGGCTAACAAATGGCTGTGTTTTCAACACTTATTCCAAGGAGCTGGAGCCTAATTAAGCAAAGCTGTTGAATCAGTGGGAAAGTCACTTGGGTGAGAAAGCTTGCACTCAATTGTCTTCTGTTATTTACAGGTAGAATAAAAGTATATAGTTGAACTACATCTAGTGCTGTTTGTACAGAAACTCCATTATTTAAGTAAATTTACTCCTTCCTTACTGAAGGTGGCAACTATTACTCTGGTGCTGGCTTTTAGGGCTGAGCTGCAGACTATCTGCAAGACATATTTCACCAAAACTTTTCCCATCAATGTCACAAAGTTTTTCTACACATCTAAATGTGCAAAAGTGGTTCCCCAATAGACCACCACTGCTTGACTGCTCTTCATCTTGTAATTAGCAGATTCTAATGGCTTTTCACTCTAATTCTCCTGAGCCTTGGTTATTTTCTTGCTGTATGACACAAGTCAGCTTTTTGTTTTTGAAAGAAAATTACAAATTCTAACCCAGGAAACGCAATGAATGTCCAGTGTACAAAAATCAAGAGGTTTTGAAAAGCTGAACTGATTAGATCCCTTCCCACTGGGACAATGTGCAAATTTTGGTTTTTTTCCCCATTCTTGTGATACAAGTGTTATCAATGAAAGGTGCACAGTGGGTTGCTTGAAGTGGTGCACAACCCTCTATCCCTGTAAACCACAATTTGCTTTCTATGCCATCACACTCACCTAACATTAATCCCTTCTGAGTAAATTTAAAGGAATATTTATTATCTATACTGTGAACATCAGGCTCAAGCAGAAATTAATTACTTTACACCAAGTGCTTCTTTACAGAACAAGGTCTAATATATAAAAGATGTTATACCAAAATATTTTAGGAGCAGCAACACCCAACTCTTTAGGTATTAAACCTGGAACAGAACATGCACACCTAAACTGTGTCTTTTAATCCTTAGAAACAGTATTTTTATCTAATTCTGAAGGTAATTCCTTTGTACACAGAGAGATAAAGCCTCTTTAGGCTTTAGGCTTATCTGGGCCCCAGCAAAAAAGAGAAAACTCAATCCATATGAAAAAGGTGTTGTCTGTGCTTCTTTCTAGATCCAGCTGCAAATACACAATGTTTTGAGTTTTCAAGTTCACAAATGCTACACAATTATACCCACCCAGCATAACAAGGATATTTCCTAAAATGTTAAACCACAGATTTAAAGATTATGGCACTCCTTTGACTCACTTTCTGTAGAAGGACTTGCCTACAATCATATACACATACATAGTTTCTTCTTATGTCAGAGTTCATGGGCACACTGTGAAGCTTTTTAGAAAAAAGTTTTCAAACAAATTAGTGTTTTCATCATCCTGCATCATACAGAGTTTGCAGCTTCCACACAAAATGAAGTACATCTCACAAGGAAATCTGCCCAGGCAGAAATTCAGCATCTCCTTGAATCCCTTCCCTTGTTTTTCAGCAATTCCAGACTTTAATCTCTGTACCTGGGATACCTTTATCAAGTTTTCTGACACTTCCACATCTGGTATTTCTACCTGCAACTCAATACTCATGACTACAGCTCTTTTTCCTACTCCCTGAAGTAATCTTCTCATTTTGGATTTTACAATGCATTTTTCTCCTTCTATTCAGATCCAACCCAGCAGAAGACGATGCTGTGTAACTGGAAGCTTATTTGTTATCAGACATCCCCAGGTCTGTATTCACAGCTCAGGGGAGCCCTGAGGAGAGCAGCAAGGCTTGCTCCAATGACACACTTAAAGAAGCAGTAAGCTATCTCTCAGCCAAGTGAGAAACCCCTTCATCTTGACGTGCCCTTTTCATTTCTGCATGTACCTCTCAAAAAACAATAACAACAAGGCAACTGAAGTCAGGGCTAGAAGAACATAGAAGTACACGCATATCCAGTGCTGTACACAGCCATCAATTTCCTTGTTTCTATGCCATCTTCTGAACTCAAGATGGAAATGAAGGCCAATGAGATTGATGGGGAGAAGGCAAAGAAAGCTCTGCAAAGGCAGGAGAGCCAGCCAGCAAAGCCCACCCCAGGTACTGGTGATACATTACTGCCTCTGCAATTTAGTCATTCTAGAACAAAACTGGTATTGATGAGCATCTAATTTATTTAGAATCCAAGATGAGAAAATCTCATTAGACACTTATTATTCTGCATCTACTGCAAAGCAAGATACACAGCTCTAACAGCTGCTGCACACTCCCCCATCAGGCAAGGCAGGGACACATAAGTTAAAAGCAAATTATTCTGGTGTTAGCCCTGCACGCCCAAAGCACAAGTCTTCCCCTCCTCTCTGGATAGGAATATTGAGTTCCACTGCCCATTTATCTGTGACAGGGTGTCTAAAGTTACTTGTCCCTAAAGTCATAAATCTTGGGATATCAGATGCTCCCCATAAACAATGTGGTCAAGACCTTGAAGGAAGTGGCAGCAGTATATAAATACAGCTTACAATAAGCATTCAAAAAACATATACATAAACATACAACAACATTAATATCAATATTGCAAAACCACAGGAAATGGCAAGGCATTACTTTAGTGAAGGCAGCTTTTAGCATCAACTCTTTAAATACTTAAAACTCCTAAATATTCATTTGGCAATGCAATGCCCCACATTGCTTGACAATTGCATGGTTTAAGACCTGCATTCCTACTGCCAATGTCTCTCCCCTTTCCCTTCTATTGTTTGTTGCAGTCAGTCATTACATCATGCTGGAGGTGATGTATTTAATCTCTCCCTAGCCAAGGTCAGGCTGCCCTGCCCAGCAGTACAGTGTGGGGCAAAATCAAGCCTCAGGGTGCTATCATTAATATTGCTATTGCATATGTCTCCCTTCCAAACTCACACCAGAAACAAAATACACAATCTGGAGAAACAGCCACCAATCTGCTGCATGAGAGTATTCAGACATATCATCTAAATCTGGTACTTTTAGATTCTGATTTTGCGCATACCAGTGGCAAACCATCAGGGATCAGAGCTGTAAACAGAAATCAGTAGAATGTGAAAAGGCTTTTCTGTTCAAGCTACCCTGAATTAGATAAGACAAGCAATCCACCCTGCAAACACCAGAGCTATGCAGCCCAGTCCCAAAGCACAGCAAGGAGCACAGCTCTCAACTGCTGCACTAGGAAAGAACGGATGTAGGGAGATTTATAAGAGAAAGGTTTTCCACCCAGAAGATGGCTGGGCACTGGAACAGGCTCCCCAGGGAGGTGGTCACAGCACCAAGCCTGACAGAGCTCAGGATGCGTTTGGACAACACTCTGAGGCATGTGGTGGCATTGTCAGGGTGTCCTGTGCAGAGCCAGGAGTTGGACTTCATGATTCTTGGGGGTCCCTTCCAACTCATGATATTCTATGATTCTATCCCAGCTGCTTGGTCCTCTTTAATTTACAGCACACTCCCCTTGCCCTTACTGTGAAAGGCAAACTTCAATCTGCTAAAGCCCTGCTTCATGTTCAGATGGTTTTGTTGTGCCTCTTTCACACTCATGGTGTGCTTCTCCCACCTCTCTTATCTTCTCTATTCTTCTTCCAAGTCAGTGATTTCTCTTCCAGCTCAACTGTACCCAACACTCCTCAGCTCCCTCTTTCAAATCATCTTCACACTTGAATCAGCAATTCCCTTACTTGTGCAAGAACACTTGGATCTTTCCAAGACCATCTGTACCACATTCTTCAGGGCTTTTATATTTCTGAGATCATTGTCCCTGGCATAGCATTTCTCATCAAAACCTTACTTTCAGCACTCTGTTGTTGGTTTCAACTGCCTCTTCCACAGTACTAGGTATATCTTTCCATCTCCTCTTCCTCCTCTAGTGAATTCACCTTTGAAAATCCTGCTTACAGCACAGTTTCCTTTCTTTTCCCAGTGTCATTTGTATCAGTCTCTAAATAGCTGAATGATAACAGGCTTAAAATTGATCCAACCACCTTGATGTTAATATTTTAAATTATTAAGTCTTAGTTCTCTAATGCCAATAAATCATTTATATGTGCACATTTAATTAACAATCCAATCAGTAAAAACAACTTTGCATTCACGCCACACGTTTTATCAGAGGAACCAAAGACACATTACAACATTAATTAGGTGTAATAAATGCCCTGGTGAGGTAGTGAAATATTATCCTACATGTGGGGAAACAGAGGCAAAACACTTGGTGGATTTGCCCAAGGTTAATCCAGATGTTCCCAATGAGGTGTTAAACAAAAAGGGCAGGGATGAAGGTTTAAATGAGGTTTAACTCTTTTCATAAGAATTCCTGTTGGAACTGCAGTATTTACTTATTTGCTGGTGGGAAATCCATTCCAGTTGCATTCCTTTCCCAAAAAAACCTTGAGGCACAAACCACTGCAATCAAGCATGCTGAAAACCAGCCCTAAATTGTGACAGCCAGTCATGGTTCAACATCACCCCAGCTGGGGGTTCTGAAGGACACTTTATGACCTTCCCACAGCACAGTTCCCACCTTCACACACACCTGAGCTCGTGGGATGCTGGACACTCACCTGCTGCTCTGAGGTCCTAAATGTACATGAGTGTCTGGTAGCTCCAGGTGCTTCAACATCTCAACCAGCCCATGGGGAATTTCACACCAGGAATTCCTGTGTAACTGCTGGGTTACACACTGGCCACTGCTAGTGGGACAGGCTGGGAAAGAAACCTTCCTAAACCCTTCACATGACACCATTCCCTCAAAGCAAAAGTGGAAGAATAATTCATGCATCACAACCAGAGATGGTGGCCATCAATACAGGAAGATGGGTTAATCACAGGTGATGTCAGGAATGATGAAGGGACCAAGCTGAGCCAGGCTGGCCGGGTCAGCAAAAGGGAAACACTTTGGCAGAAATTCATGATATCAATTTATTTAAAACTGATAATGGATACATACTCTGCTACTGTTCATTTTATATGGCTGGCTGTCAACAATGTGGGGCAGCCAAGCTGTCTGGGCAACACCTAATATATGGTGGGGTGACCAGGCTGGAAGCCAAGTGCCCACCAAAGCCAGTTTGTCACTCCCCTCCCTCAGCTGGACATAGACAAATAGGCTGAGAGTCAAGATGGGGACAGGCAGAGATCACTCTCCAATTACCATCACAGGCAAAACAGGCTCAACTTGGGGCAAATCTGATTCATTACTAATCAAATCAGAGTAGGATAACGAGAAATAAAAGAAAATCTTAAAAACACCTTCTCCCCACCCCTCCCTTCTTCCCAGGCTTAGCTTCATTCCTGATTTTTTCTATCACTTCCCCCTCAGGGACAGAGAGGGACAAGGAACTGGGGCCACAATCAGCTCATCACATATTGTCTCTGCCATTCCTTCACTTCTCAAGGGGAAGAGTCCTCAAGCTCTTCCCCTGCTCCAGCATGGGGTCTCTCCCACTAGAGACAGTTCACAAACAGCTTCAGTGGGAGTCCCTCCCACAAAATACAGTTCTTCACAAACAGAAAACCAAAACCAACAAACAAAAAACCAAAAACCAACAAACAAAAAACCAGAAACAAACAAACAAAAACCCCAAAAGAAACAAACAAACAAACAAAAAAACCCCCAAAACCCCCCCAAAAAAACCAAAAAAACTCCCTGTTAGTCCCTGTATGGTCACAAGTCCTGCCAGGAAACCTGCTCTAGAGTGTGGGCACCTCTCTCCACATGTCCACAGGCCCTGCTGGGAGCTTCCCAGTGGTGGGGGCTTCCCACAGGGTCCCATATCCTCCTTTTGGGCATCCACCTGCACTGGCACAGAGTTCTCCATGGGCTGCAGGTGGACCTTCATGGCTGCAGGGAATTCCCTTGTGCCTGGAGCACGTTCTTTCTCCCCCTCCTTCCTCACAGAGCTCTGGGTCTGCAGCAGAATTGTTTCTCTCATATCCTCACTCCTCTCTCCCTTGTGCAATATTCCCACTCAACTCATCCTGAGTACATTATCCCAGAGGTGCTGCCAGCATTGCTGATGGGCTCAGCTTTGGTCAGCACTGGATCCATCTCAGAGCTGGCTGGCACTGGCTCTGTTGGACAAGGAGGGGAAACTTTGGGAAAGTTCTCACAGAAGCCACCCCTTCACCCCAAACCTTGCCACACAAACCCACCCAGTACATCTCATCTCCTGCAGGTTGTACCTTTTTGCCCCATTCTAATGAAAACCACCTCCAATCCCAAGCCTGATCTGACACAGATAATCAAAAAAGGGCCAGCCTGAATTGTGACATTTTTAGTTTCTATGCTTTATCTGTAATAACACCCCTTAAACATACCCAACCACTTTTAAGTGGGACCCCACCACCAAACCAAAGCCAAATCCTGATACAACAGTATCCTAAACCAACCAACTTTGAAAGTTCTGGACATGCACTTAAATCCTGACCATTGCATTAGTGGGTCTCAAAATAATGTTTCAGGGGGACTTGAGTGCTCAATAAACACATTAACTCTTCTAAATGTTTTGCTTATGCCAGCTGAAAAAGAAGGATGATGGTTTCACTGCATCTGCAAGCTTTCTAATTGTGTTAGTGGATGGGCCAGAAGTCTGGCAGCCATGGAAATCAAAGTCTTCATTTCTCTTTAGGCCAAGAACAGTATATTTAATAGCAACAGGAATGGAGTCACAGTTCCAAGTGTCAGCACTGAGGGTGCTGTCTGAGGCAGGGAACAACAGCATAGGTTCAAGCTGAGCTGCAGGCAGGGAGTGTGGGGAATTACACATCTGTGGGGAAAGCAGGGCTACAGCAATAGGAAGAAACACACCAGGAAAGCAAAAATATCTCACCCCTGGAGGCTGCTTCCACCCAAAGGGGTGCAGGCTGGCTTGGTGGTAAGAACAGACAAGAGAAGGATTCCTGCAAGGTGGCCCAGCTTGTAGCTGCATAAACCACTATTTATATAAAAAGATATATTTATAATTTTTTCCCTTTTATTCTCTATGCAACACATGTGCCAGAGAAGTGACCTCACCAGGACCTGGTGAGACAAAAGAAATAATAAATGGTTTCTTGTGGAGAAAACTCAAGGCACAAACATTAACATTAGCATGCAGAGAAGCTTCATGAAATTATACCTATACTAATGCTATTTATAATATATGCTGATTTGGGAAAAAGGACTTTGATTTGAGGAATGAAAGTTTAATTAAGGTAAAACAAAAATTTCCATTAATCTTGATAGAATTCGTAGTCTGCTGCTCTCCTTCACCATCCACTTCAGCAAATGCTGTAACAGGATCAAGAGCAGCCCTATGTACCTGAAACCTCCTGCAGTGCAGACAAGGTTGGGCAAGCTGGACCAGAGCATGTGGCCCTCCCCAGGCTTGGGAAATAGGACACTTTGTCCCCTCAAGATATTGCTCCAAAAATGCCCTGAGTGCAGTAGGCACATGTTTTCACTAGCCAGGACACACAGGAAAATGAAGAAAGGATGTTGATAAACTTGAGAATGGCAAAGAAAAATGGCCAGAGCCTAAGACCTGCAGGCAGGTTCTGATAGCATGCATCTCATGTCACAAGCACAAGTTTTCTCCTGAGCAGGTAAAATTCCAGTGATACTTAAATCTTCTCCCTGTGTGAATTCAAGTCACAGAGTTTGTATTAAAAACATTTCCTTTTTTTGTTCCCACAGTACAGGTAAGGATGGGGCAGCAGAGCAGAGTATCTTCCCCAGCCAGCAGAACCATCTCCTACACACCTGTGGCCAGGAGGGGGTTTAGGGCTGGCTTGGCTCACAGCCAGTGAGGGCTCTGTAAATCTATTATAACTGTATGGAAGAGGGAGCTGACCTGAGCTGTGGCCAGGTCATGCCTGCAAAGCTGTTTGGAAGACAGGGATCTTTGCTTTGTACAGTGAAAGATGCTGGGATCTCTGAAAGAAGATATTTCAAAGCCATTTTTGCAGGTCAGTTGTCAAAGTAAAGCCACAATGCAAACTATCAGCTTTCATGACAATATTGTATGGTATTGATAAAGACAATACAGTAAATTGCATTTTAATAATGTACATAAAAAGTGAAGAACTTCAGTAAACAAAATCATGCAGAGTCTAGATGATACACATGTTGCTTTCAACATCCCACTCCTGATGCTTTCCCCATTGTATTTATCTGAGGGGAGAAGGGAGTGAGAAGACAGCTGTGCCTTAGGCATTAAGAATGATGAGAGTACAGCTTTATAGCTTTAGTACAATAAATGCAAAGCATGGCATATTCCCTGCTTCATTCTGCAGAATGAACTATTCAAAAGATAATAATGAACTTTGCATCATCTAGAGGAGTCAATTGTGCCTTCTGCCTGCTTCCCTAATCTCAGCCATCTAAAACACTCCTGAATCCAGAAGCATGAGGGAAACCAGCAACTAAAATGTATCCAAGAAGTCAGAAATCACTGGATCATTCAGGTGTAGAAAAGCATTTTGGATTTGAAAACAAAGGATGTGAAAAGAACAAACAAGGAAGCCCTCCAAGGACTGAGATTAAAGTCAGAAGCAAATACAGGATGTCTTAAGACAAGTTCATTGATTGTGAAAGGGAAAAAAAAATATCCAAACTCAACACACAATTCTAGACAATACTAGACAGAAATTGTCTATTCTTTCATTCACCTTCCAACTTTCCCTCTCCTCAATTTGCTCATTCAACCTCCTTGCAACTTACCCTCCCCTAAGGAATACCAGGAGGCAGCCCCTGAATTCTAATTGCATTTGCTATTCCACTAAATCCCACAGATCTAAATGGGCAAAATTAGCTGAATTCACCTATCAGGCATTCTCCACAGTACTAGAGGAGAAGGCACCTGAAGCTGTAAGATGGGCTTTCTTTTGTTTACAGCTTTTAAATAATTCAGAGAGGAGCTGTCAAGTTGAATCTGCAAAGCTCCCTTGACTTTGGACTTGTGCTATCAGACTGCTTGCCTATTGTTTATAAAGACAAAAAGGAAAACGTTACAGGATCATATGTCTGCACGGGAGGGGAGTCAAGGACCAGGAGAACAAGGGCTGTCAGGACAGAAGTCATAAAAAATACAGATGGGAAAGCAAAAGTAGGCAGTAGGTGAAATACAGATGTACCAGCAAAGCAGCAAGAGCCAGTTGCCAGTTTGGTTGTGCTGTAAATACACAATGCTTGCAGTTTCTTGTGGAATATGATGTCGTCCTTTAGAAAGGAAAACCCCAAATGCAAATGGTAACTTTAATTAGCAATTAAAAGCCCAACTTCCCAGCTATGCAATTGCAGCTGCCTCTCCCAGATCTGTCTCACTTCTGCAAACCCATGACAGCTGTCAGGCAGAGGGCCAGCACTTAATAATCATTCCCAAACCTCAGACAGCACAATTCCATCCTTTCTTTCCTTTTTTTCTGGGCTCTTTGGGCAGACAAAGATTTACTAGGTCCTACCAGGGGATACCAGCAAACGACAGGTGATGGCTCTTGGCATCCCAGGAAGTTCATACATTTCAAGGTGCCTTTTAGAATTTTTTATTTTTAAACCACTCTGTGGCATGCACAGTTCTGATGGGGTTTTGCAGAGTCATTTTCAATCAAAGCTGCAAACCTGACTCTAAAGCAAATGACTGTTTCTTGAAGCAGCAAGAATGGAGAGGGGAGGGAAATCTCAGGACATGCAGCCTGCTCCACTCAAGCACATCCCTCCAACCAGAATGCAATCACCTCTACAGCCAGTTTGCTAAACCTAAAAAGCACTTTTAAAAAAAGACCATTTTAATACAAAACCCAATAACTATGATTACAGTCTTGCTCTAAGCTACTGAGCTGGATTAACACTTGGCAATGATACTTAGCTGTGGATGCTGCAAACAATCCTGCCCAAGGGCTGTCCCCACAGGGTGGGACATGGCAGCTGAGGATGCTGCAGGAGCTCTCACACTGCAGGATAATAACATGTGTGTAAGGAGGGGAACGATCTGATTTAGCTGGCTGTCCTAAAGCAGACAGAGACCTCCACTTTGCTCTAGGAAGACTGCAACAGTGGACAAAAAAATATTGATTTTGCCCATGACCGGTCCCAACTGGTCCCAGCAGCTTCCAGTCCTAGGAAATTTCATGATTACACCAGCCTTTTATACACTGTCTTTTATCCTGGGCTCCTGACTGTATCAAATCCTAAATGAAACATGATGTAAGGCATGCAAATAAGCCAAAGAAGAGAGGATTCACATAATAGAAAAATATCATTAAGTGGAAAAGTTTAACTCAGAAGGTCAAAATCATTCTAAGCAGAAGAAAGAGATGCTGCATGGGGCACACTCACATGCCCCAAAGCCTTAAAAATGTGGCATTGACAGTGCCTTTCCTACTCACTCAGTGACTGCCAGCCAACAGCACAGCCTGGAGCTGCAGTGCCATTAATAAGTCCCTAAATGTCTTGGCCTTGAATACACTCCTTAACTCCAAGGAACAGCTCTTGCCAATGTGTTGTCTGCAAGAGTCCCTACAGCAAGATGCTGCTTCACCACTCCCTGACCCCATCCCCTTTTCTTAAAAATTATTTTAAATGAGGTCTATGCACCTGAAATAAGCAATGCCAGCTCCCAAACTTTACTGGTAAAAGTCTGCACTCAGGTAAGAGCCCTAAAAGGAACACAGGGGCTGTTGAGTTTCCATGTCCCAGCCTGGAAATCCTTTAATTAGCTGTTTTCATCCCATGCTCTCTCCTTGCCCTTAAAGAGAAAAATCCAGTTGCTATCCTACCTCCATTCCAGGCTGTAACTGGAGATTTAGGATGACCTTAGAGGTGTACACACTTCCTGGTAGAATACAGGAGCTTAAAAAAAGACAGTAATTTTTGAAAGCATGCTTTTGTTGGGGTGAGCAGCAAAGGGGAGCAGTGGGTCACACTGTGGCTCTGCTGCCCAGTGCTGGAGCTTGTGCTCCCCTGGGTTCTCAAAGAGGAATCAAAGCTGCATTAAGGAACTTCATCCATCAATCCATCCTGTACAAGCTCACGAGCAGCTCAATTTATGGCAGAACTTAAAGCCAACAGAGGCTTTTGCAAGTTGAGTGAGCTTTTTTACTGCATACCAAAGTAATTTCTAGCTGATACACTAAACAGATTTAACCCATTCTGTACTGCACCTCCTAACAACTTTATTCCAAAAGCCAGAAAGCATTTCACTTTCTAATGAGCCAGCAAATGAGTAAAAGCATCTCTCTCTGTATAATGTACTCACAAGCAACTCTCATGCTTGTGATTTTTCAGCACTGTGAGGATGAAGTGAGATCTGGGTAATGTTCTACATCACTGTTTAAGAGCAATTCAATCATCTTTGTTCTGGATTAAGTCTTGCTCCCGATTAAATTTAACAGAGCAATGAATAGGAAATCCATGACTTGGGAAGTAGGCAGATTTTATCTTTAAACCCAATTCACAAGTAAAATCATCTCTCTGACAATAGATAATTCTGCTAGCGTTCAAGTTATTTTCACACAGTGGCTATAAAAAAATTATCTCTAGATATCTGAAATGGAAATGACTATTTTTAATGCTCCCTGTCACTCTGAATGCATGCTAAGACTAACAATACTGCATCAAAAAGAAGAGCTCAACAATCACGAAATCCATTAAGCTACCAATGACTAAGAGAAAAAAAAACGAAGTTGAAAAAGACTCAAGTATTGTATATAAAGAAAAGAATTACCTACTGGGATTACAGGAGTGAACAAAACCCCTTGTGTTGCACTACAGTACTTCTGATTTTCTAATACCCTTCAGCTACGTAAACATTAGAATACAAACCCCACCTTTGCTGACAAAGGGTGAGGGAAGACAAACACTTCTGGCATTTGATTTCTTTTTTTTTTTAAGCTAATCTGCTTCATCCTCCCTTGATTTTAGATATTCTTTCTGAAGAGCTGCTGCTGTTGACTCATTCCTCAACAGACACCACAGAGATGAAGCACGTGGTAGGTGCTCTGCTTTTCTCTGAGCCTGATGATGCTTAAAATGTTCCAGAGCAGAGATGGGGAGAAATACAGGACAAAATACAGGGGACATAAGAAAATAAAAATTACTGTCCTCTGTCAGGACTTCACAACCTATTTCTCATCACAGCAAACTTGCAGGTAGTGCTATGAACATCAGTAGAAAAGCTCTCACAAAGAGCTCATGATCATGTCCTGCCCTACCTAAACCATCCAAGAAGAGATCCAGGAATGTATAATGAAATGGCCTCTAAAATAAACAAAGCCACACACATAGCACATGTTTGTGGGGATAAGGAGAGACAGAGACACTGGCACTTGGTGTCACATTCATTACTTCATTAACTTTGATATGTGATGAGCTGGGCTCAAGTTTCACATTTATGTGTTACCTGAAATCAATACAGAAGCCTCAGCCTGACTGAAAACACATTATAAACCTACTTCAAAACAGAAACTTCAGCAGAAACGTCAAAAACCTGTACAATAAAGAGTTTTATTAACTCTCACTCCAGAATGGATAATTCACAGGTTCACAATGAATAGCAAAATCCAAACATTTACTGGTGGGCTTAAGAGAAGACTGTCCTTGTCCCTGCTGCCATGTTCAGACATCTCTGCTGTTGAGGGAAAACCCAAGGGAATTATGACAGGAAGAGGAGGGGTGGCTGCAGAGGGTGGCCAGGATGCACAGAAAGGGTCTGAGCTCACACTCAAGGATATGCTGGGAGAGCTGTGGCCAAATTGCATCCCTTCACCTGTAACAGTACACTCAGCAAACATTTATCTGTAAGGAATCTCCAAAGCAGTATTTTTCTTAAACTTCTGAGCCTTTGTTTACTTTTGGAAAGCTAAGAATATATATTCTTAAGTTTTGAAACAAAGAAAACGCCCAAGCTCCCAAAGCTGGCTGCTGCCTGCTATAACAGCAGAAGCAAAGTTGCTAAATCCTGTTCTACTTCCAATTTCCCCACAACCACTTCTTTCTTTATGCATTTCTCAACAATTTAAATTTCTTCTGTTGTCTTGTCAAGCAAAGTGTGAACCTGGGAAAACAGAAAGCCAACAGCAAGCTGAATCCTTTTGTATTAAATAAGGACATTTGTATTTCACTTTCACTAATTTTCTCTCTGTTTTTTTACTCCTGCTGGCCCAAATTTATCTTTTCAAATGCTGGAGCTAATGTGCAAGTTGTGAAGCAAGATATGCAGAGAAGAACTATTAACCTATTTTAATCAAGGATATGTCACTCTAAACAAATCAAGATCTCCCCCAAGCACAAACTCTCCAGACCAGAGCAGCTTGCTGTTACTTAGTCTTTGGAGAAACTTGGCCAGAGCAATCTGCTCTGTAGAAGGTCTTTCCTGGAAGGAAAAAAAGGCAGCAAGGTCTCAATTGATCAACCTAGAAACTAGGAGAAAGAATCATGTGTGCCTGATTAACATGAGGATTCTTGGCTGGGGATGCTGAGACTCTGCCAGCATGGGTCATGAGGAGGGACACAGCTTCTCCTGCTCCCACTGCAGTTACTTTATGTGCTATCTGCAGATTACAGGTGAAAGGAACTTTTATTTATTTATTTAATGGATCAGAACCAAACTTTCTTCCCAGTATATGGACTATTACTTATCTTCCCTCCAGTATCTCTCATTATTATAAATACTTGGGGAACAATGCTCTGCCTCATCTGCAGCTCTTCAGGCTGCCCCGGCTACACCTCTCTGCTTAACTTAATATTCACTTTAGACATACTAAAGTAAAACTAAAAAATCCAGTACTGCACCAAACAGCTCACTTCTCTTCAGCTTTAGCAACTAGATAAGCATTTTAGAAGTGATTATGACATACAATACCATAAGAGACATAATTATTTAAAGCAGCACTTCCCTCACAGAATTCAAAACACCTCGTGCGAGGGTGAACGCCCATCAGCTGCACAACCCCAAATTTAACAGTGCCATTTCTGTCAAAAAAGGCACTCATTACATTACTAAACATAACTCTCCTGTCATACTGGCTTTCTCTTCCTTAGAAAAGACTGATTATTATAATTCTGTGTGTAACCTATATAAAATAATTATGTCTCCTAACCACAGATCAGGTAGTTTCAATTCAGACACAAGATTGCCTTTAAAGGAGGGACCATTTTCACTCCATGCACATACCTAGCTCATCTAGTATTAGCTAGAATTAGAGCAGAACACCACCAAAAGAAATTTAAACACTTTTAAAGGATACAAACCTGTGTTGCTATTCGAAAACCTGTCTGAGCAGCTGTTTCTTGCAAGCCTTTATTCTCACTTTATTAACATGCAACACAATTGGCACTAAGCTGGTCACAAATTAGTGGATAGTAAAAGGCTTTGGGGTTTTGTTACTGTCAACAGAAGGGCAGAGGGCACACAAAGAACTTCAGAATGGATGCCCAAAGCCAAGCAGTAACTCTATTAATGCACAGATATACATAAAGCAAAGCTTTTGCAGAGAAAACCACCTATGCATAAATGCTCCTACTTCCATTTCACCCAGAGGTTAAATTATCTGATCAAAATCTTGTGCTGGAAAGGAAAAAAATCCGTTCATATTTTTTCCACTTCATTTAGACTGTGTAAAACATTAAATTCTGTCATTAAAATTGCTTAATTAGGAGTGCTAGAGCAAAAGGTTGATGCAGCTCATGATTTGTAACTGCTGAATGGTGGTGGCCTGGCAGCACTTGCCATAGATATTAGCACTGAAGAATTGGGAAAAGAAAAAAGAAAAACATAATATTGCAAAGTTGGTTTGACTTTAATTGAAGCAGTGTCACTTGTCAGAGGGAATGAGGTTATAAACCAAATTCCAACAGCACTGACAGCAGACCACCACCCTTGAGGGGCAATTCTGCATCTGCACAGAAGCTGGCTTCAAAGGCAGTGGTTACAATGCCAATGGCAATGCAAAACCTACCTCATTCTTGCTTTGCTCTTGCTGCTCTGAAACCAAAGTCCTGCTTTAGCAGTAAGTGCTGGGACACAGCTCTACCCCTGCAGCTCCTGGATTTAATGCCCCCCTTCATCTGCTCTGCAGCACACCAAATACTGCCTGACTGATATCAGCTCCCAGCACTCAGCCTCATCTCACTGGCACTTTGTGCCAGCCAGGGACTTCAGCAGATGGCACTTCACACAGCAAACAGCCAGCATGAGCCTAGCAGTGCAAAGTAAAGCAAAGGCTGCTCATGCAGGAGATACTCTGACTCAGAGGAAACCAGCTTTAGTGAGAGCTTGACATCAGGCAATATTGGCTCAGTACCTACAGAGCTTGCCAGGGTCCTGCTGTGACCTACTGCTTTCAGGGGGCTCTGCTCCAGGAGACTACACAGAATATACATTAGATACAGTGGGTCCAGAGGAGGCCACTAAGCTGATTACAGGGGTGGAACACTTCTCCTGCGAGGACAGGTGGGGATTGTCAGTCTGGAGAAGAGAAGGCCCCAGGAAGACTTTACTGCAGCCTTCCAGTATTCAAAAGGAACCTATAAGAAAGATGGGGACAAATCTTTTAGTAGGGTCTGTTGCAACAGGACAAGGGCAAATGGTTTTAAATTGAAAGAGGGTTAATTTAAAACAGATGTAATGAAGAAGTTTCTTTATACTGAGGGTGTCCAGAGATGTGGTGGAAGCCCCATCCCTGGGAGTGTTCAAGGCCTGGGTGGATGGGACTTTGAGCAAAGGGGTACAGGTTTACTGCAGGGAGTTGGACTAGATGGTCTCTAAATGTGCCTTCCAAGCCAAACTACTCTCACTATTCTGAGATTATAAGGCCTCCCAAAAATACTAGGAATGAGCCTTCCTCCCCAAAGGCTGAGAGGTGTAGGAGAGCAGAGACAGAACACCTGCCACCTGTAATTCCCACAGCAGCTGAAATGCCCCAAGACAAAGGCACAATGCTAAGATAAGGCATGCTAAGAGAGAAGTGTACACTTAATGATAAATATCCTTCCAGGCATCATTTGAACCCCCCCCAAACCTTACAACAGCCTAATCAGTTATTTTATCAGTGGCTTTACAGCCCAGTAGGGTCATACCAGGGGCCCAGCTGTTGAGACTAGTTGGAAAGGAAATACAGCTGTCCAATCATTTAATTCTAAAAGTAAGTGCTTCCTGAATATGAACCTGCACTCTTTTTTCCTCTCCACCCCAGTATAAGTAAGACAAATAATTCTCTTTGAAGTTGTGCTGTTTGGGACACAGCTTATGTAAGTGCCACATGATACATACTGCTGCACCTTGCAACATTATGGCTCAGTAGCAAGCTGAGGATGGAGCTGGGAACCAAGTCTAGGTTCCATGTGAATTCCTGACTTCGGTTCATCTGTTATAAAACTGATACTTGGATAAAGAACTGATAGTTTCTAAAGCAGTTAAGTGCCCATAGGAGAAAAACATCCACTTACACATTTAACAACAGCTACAGAGAGATTTCTTTGCATCCCCAGCTCACCGTGTGTAACACAGCAATATGATTTGCAATTGCATTGGGATGCTCTCATTTTTTTAGGCTTGGGAAACAGCAAGAGCCTGCTCACACCTCTGCTTGCACCAGCAATGATTTGCAATCCATTATCTCTACAGCTGTACCATTGGGATCAGCTACTGGAATGGTAATGTCAACAGCACTCAGTGATGCTGGCCACTCAGTCTAGGAAAGGTGACTCCAGTAAGAAGGACCTCAGATCTATCTACAGCACATACTCTACTCCTCCTGGCATTAGAAGAGATGCACTAGTGAGCAAATATCATCTGTAAAAGTCTGAAAGAGTAAATACTGTCTTCATTCAAGAAATATGGACTTTCATCTGCCTTCAATTCAAGGCAACATTGACCCTGTGGCAATTTTCTGTGATTATGCAAGAAAAAAAAAAAGCCTCACCTTGCAGAAGGAGAGAAACTGAGTTTGCAAAGCTAAAACCAACAAAGAAGAAAAACCTGAGCCACCTACATTTCTTGAAGAAGCTATTCTTAAAATAGAAGCTACAATGATATCAGAGTGCTGCAGTACCACAGGGGACCTGAACTTGAGAGATGAACAGAAGTGCCAGACTGAGCCCCTGTCCTCAGCAGTGGCACAGGCAGCTGCTCTGCTCCTAGGACAGGAAGAGTTAGCACAGCTCCTGGTGCGCCACCTTGAGCCTGAAACAGCAACAGAAATGGGGCAATACACTTGTTTGGCCCCAAACACACTGGGCAAGAGGAGCACAGTGGACAGAGGCTGGGTTCTCAGGGAATCTCCTGGCTCCCTTCACTGTGGTCATGCCTCACTGGGAGGAAGCTCAGAGGGTATCCTGCAAGCAGGAAGAAGACAGGAAGGGAGGAAAATTTACCAGTATTTTTCTTCTTCTACAGAACACTCAAAATTAAGCACTTCCTCATGAAGCTGGTCACTTGCATAATCACATCATCAAGATGGTCTTTCATATGGATTGGAGTGTCAACAGACTGAGATGTCAATACAGTGCATGAACTGTTAATAATAAAATATGATTTTTCCCCCCCACAAATTTCTCCACACTTGGACACAAGTTTTTGAAATTCACAGGGAATAAAATATTGCCAGTCACCTAAGTATTTTCTAATTAATTCTCCTTAGCCACAGAAAAAATAGAGCCCAAACTAGAGCATTTGAAGATCTATGGATATGAAAGGATATGAGCATGTTCAGAGCAAAGGATCATATATAGCTTGTGACATCTTTTATCTGCAAGTAGAAATTATTCTGCATAAGAAAACAGTTTTCAAGCAGCACATAAACCAATATATACAGTGTGTGTTAGTACACATAACTAATATGCTAAAATCTGAGGGGGGAAAAAATCAAGCATGACACATCTTCTGATGTTCTGGGTCCCATTTGTTTTTCAAGAAAATTTTAGATTTTCAAATGAAAGTAAGGGAGCAGTAGACATGAAAAAGGTAGGATGGAAGAAAAATCAAATACATTTACTACCTAAGGAAAGGGCAAAATAAAAGTCAAAGAAAACTGTGTTTAAAGCATTGCCAATGACCAGAGAGCAGAGGGCATGTCAAGAGGAGTGGGAAGCCATCACACAGACAGCTGTGAGCATTGCAGCATGCAGGCTATGGGGACTAGACAGCTTTCCAAGGAGGGAGAGAGACCTTTGAAGATTTTCAGGTGAGGAAGAAAAAAACAGTAGAATAAACCTGATCAAAGCCACAACTTGCTTTTTAAGAAGCTGATCCTTCTCAGCCTTCCATAAACTGCTGTGCATTGCAAGCACAAGAATGAAGACCTCTGTGTTTCCAGCATGAAGAAGTGGTGTGGGATTGCACTGGAGGAGAACCTGCAAGGATTCTAGCTTGGGAGATGCTGCACACAAATGCTACAGGCCAGTCCTGGTCTGGGGAAGAAAGGAGGAGTCAGAAACCAGCAGATGTCCTTCCAGAAAATACCACAGCTGGAGCTACTCATGCTGTACCTGTGGCACAGGTGGGGTCTGATCACTCCAGGCAGGCATTGAGCTCCTAAGCTTTTGGGTTCTACCTAAGTATTTCCTAACATATGAACAGGTAAGCTGAGGATGCTGTGAAAATAAAACACCGCTGAGTTGAAGCTGGAAGTCAAAATTCTCACCAATTTTGAGATTTTAAAATTTCAGCAGCAAAGAGAGACAATGAAGTTTCAAGTGCTTTTTGTTTTCCCCCCAAAATCCTGTTGGAATTTGTACTTCAAGCTATAAGAGGCATAGTTACAGCTGATACAAGTTACTTAAGAATGGCACTGAATTACCATTCAGTTACTTGGGAATGACAAAGGAGATTTCATTTTTAATGTTCATAAGTCACCCAAATTAATTAGCGCTTTAAAGTGGCAATGAATCATTTCCTGAAATAATTTGTATTGGCTAAATTAATTCCTGTGAAGGGAGCCAATTTGCTGATTGTAAATTATAAGAGCTCCTGACTAGCTCCTGTGTACACTGTGTACCATTTATAAGACTACTGGGAAACAAAGGATGGCTACTTTTCATCAGTGAACAAGACTGCAGCCCTATTAAGTGACTAACTTACAGTGCTACAATTACAGGTTTCTATTTAAAGAATCCAAGCCAGACATCATTAAGAAACAAAGCTGGATGTTCAGAAGAAAGGAAAACTAAACAGAAGAAAAGCTTGTTTTCTGAAAAGGTGCACCAAAAACCTATTTTAAGGGAATATTTCATCCTCTTAGATTAACAAAGAGAAGTTTAGATGTGCAAGGCTAATTATGAATACACTTCCACCACAGGGCAATGCCCAAAGCCAACCTGAAGCCTGGAGTTCCAGAGCTGCTTCTCTTACCCATGGTTAGATGACTGTTTTGAGACCCCCATAAATTTAAAATTACTTTTGAGGAGTGATGAAGTGAGAAAACACACACATGGGTTTCTGCTCAGGTGGAAGAGATGCTTTCCTTCCTCCTAGGAGAATTCACCCATCCAGTACATCTCACCACCCACCCATCTCTGGTTAAAGACAGCAGCACTCTTCTTAATGGATTCCCCTTCCTTACTCCTCCAAAAGAAAAAAAAAAATGTACATAATACTTTACTTAAGCTAATTTGCATGGCTTTCTCCTGTTCTTATCTGCATCTCCTCACTGGTATCAAAGCCTTGACATTTCTGCTTGTGAAATCCTTCCCTGGTAACCTGCTTATCAGCAGTAATGAATACTTGTGCAAACAGGTACAAAATTAAATGGCTTCTTTACAGTGATTATGATAGATTGAGCCATGCTTAATCTACATAATCAAATTGCTTCTGTGTTCACTGTAATACCTTTTTGCTGTCCTGGGAGCAGGTTCAGCCTTGGCTTCTCTTTCAACAGCTGCTTTCTGAGAAACACTAACCATGCCTGGGAAAAGGGCTACTTTAGGTGCAGTCATTTAACACAGCACGTTTGAGGTACATAAACTCTACAAGAGGGTGTAAACAACCAGTGTCCCCTTTAGGGAAGGAGAAAACATCCTGTAGGACACACAAGGGAAAGAAAAGCACAAACCAATCTCCTCCAGCTATGATCCACATACCTAGATGTAATTGCAGTGCCCTTCTAAGAGAGATGACATCTCTACCCACTTCAATGCACTGAGCTACCACCACTACTATAATTTCCTTTTCCTATGCAAGAGTCTCCCTGTATTCAAGAGCATTCCCTGTTTGCATGCTACTAAAACAGAAGACTATTGTTTTCAATCTCAAGACCAGATTCTTGATTCAAATCAAGCTGGTTAAAATGGACAGCATGGGCACATTATAAAATCCTACACTTGGGAAATTAAAAGATTTAGTCCAAGGAATGTTCTGAAAAGCATCTCCATGTCTAAATCATGCTTATTAAGTCACTTAGCTAAAAGAATCCTGAAGCTTTCTCTTCTTTTAAATATTGATCAACTTTTAGCATAAAACAAGAAGGGAGAAATGTTTTTGCCCACAAACAATAAGTAGGTGCTATTTTAAAAATATCCAACAGCCTACTTGCCTTTGTCCGAAACACAGCACTGCAAGAATCAGGTGTGCTTCATGGTCAGCCTGCTGGGAGGCTTTTCATTTGCCTGTTTTTTTCCAAAGAGTCTAACAGAACAAGTAGCCTACAAGCTAGTGCTTATTTCTAAACACTTTTATAAATTGAAGAGTGAGTAAACCTGGTGCAAGATGCTAATAAGCACTCAGAGAGAATAATTTCTCTTCCTTGTTATAGCTTTGATACAGGTGAAAAGAAGGTGCTGCTGGACCTTTGAGTGAGAAAGGTGACAGCTCCAATAAAAAAGGCCTCTGCATCTTTGTAAGTAAAGAAAAATCAATGCAGAAGGGAAAAGAATAAAAAGATGGGTTCTGGCAAGGGCCACTAGCACAGCTTGACTTAGGCTCAGGAGGAAGTAAAAGTCTGAATTACATAAAAATAGATTTAAAGAAAGAATCAATGACATTTAATCTGAAAGTTTTAGTTAAGTTTTAATTAGGATCTGAGATTTTGCACTTAAGTGCATGAAGTGAAGGAGTACATGTACTCATGCTTCCCAAGATAACTGACAGATCTGAAACTTACTCATCTCATCTCAAAAGGTTAATTAAAGAACAATCCTTGACAGCAACACTGGATGGAAGCTGAGAGTCAGCTGCACTGGGGAGCCCTGGGGAGAGGCTGTGCTGGCATCTCCCACCCCTCAGGAACAAACTGAAGATGCTGCCCTGTGACCACAGCATGGAGATGAACAAGATGCTTTCACCCAGCCCAGCAGGAAATGGAGAAGAGTGTGCCCACAGCACTGTAAAACTTGCTTCCTGTGCTGCCTGTGGATCTGGGGCAGCTTTCCCAGCCTGTGCTGGGGCTCTGCATGGCTGCTGGCCTGGAGCTGCTTCCACACACACAGTCCTGCAGCAGAGCAGGTGGGATCACAGCCAGCACTCAGAGGTATGTGTGCTAACTCCTGTAATAAGGCAGAGTGGCTCACCCAGGATCAAAATTGTAATTAAGCTGGAAATAGGCTATGGATTCCCCAAATCCTGCAGATGCTGACAGCACTTTAAGGCACAGGCCTTGTCTGGTTCAGCCCAGTATCAGGTAAAAAAAATAAATCAGCTTTTAGGGAAGCCTGTATATGCAAAGCTCATTAAAAAAAATCATGGCAAATTGAAGAAACATTATCAAAATGAAGAATAGGAGAGTTTCATCATTTGAGTAAGACTTTGTGGACATAAGTGAACTTTGGCTGTGCAGTAATTTAATTTCCTAAGAACATGAGCAAAGCCTCAATTAGGTCAGAGAGGATTGCTGCAGCAGTAGAAGAGAAGAGGAATGTGCAGCTGGATCAGTGAGAAGATATGGTGCAAGTAAACACTGAGGCCTCTTGGCAGAAGCAAGTGAGGCTGCTTGCTTGGTATGTACCACAGGCAGAGGCAAAAACCACCTGCAGGCAGCTTTTTGCTGCTCTCTTTGAAAGCTAGAGCCAGGTAGTGAGGCTGCCACAGGAGAAACAGGCTCATTTAGAAGCAGCCCAGGGAAAAGCAGACACACGCTAGAGAGAAAAAAAAAGACCAGAACAGCAATGGATTCTGAATGCTGCTTAATGGAGTGAAGCCTGAACATTATTTGGTGTGATCTTGACGGGCCTGATTTAACTATTACATTTTTGTAAGGTATTTTTCATCCTGATTATGAAGAATTGTTTCACAGCCCATGGTGACAGCTTAGAAGTTTCTCAGCCACTTAAGCAGAAGGTCTATCAGAGCACATTTATCAGAGGAAAAACTGCTGAGGAGTGGACAGCAACAGACATAAGCCCAGGGGTGAGACACTCTGCTTTTGCCTGGAGAAGAGATACCCAGAAAAGCAGTGGGCAAGACAATCCAAGCACTGCAGTGAAGGCAGCTCAAAGAAGGGCATTTCTGGACACTCTGGTTCCCACAGCATGTTTTTATCCAGCAGAAAGACAAATTACCAAACTTACAACAGCCACTCTTCACCTGAGATGTGTGTACACCAAACCCTACAAAATCCCCAGCCAGAAAGAAGCTGGTGATGCTACATCACTGATTCTAATGTCCCCTATTCAAACCACAGCAGCCCACTTCTTACTTTTAAGCACAAAGAGCAGTTCTAGACACGGTTTTATTTTGATTTTGACTCAGAAGTGTTCATCTGAAGTGACTTTAGGTCACAGTTGTTGGGGTAGTGTCTACACATGCAGAAAGCAGATTGGTAGACATTGTCTTTGAGAATAGGACATCTCAGGACAGCAATTATGCAACATTTCACTTCATCTACTTGGAAGACTGCATTTAAGATCAACTCGATTTTGCCCCCTCCCAACAGGCCTCTTTTAAGTATCTGATCTGCAAACCTTGTACATACAAGGGTTACTTGCTCCGTATTTTTAATGCAAGCTTTTCAAGAGCACCCTGGATTCAAAAGCAGCATTCTGAAAGGCCACACTCACAAAAGCTGCATCAGGTCTGCCTGCCACATTAGTACACATGCAAGGGATGTGAATTCAGTGCCACTGGAACAGGCACTTTACATATCTACTCATCTAAACACAAAGGCTGTGTTCCAATGAGCAAACCCAGACAGACATAGGAACACTGAGGCAAGGCTTCACAATGAGTATCTGCAACAAAAACCCCATTAATGCACCCACAAAAACCATCAAATTCCAGAAATACAATGCTGCTTTTGGGATTTCAGATACCATATGGAGAGATTCAAACACCCAGGTGGAAGAGTTAAAATCACAGCAGTCTCTTCTCCCCCAGCATTTCAGTTACCCTGCAAATCATCAAGGTTCTCACAATGACCTGCAAGTACCCTTACTTTTCCCATGAATAGGAAAATACCAAGCACAGTGAAACCCTCAGCAAGGCCATTTTGTGAGAAAGCAGGAGGCATTCCTTCTGCACCCAAGCAGAAAGCTTACCCCATCTGGAAGTGCCCTCCAGCACACGGCGCTCACAAACTCGTTTGTGTCATCTTCTTTCCGGTCCTTGTCCAGGACACTTTTGACTGTATCAAACTTGAATGTCAGCAGTGTCTTTGAGAGGCCCTTATAGTATAAGTAAAGGGAATTATTTTCACTTCCTAGAAATAAAAAATACAAGTATACAAGATCAGGTTTTGTAAAGACAAACAGAAATAAGGGTTCTTAGCTCTTAAGAGGTTCGAAGCTGTTTCATTGCTTAAAATAAGCAGAAATGAGGGTTCTTAGCTCTTTCATTGTTTAAAACAAGCCCAGACATTTCCTTGTAGTTATCATCGTGGTCATGGTGCCCTGGCAGCTGGAAGTGCTCCACAGCAAACTTCCATCACACTTAATAATATGGTTTTATTACAAGACAATTGCAGCATGCAGCACACCTGCAAAACACACAGGATTCCAAGAACCCTCCACAAACTCCTCAAGGCAAAGCATTTTGGGCAGAGCATCTGCACCATCACACCAATCACTGCTACATCCAGCTTGCTCAGAGCCACAGCTCAAAGGCAGGTAGCACTATCAAAGTTTTGCCTGCCATAATCAAGTATGACAACTTGGTCTGTGGAGGCTTAAGCAAGTGAGACCAGACTGTACAGGCTTTATTTAGAAATCCATCCCAAATTCTGCCTTGCAAGCTGCACAGCAATCAGAGAACACAGAAGCTAAGGTCCTCCCTTCAGTGCTGGCACAGCTGTCCTGCTCATCCCACAGCTATCAGCCTGTCACTGCCTTCCCAGCAAGAGCTGTGGATTTACAGAGCTTTACAGATTTTAAGCAGTGAAAGGACAGAACAGCCAAAGGGGTAACTAATGATTCAGTCTTCTAAGGAGCTGTTTGCAATGTGGGCACTCTTCACCATGCAGAATGCCATACTAAGTGACAACTACTGGATCCTCACGTGGCCCAGGCTACTGGTGGTGCATAAAGATGTGCCAATTGTTGATCTTGAAATACATAAATTATATCAGCAGCACTGACATTAGTAGTTCATTTTGATGACAGCAAGCCTGAATCATCATGCACAAACAACTCATCTGCAACAGAAGAAAACCATCTAGAGAGCCCCTTAGGTCAAGACTGCCAATGCCATTCCCTGGGAGGGGAAGGAGCGTGGAAATTCAGAAAAATAGCACAAGTGATGGTGTGCTTTGCTACTGGTGAGGCCCCAGCTCAGAGGAACCCTGTTAGCACACCAGGGTGGCTGCTCTACTCACCACAGGCAATGTAGTCTCCGTTGGATGCCAGCCCCACAAAGTTCTTCTCGTTGATGTGACCCTTGAAGGAGCGCAGGCAGTGAGGCTTCCCTACATTCCACAGCTTCAGCTGACTGTCTGTTGACCTGAAAACAACACTTAAATTTACCCTGCTGCCATATGGCAGGAACTCCTTCCTCCCTGGCCACCCTGCTCCTCATCGCTCCAATGACAATGTAAATGTAGGAAGCCTTAGTGCACAACAGGAGATTTATCCCACTTTCAATCATCTGCAGCTCAGCTTGAGCTCAGAAAGATATCACCTTATTTTAAAAGCCTGTCAAAACACATTACACGTTTGAATAAAAACTTCCCTGAAGTATTACTCTTCCTTTCTCCTATCAATTGCAGAGCCCTCCACTGAACTGCACGGCCTCTGGGCTATCACTGCCTCCTCCACATCCTCACAGATCCAAGACACACCAAAGTTATTTATATTTTAAACCTTTACAGCACGGATAAAATCTGTTCCCTTCTCCGTGCCAGCTGCAACTCTCATTCATGTCTTTCCAGGGCTTGGGTAGGAAGCAGTCTCCTCACTCCCCAGGTGCCCTGAAGCACATTCTCCTCCTCCTCCTGCCCAATACCAAACAGCAGCACAGAAAAACCCATGGGGGCTCAGAGTTGCTGTTAAAATTAAATCTGTTTTTCTCATGTGTAATCAAGACTGCATGGTTACGGAACTCAAGCTTCTACCTTTTTCACCTTCTCAGGGAAAGTTAAATATTACTATTCAAAATATAGAAAACATGTTTGGATTGAATCACAATCATTGTTTCCCATGATTCCCCAAAATGCAAATATACCTGCCTTCAAAACGTTTTTCTGTTTACTGTGAGAAAACATTCTGCCTTTGGGGTTACTAATCTGCTGCCTGGCAGATCTCAAATAGGAAGATCCCACATTTCCAGAAGATACAGGATTAACTTCTTCCCCCAAAGCTGAAGAGACATGAAGATAATCTCTCACTTCACAGGCATTATTTCCCAGCAATCACAGCTTACATGGCTCTGGTGTTCTGGCACTCACTGAGATACACAGCTGGGGAACAAATGGTGATAAGGAGGAACTGAAGCGCCACGAAACCATTTTAAAGAAAGGGATAGTGCTGTTCTGATCCCCAAATTTGAAAGAGAGCAGGGAGCAGGACAGGGAGCAGGACAGGGAGCAGGACCTGTCAGCCTCCTGGATGGGAGGGAGGGGAAGCAGGCCATGCTCCTCCCCACAGGTCATGTCACCAACCTTGCTGCTCCCTGAATATTTAGAGAAAGGAAAAAAGCTCCAATCACACAACATCCGTCAAATATTACCAATGACGTAAGACATGAGCCCTGCACCAACGTCCCATTTACCTAAAAATATAGCACAAAAGAGGAGAGATGCACCTTGTGCTATCCTGCAAAAAAAGCTTATCTCAGTCCTCAATGACAGCTGGAATGACAAAGGAGCGATAAGGGAGCTGCAGCAAGATTTGTTAGGCAGTATTATTAGTTAGTATGAGGTCAGATCAGAAAGGAGGAATGAATTTTATCTGTAGCACTGTGACTTAAGCAGGAGTGCATTCCTAACCCCAGGATGAGACAGGAGGCCCAAAACAGAGCATTCAGCTTCTCTGCCTGGTGCTTGTTCCACGTCTGTGCCTGCCCTGTACTGCTGCTCATTCTCCCTTCCCTTGTCCTTACTCTCAGAGGAACAACTCACAGAAGCAAAAAGTGGGTAGGCTCCTGCTTTTCTTTTTTTTGGCCCACAAATACAGGCAGGTGCTTCCTATGTTATTAGGACAGGTGTATTTTTAAAATGCTGCTTTTAAAAGCTTCAGAGTTGCCTGGACACTAAACTTTTCTGCAGGAAGGAAAAAACCAGCAAAAGACTAATCCCTGGTCCACAAGCTGTCAGATTCCTGTGACAGCTGCTGCTTTTTGCTTCCCATCAAGAAGACCTCAGACACACAGGCACTTAATCTCTATATTTTACTGGCATACCTACTAGGTGTCTTCATTAAAATAATAGCATTTAAGGATATTACTAATGGGAAGTTTTAACTGTTTATGAATTCCCATCAAGCTCTAGCCATGTTTATATTGTTTAGGATAAGCATGCCATGGAAGTAGAAAGCTATTCACCCTTGAACTGCAATGAGAGACAAAGGCCATTGATCCTGGTGGTGTTACACTGCTCTTCTGGTTTCATATCCTCTCCAAAAAACATCTTGGATGTGCTGCTCTGTTAAATCTGTCCCTCTGTAAATCAGCACTGTAATCAATGTGTTGTGCTAAATACCAGGCAGTTCTGAACACCCCTGAGGTCAAAACCTATCTCTACAAGGCAAAGAAAATCAATGCAATCCATAAAACAGCTTTAGCTAGAAATTTAGAGAATCTGAATATACATATATATTTTTTTCTTAAATCAGTGCTTGATTTTTGACAATCACTACACTGCTGTTGCCTCTACGCAGTTTGCAAAAGGAAAGGCAGGAAAAATAATCTGCTCTGACATTTCTCCCTGTTCACACACCAGAAGGCAGGTGGACCCTTCAGTCAGTCCCCTCAGCCTGCTGCTGCCTGTCCAAGTCTGACAGCTCTAACAGCTCAATCAATAACTCCTCTCAGAACTTTGGGAGATGCTTTCTCTGAATGCTGGTCCAAGCAGAACAGAGCCATTCTGTCCTAAAACATCCCATAAATGATGCTCCACTTGATTATGGCTGTAAAACATTCCCAGCCTCCTCCTGTTTCTATTAAACACTTTGTCTAACAGAGATTTGGTTCAAAGCATTAAATTTAATTTTCTCTGTGTTCCAGATATGAATTTGCAGCCTTATATAGAGTTATAATGTTAATAGAAGTAAGAAGAGAGAAGCTGATTAAATATAAACAGTACCAGAAGCCACCAGGGAGTCCTCCACCATGCAGCTCAGCTCACAGTAACTCCCTTGCAGCCTGAAAACACCTTAAAATGCTGTGTTTCACTGGGTAAAAACATGGGGCAGAACCAAGCTGGATAACCACTGGCTCAGCACAAGGCAGCTAGATCTGCCCCTGTGATCCATCCCTGTGTTAGACATGAATGTGTTGAGATCCAGGATTCCCCTGCAGCCCCTCACCCTCCAGGGGTTCACCTCTGCTTTATTGAAGAGGCTTGTAGCCAGCCACTGCCAATTTTCCCTAGGTGACCTGACACATTAATTCCCATATGATTGAAATCCTATCCAGAAGAGAGGCAGCCACATCTGGCTTTGGGGCAGACACATCTGGCCATGCAACTGAACAGAAGCTGGAGAATATTGCTCCTCAGGGCCTGCATAGCAGATCTTATGGTCTGCCCTGGCTGAAGAGCTGCATGCTATTAAAGTCACAAAACACAGCTTCTCTTTGTCCCCTTTCTTACCCAAATATAAGCCCAAAAAGGGCCTTCACAGAGCAGATAATAAATTACCAGAGAACAGATCAAACAGTCAGTCCTACTTGAGCTGCTTTCAGGCTGTGGCTAAACCTCCTCTTCAGACCATATACATAGCAGTACTATTTGATCTCCTCTGTCACTCATCAGTTGTGTTCTACTGCAGATTATTATCCCCAGGGCTCTGCCAGAAGCTTTCTCTATCACAAAGCTCTGGTCAGGAGCATCCTCAGTGCACACACACTGCCTGCCTTCTCAGCTCCCTGCCCTGCCACTGCAATTGCCATTTCCAGTTCCCAGCCTCCTTCTTTTCCTTCCTCAAGCTGTCCCCTCTTTGAAAACCGTTGAAGAACTCAAGGGCAAAAACTCAGTCTGCCCACAAAGTCCACCTGCAGCTTCCCAAAGTAAGCACTTGGGCACAGGAGCCACATCTAGTTGTCTTCATATTCCTCTTAAGCATTTTAGCTCCACAAGACAGAGCAGAGCCAAGTGACACCACGAATGAATTTCTATTTTTGACTTGGAGAAAAGCAACGATCTGCCTCCCAAAAGCACAGCAGCCTGTCGGAGCAGCCACCCACACAGGTGAACTTACTCAGCAGCTCTGAAGAGCACAGAGAAGCAAGGGCTGCACAGTTTTTAGCCTACAAAAGTATCCATGCAAGGCATCCCCGAGGAAGGGGAGAAAGAATGATGATGAGGACTCCAGCTTATGTGAAGGCTAATGAATTACTTTATTGTACTATACTATGTACATTGTATCTAAATTGAATGTGCCATGCACTCTTGCTCAGAACTGCACTCATCTCTGATTCTCTCTCCCTCTCAGTCCGACACACACACACACACACAGACATTGGCCCTGATAGGGCAAGGGAACAAAACATCCTCACGCTGGGTAAACAATCTCCATCTTGCATTCTACTTTGGCACAACACAGGCACAGCAAGCCAGATAAGAACTGTGTTTTCCTTCTCCTCTGCTTGTCTCACAGCTCCTCTCTGTTCAGAGGGCGTGGGGATACCACACATAAGAGGCAACACTTACGCAGAGACGATTTCTTCGCCGCTGACGAACTTTGCATAGGAGACGGCCTTGCGGTGCCCCTTGAACACCATGATGGGCTGCTTAGTGTTGCGGAGGTCGTAGTAGTGAACACAGTGATCTGCACGCCAGGAAGAAAAGGAATTTACATTTTGTCACTGACATTTTTTATGAAAATCCTTTCTCTAGGAGGATTTTTCTCCTGAGAGGCCTCAGAAAGAAATGCAAACAATAATTATCTGATGGCTGGAGATGGTTTACTAACAGGTACATCTTTGGTTGCATGTGTGTCAGAACCCAGGAAATTCCTCTGGCTGCCCTGGAAGGCTCAAGCCCCAGCCCAGGGGGCTCAGAGACCTTGGCACAGAGCCCAAAACCCCTGTGGCCTTTGATTTAGCCCTTGGAAAAAACAATTACCAACCTTAGATGAAGAATTACAAGTCAAGAGAGTTTAAGTGGAATGATAGTGAATTTATCAGAGGGTGAAAAATAGATTTTTTGAGGTTTTTAGAATGGTGGTTCAGGGGGCAAGATGAAGGAATCTGGGCATGTTCTGTCTTTCTCCTTCTTCTTGGCCTCCATCTTCTGCTGTGATGTTGGCACTTTCAGATTGGTTTAGAGTAGAAGCTCACTGTCTAACACAGGTGATAGGTACTGGGAAGTTATTGTAAATAGCATACACATAGTTTTTAGTATAAAAAGACAACACCACCTCTGAAGGTGGGCAGTGTGCCTCAACCCAACCTGCCAGACAGACCTCAGCAGCTTGGAGAAAGAATGTTATAGTTAAGAAACAATAAACAACCTTGAGAACAAGAATAGAAGAGTTCTGACTCCTTCTTCGACTGCTGGGCTGGGAAAAGAGAATTGTACATATCTCAGAGTCACTCTGTCCAGCAGAGATTCTGAGACATGTTAATTGTTTTTACTTAATGGCCAATGACAGCCAGCTGTGTTGGACTTGCTGAGTCTGTCACGAGATTTTATTATTCATTCTTTTCTAGCCTTCTGATGAAATTCTTTCTTCTATTCTTTTAGTATAGTTTTAGTATATAATTTTCATATAATATAATTTCATATAATTTCATACATACTGTAATATACCAAAATATACTATACTATAATATACTATAATATCATATTCCATATCATATAACATCATATAATTTCATCTAATATAATTTCATAAAATAATAAATCAGCCTTCTGAAACATGGAATCAAGATTCTCATCTCTTCCCTCGTCCTAGGGACCCTCAAACACTCCCACATTTAATCAGTTGGGAAGGATGCACAGGAGCTGGAATGATCACAACAAAAATCCTGCCTGCAGTTTGCACATCTCACTTCAAGCCCTGTCTAGGATAAACAGTCTGTGCTACAGCAAAAGATAGTTCCTAAAAGAGCCCCAAAATTCATTCTACAAGGGTCCATGCTCCCTTTCAAAGGGTCAGGAAGGGAAAAAGGTGCATTCACATGTGTGTGCCTGTACCTGTGTCCTCCTGCAAACCCCATGACCCTGTTCAAGGCAGCAGCTAAAAGGACTCTCACCTCTTCTGCCTGCCTTCTCAGCTCCCTGCTCAGCCATTCCAATTGCTATTTCCAAATCCCAGCCTCCTTTTCCTTCCTCAAGCTGTCCCCTCTTTGAAAACTGTTGAAGAACTCAAGGGTAAAACCTCAGTCTGCTACTTGAACTGGATTGTGGAAAAACAGGATTAAATTTGTCATGCTTGCTTCTGGACGGATAACCTTCCTACCTTTGCTTTTTGCTTCTCTCCTCTGACTTTATTACCAATCAAGAAAGAATTAGCATTTCTGCTAATGAGGGAACAGACTAAATTCCAGTTCATTTTAAGATTTAATTCACAGATGTGCCCCAGTGCCACAACCATATGAAAGGGATCACAGCAGAATTAGTGATACGTTTGCTTTTCTACACAGCCAAATGTCAATTCCCAAGAAACCAGAAAAACAAGAAGAGAAAACCTCATGAGACCCAAGCCCCAAACACCCCCACAGTGCTCCTTCCAGCTCAACAAGGTTAATAAGCTTCTTCCTTCCCAACTTTCAGCCTTTAATGTTGAATTTCATTTAATTACCCCTTGCTATTCTGGAAGCACAGGGAGGGAAGGCCAAGGAAGGCCACACTCATGGAAACCAAGCTGGACATCTCTCTCACTGAGCAACTTTCAGCCAGACATCAGCTGAAATCTGCTCTCACCCTCCTCCCACTGAAATAATATCCCACTGGTGGAAGCTGATCACAAAGACTACATAGAAATGAATTAAAAGCCAACAGCTACAGCTATTTTTATATTTGCACAGCATTTCAAAGCTGAGTGTTGTCCTCTGCACAACTGAGAGACCTGCTGTCCCAAAATCCCATGTGGTTTGAGAGATAACCAGGTTTACATCAATCACCAGACCAGCAAGGAGAGCTCCTCCCCCAGATTAAGGGGCCAACTGGGGGCCATGGGGTGGGGACTGTGTCAGAAACACCTTCAATAAAATAAGGTGGGCATGCAAATCACCTTCCCCTCCCACGGCTTCCAGCACTATTCTCTGCAGATAACCAGCTCAGAGGTCTCTCTGGGTAAGGATTTCTGGCTCTCCCTCCTCAAGATGTAAAAGCAGATGCTCCAAGCAGCTGCACCAAGTTTTCTCCACCACCTACACTGCCAAATTACTCTTATGTTGAAACCCAGCAGCTGTTACACCCCTTACTATCAGCATTGAAGATGCTGTGCCCCAAGCAGTCCTGCAAACAGCTCCTGTGTCTTTCACCTCTGAAATACTAAACCTCCAAACAACCAAAATCCCAGTGTGCTCCTACCATTTGGGCATTTTAATTAGCTGTAGAGCAACATGATATTGCAACAGGCTAATTGCACAATGGGTTAATTTTCTAAGGGACTTTGAATTAAGCATTAACACTCTAACAAGATCTGGGCATCTTGGTCTCATCTACTTCCCTGAAAGCTGGAGCCAAGAAACTCCACAGTTTTTCATCATCCAGCAGACCTGTGGGAGCTGTGAAACAGTTAACTGGCAATTGTTATTGTAATGAGCAGAATGATTCTAGCAAGGCTTTTTATTAGGAATCAGTTAGTGGATAAACCTTTCAAGTCTATTTTTGCTTACAGTTTCAACACTGGCCCATCATTAGGGCACCTTTTTGAGTACCAGGTTTTATCCTTCATGAAAATAGCAGGGAGGAATGCAGAGAGGAGAAAGCTGGGCAGGGCAGACAAGTTTATTTGCAGAAGAGAAGCATGAAGTTGCATTCACCTTCCAAACATCCCAGTAAACAGCTCAAAGCCTGGCAGCATCTGGCCCCAGCACGGCTGTGCCTCTGGGCATCAGCAGGGCAATCAATCACTGTCTGCTCTCATCACAACAGGTCTGAGGGAACCAGCAAGGCCACTGGGCTCCAAAATTAGCCACTTAATTATTAATTGATTATTTCAGCAGACAAAGTGTTGGCGCCCAAATGGGTTTTAGTTTTTTGTTTGTTTTTTTAAATTCAATTGAAGCAGCTATTTTTAAGTAGATACATGAAGATGAATGCTCACTGCACTCATTAAAATCTGAACAGGTGGTCATGTTTTACAATTAAAGAGATACTCTTTCTTGTAGGCCATATGGACTTCACAAAAAACATGATAAAAATGCCATCTGCTGAGGAAGTGGAGAGCCCTAAAGTGAAGTGAAATGAGAAAAATACAACTCCCAGGGACCCCAGCAGAAGCCTTGCCTTGTGGACTTTGATGAGCTGAAATTACCTGGGATGGGCAGCATCTCTGGCACACCAGCAGGTCAGAGGTGAGGTGGCAGGGTGCTCTGGGAGGCTCAGAAAATGGAGTGGGCAATGAGGGGAATCAAACACTTCCTGAACTCCACAAGAACATCAGCTCATCCAGCAGCCCAGGGCTGGCTCCTGCCCTCAGCACCCCTGGCAGACCATGGAGCATGCTCCACTGCCAACCAGCAACACCAGGGGTATTTGCTTCTTGTTTGCTCCTCAAAATGAACATTAATATCATAATTCAGCTAATTTCTACCCCAACTACAAAACTCACTCAGAACAAGTTCATTTTAGAATTCACATTTTTAGAGTTAAAGCCTCCTGCCTGCCCAGCCCTTGGGCAGCAACAGCTCCCTGCTTTACCTTTTCTTCTGCATTCAGGCTTAATTTAAATATTGATGAAATAAAGGGAAAGAACATGTATATATTTCATAACAAATTAAACACTCCAGAACAATTCTCATCTAGTTCAATGTCACTGCAGAAGCTGAGCATGACAGAAATCTGCTCCTATACCTTCTGAATTCAAATGTTTGCTGGCAAGTCGTTTTATTTTTTATACATGTATTTTTAAGTGATCTCAGAAGGCAAAAAGGACAGCTGAGCTCTGCCATTGCTGCAGAGAGGTCTCTGACCACAAGCCTGAGTGTTTAAATAGTGCTTTTCCATTACTCTCAGCTTACTTCCCTTAAGATACTGCTGCTTTCACCTCTGAGCCATCAAGTGACAACTAATCAAGGATTCAGACTTCTCCAAACTCCTGAGATCTTGCCACCCCTTCAGTAAATACAACTCATGTCAGCAAAGGATGGCATCCCTCTCTGCTCAGCTGCTCATAAATTCACACAACTCCAGCTGGCAGGAAAAGGGCAAAAGAGAAGGATGGGTTTGTGCTGCACAAGGTGAAGGGATCAGCACCTCCTCAGCCTCAATTCTCACACTCAGCTTGGTTGCAGGGGTGGGGGTGCAGTAAATGAGCTGATGATGTGGTTACATAGTCATAGAAAATCAGGTTTCAGAACTTCTAAAATAAGAGAATTGGGAATTGCTAATGGAGCCAGCAGCATCATAGGTAATCTCTGAGTTATTTAGAAAAATGGAATTGATCTTAGGTTTTTAGTTGTTTAAACAAAAGAAAGGACAGAGTCTGTTTTTCCCAAAAGTGATTTTCCTTACATTTAGACTTGTTAAAAAAAATTACAAAACTGCTGCTACCAGCAGGCTTTAGGTTCAACACCACCTATTGTAAAGCTCTTACTGTGTGGTGATGTGCAGCAGCTCCACAGAGAGCAGCAAGGGTTATGACAGGGTGTCACACAGCAGCACTGCTTGTGCTGCCTTGCACTGAGCACCAGCACACACAAAAACCAGAGAGCAGACCAACCCCACTCTCCAGGTAATATTCATCTTGTAGGTCATGTGTTGCACCCACTTTCACCATGAACATTAATCAGCAGCAGCTAATTCACAAGACCCCCTCCAGGCTTTTTTCAACCAAGAACCACTTACTTGAAGGAATATCAAGCCAAGGACAGCAAAACAAAAATTTACCTGCAATGCAACAGTTTTATATTCAAAGGATGTAACCACTAGAAAGACCCAAGAGCTGCATACAAAGGTTCTGTGGCTCTCCTCTGGAAAATTAAATTGCTGGAGAATCAATGCCCATTTTTCTTATTTCAATCATTTAAAAATGCACATTTCTCAACTGTTCAATATTTAGATTATTGATCCATTAAAAAAGAAGTCCTTTACATTACTTGGATTTCTCAGCACTCACAGACTTGAGAATATAATGATGCTCCTTGTTCCACAGCAGATAAATGTCACGGACAAGAAAATGCCCATATTGAAATGCACAGCTGTCAGGTAGGCAGCCAGATGTTAATTAAGTGGTCTGGTAGAATTATTCTGTGATCAAGGCACATTTTTGACTTTTTTAAAATAAAATACATCTTCAATAACAAACCTAAAGGTCAAAATAATTTCATACATTAATGCTCTGGCTCCAGCCTGCAGTCCTGCACATCTCATGCTAGAGACCTTTCACTGAAAGAGAAGCTCAGGCTGGAGTGTAATCTTTAATGTGCTCTTGTGCTTCTCCACCATGATGGCCTGATTTGTTACATTTAGTAACTCATGTCCTCAGCTCATGATTGCCCCATGTTCTTCATTTGTCTGTTTTCCTCCAGATGAACTTCAAGCTTGGATCAAGGCTGGCTTGTTTTCACCAGTGAAACTCTGTACATCAGCAGTAACAATAAGAGACGTTTATAGTCTGAGGGGGTGTATTTAAATGACCTGTTTAACAAGACAAATTGAGTCAGAGCAAATTTGGTGCAAGATACTTCTGCTTGCCATCAATTAGATTATGCTGGGGAAACCAAAAGAACAGCAAAACAAAAGGGTATAAAACAAGCCCACAAAATGCTTTTCATCAGAATGAAAGAGGAGAGACATGACTTTGTAACATTTCATTTCAGTTTTATTTCCATTGCCTAAAAAAAAAAAATGATTTCAGAGTTCCTGGAGGAAGCCTCTATCACTCAAACATTGAAGGGGTTAGCTGAAATCCAATTATATATATATTTAAACATCTACCTACACAAATTGATCTTTTTTTCACTCGTTTCTCCTCTGTATACCAAGTGTAAGCAAGATCACTCAGTTTTCAGGGCTCTGAGAATTGTATCTAGGCAACTTGTTTAGCAGGAAAATATAACTACATCCTTATGCATTCAAGTGTCCAGAGTACATTGCTTCAAATCAAAGCTTGCTCTGAGTGTCTCTGGGTAAAAGTAAAGAGCACCCACTGTTATTTCCCTACCTGATGTGTCATCAAAGAGGGGATGAGCCATCCTGATGAGTATTTGCTGAACAGAGATAAACAAGAGGGAGAACAACACAACTTTAGATGGGTTAACCAGAAGTCTCTGTTCTGGCCAAGCTCAGTTGATTTCTTGCTCTAAAAAAGGAAGCTTGAATCCACAAAGGTAAAGTTCTTTGGCTGGACTAAAAATGGAAACAGGATCAGGAGACTCAGACAAAAACTCAGTTTTCACCAGGAAAAACCTTTCTTCTGTTAGGGAGGAGAAAGAGGAAGGAGATAAAAAGGAAAAATAAATTTTATGGTTTAAAAATAAATCACTGGTTTAAAAATAAATCACTGTACTTCCATACAGTACACTGAGGATGACATGGCACATGAGGGTACCTTGGTCCTTAGAGACACCTGAACAAGGGCCAGGTAAACAACACCTGAGAAAAGGCAGCCATCAGAGCCCAAACCCTGCAATTTAAATGTCTGAAAACACATTTCCTTAAATTGCAGAGGAAATCTACAAAAGCCATATACCTAGCTCCAGAATGACTTACAGACTTACTGAAAAGCCATTAATAAAGAAAGTGGAACTTCTCCAGTGGATTTTCTGTGTACCTGTGCACCAGGAAATGGAGCCTCCCTGCCAAGGCAATGATATCAAAGGCTGGTTGAAAGACAACTTAGAATTCAATTATAAGGAAGCTCAAATGAAACTTAATCCTATACAAAATGCCATATCTGTCAGAAATCCATTTTTGCTCAAGGGCCCTGAAAGTCATGGAGTCCTGTAGGTTGGAAGGGACCTCTGAAATCCAGCCAGTCCAACTGCCCAGTCAAGGATGGGACAACTGCAAAGTTGGATTCAACTTCCAAGTTAATAATTGTGTTCAAGAGTCCTACTCAGTCACACTCCAAGCATTTCCAAAGACACTTCTATAAACTCTTCCCTCAGCTGTCTTGAAAGTGCTCTTATGTCAAAGGATTAGGGAGATTTTTTTTTTAAATACAAACTTGCTTAAACTATTTGCTCTTGCCATAAGAAAGGCAAGGCATTAGCCCACCTCTCAGCACTACAGCAACAATGTTTGGGCTGTGTTTTGCTGCACAGGTTTCTGGCTTCTCAGATCTTTCAGGTTTTGTCTATCTACACCCACACAATGGGGGTGGCATGAAGCACTGTCATACAACCTTGGCTCTCCTTTAATTCACTTTTTTTTTCTTACTACTGGAAGAGAAAATGAACAGCAATTTTAACTGCTGCCAAGCCTGTAATACCAAGCAGTACTTGCAGATCTTCATGTGCCTGAGGTGGCTTTATTCAGAAAGTTTGGGGTGGAGATTTAATCTTCCCTACAGCAGAAAGGCAGGCTGGAGTTTGAACATCCATATGTGGGTCTTGCTCTGGAGAGAAGACTGGGGACACAGGGCAGCTGAACATTCCATCTTTGGGAATAATTCAACTCAACAAGACAAAAGAAATTTCGTGGAGTGACAACTGCCCCCCCAAAAATCTCTTCCAAGGCAGAAGAGACAGCAAGGAGGAAAAAAAAGGATCTTTATTTCAAGCAACAGAAATGCAGGGGGGCATTTGACAAAGAATGGTGAAGAAGCCTTCTAGCCAACAAAACACTATAAAGAGATCTATTTCAATTGAGAGAGTAATACTGGAATGGGATATGATGAGCACAGGGTTTGGCCTATCACAAACCACTTCTGGGAGGAAAGACAGTGTGATAGTTTCCACTACATAAAAGAAATAGATGCTTCAGGAAAAGAAAAGAGATGACAATGCATTAGGGACAGGGAGAAGTGGACTTGAATTCACAGGAACAAAGCCCTGCACTAAAAATTAGCACAAGAATTTTCTGAAGAAGTAATTAGATAATATCAACAACAGTAAGTTGACATCAGTGCCCTCCATACAATTTCCTTTACTGTAAAGGCAAGAGATTAAAAATGGGTTTGATACAGCCTGAAGCAAAGAACCTTTGCAGAGAAAACTGTCTGGAGCATCCTGCTGAAGAATGCAGTGTGCTGCTTCTCTCCTGCAGCATGACAAATCACATGAGGAGCAGACAGCAGATTGTCACTCATGACCCATGTCACTCCAACACCTCCCCCCAGGACACTGCAGCACAGGTAAAGCTAACTGTGCTAAAAAAAACCTAATTTTAATTTTTTCCTGTTTGTACCTTCCCTTCCAAAAAAGCCCCAATAAAGCAAGAAAAAATTAACCCAACAGCCATTATCACAGGCACATTCAAATGTTTGCTGGATATGGCTTTGTTTTCACAATTTTTTCTTCCAGCAGAAACTGCAAATGCTTTGTTTCTATAATTAAGACAAAATTACTCATTTGATGCATTTGCTTTTTTCTCTTCTTTTTACCTGGAGTTTCCTTTGCAGTGAAGGAACAGTTTTTCTTTGAATAACCATTTTTCTGCAGCCCTGGGGAAATCTCAGCAATCTCTTTTAGAAGCAATGCTCTGGTCCACAGCAGCAAACTGTAACAATGCCCTTATTTTGTATTTCAGGTGTGTGTCCAAGATGATTTGGGATGCAGTACTTCATTTATATTTGCTCTCAGAGTTCTGTCTAGACAAGTGGTAGCAGACTCCTGGGGAGGTCCTGCACACCCCATCTTCACAGGTGTCAAACATTCAGTGGCCACCCAAAAAGGGACTGAACTTGGGAAAAGCATTCAATACATATTTTCCCTGCAGGTGAAAACCTCCCCCATGTGCTCCAAAGACTATACAAGATTAAGCAAGGTCTGTATGATTCATTTTGCTGGTAGCAAAATCTTAAAAAAGCCCAAACAACTGAACTCTTTAAAGTGAGGAAGCCACAGAGCCCATGATGTTAGTGAGGAGATGAAAGGAGTTTCTAAAGCAGAGCAAGGCACATGGGTATTTGGAGATGACAACTTAATCTCATTTTCCTACCCTGCAATACAGATGATGGGCAACAGCCTCCAAAGATTAGATTTAAGGAATCCAACGGAAATCCACCCTCAAAAAAAAAATCATATTTAGGGAATTCAACATGAATCCAGTTGAGGTTTTCATTTAAACAAACAAAGAACACAGCTTTGAGAAGAAGGAAAATGACCAACAGTGTTCTGTTTGGCAAAATGGACGATAAAAGGGGCACAATGAGCAAGCTCCACTCCATGAAAACTGAAATAAAGAGCTGAGGTTAGATTGAATGTCTGTCAGTTTAATCTCTGGCAAAACCAACAGCACAATAAGACCCTTCCATAAAAGAAAAGCTCAGGGGTGTCCCAGCACAGGGTTTCAGGTCAGCACTTGAAATATTTTGACAGAGCTCTGCAGGAAACACTATACCCTGCTTCAGCCAGGGATTTGCATCTCTTACTCACACCAGCTGTACTATTTTTTAAAAAATCCATACCAACACTAGCATTCCTCGAAAGATCTATATCTCCCTCTGCTGAACAGATAAAGAGAACAGCAGCCTTGATGGGAACTGCCAACTGGGTTTTTAACCTTTGTATTCCACAGATTCCCTATAGCTCAAAGTTACAGATGACATTTGCCAGGTTATGGATAATGGTCTTTACACACTGGGGACATTTTGTTACTGACTTGTCTAAAGCTTTTGATCCAGCAGCCCATAAAGCCTTCACCTTAAATAACTTGTCTTACATTAAGGAGAGAAGGAAGAGACATAAAACATTAGATATTAATCAGTTGACAAAAGGGCCCTGATGGGAGAGGGAAGTAAAACAGATTTCTCTAGAGCTCTTTTGAAACTTTGACCTTTATGGTTTTAAAGAGCCATAGCAATTTCTCACAGGAGTAAGGGATAGATGGTTTTTGTGCAATTCAAGGGTTGTTGTCTATCACACTGTTGGAGAAAACAAAATATTCAGTACACACAAGCAAGATTTACTAATGCTACAAAACTAATGAAGAAACAGCAGTAATAACCTGCAGTTTTGGAAGAATTCATTCTTTACATCTGAAAGAGGAAAAAATTATGCACTGTTCATTCAGATGCAACATTCAGTTATGGTCCTAACACAGCTTTTCTCACTGACTATGTAAATGCATAACTCTACATGCACTAGTGCCTGTAAGCTGATGTCCAAAATAAATTTTATGATACCTGTAACATGTGAAGAACAGTCATTTTATGAAAAAAGGTGCTTCAATCCATGCTGTTTAAATGGACTAGACCTTGGAAGAGATGCAACTTCTTACATGAGCAACAGGAGCCAGACTTGTACATGGAGCGCTGGGTACATCTATCAAAGCTAAAAATACCATGGCACTTGCTGACCACATCTCTCTCAATTCAAGATACATACTGCACACAACAAACACTCTTCTTAATGCTAAAGCCATTATCAGCTCTGGTTCTTGAAAGAATCAAAGCTGCACAAGTCACAGAGCTGTGATGGAGGGAAAGGGTAGCACAGTCAGATTCCCTGGAATCACACACTCCAAGAGGTCAAGATCATGTAGACAAGGGCTTGAGGCATTACAAAGAATGGATGTGAAAGAAACATCCTCCCCAGGATTTTAAGAGTGCATTTATGAAGCAACAGCTTTCAGGTTTCTGTTATATTAATAGATATCATACAAGGAGAACCAAACAGGCTTCAGAGCAGTCAAAGCAGCTCTAAGGAAAGAAAAGTGCAGGCTCCTAAGAACTTGAGTTGGTCAAATTATCAGTCAAACCTGATTTTAGTCCAGAACTCCAATCTGCTTCACTAGCCTGAGGAAATATTAGTCTTTAACTAGCTTCTGGAGATGATGATCTGATTCATTCTCTAAACTGACCTCACAGCAGACTCCACTGGAAGAGAGGAAGGATATTAGAAGTGTTGCAATTGCTAAAATCCAAGCTTCAGATAAGAAGGCTTAAACCAAAGGTATGGTGGATTGTGTATACAGGGAAACAAGCACAGGAAACATGTGATGACACACAGGTATCCAAGGTGGAAAAGAAGCTACACACCCTAACTGAGCAATGAAACAAATAATGTGAAGAGTGACTGGATTTGCACATGCATCTACTGTCTCACTTTTTGTCATTTTTTTGAGATTTTAAATGGCTGATATGAACCTTGCCCTACCATTTAAAACTCTACTCTTTAAGACTCATGCAATGTTTAGATGCTCAGACACTATGAAAAGATGCCTTTGAGATGAGAGCCCACACTGCACTCACTGGTTACAGATTTTCCTGTGCTATGTGACAATCTTCACCAGTTAGTATAGAAGCACAGCACCCAAATAAAAGGCTGAAACAGTTAATCCATGCAGTGTGAACTGGAGAAAACACAGGAAGCCATTACAGAGGATATAATTCCAAAGAGCAATTCCTTTGAACGAGCTACCAGTAAAACTGCAGAGGTTGGAAAGCATTAAACTCTTAAGGGACACAGCAACAGCTAGCAGCAAGAGCAATTTGGCATTCTGAGAAAAAAGATGAATGTTGGAGTTGGCTATCTGTTCCTGAATTCCAAGGCTCATTTCAATTTAAATTTGAATTTCGTCACATTGACTAAATGACTTCTGTGCCAGTTGTAAGACAAAATGTTCATGAAAAGAATATTTAAGCAAACAATTAGCACACTCATTTCTGCCAATGACAGATTTATCCTTTTCTCTAGAGAATCAAATGGAGCCTTTCAAGTTCATTTTATTCATTCACTTGTTACTGAAGTGTGATGACCTCTGGGACAAAGTTAGGAAACTCCCCAGTAGGTCTCTATATTGTTAGTCACTATTCATTGCAATTGCTTTATTCAAGACAAGTCAGATACTGCTTTTTCTGTGTAAGTAAAAAAGTCCTATCAGCTCTTGAACTCTTAAGGCTTATGTGAAAATTGCACATGAGACACATCCTGCACACTGATGAGAGGTTTCACGTCCCTTTGTGATTTCCTAGGAAGCAGTGGCAGCAAGGCAGGAAGACACTACGTGACAGATCTGGCAGCATCTCTGATGTGCAGGAACAGAAAAATCAGCTTAACTACAAAGATCTTAAGTTCAAATAACATGGTATAGGTGCAGTTCTTCTCACTGTCAGTCCCAAGCAGAAGTACAATATGATTCACCTACCAGAGCCAGAAAAATTGCCTTCACCAATCTTTGTCCTTCATTCCTTTGTCCTTCACCAGGACAGCAGAAGGCTTGGTTTTGATATCTCACCTTCATTTTACATCCCACGGTCCATGAAGAGGGATAACATGGAAGTCAATCCTTCAAAGATTTGTCCTCATCTAAAAAATCCCACTAAGCTCTGTGTTTCCACTACAATAAGTACTTTGGGACAGAAATATGATCACAGCCTTACTGGCCAAAAATACAGATTCCTCCAAACAACTCTTAAGTGACTGAAGTGCTGTAAATGGTTTCCAATGCAAAATAAAGGTTTTGCAGTGAATTCTGGAATAAGCTTGAATTAAAGGTGACAAATGTGCACTTCCAAAACACAAATCTTGTCCCCTACTTCCCCTGCCAACAGCCTGAGAGATCATGGACTAGAGGAAAGTTTATTATTACCTACCTACAAAATGAAAAGACACACTGCAGGTAAAGTCCTATGCAGGTAATGGGCAAGCCCTGAACTGCTGCATGCCACTGCTTTCATCAAGGTTGAATTCTGAGCACTCACTGGTGTGAAGTTTTTCCACAGGTTTGAAAGGAATGCCTAACCTTTGTCTGTGCCTTTAAACACTGAGCTCAATTCATACACTGAAGGTAATCTCGTAGCTCAAGCCCTAACTCCACCCTAAACATGTAATATATTCACACAACTAGATCCTTTCTGAGCCACTACAGGCTTTCAACAGAACACACTGCTCAGCCATGAGAATCTATTAAGGTAAGACCTTGCTCTCAGCTGGAAAACATTAATTCTCTTCCAAAAAGGCACACTATACCTTCTTGGTCATTAATATCCCATCATTCTTCTGAGCTGAGTGACAAGGCAGGTAAGTCACCCAGATCTGAGACAATGTACAAGGCTAACTCTACAGGGAGGTGTTTGGAAAAGAGAAATCACTGCTCCAGTTACTGCAGCAGAAAAATCAATATTTCACTGGCCAGGATAGCCTCCAAAGTGGCCCCACTTGGACACCAGGTATATTAGAAAAATGGAATGATGATGATAAAAAAGCCACTTTTGACCCTGAACTGTAAGTGCATCAGGGTGCTGCAGGGACCTTAAGGGGTGGGTAAATAGCTGCAAATGAAAACAAAGCTGTTGACACAACAACTGGAGTCCTTCATAATGCTGCTACTGATCCCTAGCTTTAAATTAGCTTTGTGACCATTCAAAACCAGAATACAAGACCATTGTGCTATGCTGAAGATGGTGCACATGAAACATCTTTAAACAGCCTGGAAAACGTGGTGGGGAAGGGCAAAATCACCTTGAAAGGAAAAGCAGAAAGTGGGGAAGGGAATAAGGAAGAGAGAGAGCTGGTAAGAGAGGAGAAGCTCAGCATTAAGAGCACACCTCATATTCACTGAGGGTTTGCCCCTTGTTAGTGAACACTGGCATTGATCCAGGCTGCCAAAAGCCTCTCTGGGGCTGGCACTGGTGCTCAGTGGATCAGGGAATAACCTAATCCAGAAAAAAGGCAGTTCAGTTTTAGCCAAGCAATTGGTAGAGTGAAGAAGAGATGGAAGAGCAAAATCTGGGGTGTTTAGGAGGGAGCATGGCATCTCCAATGCAGGCAGTCTCAAACTCTGTTGCTCTAAGTAGTAAGATCAGCATCAATCAGCACCACCCCACTGTTTTGCTGCTGTGGTCACTTCATCTGAACCCACACTATATCAGGAGTTTGTGACAACACAGCAAAGCTGTTTTAGAGACTGATCAAAGCTAAAACTAATGCAGCAAAACCTTAAGTTCTGACTATGCTGTAGCTGTTCTGTTGCTATCCTGTCCATATGTGTTTCTCTGCTGCTTGCACTTATTTTGTGAAGCTCCTGGAGAGGAGACAGTCTCTGTCCTGCATCTCTGCAGCCCTGAGAAACCTCTCTCAGCCCTCAATCCCACCTGCTAGATTTGTGGGTCCTACAGGGAAAAAATACAGTGTTTGAGGAGATGATGCATCTAATGTCATAGAAACTTCAGATCTCTGAATTCTTACAAAACCTCTGCATAATATATGGGAAATAAAAAGGCAGTGGTAGCTGCTGACACTATTACAGCAGGCTGGGAATAAAACATTCCTACTATCAATAGCTACACTGAGCTCACTGGAGTTAGCAGACAGTCTGATCTCACCCAGACTGCACTACTTGGACATTCCAGCTGCAAAGTGCATGATGCATTTTCAGCCTTTAGTTTTCTTTTTAAAGCAGGGAAACAGCACTGCTAGAAAATATATGGGTTAAGGACATCAGTGCTATTGCTGAGGCAGAACAATAATAACTTCAGCCATGATTTATATAGCTAATTTCAGAATAAATCCCTATCTGTTTTTTAAAAAAGACCACAGAATGACCTGATTTTGTATTTGGCAGTGATTGCAGTTTATACTGGACAATGTTTCAACTCAGTAAGCATGCAAATAGAATATTTTATTAAAGTAACAGACAAAAGGGGTCTTTTCTTCTTTATGTGCCCTCTCTACTGCAACAGATTTTATCAGGCTGCAGCCAGACACGCCAGCTTTCCTCTCACCTGAAGTGCCTGATTTTAAGTGAATTACTTCTCAAACCAATATCCATTTCTCTCTTCTATAGGCTCTATTTCTAGTTTATGGCCCATTTGTTCTGTTTTAAGCTACCCAAGATAATTTTTTTTGGTCATCTAAAAGCTTCAGAGTGAAGAGTCCAGAAAAGAAACTTATATATCATCCACATTAGATGCTAATCCTGGGATTTGCTTTTATAGTGGCATCTAAGCTTGTTTTCCTGCATCATCTGAAGCCAACTCAGTGCTCTCTACTAGAGAAGAGTGTTCCTCATGGAGATACACAGTCTAACAGCACTTTTAAAGATGGTTACATTTAAATGGAAGCATCACAGCAAATCCTGTGACAGAACCCCCCCATTTCACTCACTGTGCCACAGGGTTCACAGCCTGACTTTGCTTCATTCTCTGTAGGGAATCTTCAACCAGAGATCTGGGTTTAATAAAAGCATTTCCACCTGCACCCAGTTTCTATGCTGCATTGCCAAATAAAAGGAGGGAACTGAAGGACTGGAGGGGTGGATTTGGAAGCAAAGTCAGGCTGTGAACCCAGTGCTGCTTCAGCCCACTAATGCATGCCATGTGTTGGTAGATCTCTAAGGGACTTTGGGACCTTCCTTACAATTTTTCTGTAAAAGAGAGTTTTAAAATTGGAGAAGGCAGAAAGGAACCTCTCAACCTTTCACCTGTGTAGCAGCATCATGGGCCGTGTGGGCCAACAGCCAAAATATTACAAACCAGTGAGAAGAAATGTAAGGTGGGGACAGGGTGGAAAGGACAAGGACCTTAAGATGGACATCCTGTTTCTGTGGTGAAGGCAAGGGAGGAACCAGCACAGAGATGCTGATCTAGCAAGCATCTATTTAGGAGAACTCACTTCAAGGAGCCATTCTGAACAGATGGATGCAATTGGGCAAGATGCATTTGTCAAGGGCAGAGAAGAGCTTTTCTTAAGCAAGGTGTGGAAGAACAGGACGTTATGAAAAGATGCTCCAGCTTTATGAATGGTTAAGAGAGAACCTTTAAAGAAAATAAAAATGTCAACCCTGAAAAAATTTCTACTTCAGTCAAAATTACCTTGCTTAAAGAAGTTATACTGGCTTTCAGCTATTCTGCATATAGAAAAAAGGAACTGAAATGTGTATGTAATTAATAGTATAGTAAATAAATTTACTTCTTCCTTTTATAGCTCAAATATTACTTCCTCCCTAACCATTTTATGAATTGCTTACCTCATCATATCTTAAACTATAGATATATACATATATATACACACAAAAATACAGACACATATATAGCATTAAGCTCCATCAAATCAGCAAATAAATTGAGAGTACATACAGAAACAGCACTTCTGTTTAAATACAATACAAGACTGTGTGGGGCATGAAATGCTCAGAAGTCTTGGCTCTTCTATCCTTGAATAAATCACTGAGTAAGTAACTGAAACAGTTTTCAAAATGTGAAAATCCTCTTAGCATGTGAGCAAGCCAAGGCAGGGCTGAGATAGCTTTCTGAAATTGGCCACTACACTGATCACTGAATTAGTGTTTAGTGTTGTGGACTGCTCATTTTTATTTCTGCTGGGGGCAAACAGGAGTGATCAAGTCAGTGTGCCCTGTTCCCTGCTTTTTGTTTTTTTAGTACTACTCAAGGAAGTCAGCTTTGACTCTTCCTTTATTAATTTTATAGCCTATGTGACAACTCATGCTATTCAACAGTTATGGTCCTTTTTCCACAAACTAAATGAAATTATTAAGCAAGACTAGCTGAAGCTGATGGAGAAGAAAAACCTTTGTCTCCATCATAACACATTAAACATGACTGTTTTACTATATGGGGTATGAAAGTAGGCACTAACTCATTTCTTTGCTCTGATTATTTTTAGGAGTTCACAAATAATGCCTTTCAAGATTCCAGTATTTCTTTGAATATGCCCCATTTTCCTCACATGTATTTATGGCTGAAAGATCAATTAGAATTCCACTGTGGGAAGTAATTTCCATTGGTTCAATTACCCCCTGTAGCTGTTTCAGCAATCATAGTATCAGTCAAATATCCATTTTTATTTTTATTTAGAGATTCAATTACCAAACATCAAGCAGGTGTAAACACTTCTTTCAGTACTTCTTTCCCTTTTACCCCTCAGCATCCTCTAAATCACAGAAGCACACATGCAGTCCTTAAAACCTCCATGAAACTTTTAGGGCTTCCTAATGCTTCTTTCTCAACACACTTGCTGAAGACAAACCCAGTTTGTTAGATCTGGGTGTGGGGACAGAGACACTCCCACCTGCTCCTACCCCATGAGCCCTCCAGCTCCAAAAGCCCTCCTTGATCCATCTCTGCCTTACCTCCCCTCTGCCTTTCAGGTGGCACAGAATCCCAGTTACCTATTTATCAAGAAGAATTCTGTTTCATAGTGCTTTTACAGGAATATTTTAATCAGTGACTGATCCATTTGGAGCTAGTGCTCATCTTTCCCTAGAGTCCCTTCTCATTCAAATGCTGCTACTAGGTTTTGCTGTTCAACTGTTTTTACATGTAATTCACTAAACTTCAGAGAGATGCCTGTCAAGCAAGTCAATATTTTACACTCCAGCTTGAATCCATTTTTGGATTCAGAATGCAAGTTTATTTTTTGCCTCATAAGAGTTACAACCTAAGTAGAACCGGCCTGGAAATGAGAACACCTGAGTGAAATGGCAAACCAGTGGTTGCAAGAATGATCAACATATCTCCCAGAGTCCAGAGAGAACAAATGTTGTCAGAACAAGTAGTTACAAGTCCATTAAAACTCCCCAAGGAGAAAGAAACTGCAGAGTTGGTTAAACATTTATAGGCACCTGTGAGTTTTAGTTACTGTATGCATAGCACAGTACAGCTTCCTCCCAAAGCAACACCTGCTCTGCTCCCAGATCTTTGTGTTATCACCAAGAACCATTTAATCTAAGTGAATAAAAGGCTCCTTGTGCCTTCCCCACTGACTAATTCAAAAAAATAAAAATGTTAACAGCCATCTTTGCCCAGCCTAGGAAAACATGAGCCCACCCACAGGGATTGTAGTTGGAGCTCTGGGAACATGCACAGCCACAGCTTTACAGCATGCTTCAGGTAAAACCAGCTAAAATCCCCAGTATGGCTTTGTAGCATTTATAGAACAATATTATAAATCAGAAAGAGCAGCTCTCATCATGATAACACATCGAGACTCCCAGAGCTGAGCTCTGCCTGGTTGCCTTAGCAATCCCAATAAATGCACTGGGGGATTTCTTTACCTGCCTTATCTCTGATAGAAGCACCCAAATGAAAAAGCCAGGTGGGGCATGACATTGACACAGCACTGTGGCACTTAAAATGTCTCTGAGTAAAACTTCTCAACTGCAAAAACACTTCAGTCTTGGGCACAGCAGCCAACCTCACATCTTTGGGGAGAATACGGAATAAAGGACAGAAGAAACAATACCCCTTTGCCCAAATCCCTTTTACCTACCTGCACAGCCAAATGCTAGGTGGTACCTAGAAGATGGGCTGAATTTGACACAACACACGTTAGCCTTGGCCTCAATGCTTGCAACTGAGTTGTCCAAGTTGGTAGACCACAGTTTCACTAAAGAAAGAGAAAGAGAGACATGAATAAGCAAAAAACAACAACATGAACTTTATCTGAAAGGCCTAAAATCTAGTTGTTTCATGAATAACATTCTGGAAAGCCTCAGTTGCTAAGATGCTAGTGAGTCTGAAGGGTCAGCTGTCACTGGTGGTCAGTAAGTTTGAGAATATTCTCAAGTCCACATTGTAAATATCAGAGCAGGTGATTAACCACATGCTATAATCTCAGTGCTTAAGGTTACTGCAGAGCAGATTCATACAACCAAGGACAGGAAGGCTTACATTCTTTTTTGTTCCTCCTCCCTGTGCTGAGATGCAAGAACTCCATGATCCACAGCAAAACTGCTTTGCACAGAATAAATATACCTAATTGTATGCACAGTGAGTGAGAACAACTTGTTTTATTCTTGAGAAACTGGCACAGACAGGAGAGAAATCAGTATGTTGGCTTCCTATGATGCAATAATCCCTTGGTACAAGAACTCCACTGTTCTACGAGAGTACCACATGAACACTGATTAAACTATGTGCTAGAAAGGGCTCTTCCACCAGGCACTCCAGTGCTTCAGAGAATGACCAACAAAAAACACCAGGGCTTTTCAAAACATAGTGTTCCCCACCTGCCAGAAACACTTCAAGCACCATTTAACCTTAAGATGAAGAGTGCCAGGTGCTCCTCACATAGTTAATCTTATTATTAAAAGCTAAACAATGCACTGCCTTTGGCCCAGATAAAGGAGCAGCAGATTGGGATCAAGCCCCACTGATTCATACAAGGCAGAAAAGACCTAAACATCTCCCCTCCCTCTTTTCTTGATGAGTGGATCAAGCTGTATTGGAGTATCACAATCTGAGACTGGAAGTAGAGCAATCTATGTTAATCATATTATTAACATATGTTAAACATATTATCAATGTTAAACATGCAGCTGCTACATAAAGGGTTAAAATCCCCTCAAGACATCCCCTTGAGCTGCATGGGCTCCTTCAGATCCGTGGCCAACAGCACCTCCAGTCTTCTTACTGAAAGATCACTTTGGAGGTGAAGTGAGCAAAAATAAACAACAGGAAACTGTGATCAACACATGAGAGATCAGCAATTTTATGGGGTGTCCCCCACCCTCTGAGGAGCCCTCTGTGTCACTTGTTGGCCAGCATTTCTCAGGGGCTTAGAGGGAGGAGCAAGGTTTCCAGCTGGATTATCCAAGGATGTTTTAGAAAACAAAGGAAAAGGAGGAATACTGTCAGGTTGGTTCCAGTGCTCTTTTGATAGTATGGCAAGCACTGAAAGCAACAAGGCTGGGCTGATTCTGACCATACAAGGATGGAGGAAACAGCACAGCTCAGAGCACACCAAGGAATCATTGTAAATACAGCACTGTGTGGGTATCTGGCAGCTGCCTGGAACATCAGAAAGCAGCACACAGACACCAGCAGAAATACAAACCCCAGGGGCATACTCTATTTGCCCAGAAGCATTATGTAAAATTCAATGAAAACAGCACCCAGCCTCAGGTTGGTTTTCAGAAATAAATGCATTCTCATTGATCAGAGCTATAATACTCATCCTAAACACCTGGCTACATTTTAAAATGAAATAAAAGCTTTGGAAGCATGGCTTAAGAAGTTCTCTTCTTCCAGGCAAGATGGGATGGTAAAGCTTATCCACCATATTCTGCACTTGGGGACAGAGGGGAACAGGGAAATATTTTGGAGAACAAGAAAATATTTATGTTTTGCTTAAATGAACAGACACAAGGAGATGAGTAGTGTAAGTTCTGGTGGCAGTGAAGCCCATCAAGTTTATGGATGAGATAAGAAGCAAATAAAACATGTTTATGAGAGAACAGTGTCAGCAGACAACACCACTTCAACTTGAGGAGAGTGGGGTGGGTACATGATCTCAAGTTCAGAGCAATACTCTGCCAAAACCTAGTATTAAAACAACACAGGCTTTCTTTGAAGCTTTCCACCCAGGTATTTAAAGCTGCATCCAAAGCAGCCAAGTCTCTCCTTGACCCCCCCCAACAAACAAATGGCCATCTGGTCCCAGCTCAGTATCAAAAGCTAATTGAGGGCTATGCTTCAGCTTGGCTCCTTTTTTTCATTCAAGCTTGCAGGTCATAAGCTGAGCTATTTAATCTGGTGAAGAGACAATCCATGTGCTCTAAAGTCATCATAATATTTGTTACAACTGACAGGCACAGATTAGAGCCTGCAATTTCTGTGATCTAACTGCTGTGAGATATGCAGGGCTCCAATTATATCTTAGTCAGTACCATAAAAAGGATAGATGGGACACATAACAACACATAATGAAACATGTCAAGTTTTACCTAGAACTGCCCATTATTTTTTAAAAAGAACTGACAGGTTAATAAAGCATAATTCATAAGGGTAGAGTTTATTTGCTGTAGCTTTCATGGGTTTTGCTGAGGTCGAGGCAGTAATTATCCAACACAGATGTCTTGGTAGCATCCAGAATTGTGTTGATGAGACAAGCAACTATCTGAGACTGACTATTTCTGAAACACATGTTCTCAAAGCATATTTTCTCTCATTTTGCAGCTGCTGAGAGACATCTTTATGTGGCTAAATACCTACCCCTCACTATTGCATTAAAAAGATGCCTCCAGAACAGTTTTTCCAGTTTAAAATATTTCAGTCTTTTCAAGATTTTTTTTTTAGTTGAAGATTTACACCAAATGTGCAAGTTCATCAGTTAATTTTCCATGCATCAGTTCTGTGTCTAAACACTGACTAGAAGAGGCAGAAGCCTGTACTACAATAGCTGAAGGTTGATGTTCACAGTTGGTACACAGAGCAAGGATGTTTCATCCAGCCTGTCACTTGTGAGTTCTTATCTGCTCATCTGCTGCTACTCTGGAAAAGCTCTAAGCCAGGAATAGGATCTTGCTACCAGAAAATTCATTTGCAGAGATTAGTAGAATCCCTAGGAAAGGAGAAAGCTGCTGAATTGTACTGCTAGGCAAAATTTTGGATCCACTGCCTCATGCAGGGGTCAGGAAGGTGGTGTAAACTGATGACTGGCAGTAGGCAGTGACTGCAGGGCACTCTTTGTATAAGGCACAGACTTTACTGTCAATAAAAAATAAATATCAACATCATCTTGACTTCTTCAAGGCACTTCCACTAAATCAATCCAACAACCTCACAAATCTCCAGAAAATTACTAAACTTTTAGCCAGAAAAATGACCAAACTGAATGTTCAACTTGATATTTTGAGGGCAATAAATACCTACACCTCAAGTCAACAGAAACTGAAGGAATGAAATATCAATGAAAATGAAGTCCCAAACAATCCTGTGGAAGTTGATGGAGCAGACTGAGCTGCAGTTCTCAGGCCATTTCCCCTCTGTAGAGGGCTTTTTTTTTTTTTAATGAACCCATATCTGCATATCTGTGTTGCCTTGCTGAATTAAGTGCACTATAAAAAAATAGCTGCAGGACTAGTACAGGGTCTCATTTATTGAGGCAGCATGGAAATGACTTTCCTTAGATGTAATGAGACACAGGCCTGCATTCCTTCTTGCCATGAGACAACGAAAAGTAACAATTGCTACAAACTCAGAGCTCTCAGGTGCTCCTGGCTCTATCCTACTTCTCACTTTTGAGCCAGGAATAATGAAGGAACTACAGGTGTCTTTTTAAATTTGAATTTATCATTGCTTCTTCTATTTTCTTCAGTTTCAGAGAGCTTCAAAACCAGACCACAGAAACATTTGATCACTCCAAAAAATTGCATCTATCCCACTAAAGACAAATTCTACCCACAGAGCATCACCAAATATTTCACTGTCCCTCATCTGCTAACTTTACCATGGCCATAAAACTCCACCCCCAATACAGAACAGACAGCTGAAAGTCATTAGATAAGTGGATTAGCTCTAGCCCTGTCTTGGTACTTTGATGGCATCATTTTGCCTTCACAAAATTCATCTTTTCTTCTCCAAGAGCAGAAATTCATCCTTTCCTGCTTACACGAGTATCACAGCTCCTGCCATTATTATGTGCGTAAAAGAATTTAAATTAAGGCTGTGCCTACTCCCCAAGCTCCTTGTAGAACAAGTAAACACCAATTTTGCTCACTGCTATCTAGTTGGAGTATACCTTTGGGTCCCTACAGACATACACAAGTACCTTTGGCCCTTGAAAAAGAGAGTGCATAACAACTGTAGATGAAAGTGAAGGGTTTGTACACACACTAGTTATTCTAAGTACAATAATGCTTTTATGCTCTCATTATCTGCTGTGGAAGTAGGAAGATCTTCCACAGATAAGCATATTCTGGATTATTTTCATCTCACAAGATGGACAATGCAAGAACCTGGGGTCCAGGGATGCTGCTGCTAATTGTAGGAGAATCATTTTCTGCCTAACAGCACTGTTAGCATCCCCTTTGCAGTGCCTGAGCCCTGGCAGAGAGAGCTGAAAAGCACAGGATTTTTCATTCATAAGCACCTTCTCCAACACACATCTACTTTCAGAATTAGCTTCTGACTTGAAAAAAAAAGAGGAGAGACAGGTAGATACACAGGCAAGCAGGAAGAACTGGCAAAGCTGTCCCTTTTTTGGCTGCCTTGTCCTGACTACTTGACAGGGAAATGTGATACTTGTGCTTTGTGATGAGATTAGCTCCTGCACACCCGGTGTGGCCTCAAAGGAGCAGAGAAATCAAAGAGGACAGGAAAAGTAGATAAAAGATCTTTCCTGCCAGACACTCTACTGGGCCAGACATGTATTATTGTGTATTAAAACTGACCAGAACTCAACCAAACCACCATGAACATAAACAGAAGGACAAAATTTTAAGTTAGGCAGGTTACAATGAAGATATTTGTCATGAGTGTTACCATTCCTTCCTTTCAGTGTGATCACCCAAATGAAAGATGGACAGTACAACATTAATGTGGACATTTTGCTGCTATTGATCTGTACCTCAAAAACTTCTAAATTCTCTGCTGAGACTCAATTTGTCTCTAAAGGGCTCTTAATATATGCAAATCACAGGCAAGTAATGGTAAAAATAAAGGATAAAATGTTCCAGACCAGTTTTATCCACCAAAACCCCAATACACCTTCAAAAGACCTTTGTGAATTGAAATGCAGGTTATGTGGATCTGCAGGCTTTATTACAATAATTTCTAAGTAAACAGTACACTTTTAGAGACAATTACTGAAGAAGTGAACAGTTAAACTGAAGACAGAAGCTCTGCTTGCAGCTGGGCTTTGCAAAACTGGACACCTTGTTAACATGCTAATAAATGCAGATCCACCTGCCAGATTAGCTTTTTATATGCATGGCAAGAGTGGGGAGCACTGATGAAGAGGTTGTTAACTTACAAGGTGAATATTCACTTCTGCTGCATTTAAGCACATAGAAAACACACCTGTCTTCCACCAGAAAAGGAAGGGGAAATGTACTGAAAACATTTTAAACTCACCTTAAATATAAAATAATCATTAAAGCTTTATAAATGGAATTACCAGCTTTGGGAACTGTAGTGACAGAACAAGGGGAAGGGTGAGATGGGCTCTTGGGAAGGAATTGTTCCCTGTGAGGATGTTGAGGCCCTGGCACAGGGTGCCCAGAGCAGCTGTGGCTGCCCCTGGATCCCTGGCAGTGTCCAAGGCCAGGCTGGATGGGGCTTGGAGCAGTCTGGGACAGTGGAAGGTGTCCCTTTTTCCAGCAGAGGCTGCAAAAAAATGAGCTTTAAAGGTCCCTTCCAACCCAAACGATTCTATGATTATATTATTGCCAAATGTAATTGAGGAACATTAATTTCTTTTTGCAACAGCATTTAAAAGCTTTTTGGAAGGGGGAAGCAGCTTACAAAGTTTAGCAGTGATGAAAAATTAATTTATCATTTCAAAGCAAATCATGAAGAGCTCTGTCCAGAGCTCTGTCAGCCCATCTGGGAGAAGTGATCCCCACTGCTTAGGAAAGGAACTTTTAAACTCTTACTGTTAAATAACTCTGATTTGATACTGTAAACATTCCAGATAAAGCTCTCATTCATTAGGGAGGAAGAATTCTACACCTCCCTCAGTGTCATCCTCTTCTTCAGGAGCCTCCTGTATAGAAGAGGAACATTTCTTACCACCATGTAGTAAAGGGCTTGGCTGAAGGGCTCTCCAAAAGTGCTTTTTCAAATGGACCCAGGAGTGTGGAAGGCTGAGAGCTGCTCCCAGCACTCCTACTCAATCCAGCTCCTTAAAGCTCCAAGAAACACAGTCTTTAACATGCAGAGCTACAGGTAAAAGAGCAGCAGGCATTTTTAGCTGCTGCTGTTTTACTGACAGCCTTGTTTTTGAAATATAAATACATGCTGTTCTTTTGAAAGGCCCTGAGGCTTTAACTCAACAAGTTTAACTAATGTTAAAACACATTTTGGTTTGTTTGGAGTTCAGGAGAATGTTAGCTGAGAGTACATTACACAAAAAACGTGAAGCAAGAGATGTTAATCCAAACAAAGCTTCTCCTTCTCCAAGATCCAAATGGCTCAGTAATATCTTGCCACATTACCTCAGCAATTACAATACTGAAGGCAGCTGAGGAATCAGCTACTTGAAATAGCACATTTTTGTTCTTCCCATGGAATACACAGAGCCTATGTCTCCTACACAGAATGTGAAATAAAACAGTACCTTTGGCATCATCAGAGCCTGAAGCCAATAGCTTGGGGTCCATCAAGTTAAAGTCAACACTCCAGCACCTTTTCTCATGCTCCTGTTGAGAGAAACAATATGGCAAGGTAGTGAGCTGTAATGTGATAAAACAGTACAGGAAAACACACATTTGGTATAAATTGTCAGGGACCTGGAGGGAGAAGTTTACTATGTTTATCAGTTTTTCAAAAAATATCTTTTCTCCTAATCAGATTGATCCTATCAATATGCTAGACATGCCAGGAAAGCAGAAGAGACTAGAATGGTTTTTTTAAAAATTAAAACTGATTTCATTTTTACTTTGAAAGAAAAAAATAATTCAGGATATACACATCAAAAACCTGGTTTTGCAGCAGTATTTGACTGGCTGTGGTTCCACCATGAGCTGCTGCTTATCCTTGATTGTAGCTGTATCTTTCAATATTAATAAGCAATTTTTAAGTATCTCCCAATACTGACAAGATGCTCATTTCAAACATCTCCTCTCTGAAAGTCCAGGAAATCCTCACCTTCCTGCTGAGCTATTAAGTAAGTCTCCTGGTGTCTAATCCTCTGTTTTACCACTCAGATAAATATTATTAAGACTGCACACTCTTCCTCAAAACACAGAAGAGCTGTAATTGCTATGCTATCCATCCCACATGAAAGCACAGCATTACATTGAATAAAATCTGAAATTCAGTCAAACCCCTTGTGTAAAGCCTTCAACACAGGCTTACAAGACAAAAAGCTCACAAGGATGAAGTCACTAAAGGGTTTCAGTACATGCAAAGCAGATGTCAATGCCTCTATCCAAATCCAAATAAAAAATTCAAGTAATCTGATAGGAAGCAAAATGAGTTTGATTTAACATAAGCAACAGCTGGTCGTCTCTAGGTTCATTATTCAGCCTCATAAAGAATTGCAAAATGTATCTGAGGGGAAAACAGACTAGATTTATTCTGTCCAGTATAATTTCTCTTTCATTGAGATATGCAAAGGATTAGTGAAAACAAGCATTATAAAATGACTAAAAAACAATGAGAAGGTAAACGGTGGCCTAAATAGGAACTTTTTTAAAAACCTTCCTCTTTGGTTTCATAATTACCATTGAAATCAACTGCAAAATTCCCATAGTGTGACATATTAGGACTGAAACAACAAACTTGAGTTTCCTAGATTAGCCCAATTCTTCACTAGGTTACAGGATGGGGGTTAAAAAGGGTCCTTCTGTCTGGAAATGAAGACCTGCATTAATCAATAAATTCTAAATCTGCTGATTAGACATAAAGCTTATGTTGAACTGTCAAGGAGTCTGTAGTTCATCCATTATCACTGACCAGTTTCAATGGGCTGTGCTACCTACACAACAGCCTGCAGCACTTCCAGCCTCATCCCAAACACAGCAGCCCTCTTCCAACCTTCTTGTTCTGATCACGGGTTCCTCAGAAGCCATTAGATAGAAACACAGTGTTTGAGTTTCACAAAGAAACAAAATGCCAGAAACTTCTCCTGACCAGGTCTCATGTGGGGAAGGAGCTGCCTTGCTCTGCTTTGTGCTCCCTTCTCCCAGCCTCATTCAAGGCTGCATTTTGCACTTCTGCATCTCTAGCACCTGTGCTGGCAATCACTGCAGAGTTTTACAAAAGGCTTTTGACAAGACTCAAGTGTGTTGTCATATTCTTGCAGGGGTTCCATGCTGTTGTCTCCTTATCGCAAAAGTTCCAGACCTCCTTGGTGTTTCTCATGGGCAGCTCCTCAGAGCACTGACTCTTTCTTCTTCCCAAAGCAGCCACTGACTCCAGTTCCCCTCTCACCCACCCACCCCACTCTTCTATAGCATCTTCTTCTCATTGGGTACAGCTGTGGCCTGTTAAAGTCAGGCCTGCTCCTAATCTTTGATAATTGGCCCAGCTGAAACTCCTTAGGGGTAAGATTACTTTCTACACTATTTTCTTATATTCCATCCCCCTACAGAAGTGGAACAGGTATGGAGAGACTGAGGCTTCTAAAGAAAGGTGAGACAGCTCCCAGGAACTGATTTCTCCTTGTGTAGATTCTCTACCCAAAAGCAGCAGCAAGAAAACATAACTGCCTCACAACTGTGAGAGGAAGACAGAGCTGCCCCCCTTGGAGGACTACAGCTCAATAAAGCTGTGCAGATGAGAGGCATTTACCAAACAGGAGGAATATCCATTTCAGCCTGTGGAACAGAACAGCCTTTTGCTGGACTAGGAGCAGCACCTCAGACTCAGTGCTGTCCATGCAACAGGAAATGCTCCTGGCTGGTTGTGTGTTACCTGGTAGACCTTGGATCTCTGTCCTGTGAATCCATCCCAAAGGATGACAGTGCCTTCATAGTCACTGCTGGCTAGCAGGTTCTTGTGGTAACTACTCCAGCTGATACAGCTTAAAAAGAGCAAACCCTGGTCAGTCTTGCAGTAAATCCATGTACAACACAAAAATCACTCTTGCAATACATTAAACAATGAGTATCTTTGCAAAGCACACAGCACCTTGATCAAACCACCCCACTGAAACGTGCAACTTAGGGAAAAAATACAAAATCCATCAGAAATAAAACCTTATTCCACAAACTAAAAGCAAAACTTTATTTGCTGAAGAGACATCTCTCCCTTGAAGTGCTAGGGTCTAGAGCTTTTTAAAAATGCAATTATTTCAAACACTGAGGGTTTTTTTGCTATTTGAGTACCACACGAATTCTCAGAGAGCTCAAGGTTTGATGCCTTGATACCTCTCAGCAATAGACACTACTGTTATTATTACCATAAACAAATTATTATTATACCATAAATTAACAACAACAATAATAATAATAATCACCATTATACCATATTATTATACCAAATTGTTATTATACCATATACTACTTACCCAAGAGTAGTTGTATATGTAAAATGCATAGATGCATGGACAGTAAATCAAACTCTCCTGCAGCACACAGCTAATATTCTATATATGTAACTATGTGCACATGAAAACGTGACTTCTGAGAAACTACTTCCAGCTTTCTGTAAATGCTAAAAATGCCTTCACATCCAGGAGGAAACAGCAATTTGTTTACTATGAATATTTTAGGAAATGTTTCTGATCAAGAACTGGGAAATATAGCACACAGGTTTTTATTTCAAGCTGAATTGAGGGGCTGTGCAAAATGAAATGATGGTTCCACTGGCAAACTCCAACGATCAGCAGAGAAAACAAGAGCAGCAACACTGCCAAGTCACACTCGCAGCATTCTGGCACTGTGCCTCCACTCTGACTCCCAATGACAGAGGTAAGAAAATTTGTAATACTTGTTCACCAATTTTTGGACCATCTGGCCAAGAAGCATGCCAGTAGGTATCAAGTGTGATGTACAGAGCAGAAGCTGAGCTGACAGATCCCATTCATGCAGGTCCTCGAGCAGCTCTGACACGGATAACTGGATCATGGTAGCCTTGGGGCCAAGTTTTAACCAACAATACAAACCAGAAGTCCACAATTCTGTAACTTCTTAGTACTGCTTTGATCAGAGCAACTACACATTGAAATATGATGTAGATACATGGATACTGATTTAGGAGTATTATACCTTGCTAAATTCTTGGTTCCACTATACCTACCCTTCAATCCTGTTTTCCTTAATAATTTACACACAGAAGAGGAAAAATCCTTTTCCTTGCTCATGGTAGTTAAACATTCATTTTTCCATTAGTTAAGTAACAGTAAGGAGCATTGCCATTCTGCTCCTGACTATGCTGAAACTTAACAGCATTCCTTGGTTTTTAAACTTTACATTCAGAAACTTAAAATTTTATTTACCCAATATAAGTCACTGTTTTTAACCACCAACTGCTAAGATGATGGTTGCAGTGATACAGCTCATGCAATGATTTCCCTGGGTTCACCTCTTCCATGATGTGTCATTAATGAGAAAATGTTAAGTATCCCTAACCCTTGTAGGCATGAGAGCTGTCCACAAATGCACCATCAAGGAGCCATCACTATTTCAGTTCTACTTCCACTAGGTACCCACACAGAAAAGCAGGTCTTGACAGCCTATGATTTACTAGAAGCCTTATTCCAAGAGGCTTAAGTGACTCCCTGAGTTCCAAATGGAGTTGGCAGGCACTGCCCACCAGTTCCATGAGGTGAAGGTTGCAGCAGCCCAGAGTTAACCACATCTGACACATGGAGTCATGTTTCCAGCTGGAGCAGTCCCTGATGGAAGCAAAAGCAGTTCAGAGGCCTAGAGCTCCACCACCCTGAGCTGTGGGCTGGGAACAGTCTCCAGCCACTGGCAGGGAGGTAGAAACCACACCACAGGACACCTTTATCAGTTCAAACCTGTCCTCCCAACCAGATTATCTCCTCTCAAGTCAGAGCTTCAAGGAGCTTAAGGAAGAAAGGAAATAATCTGTAAGTAAAGCCATCATGTACAAGCAGAAAGAATACAACCTAGAGCCATATCTTAAAAAGCAATCTCCTATCTGGATGGCTTTGAGAGGACATCAGACAGCACCAGCAAGTGAAAAGGGTGCTAGAGGAAGGCTGATGTGCTGGTGACACACTTTGGGTGTTAGAGGATGAATATTCTCTTCATACTCAGGTGGAACAATTACACAACCACATCTTGTCAATAAAGAAATCACCCCCAGACAATGAAAATTAAGAATTACTGAGTAGGTAGAAAGATGTAAAGGACAAGAGTTTAACAGTTCTGTTTGAGATGTGATAGATTTAAAATACTTCACTGATGGTACAGATGGAGAAAAACATGGTTTCTGTGCCCAAAAGCATGTTCATTAGTTCTGGCACAGCAAAGATCCCACTGCAGCGTGATGGTGTTAAACAAGGGGTTAACATTCATTTGGAAAGCATTAATAGACAGACTTAGAGGGGAAAACAGGAACTGACAGGTGAAAAATGGTTAGGGATTTGCAGCCACTAAGTGGTTCAATTAACACCCTTTAAAGTCACACACACCATAAATCTTTCATTTTTAAGTAATATGATTAAAAGATCATAGTAAGACAAAATCAACCCTGTTCCAGCTCTCTGCCTTAATTCTGCCCTCATCCCCACCCAACTCTCTTTACAAAGTCTGAAACTAGAGCTTTTCCCTTAACATTGCAATACCTGAGCTTCTTTCTAATTTAAATTCTCCAAAGTAACCTTTGCAGAGTGCAATTTAGAGTTAGATCAGGAAGAGGGGAGCTCCCTTTGCAGGTAGATTTTACCAAGGGCTGTCCTTTCATAGAAATCACAGAATGGTTTGGGGTAGAAGAAACCTTAAAACACCCCTTCATTCCATTCCCCTGCCAGGGGCAGGGGCTCCTTCCACATCCCAGGGTGCTCCAAGCCCTGTCCAGCCTGGCTTTGGACCCTTCTAGGGATGGGGCAGCCACAGCTTCTCTGATAACCTGAGTTGTACAACTTCCTAACACAACCTAAACCTCTCCTCTTTCAGCTTAAAACCATTCCCCCTTGTCCTTTCACTCTCTGCACCTCTAAAAGTCACTCTGTAAGAAGTCCTTAGGTTGTATCCTCTGGCATCTGTGACAATCCACACCAGGAAGAAGGCTGTGCTGGATCTGGGGTGTGTTTCTCTTCCATATGGCTTTCCTGGGACCTGCAGAGGGCTGAGAACTCTCTGCCACATTCCCCTTAAGGGAAGCACTGATCTTTCTTCCATGCCCAACACAGGCAATTTTGCTGAAGCTTTAAACGCATCAATTTTTTTTTGGGTCCCTTGAGATGCTATCATAGGTAACAAATTGAGTAACAAACTCAAAAAAGGCATAGGGAGCAAGCTGGAGAAGGGCAAAGGAAAGTCAAAGGTGATATGAACCAAAAATGCAGCTTACACAGTCCTCAGATTAACTATCAAACCCCAAGAAATTCATAAAAATAACTTTTTGTAGACAACCTTTAGATGGTCTGCAGCCACATCCAGGAGAAATTGAAGTATGAAGGCTCTGAGATATGATATAAAAATAACTGTTTAGGGCTGAGAGAATGTATAATTCACTGGACTAAAAGGCATTGTGTGATGCCATCTTTTATTTTAAGTACAGTAGCTGTATTTTTTTTTTCAGTTTGTGCTTTGTTCTTTAATCCAGAGACAGAGTGATAGTTACACCCCAGAGATTTTCTTATCAGAAGTTGTGATAGCTTTCCTTCCTAGGGGATTAAGCTGGAGAAACTGTAGTTGAAAGCTAATCATCAACCTCAGAAAAACCCTCCTAACCTCAGCATCTGATCCAGCCACACAGAAATCCTGACCCTGTAAAGATTCATGTGCATCCTTCATTTTAATCAGACACACAAGTGGGCCAGCTCAGTTAGTGTTGTCAGTTATGCTGATCTTTCTTTCATGAGACAGTATTTTTATGGCTAATATGTCTTAAATCCAGGCTCAAGCTACCCAGTGTCAACCACTCCTCTGGCAGTGAGAGCTAAATAAAGTTAAAGCTTTTAATAAGGCACAAACTCCTGTGGTCTGATCTGCTTCTGAGCACCAAGTGCTTCAGAGCCAGTCTGTCACCATGAGCCAACTGATGACTGGTAATAGGACTGAAATGTTTTTAAGAGCATGATCTACTACTGCAAAGGACATCCACATGAATAACAACACAAAACAAATACTTCAGAGACATATGGAATTACATTACTGTGATGAATGTTTTAAAATAAACCCCTTTTTTCCTAATCAATTCAAAGAAAACCTCTGGTATGGTTAAAGACAAATATTCCTGGAGAAAAATTTCATCTTCTTGCAAGTGAATCAGTGATTCCAAAAACTTGAATTAATGCAAGTTGAAGGCATATTTCCTTATAACCTGTTTATTGTCAAACATCCTCTGCATTGGAAATACAGGCACCCAACACAACCACCTCATACCATTCCAAATTGCAGAGTCTACAATGAAAAAGACAATATGACAAGTTTTTGCTTAATTTAAACTTCATAGCAAGAAGTGGCTGCTATTTTCAAAGCTGACAGCAATACACCCATGAAGCACTATTAGGATATAGCAATCACATATTTGATTTATTGAGACCAAAAAATGAAAACTGTAAAATATTAGCAGCCTCCTAAAAAAGAAAGAATACTGATGCTTTGCTTTTACTGCAATTGACTAAACAGATGCAGCTGATTTTGGAGGTTTGTGGTAACATCTATCACTGAAGTACAGATGCTGCAAACACACGGTGGTGAGCATGCAGAATACTAAACATGGATTTCAAAAGCATGTTTACCTAACCACACTCACACATCACCTGCTGTAGATTAACGAGGCCTAAAGCCAATTTTTTACCTGAATGCTAGATCTCCTTATTTTTCTCCCCCTGTGACCTATGGCAAAACAACAAATCTGCCTCTGGAATAAATCAGAGCAGAGCTGTGGCTTGCTGCTAGCCATTCCTCTTCGTCCTTTCCCATCTCCGGCACGGGGGGAGCTGCAGATTAGTGCCTGCCATAGCTAGGGACACAGCAAGTCATAATTAGCTCACAGGGTGCTGTTTATAGCTACTACACAATGCCAGGATTTGTTTCTTGTACTGAAGCTATGAATCTGTAAATGGGATTTTTATGAGGATTTATGTGTCATCTTGTGTTTTTCCTGGAAGCTTATGCCACTGTTGTTCCCAGGGGATGCGATGCACATTTACCAGAAACCCAACACACCGACTTCCTCCCCGCTCTTCAAAATAGGGATAAGAAGGCTTAGCAGATGATGAAAAAAGAATGTATTTAAGAAGCAGGTGGGTGTAAAAAAAGGGGGCTGGAAAAGAGGAAGAGACTCAGCTACAGCTGGTACCAGGGCTCTGCTCCAGGAAAGCCTACAATCAATTACTGCTGGCATGAAGCTCAAGCTTTCAGCAGGCACCCAGCTGGCACACGGCAGAGCAGGGCTGGGCTGGCGCCAGCCCCGGCCCAGGCACGGGCTTCCCTTCCCGCAGCTGCTCTGGGCCAGACTTGCTCTTGGCCAGACACAAGTCCTCACAAATGCTGTCACCTGTCTGCTTTTATAAAAGCCCATCAGAGCCTCTGCTCCTCTGAAAGCTGAGTCACCAACATCATCGCTAATGATTTATGTTCCGGCATCATTGCTCTGAACAAGGTTAACCAGGATCAATTTAACCAGGAGAGACATGTCACCAAATCCCATCTGCACACAGACCCCTGCATCTCTGCCAGGAAGAAAAATACCACCCACTTGCTAGAGCAGAAATATGTTTGTCTTTGATATCAGAAGGGGCACTCACAGGTAAAGTCTCCTGGAGAAGCTGCACTTTCACCCAAATTAAGATCAACGGCTTTAAACTGAGGCTTTTTACAAAGAGCAGGTTCCACTTACTTAGATTTTTCTATTACAATATGGGCACATTTTTAGCACACTGCAATATTCCATAATGAAATTGCAGCCTTCATCTCTAACTTCTCCCTCAAGCTATGCCACTTCAGAAAAGCAAGCAATTATGCTGCTCCAAGCTGCAGCAGCGAGCCCCGGCACCGGTGACTGGCAGCACAGCTAATGGATATAGCAAGGATGCCTCTGACTGACAGACCAACTTTATTTGTCAAAGCCAAAAGCACCTACCTGCCAAAGGAAGCCTGATATAATTGGAGGAGGCTGATGGGGGAAAAAAAACCCCACCATTTACTTCTTCAAAGGAATGAGAGAAACTAGGGCAAGAAAATGAGAGAGGACCTGATCCTCCTTTGCTGAGGAAGAGGGTCGGAGGACAGTGCATTTAGCATTGTCACATATACATAAAATATATATGTGCATGAAATTTGAAAATGAGAAAAATCTTGAAAGCAAGCAGCATCTTGGCTGGAGCACAAAGCCAACATGAGTAACACCACAGAAGGCACTAATGTGACTCTCCTCACTGGCAGCTGGGGGAGAAGGGAGAATTAGCAACTTCCCTAACAACTGGCAGGAGAGTCAAGGTAGCTCCCCTGTCAAACTGAAACTGCAAGTTTAGAATTTGTTTCAAGTTGTCCAAAAAGTACCAAACACACATTGCTTTTCCCCTTCTAATTAAGGCAAAAGGTATTAATAGACTGTGAGATGGTTCTCCTATTATTCTGCTCATCTCTCCACAAAAATAAAGCTGAATGGTGCATACTCGGGTAAAAATGCAGAACATTTCACCAGCCCAGCCAAACACAAGCTCCATAATCAGTTTAGCATATCAATACAAACCACTCAGGCTGCTTTTACCTCCTGTGAAATCTAGTCCCAGGGTCAGCTGCATTTACATCTTCCCCTTCATAAAATAGTGTTATGTAATTCCTGGGAATAATGAGCAATAGCAACACAGGAATGACTGAGCTATCTTTAGAAATGTGTCAGCTACAAAACAAAGCGTGATTTTTACGCTCTAAAATAGGCTCACAAACACTCTTAGTTTTGTTGCACAACATTTTGTTCGTTGGAAGCCGGACTGCTACATAAATTTATTACTTGCACTTTCGTGGGTGCTTTACTGCTTTTAAAATGTAGAGTAACAAATAAAAACAAATTATTGCAACAGAAATGCTGGAGACTTGTATTATAATACTGAATGGGTTTGATTGCCTCTATTATTTTCTTCTGAGCTTTATGAGATTCTTTGAATTAGGATTTTAAAGTTATTTAGCTGGATTCTTTCAGTTGAGGTTCTAACATAGTGGTCTATATTTCACTAGTTTAATACATCTAAATGGATAAAAAAAATGAGTTCACAGTAATGATAGTCCAGAAGGAAAAAAAAAAAAAAATCAAGAAAGGTCCTTTCTCAGGAGCTTTATATTATGAGGCCCAGCAGAACAATACTTCAGGCAGACAAAAATTCCTAGGTAGAACATGCCAGTGAGGAACATTTCCTGAGGACTAGCAAGCTCTCAGAAGAACAGAAAGGATCTGGTCAATGAAGAGAAGAGAGCACAAAGAATCAGTAACTGTTATCAAGAGCTGGGTACAGAGCCTGGACAAGCTATGACTTACCTGGTGCATGGATCCTCCACTTTGAGCAGGTATCCAACAGCATTTGCAAGGAACACAACAGCAGTTAACTTCCCTATTGCCTTTTCTCCTCCAGATATGTGGGCTTTCTTCATCCAGCCTTGGATGAACCCAGTACACACAAGTAACAGTGCCTGTGCCACCCAGTCTCCATCAGTGCCTGCATTCCTCCTTTCCTCTCCAATTCCCATAAAGAAAGCAGAACAATTGCTACACATAAACAATCAAGTGGAAAAGGCACTCTGAGTTCAAATACAAATCAATGCCTACCTGATTTTGGAATTACAGGTCATTTCATTCTCAGGGTAGTGAATATCCACTGCATCCTGAATGACTGTACCATATTCATAGACTTTAATCTTCTTTGTCACTCCAGCGATGGCAAAGTAGTCACAGTCTCGGTCAAACTCAATACTGAGAAACAAAAACATAGGTTGAGAACTCTGTAAAAATACCCCACATACTTAGCAGGAGGATATTTTACCTCCTAAACATCCTGGTATGGCAGAGTTGAAAATCACAATTTTCAGTGTGGACATACTCAGTTCAGAACACCCTGGTCAGATCTGGCACACACCCCAACAGTGTGGAGCTCTTGCTCTAAGCATTGTTCTCCAATCCACCCCCCAACAACATACACAGCTCCATTTCTGTGGCAGCACAATCACCCTCCACAGCCAGGATATTTGTTCACATGCTCTGGAGGTTTTTCCGTTCAGCCACACCATCTACACTTTGTGGTACCCAAAGGTCAAAGCCAACAGCTTGTCCTGGAAAGGTGTTAACATTCCATGGCATGACTGCCCATTGATTCCCCCTGTGTACAACAGCTTCAGGAACTTTTCAAGTGCTAACGCAGAGCAAAGCGGTATTTGTGGAAAAAAACCTTTCCAAATTCCCTGGTAACCACAGGGGGTTGAAATCAGATCATCAGTACTGTAAAAACAACTATGACTTCCATTTAGGGTTGCTTGTGCAAACAGAAGCACCTTCTTTCTTGACCTGCAGGGCAAGTTTGTAATAAATATCAAGGAAGCTGGAAGTAAAAGCAGTCAACTTATAACAAAGTTAAGCTGCAAATGAGAAAAGCCCGAGGTTGTACGTGAAACACATCTAAGAGAAAGGCAGGCAGCAGGTTACAAACAGCTAATGTTATTCCTACCTTCACAGCCTGGAAAGGCTTGAGAGAAATCTGCTAGACATCCAGCAGCTGGGGAAGTAATCCTACTTGCCAGGAGCTCCTGCTTTGCTGCAGCCCATGGCACTGCTGGCAGGGCAGGTGCACATACACCTGTCTCCTTGGAGAGCATTCAGCCTCAATGAGACAGACACCTCCCCAGAAAGGGCGGGGGCAGCATTTGCCCTCAGTCAGGAGGTTTCTATGATCAGTAACCAGCTGTCCCCAAGTCTTCTGATTAACCAGTCTACTGTTTAGAGAAGTCTCTTTTGGAGTTCTTCCACTCACTAATTCATTTAAATCCCTGCTGTCTCTATCACTTGTTTTTTCCCCCCTTAAGAATCCAGAGTGTTTATGAACCAGGGAGGAAGTTCTTAATGGCAGCAGGAAAAACTGAGTTTACACTAATTCAAAACCTTGAGAGCAGGGGTATTTAAGGTACCGTTTTTTAAAATTAGAAAGCATTAAACCAATTACAAGAAGAGAAAGGGCTCTTCAGGCTGCCCCCATTGTTGTAACAGCAAGAGCTTCCTGCTCCTCAACAGAGCTGAGAAGTCGAAGGCAATGCAATGTTTCCAAGGGAAGATAAATTTAAACACCAACAGAATTTTCAAGTCCTTGTAAAGGAGATATCATCAAGTTATTTTTAAACTATGGAGAGAAAAGACTGTTGATATGCAGTCTGTGGCTTTAAAATAATTCAATGAAGCAACTTGAAACTTGGCCATTTAACTCAGGCACCCAAACTTCTCCCAGGAGTGGCAGGAGATGGCCCCACTCACAAGTGACTGCTAGAGAACCTAATCAGGTGCAGCCTACAAAATCATGAGCCTCCAAAATGCAGGGACGAACATGCTTATGGCTGGGGAATTAAACAAGCATGCAGGCATCTATTTAAATAAAATGGGAGAGGGAAAGAAGTCACCTAAGCATCCAGGCTGCTCTCCCCACTCCCCAGATCTACACTAATCGAAATCACTTTCTATACACACAGGATGAAAACACCATTCAGGTCTGTCTTGTTCTGTCAGCTCACCCTATTCTGTGGAAGAACTTTATAATCAAAGCCTCTATAACAATACAAAGGATTTACTTGTACCACAATCTTAATTGAACTGCTGTCTCCTCTCCTGTTCTCTGCCCTGTGGATTCAGGTAAAGCACAACTAAAGTGATGGCAGTGATTCATCTGCCTGGATTCAATTTAAACCCTCAGCCTTCTGCTGAAGAAAGAAAAATAATGCATTACAATGTCTGGTAAAAAGCCAAGTTATTAGAGCAGAATAGAACTTCTCTCATTTGGGTTGGGTTTGCTTCTCTAGTATTAATTCAATTTTTTTTTAATAGAGACATGCTGTAGACAAAACAAATTAGTATTTAAAGATGCCCATAAAAGTTAACACATCATTAAAAAAATAAAAAGCCTTAAGGAATGGAATTGTCAGACCTGTGACCTTCAAACAGCATCAAAGACACTGCAGGGAGAAAAAGAATGCAGAAATAAACCACTACAGTGCAGACCAATACACACCTGCACCTTGGCCTCCCATCACCTGTGCTCAGCCCTGGAACAGCCAGTGTTCTCACTTTCTGCCAGTCAGCTTTTCAGCAGTGATTTACAAATAAAAATAGGAACAATCTAACTACCTAATCAAGTGCATTATATACCATATGAAACTGTTCCTAGTATTTGCAAAGCTCTGCTTACACCTGGACTAATCAGCATTAGGACAAACAGCCTACCTGCACAGCAGCCATTATTTTTATGCTTTTTCTTGCAAGTCTTTTAAATACACTTAGTATTATGCAAGCCTTATTTGCATTTAACTGGCTCGTGGGTACTCCTGTCACCTGCTGCTTGAAGTCTTTGTGTCAATGTAAGCTCTTGCTTATACACAAGCTTATCTATATGAAAATTCACTGGAGAATTGAAGTTTTGTTTTGTCTTGTCAAAAGACTCAACAGAGCCAGCTCAGAAAGACAACATTCTGCTTTGCAGGTGATACATTTCCACAGTCCAAGTGAATTTCTCATTAGCACAATAACATGCAATAGAATAATACAAAATAATTAAACCCTCCAGTGAAATTATCTTCTGGACCAGCAGTGGTCCTTGCTCCTCAAAGATGTACTTGTTAAAAACAGTTATCAATTGCTCCTTTTTGTTCAGCCTATTTTCAAATTCCACATTTCTGACCAACCAAGACTAACCAAATTTCTATAAAGAATCTTTTGGGGACATATGAACTGCTGGATATTTGAAAGAGCTTTATAAACATGCCACAGAATTACTTACAGAAATCAAATTGAAAGGATCTGACAGTTTTGTTTTAGGGAAAATAGAAGAGAGACATCCTCTCATTCCCAAATCACTGCTTTCTTTGTCCTAAGAAGTTGACAACCAACATCTTATGGAAATATCACTAAGAGCTGCTAGAAAGTAAGCACATCCTCAAGGGTTCTGGTTTCTCCACTGCTTATCTTAATTCCCAATCTGTGAGATTATAAATCAGTTGCTTTATTTTAATGGCAAAGCCCGTGACCTTGGAGAACACTCATAGCTAACAAATAGAATTATGAAATAAATTGCTTCTGAAACATGCCTGGAAGCCTGCTTTGGTGTTGAGGATAGAGCAGCAGGGAGAGAGTAAAGCAGGAGTATTTAGCAGCTCTGCCATTGTGTAGAGCCTTGGTACATTTGCATCCTGCTGGTGTGTGCAGTTGTTCTCCACATCCCCGGAGGATGCGCTGGAGTTAGGGAATGCATACAGATGGGCAACTAAATTGATTAAAGGAATGGAGCAGCTGCCTCCCCAAAAGGGTTATGAACAAGGCAACAGCAAGACTGGTGTTCAACAAGTCACACTACAGCTAGGAGGCACTGGCCAGAAGATTTGATTTGGGACAGAGGAGGGTTTCCTCCCTCCCAGTTACACTTTGTAAGAAGCACACACACGTTTCAGGTGGTAACTCCTGGCAACAACAGAAATCCATGTGCAGCTGGGTCATAGCAGATATTAACAGGGATGCACTGTACCCACTGCCTGAAAACAGGAGAAGGTAGGGAGAAGGTATCTAAGTGCATTTGCCTTTAATGCCCCACCAGTTACAGGTAAAGGTCTTCAGCCAACTGCTCCTCTCCCCTTCCCATACACAGCCTATAATTGCCACTGTCATCGAAAATGCCTCAGCCCTGACTCCTTACCAAGATCTGTGCCTGTAGGAGTTGCCATTTCTACAAAGTAGATGATTCAGTCCCTCTCATGGAGCTGTATATATCTATATAGATATATAAATAGAGAGACACACACACAGACATACTGTCCTTTCTGGATGTACCAAAGCCTTTCAATTCTGTTTCTCCCCAGCCTAGTGCTGTTTCTATTTCTGTATCTCTAACATCAACTCCTGTCTTGCTGTGGAATTCCATATTTAATGACAACATGAATATATTGTTGGGACTTAATTGGTGAGAAGAATGAGAGATGCTAGCAGCAATTTTTGTCCTTCACTTATATTTCTTAAAGTATTTCTTACTCTGCTTCCACTGCATGGCCTCCAAGGCATGTCCTGTCACTCCTAACAATCCCAAGCCTGGCTATCTCTTTCCAATGCTCATTTTGAGGCACCAAAGCCAAAGATTAGATATTTAGGTTACAATCCAACACTGTGGGCACCACTGTAGACTGTTAAGCACCCGGGGCCAATACAGAAATTGGTATTAATATCACACACCTGAGAGACTGCTTATAACAGACTGATATTTTAAGTAATTAAGTAAGGTAATTAGTGTCACTAAGTATGCACTACTAGCATACTAACATGGTTTTTTAAAAACAAAGCTATATTCAGGCATAGGAAGCTGCAGTAAAGCACTCAGACTTTGTGTTCTATCAGCTCAAAGCCTACATTTTGTCACAGATAAAAACAAAAGCTACTGAAACTAAGGATATGAAGTTTCAGTACCAAAAGCTGGTTTTGCTAAAGCTGTGAGTGGATGAAATAAACCACTGAGGTTTTTCCCTGTAATAAAGCAGCAATTCCATTAGTTACTCCTTACTCCAGAGCACCACCACCTAAGTAAGGTCACTGCTTTCATTTCTGAGTCCTTAATCTGTGCCATAGGGACAAGGACAGAGCACCACTGCAGAACATATTTCTTGATTCAAACTCCCAGGCTTCCAAATGTTTTCTAAAATATAAACTGAGCAAGCATGTCATGATCCCAGACAGGTTGTTGCTATCTCTAGTCAGAAAGGACCACTTAAACCCCAATTCTCTGTACACTGTTATTTGGATAGATAAGTTAAATGTATAAATGAGATTATCACTCAAAGTCATTCTATCAGACAGCAAACTATTTTATCCTGAAGAATCACGTTACCTTAGGTTAGATGTGACCCCCAGACCACCAGAAATTTGCCAGATTTGTCCTTTGATCAAGGTGAAGTCATCTTAGCTACCCTCAGTAGATCAGATTCAAGTGTAATGGATGTCTAATAAACACTGTGGGACAGAGGACCCTAAGTTATTTCAGGCTGATGCTATTCTTTGGAATTGCTTGGAATATCCCAGCTCCAGTGGCTCCACTGAATGCACCCAGGGTACCCTTCCCATCTCCTCTCCTCCTCTGGGCTCCAAACATCCAATGGGAATGTTACCCCTAATCAAACCCCTGTTTGAAGCACAAAAACCAGAGACTAGAAAGTCAGCTCTGTGTGTTAATTAACTTTCCCCCACCATCTGGGAAACAGGCTGGGAAGGCTGCTGCATCAGCCCAGCAAAGCCTGCACTGCACAGGGAAGGACAGTCCTCAGCTCTGGGCTCCCTTGGAAAGATATCATTGCACAGCCATGCTGCAGTCACACTCTCAGGATCTCTCTTACAGGCACAGTAGCCTGGAGGGCTGTTCTGCTCTGTTTGAAGAAAGGCATAAAAAGGTACCACATTAACAAAGTAATGTCATTAGACCTAGTTCCAGGCCCACTTCTTGCTTATAAAAATCCTTTTAAGTGTAATGAAATGCCATCAGTTCTAACAGAGACCACTTCATAATACTCCTGTTTCATAAAGAGCTTGTTTAAAGGAGAATATTAAACCTGAATCGAGGAGATTTGGTGGGCTCAGATCCATCTCACAGCTCGGAAATCAAACCCAACAGAGTGACTTTTATGCTTTGTCATCTCTAGATAAAACAGAGTCGTTCTTTTTTCAAACCCAATGAGAGCATATAGTATGCTGTGAGATTAATTGGGCTCCTTGCATTAGCTCAGTTTTCAGAACCATGCTCCTCTCTACTTTGCAAAGAAGTTACCATGAACCTAATCTCCTCTAAATACAACCCAAAATATCCCAGAAAGCCACAGCAGAGTCCCCGTCTTGGCTATAAAATTATAGCTAGAGACAGTCTCTTCTGCTGCATAAGGTTTTTTTCCCATACATGCATTAGGGGAACTTGGCTTAATTAACACTAATGATGAGAAAACCTATAGGGAACTGCTGAATTCTGCAAGCCACCAAATAAAAAGCGTATTGATAAAAAGCCACTTTACTGCTGGGCGATGCTCTTCTGCATGTTGAACAGAAGATGACGACAATGCCAGGGCTGCTATGCCAGATCCACAGAAGTACAATGAGCCAAAGCTGCTGCAAACGACTACCCTGCAACTTAATGAGGATTAGATTCAGTTTTTCCACAAACACCATTTTAAATAATTTCCTGGAGCAGGAGAAATTTAACTAAAAATGCCAACAGTTAAACGCAGAGAGTTCCTTATGACACTATTTAAAATTCAAGCCAAATGATCAGTCTGCCTGCTGCAGTATTTTGGGTAACCTATATCTGTATTTGAAATCCAGGAGGTACCATTTCACCCAGCTGGGCTGGTACACAGTGGGTTATGAACAGCTGGCAGCAGCCATGGCACAGAGTCAACATTTTCAAACATTAAGGTGGAAGAGGTTACAACGATCCAAACATTCTCATCTGCCTTCAAGTTTGGGAAGTGTTTCCAGTACAGAATCCAGTACAGAATCACTGAATGGATAAGGCTGGAATCCACCACAGTGGGTCATCTGCTCCCACCTCCCTTCTCCAGCAGGATCATCCCAGAGCACATGGCACAGGCTTGCATCCAGATGGTTCTGGAATATCTCAGGAGACTCCACACCCTCTCTGGGCAATCTGCCAGTGCACCATCACTGCACAAGAAACAAATTCTTCATGTTCAGCTGGAACAGAATACAGCAACCTCTCCCCAAGCTGAGGCTTTAGAGAGGAAACCCTGCTCCATGACAGCCTGCAAGGTGGTCTGAACAACAGCACCATCTTATCAGGATTACACCATTAAGTAGGAAGGAACTCAGTTGTGGCAAGTACTGAAGTGCCATTCAAAAGCTTGTTTCCAAGCCACCCTTTTGTTACTACACCAACAAGGATTTTGTTTCTTTAAAACTGAGCACAGCAACAGCTGACAGAGCTGATGAGGCAGGGGAACAAATAGATCTGAAAGTGAGATCTCCATCAATACTAGGACTTTAAACAGTGCACTCTGTCTGTAGGCTCCAATTCACGCTTCCTCCATGATTTGGCAGCAGCAGCTGAGGATGTTTGTGTCCAGCTGACCACACTGCCATTTTGTCCCATTTCACAGGACAAATCACCACCCCAAGCCTAGCACTCCAATAACTCAAGCCTCTGCCTTTTCCTGACACTGCCACCAGTTCTTCTGCCAGACACCCTGCAGAGAATCAGGAGGGACAGCTGGAGACAGTAATCTCTTTAGACAACTCAGCTCAATCCAACAGGCACCATGAGTCAGGGCACCAGCCTTCCTAAACCTCAAATCCATACACCACAGATGAGCCTTTCCCAAGCAGCCAGAGGATGGGCTTGAGCAATTAACTGCAATATTCCTACTGCCTGGTAATGACAGAACAAGGTTAAAGCATCATTTGAAGCATTTCTCATCCAACTGACATAAGTGTTTAATGAGATTTGTTTTGATGGCACTTTGAATCTTATTTCATCAGTATTTTGAATGCTATTCTCTTTTACTTTTTCTAAACATGATTTATGTATACCCCTAATTCCACAGTCTCACAGAGAAGTTGTTCTGACTTCACTTGCACAAATGCATGCACACACTTTATGTAATCCCATGAAAACAAACATCACTTCATAGCTTGTTCTGTGTTAATTTATTACCTTATTCTATGAAACAACTATGCAGCACATAAATCCCAAACATGCCTCAGAAACTGTATTTATTAATGGAAACGATGATATATTAATAAGCATGAGCTCAAGCCTCTTCTCCAGGCTGAGCTGCTTGGAAGGTTTATTCTCAGAATCGTTTAAGCCCACACCATACATCTTTGATGCTTTAACACACTCTTATTATATTGCTCAACTACCCACCATTTAACAGGCTAACGTCTCTAGTTGGCCAGGAACAAACAAAAAAAAAGTCCAAAGGCATGCTAATACTTTTCAGATCATTAGCTCTTAAAAAAATTCAGGCATTTACAACAAATATGGCTAGAAAATTAAAAAGAATACTGTAATAAGATACAGAAATCCATGTTCTATTAATGAGAGGTTTTTGTCTTTATGGAGAAACAAGAATTCACTGTATCAACACTCAATGCCAAATGAAAGCTATAAAATTGGGGGGGATTAAATGAAATCCATCTTTGACTTTTACAAACACTGTCAGAATGTGAACTGTGTGTCTAAGATGCTGGAAGCACAGCTTTTTGTGGCTTGCCTGTCCAGTTCTTGAGGCCAAGACACAGCACTGCTGCCAGATGACACCCATTACCACATTAACATCACCACAAACAGAAGGGCAGCTACCTCCAGCCTCACTGAAAAGATTTTCATCCTGAGCAATCAAGAGGGGTGGATGCAATGATGCAAGGCAATTTCATTTGGTAATGATGCCATTTTGTTTTTGCTTATTTTCCTATATCCCTTTTTCTCTGTATTCTTTGCACATATATTTGTAGCTCTGGAGACTATTGCATTAGTGGCTAGTTTTCCAGTAATTTTCCATGCCCTTTCCATAGGCAGAAAGATAAAACAAATTCCAGGGCCCCTATAGTATCTTAGTTCTTCCTGGTTATCAGTGTTGAGAAGAACTCTTCAAGATACATTTTCATAAAGTACAGCCAGTACTAAGGGGGGGTGGTCCAGAGAAGAGGCTTGACCTGGAGGGGAATTTGCACCACCACCTGTCCTCCTAACTGCTTTTTTGTCAATTCTGCTAATTTGTTAAAATTTATAAAAACTGTATTCGCCCCATGTGGACAGGCTTTGGGGATATTCTCCATGACTACCCCTGGAGGCCTCAAAATAAAGATCCACTTTTATATTACCTTCTATATTATATTGAAAGCATGTGTTGTTTCATCTCTAGGTTGAAAAAGGCATCAGTACCATCCTCCTACCTGAATATTGATTTCTCAAAGTACATTTCTGACACTACAGCATCCATTGTGAGTTCCTGCACTTTCAGGAAAACTTCTCTTCAAAAGAAAAGCAGTCTTAAATCCAATAAATACAATCCTGTTGAAATTGTAAGTAGTGATCATGAAGTTTGTAGGAAGTGAAATACACTTTGCACTACACATGTTAAAGCCACACAGAGAGTTCCTCCTTAAATTCTTCTTAAAACCTAAGGCCTGAGGGAGATGCTCAGTAGAAAGTGAGGGCAAAATGTAAAATTTCTAATGCTCTGGTCATGTACCTTTATCACAAGTACAGTCCCAAGCCTCTGAGGTCTCTAGTCCAATATCCTGGCCAGAGCAGGGGAAGCTCTGATCACACCAGGTTGCTCAGGTGTGATCCTTGCATAAACTGCATATAGATCCTTCAAGATATTGAAAGAAAAATCTTGAAGAACAATCACTATTTAAAACATTTTGTTTAAAAGCCAGTTCCCAAATTAATCAAAAGATTGCTCAATACTTTTAACAGATCATTTATGAAAATTCATAAAGTTGAAATTCAACTAAAAATTCTCATCTAATTGTCTGCAGATGAAGACAGGTTTCAAGTACTAAGAGAGCTTAATGAGAAAAAGATCTTCCTACTGCCAAATTGTCTGAAATTAGTAGGAAAAAAATGAGGTCCCACTGGCAGCCATGCCACTTCCATTCATTAACCTCCCAATTTCAAGTTAAGTTTTAGCTCTTATGTTGATGAAAGAAAAAACTTCTCTGTGCAGCATCACTGTGGTCAGCAGAAGGTTTACTCTGCAGGTCAAGACTGGAGATAGAAGCCTCTAAAAGCTCTTTTCTGGTGTCAGTCCTTGGTACCAGCAGCCCATCCTGGGACTTGGAGGGCTGTGTTCCAGGGCAGAGTGTCCCTGAACTCTGAATTCAGAGATCAGCACTGACCCCTGCATAACCCTTTTGCTGGGCACAAGTCACATTTAGCTTCTGCTCAAGGGACCCAGACCACAATCATGTACTAGGAAATATATCAGTTCAGCACTCCAGAGAAAGATGGGAAAGTAAGGGAAAGGCTCTGTACTTCACTCAGCTTTAATTAAACAAAAATTCCATTTCAGCCCCAGACAATGTCTGATCTACAGGCCAGAACTTCAGATGAAGGAAAGTAAGAGAACCATGGGAGAAGCACAAACTTCAAGTAAGTTTAGGGAATTATACTTCAAGTTTCCTTGGTAATTCTGCAATTTAAGTCTCCTTATCCAAACATTTCTTGCTCCCTTCTACTTTTGGGAACAGTTCAAATAAGATGGATTTGTCCAGTTTTGAGCGGCCACTTGTAAATAAAGACTCCATTTAAAAAATGGTTTATTTAACAGGCTATAAGTAAAATCCAGCCTTCCTCACTTCTTAAGGAACACCATCTACTACACTCAAACATAATCCTGTAAAGGGTAAACCCACTTCCATTTCATTCATTTATCTTTACCTGCAAGATAAAGAAGCATTGCTGGTCCCAAACTTAATAAAATGGCTCATCTAATCCCAGGCAGCCCAAGCATTTATAAAAAAAAAAAAAAATAAAGCTTGTTATGGTAGATTCAGAACTAAAAAGTATCTTGTTAAAGTTTGGCTCTGAGAATTTATATGGACAAATAATTGTAGTCCAAAGTAAAAAGGGCAACAGAAAAATTAAACAGTTCAATGAATACATTAAAAACTCACTCATAATGGATTTTTTTCTTTTAAGCTCACCTTTGAAGAAAGGATTTCAGGTCATGTTACTGAAAAGGTGAACTCAAACAAAAATGCCATCTTGAAACAGAAAATCATACTGTTTGGATGCTAAGAGATACCTCTTCACATCTCATTCCTAAGAAGCAATGGAACAATGAGCAAGCAATGGAAAAAATATAATGGACACCAAAGGTAGGATGCAGTTTGTGAACACTGGATCATGATTCAACAGATGAGTTGACCAAGGCTTCTCCAGCCAAAACCACAAGTTGTTTATTTCCCCCTCTGTAAATCACTGAGCCTTTAGCTAGTGAGAAAGCCTTTAGATTTAGATAGCTAGTGTCACCTATCCAAAATGTTTTCAAAGTCACTTTAAGATCTTTCAGAGAAATAGTAAACTAATCTAGAACAATTTGAAGTCAGGCAATGACAAAAACCCGCACAAAGCCCCCAAACCTTAGTATTTACTCATGTTCCCAAAGCTGGGAATCATGGAGCAGGGAGAACCAGCTTTCTCATACCCAGGCTTCTGAGAGACACCTCATTGTGGCACATTTCTTGGATTTTCCTGTTCTTTTTCTCAAATATGAAAGACTGCCACATTATTCTCTGAAGGCCCCTGACAGTGGTAAAGCAATTTTCTCCATAAATCATTGTAATGCTAACGCAGCAGTTTACAGACTCATCTTTAAAAGAAAGACTTTACATTTATTGCCACTGCCAGCAGAGAGAAGGAAAGTTAAGCTCTGACAACTGCTCTGTCTGGGGGAATAATAAATGGAAAATTTATTCCTTGGCCCAATTCTAACAAAATTTAATATACTTGTGAAAACTGTAAATACTTTGTACTTAAGAGAAGTGAGTGTGTTAAAAAGCCATTTAGCATGCTGAGATATTTGCACATTCATACTGCAAGCGTGCTCAAGTCCCCCTTGATGTTACAGCCAAACTCAGTAACCTGCAACAGCAAAGCCTCAAATGTGCTTTCCCTGAACATTCTTCTTCATAATCTGGTTTTTCTTGAAGAAAATAAGGGAAAAAGGACAAAGGGTTGAAATTTTCCTTCTTTGCTTCCTCTTTCTAAAAGGCAACTGGAGCATTCCTAAACATTTAATCAGATTTGTTTTAGTAACACAACATACATATGTTTACAGTTCTTTATAGTCCACAGTTAAGTTCAGAATCCATTAACATTCTTACCACAAGGCTCTCAGGAGGGTATTGCTGCTGCCCAGTTCCAGTTTTTTCAGCCTATTTGTACACAGTCTTTAATTACACTTTTCACCCTGTTAGCATAAACCCAATCTTATTTCACTTCTAAACATCAGTGTTTTGCAGATAAGGATTATTTACATCCTTCTCCTTTGTGAACCTAAAGGTAATACATCTTATTTAAAAAAAAAATTGTTTAAGTCAGCAGATCTTTTGGAGTCATCTGTGAACTTTATGTAGGGTTAGAGCAACCAAACCAAGCCTCTTGTATTTTGTCCATCTGTAACAGCAACTTATTAAAAAAAAAAGAAAAAGGAAATTTAATTTCTGGTCAGTTCTATTTGTATATTGAAGTATACTTAAAATATCCCTTTAAAATACTGTCTGAGAATTTTATGAAGACTTCTTATGTATTAGTCTTGTATTAACTCTGTATTTAAATCCATTTGTCTCAACAGCTAAACATCAAGACTTAACCTTCTGCCATTTCATCACTGTTTCCTACTGCATGCCCAGGAAAACATTTAAAAATCAGTGTAGTGTTCCAAATAAACAATAAAACTTTTCACAGCACTTCAAAAGCATTATTTCACTTTTTAAGTACCTTAATTTGGCTCATGTGTGAATACCTAAAAGCTGCTCTGATTTAGTTTCCCAGACTCTCTCAACTTGAGACTATATCAGTTTAAATTAAAAAAAAAAAAAAAGGTGAACACTAGCCTGCACTGGCCAACACATATTAAGTGTAAATTCTTGATTAACAAATCCTGATTTACAGGAACTGTTTGAATAGCCAGAAGAACAAGAATAGCCAACAAGAACAATGGCAGCAGCACATTCAGCAAAGCTGCTGTACCAAAGCACTTAAGGACATGCTCAGATGTGAGCTGTCTTAGCCTACACACTAAAACCTCTAAAATTTCTCAAATGCTTTGATCAATAAAAAGCATGAGCAGGGGAGAACACTGACTTGAAAACCCAGTTACTTTTCAGTAAAATGCATTTAATTACCAATTCTAAGACTGGCTTGAAGAGGCTTCACTGTAACTTCATTATGACAGTAATAAACATTTTTCAAACTTGTATTTCACCCAAGAATTAGAATGCCTTCAAACATGAGTGTGATTTACTGTCCTTCCAGCATTTCCTAAGCAAATACCACAAAAATGCTGCTCTTGCAGAATGCCAAGGAGAAGAAAGGGCAAAGGAGCAAAATCCAATCCATGCTGAACTGGTAGTTGAGAAAGTTTGTCTCCACTGCAGTGAGATTCCCATCTGCATTTCATTGCAGCTGGTGTGAACCCAATCAGTGCAGGTTAAAGATACGTCACATGCCTGATTACTGTGCTCTGACCTCTGCCTAAGTCGGACATTACACATTCCTGCTACAGATTGCACTAGTTAAGGAATCAATGCTGCTTTAAACAAAATCTGTGCCACACAATGCCTCCAATTTCTTCTATAGTGCAAACTTCTTGGAGTTGCTCAACAAATATTTAAGCTCTTCTGTCGCTTTCTGTGTGGCCCATTTGGAAGGCACTCGATGAAAAGTCAGAAAACCCAAGTTTAATCTATCTATCTATCTTGTCAACATAATGTTTTTTCCAAAACCTCAGGTATGGTCTCTTTGGATTTCCTTCTCCCCATATATAAAACAGGGATGATACTACTCCTTCTCTCAAGAGACTGCTGTGAACAAACATTTAAATCAGTGAAATGTGCTTGCAAGAAGCTCAAACAGGTCCTGTACATATGCCATGCAGAGAAGATTTCCTAGTTAAGATATTCCATCATTTTTCCACCCCAAGGAGCTCCAAAGACAAACTACCACAAATAAGCAAAACCCCCAGGGTGGGAGAAACCAGTTTAAGGTTAGTGCTGCAGCAATTCTCATCCTCTTCATGTGCTCTATTATAGCCTGATCCCTAAGGGAGCTGGTTCATGGACCTGAACTAGAAGAAAATGATTCTGTTGAAAGACAGTCAAAGGCATTTCACCAGCTATGTGTCAAATTTGGTCCACAGGAGGCTCAGATGAGCTTCAGTAGCAGTACACAGGACATGATCTCCCTGCACAGCTGGGATACAGAGGAATTGCTGGCAAGAACAGAACTGTTGCATTGCTGTAAGTTAGTGTTCAGCACTACAAACACCTTCCAAAGCCCAAGACTTCAAGCAATCACAGCTAAAAACAACTCAGCTTTTTAATATTTGCCATTGTGACTGGACCTACCAACAAAATGTAAAACCACCACAGATTCTTAAGACTACCAAACAAGATGGTTTTAAAATACTAGAACTGCATCACTTACAACACAACTAAGCCAACATGAAGATAACTTTGCACAACAGCTGCTGATACTGGCACCTCAGAGGTTCTGGATTTGAACTTAATCAATACCAACAGGAATCAAAAGTACTACTGAGGTACCCGAGTGCCTTCACAGATCATTGTTAGTCACAAAATCATCACATGCAGTTACACATTGGCAAAACTATTTTTGGGAAATATATATTTTTGGCATATACACCAACAGTAACATGCTTAATATGGGTTATTCAGTCAGCCTCAGCAGCCCACACCCAGATGGTCAGCACCCAGTGCGCCCTACCTGGACACTATGCTGGAGCCATTGTAGAGGTCACTGGCGTAGGACAGCGTTGCCAGCGGTCGGACAGAATTGTAGCGCGTGAACTTGGACAGACACTCCTGAAACTCATCCAGCTGGCTGGTGGTTCTGCTGTCATCTAGGAAGAGGCAGCAACATTGGAGGGGGCAGAAACAGAGTAAGAAGGTAAAATCAACAGCAAACGAAAAGATCAAGATCTATGTCTCTGGGTGATGCTATTAATTTAGAGAGGATTCTTGGTTAAATCAGGCTCTCTCATCTCTAGCGTTCTCTGAAGGCATTCTGAGCTTTTCAGAACACAAATAAAATCTCTCCACTGCAATGCTGGGTGAACCTACTGTGCTGAGAATCTGCCTAGAAGTCAAATACAATTTTGTAAGCTCATTTATTTTACTCACATTCAGAGCCTGTGGCCCATATAGACTATTAACAGAAAACTTTTAAGCATATGAAAATGCACTGCAAAGGACATGTCTAGTTTTCAACAGAGGTGAAAGTATACCCCTTTCCCTGTTCTGTTACAGTATGTCTACATTTGGTGTCAATTACATTCAAAATACTTTTAGTAAAAAATACTTCTCTTGTTATTCCAAAAGCAACAGAGCTAAGGGAGAATCATTTCAGGGCTGGAGAAAGAAGACAAGCATGAAACCAGAAGGCTCCCTGTACGAGAAGTTTTGTGAAAATTATGACCTTCAACAGACAAGGTGAAATTGAGCCAGCTTGAATAATGATGATAAATATTCTGTGGGAAATGGAACAGTTCACTACAAAAGTTAAAAGCAAATTGCATTGTAGATAGTTGAAAGTTATTCACTGAATTCTCAGAAGTCCTAACTTTTCTTGGTAGGAACATAACTTTATTTAAACCATTTTAAATTTTAGTATTTTGTAAATAAGGAAAAATTCCTAACTTACAGCAATGCCTGAAAAGTAAATCTGGATTCCCAATATGATCACATATCCAGAGCCAAACATCAGGTAGTGCCTTCAGGCTTCATAATGAAGCCCCAAATTTGCAGCAATTCTCAGAATCCTTTCTTTAATGTTTCCACCCTCACTTTCTTTTTGCACCAGTTCATTTTAGGGGGGCTCCAGCTAACACTGCTGGTTTACAGGTACTGCACACCTCAGCATCCACTGCAGCAGCAGAGAAACCACACATTTACACATACACACACCAGAGATTAAATTCCACCCACTAGTTAAGCCAGCCTTATCAGCAGCATAAGGAAACAACAAGATCCATTTATTAGAAAGGCTTGGAAATACCAGGGTGAAAAAAAGAGAGGCTGATTTATAAAAGCAAAATCCAGCTGTGATTTCTTATGGGAAAACACAGAGAATAATCATTTCTGCACTCTGGTAATTCCTTGCCATCAGAAATTGTTATCTCTATATTTGTAAGGCATTTTGAAGTGTCCCTCATATGCACTGTTTAATGTTTGAGCATATAAAGGAACAGTGAAGGCTAGTAATTAGCATGCTTAGGGGTACTAGCAAATACATTATCCCTGTTAGAGGGATGAAAAGGTGCAAAATGAACAAAGTGCTGCTCTAAATTAACATCATCAGCCCCTGACCACTACAGGAAACAGCTCGAGAAGCAACACAAACATCAGTGAGGGTTTTTCAAAGACTCTCTTCTCCTTCAGCACTGTGATAGGGACAAATAGCTGCTACCCTCCTATTTCCCTCATTTAGAGATCAAGCACACAGTCCTCCTATAATTTATTCCCTGTGTGTGCCTGGAAAACCGAATATTATTTCTCAAGACATTTTCCCTGTCGAAGTGCAAGGCCATTTGATAATTACAGTAATGTTGTGTCTCCACTCCCTACTCAAACAGTCAGAGGCACTTGTTGCAAAAAGCTTTAAATCCACATTAAATCCCATTTAAAATGTGTCAAGACGCAGGAATGACTTAGGAGAGGAAAACTTAATCAAGTATCATAGGTTATCCCTTATTTAGGAGAAAACCTACACTTGCAAATCCTCTGCTCTTGGTGCAAGTGACACATAGAAATACAAAAAACCAATTTCACTGCATTCATATTTATAGTTCCAATTATGAAGAAGAATGCCTTCTACAAGGGAATGCTGGGAAAAGCCCCATTTGTTATCCTTGGTTAATAAGTTTTATTTTTACATAAACACAGTTATGCATCACCAAGACAGCTCTGCATGAAAACATCTCAGTGTGAGCTGTGAAGAAGTGCATTCTGCAAAGCACCTGCTAGCACTTCACAGGGATCTGGCTGGACACATGCAATGTGCTTCTCCAGTCTTTCAGATATTGAAGTAACCTCCCAACATGCTGCATTCCTTGTTAAAATCATTTTGCTGTGCACAATGAGAACTGAGCCAGTCCATGCTCTCAAGTAGGTAGAAGATTTATTTACTTTAAAGAGTGAGCTCCCCTCAGACATGCTGCAGCCTTTATATTTGGAGCTATTTATAAATTAACTTCTAAAATAACTTTTAATTTATTTATTTTAAAGAGACTAAAATGAAATTCACGGAGAAGAAAAAAGCAGAGGTTTCTACCCCAGCAATCCTGCCTTGGGAGGTTGGTCCTTGCCTTCCAAGGCTATAAGTAAAGATAGACTTTTGCAGTAAAGACTTTGCTACAAAAACCTGTGCCTGGGTTCCTCTCACCCCTAAGTGGTGTCTCCCACTCCCTGAGGGCTGGCTGCTTTCCTTGCAGTCTGTCACACTCAATATGGGCTGCAGCTCAAAGCCTGGTGCTGCAAATCTCTTGCCTGCTACAGGCCATTGCCTGAAGCTTTTCTTGCCAAGCTGGTTTCTCCTCCAGAGAGGTTACAGAACAACCCTCCTCATCCTCAAGACACACTTATTTGACCCTCTCATTTCTTAGGAGAATTTTGTGTGTAATTAAGACCCATGCATCCAGCAGGCAATTACTCTAGCTGCTGTCACACTGTTACTCAATTATGAATGAGGCAATCTAGGCAATTTTGAAAACAGCTTCTAATTCTCCAAAACAAGCCTTAAATCTAAGGTGTGCCTCATGGGACAGCAGCGCTGCTGCACACTCAGCTTCTGTAGTCCAAACCATTTGTTAACCAAGACACAATCTAGATAACAAAGGATAACCTCCACATGTCCTCTTGCATGCTAAATACAGGACAATGTATCCATTTATGTTTGTACCTCTGTAGCATTTCAATAGCAATGTTTTTAACTACTGGGTTTATACCACATCTAGTGGAAAGACAGCTCAACCACTGCTTTCAGGCATTTTCATCTTCAGAACAGGCACCAGAGAAATTGTTTATTGTGGATGTTGCCCTTCACAGTAAGGGATTACAAAGCAATACATGTGCCCCTCCAAAGTGACAGGATTAAGTTTTCCAAATTTAGCAACTTCAAAGATTGGTCTAGAATAGGAAAACGGGATGATGTGAGGAACACAAATGTGTACAGCCACATTCTCATGCAAGGAAGAAGAGAAAACTGCTCTCTCAAAAGCAAAGCTTTTCTTCAAGATGTACCTGTCAGCAGAGGTGGAACACCACGTGAGAACTCACCCGAGACACGAGTCATCCTGGTGGAAAAATAGCACTGCTCCAGGTCCTCAAAATGGGCCGTGAGGCGCTTGCGGCGCGAGGCCAGCGTGCTGTTATACCATGGCTGCTTTTTGGTCTGAGGGGGGAAAGCACAACGCTTCAGAAAGTTAAAAGCCAGGCCTGGGTTTCACTTCTATAGATTTTACCCAATTATAAGAAATTATACAATATGTGCAATAGGTCAGAAGTGTAAAGTGACAATAAATGAAGGATCTTGGCACTGTCAACAGTTATTTCTTAGGGTTCTACGCTGCACCCTTTAAAATAACAAAAACAAATCCCTGCTCTTAGACAGTTTTTTTTCCTGAACCTTAGTAAATTTAGTGTTTCTGGCTTCACATACAGGACAGGCAATCCCAAACCTTGGGGAGTCCTGTCTTGCATTTATACAGATAGCATAGACCAACTTGCAGCTTCACAAATCAAACAGATTGTACAACAAATACTCCCCAGATCCTTGGCAGACAGCTCATTAAAAGAGAAGGAAATGTTTATTTTAATGAGTTAGTTACCGAATTACTTCTTTTGAAGCAACTCAGTAACTCTCTGTAAAACTAAGCAAATAAAGCAGAAGCAGAAGACAGCATGAAGTTCAAAGGTTAATTGAAAAGAAGCTCCTGAAGCTCATCATTAAAGCCATTTCCCAACCTACCCAAACAGTAATAGTGAGATGTAGGAGCAAAGGATTTAAACTACGTGAGTAATCTTTCCTGCAGGAGCAGACACAGAAAATGCAGTACTCACCATTTTAATCACAAGTGATGAAAAGGAATGAAAACCTCTACTACACAAGAAGCACAAAGAGCTCCTTGCTTTAGGTTTTATTTAAGAAGTCTCACCTACCACATCCTCAAAGCTGCATTTTAAAAGATTTTAGAACCATCAAGCTCCCTAATGAGCAACATCCTTGAGCAAGTACAGGGTCTGTAGTGCTACTCAATGGCACTAACAAAACCCACCTCGTGTCCAACTCCCCCTCAATCCATGCAGGGGAACAGCCTGTCCTCATTACAGCCACCCACCAAGCCAATGAGAACAAAATAAGTTTACAGCCCACTCCAATTTGTTTGTACCTGTATGAAAAGCAATCTAACATTTTAGGAAAAAAGCAAACCCCAAGCAGTGAAACCTCCAAGCCAGCACTTCCCACACACTGACATGGTGGCTCACACTTGCCTGTGACAGCACCCTTGGTCCTCACAGCTTGTTTCATCTCAAAAACAGCTCCAACCTCAACACACAACACTGGGAAGTGTTCCTACATCAATACCTTCTTCAAATACCACTTTCTAAAATTTGACATCTTTAATAAACATTTAACAGAACACTTCAATAGTCTTTTCCCATATTTTTTGTGCACCAGCCTCCAATGTCTCAGTCTCTCTGAGCACATCAGTAGTGATTTGGGCTCAAGACAACTTCAGGCACTGAACAGTCATTTCAGTCTCAAGGCAAGCTGCCTGAACCACAAGGAGTGACACAACCCAAACCCAAGCCTGGTCTGCCAGATCCCAGCCCACACTGAGATGGAATTCAGCAGGTAAGAGTTTGCCCACTGCCTCCCAAGGAAGAGGCCTGTGGAGCTGGTCTCAGGCTGGCAACCTGCTCATATTTTGCCCAAAAAATAGATCTTCATTTTCTATGAAGCTTGCTCCCTGACTACTTTCTAAGCAATACTGGGCAACAGGAAGCAAAAATTAGAAAAGATAGAAAAGATACCCAAGCAATTTTTATTCAGTGGCTAAAACTACTATGGTTGCCCTAGCTGAGAATATCAGCTAGGACTCCTCTCTTATCAGGAGTGATTTTACTGTCTGAACTCCATCAGATACTCTAAAGACTGCTCTAACAACTGTGAAAAAGCTTCTAAGCTGCACACAAGCTCCTTATTTCTAGCAGAAAAAGGTACTGCCATTAAATACTACCCACAGAATTCCCCAGGGCCTAAATGGCTTGTCCACTATTTACTTCTGAAGCTCATCTTCTGGAAGAGAACTGTCCTAGAGCTTTGTGGTATATAAATTCTTCCCTAACAACATGTTTGTGGGCAGTGTAATTATATTGAGAAAGGAAAGCTGTGCAGTCCATCCTAGATAACTCTTACTGCCAGCAGTGCCCATTATGTGATTTTTGCCATGACTGACAATTAGGGAAAAACCCCACAATTTAATTTATATTCTTAAAACTGTTTTTATGCTAAAGTCTTGCTGAAATTAGACTACCTTTGAACAGAAGTGCTTAACTTCAAGAGTTCTCTTTGAACTCCCCATCCAAACATATATTAAAGTTTAATTTGAAAATTTGTACTTGAGAGTACATATCCTGCACTCTTGAGGACAAGAAATCACATTTGAGGACAAAAAAGATTATTCTCACAGAAATACAGCTGTCATACAGAAAAGATTATTCTCACACAAATAGGCTGTCATAGAAAGTCTGGGTTGTTTGTTTTGTGAGCTCACCAGCAGGATAGCTATGCTATTAATTTTGGCTTTGAAATAGGAAGTACTGAGACGAGGAATGTCACTGGAGAGCAAATACACTGTAGCACATCAGAGTCCTGAACATAAAACCCCCATCTACATTACACCTGCCCTCTGAAATATGGTAGAATTATAACTCTGTTCAAGCAAAAACCTCCAAAGACCAGAGTAGCAGGAACAACAAGCATTTTCCCACAGACTAATAGATGGAATTTTCTAATTATCAATTAGTTACACAGCTGTATTTAAACATTTATGTGCCCAGGTGTTTTTTTCTTTACATCAAATAAGATCCAACAGCACTTCAACCTATTAATTTACCAGTTCCATGCTGTTGTGTGCCAAGGATCGTCCACCAGCACCACCAGAGAGCACCCAAGGCCCAGCTGAAATGTGCCCAGCAGTCCATCTGCCCAAATGAAAGCTGTGAACCCTTTTTGGAACTGTGAGCTGGGTATGAGTGTCACCTCCCCAGCCCAGCTGAATCCCTCCAAGGTGCAAGACTACAGAAGTGCTGTTTGGAATTTGGGAGGCCCTATGGATCAGACAGTTTGGAGGCTGCCTGCCAAACAGCTCCATTCTATATACAACTTTTTACCCTCTATATCAATTTATAATGGTTTGTAAAAGGCTCTGATGAGGACAAATGGCATAACTGTGCCTGATGATTCTTTTTGTGTTTTCAAAGCTAAGCTTGATCTGCAGCTATTTAAGCCAAGGCAAAGGGTCAGGGCTTTATGTCCCTTCCCCAGTGCTGCCCACATGGGACACGAAGAGCAAACTAAATCCCCTCTTCCATGGAAGTCAGCTTTAAGAAAAAGTCAGATCTCTAAACACATTACACCAGGTCTCTCACAACTGGGCACAATCATTCCTACAGCTGCAGTTGCCCAGTTAAAAGCATGTTCAAGGCTCCAGCTGACCAGTACTCTGGAGATGGATGAAGATGCACCTCAGCCCTGCCCTACCTCCCCATTCACCCTCCCATTCCCCCCATGCAGACATTTATACATTATCTTACCTGAGAACTGCCACTGAAGCCTGGGGGCTGGCTATACTCGGTGGAGTCAATAATACTACTGCAAAAATAAAAGAAATAGTCTGCTTAAATCACTGCACAGCTATCCTTTATCATTTTTAACCTGTTTGCTATTCCCTCCTTGACATTCTGCAGCATACTTGCCTTTGAAATCCATTTTACAGACAGGGAACACAAGGTTTTATTTTGTTTGGAGGGTTAGCAGCGATTTTTTTTTTAAAATACAGAGTTTTCCTAGAGCAGAATGCTGTCACACACAATTATATGTAGTGCAGTCAAATAATTTCTAATTAGAATGCAAATGCATATCTTTCATATGAAATATGCAGCACAAGACATTCTGAAAATAACATGCTACCACTGGTTTTCAATTCCTGAAAAAAGGAAAAAAAATAGAGAAGTCTAATGCTCTGGCATTTGAATCAACACTGGAAAGGGAAAAACTAGAGAAATCAGTGTAAGACAGACACTGGTCTAAATAGACAATTAAGGAAATACAGAAATAACCTAAAAAAATACTGACAGCCAGGATTACTATTAGTAGAAAATACTAGAACATATTATAGTATCTATAGTGACACAACATACCTTTTAAATCACTGTTTTCAAAACACAGCAAAGACAAGCATATTCAATGGAATTTAATTTTCAAAACTGCAAAAAGATTTCCTGATCTTTTTGCAGAAAACAGGTGGTTCAGTGCTCTTGTACATACAGGCAAAAAAATTCAGCTCCCACAGTAAGACACCAGAGCCAGATAAAAGCACACTTATCACTTAAATTTAATATACCTCCAGGACAGGTAAAGATTAACATAAAATAACATAATTTTATTGATTATGCAGAATACATTATGAAAATCATCATGATTAATTTCTAAAAAAATCTTTTTAACTGCTTTGCTTCTGCTTTGCCATTTGACTTGGACAGAGAAGAAAATAGCTGGGATCATTGTTCTCATTATTCTCAGTCTTTCTTATGAGATAACCTTAGACTTTAAGCATTGCCTGGGAAAGCTGAATGTTTCTTTAAAAAGCTTCTAGAACTCTGCTGCAGGTCTTAGGTTTTTCAAAGAATTTTACCAATTCCTGCTTATGTAGCAGCTGACAAAACTTATGCCCAAACTTGGGAATCTTGATCATAAACAAATTGGTTTGGTTAAAGTGCTGGGCAGGGCACCTGTAAGTTTGGAAGAATGAACCAATGGTACCAATGTTTAAATATTTCTCTGAAGGTTTTCAAGCTCCCCTGGAAGTGGAAACAGAAGATGAGACATAACCACTGATGAGACTTAAATTAACTTGGAAAATGAGATTGATTGGACTTGTGTTCCAGGCATGACAAAAGCTGCAAACAAAGAAAATCTGAGGGATAAAAATCATTATTTGCAGAAGCTATTGTTAGGGAAAAAACAGCAGAGCCATTTCAGGCATGGCTGAGGACAATGAACTTTAAATTAGAATGTGGCTGCATGACATAAGGAAACAGGGACAGCAGATCCTGCCAGAACTGCAGGAATAACACATTCAGCTAGAAAGCAATGAAAAACTACTCCACTCTGAGACAGGTACAGTGGCAATTAACAGCAAAACACTGAGACTTAGAGTGTCTGGTCTTGTTTTGCTGCAGCTTGTCTGGTGATGTAAAGCCTTCAAGAGTGTAGGCATCATCTCCCTAACCAGAGTAAAAATTCAAAGACATTTCTGTGCTGTGCCCAGAGCTGAGTTAACTCATATATGCTAGAATGTTCTTTCCTTCAATAAATGGGAAGCAAGTAATCAGAGAATTACAGCACCCTCCAAGTTCTTTTTTAAAAGATGTACCATTAGGTTCAATTTGGAAATTCAGCTACACTCATATGACATTTAAAAACCCAGAACAACAACAACAACAAAGGCAACCCACAGACTATAAATCCCATTACAGGGATGGGAGGAGGTAATTAGAATAAATGGAGGGGAAGGAGGATCAGGATTTCAATAACTGAACCAGAGTTACCAAGCAACTCATTTCTAGATCAGAATTTTCCTTCAGACTCCTATTAGTGATAGCTTGTTATTGCTATTAGTCCTGGATAGCATCACAGAGAAGCTGCTTATTCCTATCTTCTGTTTGCACCATTTACTGGGAGCAGAAATAACACATATGCCTGTTCAGAAAAGCCATACACAGAACTATTTGTTCTCTTCCCTTATTCTTCCCCTCTTGTTCTCTATTAGTATACAAACCAAGCAATAGGCAACACTGTAAACAAGCAGTGTGCTATTACCCAATTTAATGTTTCATCACACCCTGTGTAGGCACCAGAGAAAACACGTGTTTCTTGCAGCCAAAGATGTACTGAGCATCATAACTGTGCTAGGGCTTTTTGCTGAAGAGCTTCTGAAGGAAGCTGGGGGAAGGAAAAGTAATTTCACATTTTGAAGATGTTAAAAATGGGGAGGAAAAAAGCTACAAACAATGAAAAGAAACAGAAAATTAATGAAGCAAGCGTGTGATTTAAAGGAAGCAGATGAATAAGGGCAAGTCACCAGAGACCAGATAAAACTGAATTCCAAAGAACTCTATTTTCTTGAACTTTAAATACAAAGGCTAAAGAAGTTTTCTTCCTCTCAGCACTAGTCTGTGATAACCTTGTACTATTTATAAGGAACATTACTAAAGTGTTATACAATTATATTTCATTAGCAGTGTGTTAAGTATGTGAAGTTATATTTCAATTTAAATACACAATTTTAATTCACTGATAAGCTAAAGAGTCTCTGCAAGTTCAATATCATTTTAACATGGAAGTGAATCCATCCCAAACTATATTTGTATTTCACTCTTAGTGGTTCATGGCATCTCTAAAATGCACTCTGGAGATTAAATATTTCAGTTAAGAGAAAAAAATCAGCATATTTCATGTTAGCTGTTCTGCAGCATTCTTGCCAAGGAGCAATGTTGTTGAGATATTCTTCAAAACTTTCACTTAATATTGAAAATAAAATTAGTTTCAAGTGGTAGACCTTCCTGGAATCTAATGTATGGTAATTCACACCAATGCAATTACTTGAATTATATAAAACTGTCAAAATGGGGCAGGGATAGAGGTTACAGGAGTAACTTCTGGGAACAACTGATGCCTGTTCAGATAATTCCTTCACACACTGATTTCTCTTCTACCACTCAAGGTTACTTCCCCACACAGGAATGTCACCAAGAAAAGATAAGGGGTTTTTTAAAGCAGAGAGAAAAAGGCAATCCCACATTCCCTAGAAAACACCTACCTATCTTATTATATCACACCCCTGGCATGCTGTACTGGGGGAAAACCCCAAAATTGAAGGCATAGCCATGATGGACCCAGACAGGCAAGGAAGAGCCCATGGTCTCTGCACCCATCATGGCTCCATCCCACTGCCCCCTGCCAGCAGACCCAGGTGAAGCACATCAATCCACAGATCACTACAATTCTTTTTGATACCAGCTTACAGCTTCAAATGCAAGAACTGAGATTGACTGACCCCTAGGACATGAGATAAATAGGCATAAAGGAGTATTAAGAAATTCTCAGTAGACTGAAACCAGTGTAGCTCTCACTGCAGACTGTTCCCCCCTCAACTCTTTTAGTAAAACTCCTGGGCTTAAAATGTTATTCCAGCCTTCAACAGATAAAAAAGTTCTTTGGGGGCTTCTTTGTTAGCTTAGCTCAAGTAATAGAGATACATTTCTACTCATAAGTAGAATCTCCTGTTAAAAGAGAAAGGTTTCTAGGCCTGAAGGCATCCAAGATCTAACAAATTGATGTTGCCCAACCAGTGCTCAAGTTTACCCCAAGCATCTGTACCATGGACTAAAACCAATCTATTTAATAGCCAATAACCAGAAAAGCAGTAGAACCTGACAAGAATCTCATCAGTTTCACAAAACTGCTTCTTGGCAAAACAGCAATACCCCATATCAAGAAACAAATCTGTACCCAAAAAGAATTGAAGAAGCAGTGAAGAACTGAATTAGAAATGCTGTTCCCATCCATTGTGACCATATTCCTGTCCTTTCCCTCAGGGCAGCCAGAGCTACACAGAAATATGAGAGATATTGGTCTCTATGTCCAGAAACAGCACCTTGGTAGGAAATTCCAGCCAATATTGCTGGGTTCCTCACAACAGCACTGTATCTAAGTCTCTGTAAGGGAAGAAATCTGATAATTTTTTACTTCTGGGCTATTAGGTTTAGAGCTGCTAACTGCAAGAAAAAAAAAATCTACCAGTACAATTTCATAACAGAAAATGACAGTTCAGAGAACTCTACTTCTAAGAGATAGCAGAGATGATCACTTAATAACATAACCTGGCCTGTTGAAATTAGAGCAAAAGACATGCCTGCAAAGTAGAGCACTTCAAACTCTGGCACTTACAACTTGGATACAAGAAGCATCTGCATTATTATTATCAAGAAACCAGACTGTGCAATATTCGAGGCAAAAATACACATGAAATGATGTTATTAGAAAGGCATTTCATTAAATCAAACCCGACAGCAGATAAACAGAATCAATAGGTTGTACATTTCAAATTCTGATCTGAGCCCATACCTTTAGCTATCCATGCTGATTAGGGAAGCCAGAGCACTCCAATATCATACAAAATTAAGACCTTTCATGTGCCAAGCCGAACAGCACAATGTTCAGAAAAGGTAGCATATAAATAACAGTAATATTTTATTCCATAGCAAAAGCTCATGACTCAAGTTTACTAATTCACATGACATTTAAAGCCATCGGTTTTCCATGGCATCTGATTCAGAGCAGATTTCTCATCCAAATGCAGGCTCAGATGGCTTTTTCTTCACTTCTTTGTTCACATGAAGTTTATAGCAATTACAAACACAACAGGAAAATACTGTGCAGCATTCAAAACCCAGTTTTGCTTGTGTTTTGGGCACTGCTTGGAAAGCACTAGCAAGTAGAACACAGCATGTACAGTTTAAAATCCAAGTTGAGTTGCAAGCTCCATACCTGTGTGAAGGTGAGGGAGCCTCAAACTGTGGCACTGTGCTGTCCTCACTGACTGGGGAGTACAGGCCACTCATCTCCTGAAACAGAAAGCCACATTACATCAGGTCTGACAAAACATGTATGTCTAATACGTGTGTTCATAGATTACTGCTGTTTTTCCATGCAGATAACCAACTGTGTCTACATTTACTCAACTCTTACCTGAAAATCTTAACCTACACCTGAGAAAACACTGATTTTCTTCGATTTTCTTTAGTTACCATTCAAACCAGGTTTCAAAAATCCTACAGCTGTGGTGTTCTGTGCTTCAAGACTGGCAGTTTTGGAGCTTATACTCCAAAAAACCCAGCAGATTTGGTTATCATCCAATTGCCTCTAACCCAGCATCTCCCCTAAACATGGCAGAACAAGCAAGCTGTAACTGCATTTTTGAGATATGTGCAAACTTATCTAACAGCCTTCAGAACTGGAAAGTAAAGCTGGATATGGGTCATGGCAAGAATAGTCACAAGGCAACAGGGCAAAGGTGGTGCCACAGACTTAAAAGAGGATCTGTCAGTCCTCTGTGGGACCACTGCACAAGAGATAAACCTTGCACATAAACTTGGCTTTGTCCCTCCCAGCCTAAGTCACTGCTGTGTACCCAGTATGAAACTGCCTTTGATCTGTTTGGGAAATGGAAGCTATGCAGGATGCAGCAGCTCATTAGTTGAGGGGAAAAGTGTTCTCAGGACAATTATTACTTGTGCTTTCAAATTCCCACTAGGTGCCTATTAGTTGGTAGGTAGAAAGAAGGATCTTTATGACAAGAGAGATCCCAGGCTTTAGAGGTCAGAGCCAAGGTCAGCATCACACCCCAGGAATATAGCCCAGCTGCAGCCCACTGAAATGCCTGATTAAAGAGCACAGAAACAGGTACCTGGATGCTCTTTGAGAGATCCCCACAGCTTTTGGGAATAGTTTTTCCTAGATCTCAAGACTTATTTTACCAGTCTGAAGAAAACACGCTAAGGTATATTTATTTCACCAAAGCTGAGAAACATTTGGGAAAAGAAATCTGAAAAATTCCAAATAGCTATCAGATAAATGGGAATTCTTGCAGTTGTCAGTCATATTTATATTTTGCTAATTCACCAGCACACATATTAATTGCATTAAGAAATCTAAAAGGCTTTTTGGGAGGTAGTTTGGAACATGTTGACTGCTCAAGATGAGCAAGCAGTGAGAAGCACACCTGCAAACAGATTCCCAAGAAGTTTTAAGGGAATGATATTTGGAGAGGTGGCAGTATTCCTGAAACATCAGCTTCCTACTGCAAGATTGAACACTAGAATGATTAGAGGAAAGGACCAAGAGGAACCTAAAGAGTCACCGAAGACAGAAGGATTGCACTGACGGGGTTACAAATTCTTGGAGAATAATTCTTAGCAAAAATGTCAAGAGATTCCCATTAGTACAGAATTAAGAGAACTATACCAGGAGGTAGCAGGAATCAGTTTTGACATGCAGGTCAAAAGGGAGAGTTGTTATGCAGAGACTGGTTTTGTTCCAGTCTCTGCATAAAAACCCTCTTCTGAAACTCCAACACCTCTCCATTTTAAGACTTAGATGCTGCTAAGGTTTAAACAGCCTGTGCAAACAGCCAGCAACGTACAAAAATCTTAAATTCTGATCAATATACCAGCTGCTGATTTCTAGCAACTACTCTAAAATACTTACTACCAACACAAAGAAATGATTATGTAAGAGCTACCTAACTGCAGCCTGCACACATCAACTAAATGAACAAATTAAAGAAAGAGCATCATCTGTTCATTTTCCCATTACTGACTTAAATGCCATAAATTTAAGCCAGCAGCCTCACAGCAAGGCAGACAGCTTGATGAAAATGAAAAATTGCCAGAGTCAGAACAATGTCTGGGTACCTCACCTCTACACGTTTAATATCTTCTTCCAGAACACTTAGCTCCTTCTGGATCTGCTCCAATTGCTGTGGAAAAGAGAATGGGAGAAGTCTAAATCAATCTGCAGTGCACCACCACCAAGATAAATTACAATCTTTCCAGAGAGGAACCTGAACTATCTTCACTGGTGTGCCACACAATTCAAAATCACCAGGCAGGAAGTTCAAATGTACATATTAACATAAGTGTGCACACAAACCACATTCAAGACAAAGCTGTTACGTTGAAAATGTAAAACAAGAGCAGGAGGTATTTGGATGTCAATCACAGAGACCCACATAATTCAAAGTAATACTGTAATGCTCCTTTAAGATGTCTCAGGTAAGGTGTAACTGGTTTGCCAGCACTGAGTATAGAATCACAATGTGGTCTGGGTTAGATAGGACCTTAAAGATTATCTCATTCCAACCCCTGCCATGGGCAGGACACCTTCCACTATCCCAGGTTGCTCCAAGCCCTGTCAACCCCGACCCTGAACACTTCCAGGGATCCAAGGGAGAGCCACAGCTTCTCTGGGCACCCTGTGCCAGGGCCTCAGCACCCACACAGGGAAGAATTTCTTCCTAATATCTAAACCCACACTATTCCACTTTCAAACCATTCCCACTTGTCCTGTCACAATTAGAAAAAAAACATAGTAAAAGACAACGATCGTTTCAACCTTCAACTAAATACAAAACATGTTGCTGAAAGGTATCAAGACTAAGTCTCATCCTACTTGTTAACTTGTCACTTGCCAATTTAAACTTTGTCATGAAGTTTCTGGATTGGAAAAAACCTGTTTTGACCAGAGTAAGATTTGCTCCTGGCAGAGAGCAAGCACCACATGGTATCAAGGTATCACTCCTTCCAAAGGTGAGATACTTACCTTGGATTACACCATAAACTCCAGTCAATTTGAGGGCTACACCTGAAAGGGTAAGAAGGAGAATTCCCCTCTCACCAGCCAATTTTTCCTTTCCCTTCTTTGTGCCACATATAATATCTTTCAGGTTCTTAGTCAGTCAGCAAGCTGGCTTCACTCACCTCAAGCAACTGAAGCCACAGACTTGACAATTGTTTACACCTAAGCAAGGACATCATCTCCTTACCTGTTTATCCAGCAGCAATGTCCCACTCAAACACCCACAGAGCCTAAACCCAGCCTTGCAGGGCCCACACACACACACACACATTCTCCTCTAGGGAGAGCTCTCAACAAAACTCAGCTCCAGTGCAAATCTGCTTCACTGAGACACATAAATGGAATAAATACAAAGAGAACTGGAAATCCACCTGACTCTCCTCAGCTTCCAGTAAAAATTCACAGACAACCAGCAAGGTGGCCTGTGACCAGAAGCATTTGCTAAGTTAAGTCCACTGAAAGCTTAAGCACAACACATTCTCCAAAGACAAAACAAATTTTTGTACTTTCAGCTTTACAAAAGAATATTAAATTAAATTACCCAAATCTAAAGTCACTAGTTTGGTAAGACATATTACTCTTAGTAGGACATATTCCAAAGAATATCTGGCAAGCTACTCCCAAAAACTTGTTTACTCAAGTGCTCAAGTTTGATCCTTTAAGAGGCAGAAGCTTTTGCTTAAACAAAAAACACAATTTAAACCTCTCTCATAGTGAAGCTAAAGAGTCACTGCATTAAATAATCCACCATTTTAATTTTCCTTTTAAACACTAACAAATGCTTTTGTCTCTGAAAACAGGAGAAGAAAGGGCTGCTGGGTGCACACCTATTTCTAACATGGCTGCTTCTTTGAATAAGATGACTTTATAAATGTATCCTAATCTCTGTACTCTGAAGGTTTCAGTTTACATTTAATTTGAGGCACAGACAGCACAAGTTTAATGGTTTAGAACTAGACTGCCACAGATAATTTACAAATCACTACACCATAACAGATAATTCCATTTTCACTTTCGAAACCTACAGCAAGAATAGCAGGTGGTGCTACAGCTCCAAGATTAGTGGCAAAGTTAAGTGACGCTTGCACAGCATGGGTCCTGCCTGAACTCAGCTCTAGAAAATACCATTAGTCCCCCACATTCATAAATCCCATTTAAAAAGAAGTTACAAAACCACTTACAAGTTCCAAAATTACAGTGAGGAAATCAGCTATTCTACAATGTACTGGCTCCCAGCCAAACTGGGCCTCTGAAAAATAATTGACAGTTGTTGCCATGACATAAACAGGATATTTTTTATAGGAACAAGAGCTGAGACTTTTTATTGGCCAGCTTTCATTAACTATTGCACACAGCCAAGAGCATGAGATCTGGTACTTTATTTACCAATTCTTCCTTCTAGTTACAACCTACCATAAACTTACCCAAGAACAGCAACTCCAAAAAGGAGGCAAGAGTGTTTCATGCTTGTTTTAGGAGGAGTCTTCTCATGCCATCAGCATAAAATGAATTAATGTCTACACTGAAACCTTTGGTAGATTCAAACACTTCAACTAACATACCACGAAACCAAAGACCTTACATCAATCCACATGCATTCCAATTAAACTTTGAAAAATGAGACTACAGATTTATAATTGCCAGCCTTTGAGGGACATTTAAGGAAAGCTAAATGAATTATAGTTCTTGCAGTACATTCAGATTTAAGGGCCCTTAATTTAATTTTCACTCTTGGGCACAGAAAGCAAGCCAAGTCCTGTCCCAGTGATGGGCAGAATCACACCTGTAAGACTTTGGATGAAGTCAGCAAAAGCACTTCCTTGGAACACTGAAATGTGTGTTTAGAGAGAAGCCCATACTATAAGCTCTTTTCAGACACAGATGCTTTCCCAGAAATTAAAATACCAATATAGACAAGGAGAAAGTCCTTAATTCAGTGGTTAAACCTCAATTTCAACTCCAGCGAATGAACTACAATAAGCAGGTGTGTAACATTCTGGTCCCATTTTTCACATATGGGCATATATACAGAACAACAGCTACAACTTCAAAACATTTTTATAATCCTGGAAAAAGGATTTCAGATGTTCAAGAAGCTACCAAGAACTTACATTTTACCATGACCTCACCAGGTCATGGTCATTTTGTTTTTGGTTGGCCATCTACTAACAAGCCTAACAGGGTACAGCCCTAAGGTTTTATCCTGGAGCTTCCTGTTTTTCCTGGAGCAAGGCCCCGTTGGGAGGCAGCAACTTCCTGCCTTGTTTGTACAGCATGGACAACAAGCACTCCTGACTGGGTCTCCTGGTGCCAGTTTTAAGTGTTTGCAAAAAACCAAAAGCTCAGCAGAGCCTCCCAGTGCCACAAAGACAGCCTAGAAAAATGCACATGGGAAGGAGCTGTAGCCCCTTGACCACTGTCTTTCAAATTCTAGAAAAATCACAGAACAGCAAAGGAAACAAACAAACAAACAAAAAAAACCCAAAAAACTTTTGCTAGAAAAAGCAAATAACAGCAGGAGTTATTTTCTACAGAAATACTGCAAAATCAGCAACACTATTCTAATAAGCAGCTTAAACAGAGCATCTGGAGTCAACCTTTTTGGAAGCTCACAGGCCATTTTATGTACAGTAACACACCTTCCAGGCTCTGATCCAGACTCCCTGTGGAATAGATGGATCCACAGATCTATCATAGATCCATAGGTACCATAGATCCAGACAAACAGATGAGACTATTACCAGAGGGAACATCATTTTCCCAGACACACAAAGCCATTGCACCAACCAGGATGAGACAAAAATTATCACCTGCCCACCCAAGGAGGATAAACCAGGCAGTCACTGTAAATAAACCCTTAATTCTGTCCTGTAGCCTCATTCATCCAACATCAGAATCTTCCTACTTCTGTTCTTCCACCAAGTACTGCTTTAACAAACCACAGTGCAAACTGCACTATCAACAGCTGAAGCTTTTCTAAAGGTACCCAGTGAAATGAATTTCTATCTGTAGAATACAATACCTCACTGACAATGCATAATAAGATCAGTTTCTCTCTCTGGAAGTCTTGTCTGTCTCTGGGTTTTCTTTCCATTATTGCTTTGGATGCAGAGCCTTTTCCAACATACAGGGCAACTGTGGCACAAAAGTCATCTTCAGACCTTAGAGAAATTTTAGTCTTATAAACTAATTGCAAATATCACTTATTTTGACAAAATACCTCTCTGTTACAATGTCTTTGCACAACTAGAAGCAGGTGCAAGACTTTTGTTAGTATGAAGACAAGGACACCTGAGCCTCCACAAGTTTCAGTAGTGAAATATGGCATTCAAGCCTCTTAAACATGTGGACAGTCCATCTATAACACGTTTATCTGCTGAGAATGTTTCTCCTCTGATCAATACTTCCTCCAAATGATAAATACTTCATCACAACTGGGGGAGAGCTAACAGAAAGGCTTGAGAACATCCAGGCTGTTTAACACACAGAATTCCCAAAGGCAGGAGAAGGGAGATGCCAGGCTGATAAAGTGTGTTTCATATCTTGAATACTCCTCCCCCTCATTTACATCCTACAGTATGGAGGAAATATGCTCTGAAAGCTCAGTGATAGGGTCTGATAGAAAAGCCTCCTGAGATAAGGTAAGGACACCTGGGGACGGGAACAAAGCTGCCTAAACAATTGGACTAATTGCCTTAGAGTTTAATGTTTCAGTAAATAGGTGCTTTCTTTGCAAGACCTCTCCAGTGCAGCAAGGAGAGCCAGCTGTATACACTGATACCACTATGATAATTTTTAGGTTGCTACTCACACACTCACTGTGAGCAGCAAACTAAAAAATCCTTGGGCTTCTTATCACTGCTTCTGGAGCTCACATCTCTCATTCAGTAACTCAGAAATGCAAATAGATTTAAATACCAGGTAAGTGCAGTGGATAGGGACCAGATTACAGTAGCTATAAATTCTCAGGAGTCCTGAAATGTAATCAAGACCACATGACAACAAAAGGGCATGACTGATTCCTGGTTCTGTTACCTCCTCTTGCTTACTCATTAGTTCATCCAAGTGTGAACACACAGAACATAAGGCTTGACAGGTGAAGTGATTAACACAGGGTAATGACATCCCTGGAGGATTCATGCTTAGAATTCCCAGCAATTACCTCACAATAACTAATAACTCCACTTATTTTTAGTATCTAACATTTGAGAGTGCAAAGAACAACGATGATTCTGAAATGCTGAGCAGGCACTCAGTGCCACAAGCCTGAGACACTTCAGGATTATTTTTCCGTCCCAGGGTGTTTTATCAGCTAAAAACCAGCCTTATGCATTAGCAGGCATGAAAGAGGCCTTGTTTGTTAGACATGAGAGACTTAACATCACATTATTAGAAAGAAAATATAAAAATGAAGTGACATCTGCCAAGGGAAACATGAATGCACCCAGAGAATAGCACCTGTATAGAACTTCATTTGTGATACCAATCATCAAGCTCAGTATTCTGTAAGCAATGGTGCTGCTTGACAGAAACACCATCAGGTAGCTGAGCTAATAATATTTTAGCATAAATTATCTATATGATATATATGGTGTTGTCTGTTTGGAGACATTCAAATCCTGACCAGACAATTAGCAAGGCCTCTTCCTTAAAGTACTGAACTTAAAGTGGGGAGAATTAACTGATATAATCAGTTTTCTCACAAAGTGTTCAAGATGAAAGAACACGTGAACATTTAAAATTAACAAAGTTAAATTTGCAAAAGCATTTATGCAACACACGTATGAAAGCAAGAATTTTATAAAGTCACAGGCAGCTGCATTTGGTTTCCCTGGAAAATAGTAATAAACACCCACCACTACCAAGATATAATATTTCATTATTAAACTTGACCTTCCAGACTTTTTGGGTCCTTAGTATCAACAGAAGAGGACTCTGGATTAAAAAAAAAAGCAGAGTGTGCATTCAATTAACTGTGCACACATATGGAAAGGCACTCAGCCATGCTAAGTCTGCCTTAGGGACAGACATCCAACTGCTGCAAGTGATCAATACATTCCTCCCCCCCAAAACTATCTATTGTTCATGGAAAAAGTATTTTTAAGCTTTAGCCATTTGTTTTCAATCTTTTCTAAAGTAAGACTTTTTTTTTTCTATTACTATTGCCAAGGATTTGGGTTTTTTGCCATATTGCTCTAGGTCAAAAAGAAAACAAAATACATAAACTTCAAAAGAAAAAGGGCTTGCAAGCACCTTTGTGCAAAAAACATGCAGTAAATTCTAGCCTGAAAGATCAACATTTTGAAAAGTTATGAAGAGATCAAAACAGGATTTCTAATAGAAACTGCTGCAGGTGCTGAACCTCACATTTATCTTCTAGAGAAATTATGAGAAGGCGGCAAAGAGGCATTTGTCAAAAGACTTGACTGCACCAATATTCTGAAGTACAAGTCTAAAAGATAGTTTTCTTCTAGCTGTAAACCCACTGCAATATGCTCAGAAGTCACCATTTCATTAATGCAAGAGAAAAAAAATCCATAATTTATGAGTGAAGTAGGCAAGGAGGGTTACAGGTGGTTAATCATCTACTCTGAACTTGGGAAATACTATACAGGTACACTAACTCTGAGGCAATACCTGTATTCACTTACAAAAGTACCTTAGTCCCTATATAAGAACTTGCAGTATGCAGTAAATTAAACCTGTTAATAAAATCTTGCAATAAATAGTATTCAAAGAGGCATATTAGGAAGCACAGTTACAAAAGTTCCTTTAAACATTTAAGCCAAAAATTAGAAATAAGAACTCAGGAGCATACATAAAAAAAAAAAATCTTTATTTATTAAGAACTCATCTTTACAGCTATGTTACTGAGTGAAATTGCATTTACTCTGCAGCTATCCAAGCTTGAATTAAGAAAGGAAAAAAGGTCATGCTTGTCCCCATAATAAGGCTGCTTGTGTGACTCACAGTTATGTGCAATACATCATTGTTCCAGGGTCCACACATATTCCTTGAGCTCAATCCTTAAACAGTCACTGTCAGAACCCAAAAAATTCCTCTAACTACCCTGGAGGACTCGAGACCCTGACAGGGGGCTCAGAGACCTTAGCACAGAATCAAAAACACCTATTCCTTTGATTTTAATCTGTAAAAACATTTACCATCTTTGTGCTTAAAGTTACAAACTACAAAAGTTTAAATAGAATGATAGTGAAACTGTAAAATTTTAAAGTTTTTAGAATAGAAGTTCAAGAAGCAAAAAAAAAGAATCTAAGCATGTCCAGTCTTTCTCCTTCTTGTCCTCCATCTTCTCCTGTAGTAGTAGCACTTATAGATTAAAGTCAAAACAAACTGTCTAACATAAGTAGTAAGTATTAAAAAATTATTGTAAAAATGTAGACATAGATTTTAGTATAAAAAATAACACCACCCCAAAGCAGCCAGTATGCCTCAATCTGACCCACCAGACAAACCACAGCAAGTCAGAGATAAAATGTTATAGATTAAATAAAAATAAACAGCCTTGAAAACAAAAACCAAAGAATCCCATCTTCTTCTTCAGTCTCGAAGCTAAGCAAAAGGACTTTCTAACACCTCAGAGTCATCTCAACACCAAAAACCTCCTCCAGTCACCTCTCACAGGATCAAAAGAAACTACAGTGAACTTCAGAAGCTCTGATAACCTTCACTGCATTATTAATATGGTCACTTAACCCCCCATTGTCTCCTTCCAAGCCACCCTCCCAGGCTTTCTGCAGTCTGCATACATCCCCACTGCCTTACCCCAGGCAGTAACTCCTCTGTTATCCCCACAGAAGTCCCTCCAGGAAGGGGTGCTTGCCACAAGCTCCACCAGCTACATGGAGCATCTCATCACTCACCAAAAAGGAAGCACCAATTTACTCTATGTGTAAACTGTCTGCCCAAGACAGATTTTGAGATATAAAGGACTGGTCTATGTTTTGCATGCATCTACCCACTGATTTTTATCTTTCTTACTCTTATCAAGTGAGAGGAAAGGCTGCTATAAGTCTGACAAGTCCTCATTTCCCTCAAAATAAATGGCAAGGCCAGACACTAAGCTCTAGGGCAAGGACAGAACTGACAGGCCTGCACAGAAATCTTTGCAGATGTGACAGTCTGCATTTCACACTGGAATAGAGAGGGGGGTACAAAATAATAGAGGAAGTCTTGGAAACAGAGGGAATACCTAAGCAGGGACCTGGAGGGTCTGAAATAAACTGTATGTCCCAATTGCCTTCAGGGTGTTTTGAAGGCTGTTTTCAGAGATCTGCAGCCACAATTAAGTTTCTTTAGCCTTAAAAGAAGATGTTATCCTTTAAAAATTATTACTGAAGCCAAAGAGATTGATACTGATGCAGATGAGAAAGGCTTCCGAGGTACTGAAACTCACTGAATTTTAACCTTCAACCTTCACTGAAAGTTGAAAGAGACCTTCAAGATGATCTAGTCCAACCACCACCATACTAACCCCTAAACCATATGCTCCAATCCATATCCAGATGCCTCCTGGACATTTCCAGAGACTATGACTCCACCAGTTCCCTGGGCAATTTACTCCAACATCTGACCACTCTTTGAGCAAAAAAAAAATTTTCTAGTATCTAATCTGAACCTCTCCTGGTGCAACCTGAGGCCATTTCCCCTCATCTTTTCACCTGAGACACAGCAGAAGAGCCTCACTCCCCCCCTACAGCCTCCTGTCACGTAGTTAGAGCAATGAGATCCCCACTGAGCCTCCTTTTCTCCAGAATAAACAATCCCAGCTCCCTGAGCTGCTCTTTATGTTTTCCAGACCCTTCACCAGCTCTCTTGCCCTTCTTTGAACTTTCTACAACCCTTGTTGGTTTTGGCCATGGATATCTGTTGGTGGACAGACTCCAGACTTGCTTTGGAATGACTCCATAACCAGACCCTCAATCCATTCTGGACAAGGCTTCTTACACCCATACATGATTTCAAGTTTGGCCTTACAGGCACACTGTTGAGTCTTCTGCTCTTCAACATCTTTTCTCAGAAACCATGGACCACAAGAGCTCATCCTTCTACTGTTTTCATGATCATTTTTCTAGGTTTCTGGGCTATTTGTGGTATGAGGGTTTATGCACTGCATGACCTTATAAAGGAAGAGATCCAAGCCGTGTGTATCTGATTATAGAACTCTCTCATATTCCTTGAGACGCTCATTTTAGGACAAATAAGGAAGAAGCACAGAATATTAATTCTTTTATGTCACCATATTAGTCACGCTATTTGACAAACTAAAGGAAAAACTTGGTAGTGAAAATATTTTCACTCCATCCCAATCTTTGATATTTTTCTGTGTTGGGAAAACAATCTTCTTTCAAGAAATTGATGTTCATTTACACCAAGGAGTCTCTGTATTCCCACATGCTTCACCAGCTTGAGATGAGAAGGCAAATGATTAAAAATTGAAGCTGTCATACATAAAGAGATTAATTTTCCTTCAAACCCATGTGTCCGCTGTCTGAGATTTCCCCCAACACGCCCTGAGTTATTCTTTGCAGAAATAATGCCAGGCTGACACATCACTTCAACAGAAATGCACTGGGAGGAAGCAGCATACAACATCTCACCAACTGAAACACAAAACAAGTTACCTCTCGTTTGTTTCTCCTGGCAACTTTAAGGAATTCCATAAGGATCTGCAATTGGGCAGCATGGGACTCCTGTAACACAGCAAATAAGGAAGTGTAACTCTTCCATGTACATCAAGAGAAACAAATACTCATTTTACACACAGAAATCCACACAGCACAGAAACTACTTTCATTTAGAGGTTACCAAGAAGAAAATAGCTTAAGGAGGATTTTTGAAATGGTAGTTTTACTTTATCTCAAAGGTCTTAAAGTTCTGTTTGGTTCACAACAAGATTTTATGTGAAGGCAACAGTCCTTGTAACAGTTATTAGTAATAAGTTGAAATAAGTTGAAATGTTTATTTTTTCTTTGGCTACTGCACCTGAAATATATTTTGGAATACAGGTTCCTCACAGACTGTCCTTCCACCCTGGAAGATCCTTAGCATCCACTTCATGATCAACATACTATGAAGGATGAAGTATTTATATCAAAAAACACTTTCCCCAAAATTTACATTTATGCTTATGTAGAAGTTACTGCTGAAGATTTCTCCAGAGTGAAAGACAATAATAAAGCCACTGATGAAACTAAACCATTCCTTTCTAATATTTTTCATAACAAGTTTTTTATCTCAGCCATCTGCATAGTATTTTCACCCAAGAACTTGACAGGGCAAGATAAAGAGAACCATAAGAGGAAAAAAAACAAAGACCTATAAAACAGCATTAATATAGCCCTAATCATATCACAGCATTCCAAGTTATTTTCACAACTTATCAAAATATTTATTATTAAAGGATTGTGAACATACAGTCAAAAAGCATCAAGATATAGGAGCACATAAAATCCAGGAAAGGAGGAGGGGACAGGGAAAGTAAAGACATTGAATGCAAAAATAATACTTTTCTACAGTTATTTTTTTACTCCCCATGATCTGATAATAAGTGTGAAGTAAGTAAAGCTAGACAAGAAAAATGCTTTTAAATTGTTCTTTTAAATGTCAGGTGTGATTTCACTTTTTAGGCTTAGCATCCTTAGAAGATATTCATACTTAGAAATACTTATACACTCAGTCATATGCCTTCTTTGCTTCAGATCTGTCACAAATCATACAAAAAGGTTTACAGAAGAAAAAAGTTTTATTCTCTTTTTCCCCACCGAAACTTCACTGAGCCACAAGAAACATATTTACAAGTCCCCATGCAATAAGGCAACATAACAGTCTTAGACTGCCTTATTAATTAACAGATTGCCTTACTGCAATCCCCATTGCAATAAGGCAACATAACATAATATTTTGGGGTTACTTTCTTTCCATCAGAACCACAAGTTGTAAATATTGACCCTGTAAGAGTGAATAATTAAGATATTCCAGATACAACTTTTCCTCACCTGTTTCAAAGCACTGTCAAAATCCACCCTCCTATTCAAAGTTCACTGGGTCAAATTCTGTAATAATCCAGTCTAATTTAGAAAGTCTGGCTCTCATAACTTGAAAATGATCACTTGAAATGAACAGCATGGAATGGCCAAATACACAGAGAACAAACCCAAACCAACCACATTTCAGTTAAATCATAGGAACAGCTTGCTTCATATTGGCTAAATCTTCAAACCAGCCTCATCAACAAGACATCTCAACTTTTCTTTCAAGCATTAAATACTGAAAAAGCCTTCAGGAAAGGTGGTCATTCAGATTATATTGGTTCCAGCAAAAACTAAAGGGTGTGATCCTTTTCACATGCTCAGTGTGCTTATTCTTTATATTCTGGACTTCTTCATCCTTATTACTAAGAAAGATCTGACATTTACTTGTGCAACAGACAATTAGCAAACTTCTTCACGTACTTGTCCGTGTCCTGTGAGTCATTTTCTCTTATCCTTTTCTGTTTTCCCTGCTTGTTTATACAACCCTGCCAGCAACAGCATTATAAGCATGTTATGGGCATCACAGCTGAAATGTTACTTCACTACAAAGGTCAGCAAAACAGTCACCTTTTAAACACCAAAACACAAGAGAAAATACTGGGCAATTAATTCACCAACAGAATCTTGCTTCCAGGAAAAGGTATCAAAAGAAAAAAAAACTTCTAAATACACAGTGTTCATTTAAATAAGAGAAACTTCTTACTGCTTCCAACTGCTTCTTCTTTTGCACCAGCAGCTCCAGCATCAGGTTGACATTGGCCAAGTCAAGATTGTCTTGATCAGTTCCCAACAAATCTTGAATTATCTGCCACCTGTGGCCATTCTAAAAACAGAACAAGAGATGTGAAAGAGATGGTGAGTCCAAGCCATCCAGGGCTGCATAAGTCATCCAACAACAGCTATTAAAAGCAACACAGCAATATTTCATCTCTTTGTAAAATTGCAAACCCAGTTTTCATGCACTCAGATTCCCAATTCTGCCATGTGTGCAGGATATGGCTCTTCTGACCTACTGTGAAACTTCTTATCTTATTTGGAATATATTTGTGCTTCATGAAAGCATATTTGCTGCTGCTGCTGCTGGGAAAAGATTATTTCACAGCAACAATTTTATCTGATTTGTGCTCCAGCTTCTGAGAACATGTTTCTTTGGAGAGAAAAAAAACCCCTCCACATTTATCCAAGCTTAGCTGGATTACATCTGAAATACTGTTATGCACCAATACCTTTTAATTTTTTTAAGATCAAGTAATAGGTAAAACCCTCATGCTAAACTCAAATCAAAGAGGGTAGTATCAGCTTATTTTTTCTACTGTCACCTTTCAGATTACTCCTCCTAAGTGTAAGGGAAATGTGAAAGCTGGGAAGAAGATGGAGCTCATCAGGTTGATCTCATTTAAACTGCTTGGAGCTGTGGGGGACTCCTCAGAGAACCAAAATATTACCATATAGCCCATTCTCCCCTGAAGGCTCTTTTCTCTTCTTCTTATCAATAAAAAAAGCAAAAAAAGGTATCTTTAAGCACAGGAAAATCAGAATAGTAGGTTAATGCTAGCACAGCTTTACATCAAAAAGCTTCAGGAACCAACAGGAACAGCTGAGACACCTAAAGAACATCTAAAAAGCATAACTGGATTTAAAAATCCTGTCCTAAAGAAGCTATGACACTAAATCAATTTATTTAAATTGGCAAGAACTAGAAATACCGTCCAGTCTAAATCAGATATTTTCTCAAGGGCTGTAGCCTTTTTGTGTTAAGTACATTAAGAAAAATAAAATACATAACATCCATATAGAATGTACAACTTTTCATACAGTGCTCAACAGAACCTATGGAAACTACTCAGGCCAAAAACTCAATTTCAATCTGGAGTAACTGGGAAAAATCCCCATGGTTTTTAAGGAAGTGAAGAGGATTTGAGACACATTTTAACAGACTAAAGCACTAGTTAATTGTGCTACTGCTAAACTACTCAAATGTTCAAACATGCCTTAACATGATTTCTTAATGAGACCATGACTATTGCATTTGCTGCAATGTGTCTTGGATGACTTCCCTTAACACCAAAAGTAGTACAAGGCACATTAAAGAAGGGGCACAGGAGCAACATTACTCTTTTTTTAGATGTGTGTATTTTTACTTGCTGCCAAAAGGTAAACACACCACTGTTTTGGCATGAAGCCATGGTAGATTGTCCACTTATTGATAGGTATCAAAAATAGCTCTGCATCTACAAGCAGAGCTTTTAAAGGGTAAAACCAATTTCCAAGAAGCTACTGTATATGCCTTCAGGTCAGCTGTGTGCACTTCAAACCATATCTGGTTTATGCATATTTTATATTAAACATGGTATATGCATATTTTATAATGAATATAAAAACTTACTGTGAGTAAACCAATGAATCTTTAAAGAATGCTCTTTGCAAACACTGACAGCACCAGCTCCTGCAACACAGCCCCTAAATTAATACCACTTTAATATATGCTTTTAAAAACAGGTGCTCCATGGTTTTTAATATTATTTTGCAATCTTATTTATGAATTATAAAAGACAAGGATGTCAGACATAGCAGGTCAAACATGTAAGTTTTTTGGCTCATGTCATATATTCTTTTTGATTTTAATGCACAAGAGCATCCACAGGTGCTGTAGAGAGGCCCTGATGAACTGAGGACACAGATCCTGCTCTGATTCTATGACATAAAGCAAGTCTAGAAGATATCCAGGCAGTTTTTTGTGGCATCTGAACCAGAACACCAGACTCCAAACGTATCTTTCTCCCTCTTGTGGCTGGTATCAGCATTCCTGCAGTTTCCTGATAGAACACAGCTCCTCACATGTGATCAGACAAGCCCGTGGCACTTCTAATCATTCACTGCTCTCATTGTAGCTGTAATTTCCAACACTCAATGAAAATTATTACCTTTAAACAAGTGTACTTCCATGGGCAGTTTCCCAGGTTATATGCAATACATCAAAGGACACTTGCCTATGCTAACACAGCTTCTCTCTGCATATTGCTGGAGGAAGAACAGCAGTTAACAAGGTAGAAGGGATCTACCACCACAGATACTGGTATTATTCCCTCTTAAAGCAAGTTAAACCATCAGCTCAGCAGTGCAATCTCTTCTCAGTTAAGCCATGTAATTACAAATGCTGCACAGAATCATTAAATAAATATGAAGTAAAAAAGTTGGAACATACGGTGCTACTCACTGAATGGTCCAGTTTGAGTCTTTTCTCCTCAGATCTTTGCTTCTGTTTAAGAATTAATTCATTAACTAAAAAAAATAAATAAGATGTCAAAGAGATTTATTTAAAGTTCACTAAAACAGTATGTAAGATTCTACCTCAATATCTTTAGTTATTAATTCCACAGTAAGATGCTTTTCAGTAATTAAAACACTTAAAGATGTCTCCACTTGTTTTCCTTACCAATTTCTTCTGTGGTGGTTTTTTGTAAGATATATAAAGACTTTTTAAAATCATCAACAAATACAACACCTACACATTCTCCAAATTGATTCAGTTCCTTTATCTAAACACCCAGGGTTCCTTAAGAAAGTTTTTCAACTCCAAGGCAAAAGCACATCACAGTATGAGGGAGATAAATCAGGTAATGTTCTATTATAAGCCAAAAAAATAAGCACAGCTGAACATAACAAGTTTTTCCTTGAATTGTCATGTGCATTTCTAAAGATCTACTTTTGCTGTATTTTAATTTTACACCAATCCAGAGAATGCAAAGAGAAAGATAACTTCAATCCTTTGCACACATATATACATACAAGCTCTTCCCCCTCCAACACATACCTCAAATCCCTGGACACAGAAGTGTGCAAACACTCTTTGGCCCAACATGCACTCCAAGACCTGCCTGAGCACCATCTCCAGCACAACATGATTGGGTCTAAATCAGGATGCCCATTTCTGAAGCATTCCTTGGCTACTGTGGCTTTTCAGATATTTACTATTAAATGAGTATCTCAGCACATGAAATCAACATTTGCTCTAATTTGCTATTTCACACTGCAATGTGTTTTCCTTTAATCTTTTCTCCACAAAAATAAGCTTTAAACTTTATTTCCACCTAGCAACATGTGCTCCCTCTTTAAGAGGCAGTTAGGATTGCATATAGGTATATGTATGAATATTTTCTCTGTATCTAATTTACACCTCCATCCATCACGTGGGTCTCACTACTGCAGCCAAAACAGCACAGTATCTAATACCTCCACCCTTTCAGTGTCCAAGCTTTGTAAACAGGGCATGTCCTTTATTACTAGCCAGACAAGAGTGCAAGAAAATCAAAGTAAAGAGATTCACATCTCTAGACATAAGAAAAACAGCTTTGCTTTTCACAGTATGGAAACAGCAGCAAGTTAATCTCACTACTGTCACCAAGCATACAGAACTGCTGGAGGCAGTGCAGTATTAACAATTTATAGCACTAACCTTTTTTATATAAAAATGACAACCAAGGGGCTGATATTTGGATTTTATTTTCAACATCCAGAAGACTGTAATTTACAGGACAAATTTACAAGTGCCTGCCTTCCTTAACAACTAAGATGTTTCTCATGCAAGCAAGCCTAAAGCTCACCTAAGAAGTTGGGATAAAGATGATCAATGTTGTCCACAACATAGTTGCATTTGGGACATCTGTTATTGTCCTCCAGGCTCTGGTGAATACATTTATAGCTGTTCAAAAACAAAAAAACAAGAAACAAAACAAGTGAGCCCACATGAAGGAACAAAACATAAGCCCAAGGTAAATAATATCAGCCTTAGACAAGGTGCATTGTTTGTGCTGCCAGCAAACAGCTGTGCTGCCAAGAACCTACAGTGGAATCAAAATGTTCCAGTGTTTGAACTCAGAGTGTGCTACAGCAGAAAGCAAAGGTTTCTGGCAAGGATTACAAAATTTAGTCAAGCACTTCACTCTTATTTCCCTGAGGATTACTGCAATGTGGATACTCCAGCCACAACATCATCTCAAATTCATGCTCCCCACCACTTCCACAGGCAGAGGTAGCAAACAGATTGAATTACTCAAAAGTAACTCTTCTAGATTAGCTGAATACTTAGCAATCAACATTAAAAGCATTTTAGGTAATTGAGCAGAGGAAACACCTTCACCAACTTCTCATATTTCCCCCCACAGCTGCTTTTCTCACTATCAGTGGCTTCAGAGGTGTTCACTCTTGAATTGAGGGACAGAGGAAGGAGAAGATGCACTGTAGCATCAGGTTTAAGCACCTCACCAAGAGCCTGCTTGATGTCAGCTCCTGATAGAGACACCAGATAGAAACATTGCTCCATTCCTAAATAAAAGCATTTCAGTGTTTCTCATCTTGGCCCTGTAAAAAGTTACAGGTCACAGCAATAGAGTGTTACCAGAGAGGGCACAAAATCAGCTATTATCTTACCTGCTGCAAATCACAACTCTTCTGAAAGTTACCTGAATCTGCTGCTTGAGAAAGTGCTTTATACTGCTATAATATTACTTCTTACAAGATTTATTTCTAATTAGCAGACATTATAAGAGTATAACATAGACAGGAGACTATAGGACATCATGGTTCAACATTTATACCAATCCCTAGAGGAGAGGAGAAGTAGCAAGTGGCTCCAGAAATGCCCCTAGAGGGTTCTTGCACCTCTCCATGAAACATTTGCTCCTCATGGCACCCAGAGATAACACACTGAAAAGTGAGTGGGGCCAGGCCAATTCAATACAACAGGAAAGCCTGAAGCACATCCTCTCTCACAAGCTTTAAAATAATTGCAATATACAATGTACAAGCCACTTCAAACTGTGCACAGTCTTGCACAAAGGCAAGGAGGAGCTGCCAACATTGCTCTCAGCACCTCCATAGAGGTGATGCCAACAGAGGTGAATTAACAAACTGTTCTGACTCTGGATAGTGGGTGTTACCAGCAGTTTATGAACATTCTATTTCTTTACAGAGGAAATATGGTGGCACAGCACTATTTCTTAAAGATACTAGGATTTTTTTTCTTTTTAATCTAACAGGTATCCATCTTTTAAAAATTTATTTTGACCTTCTTCTTCAGTGTAGGGACATAAGACAGAAAAGAAACAAACTCAGAATGAAAGGGTATCACAGCAACACCTGTCTGCACATGCTGTAAGAGATGGACATTTTATGCACTACAAGAAACCAAATATTACCAGAAGCTGTGTCCACATTTCGTCATGTAGGCTTCTTCAATCATATCAAAACAGATGGGGCTGAAAACAAAGCAAAACAAATATCAGAAGGAGGTCTTTTTAATCTTAAAATATGAAGAGAAGTATTATTAACTCAAAGCAACCACCTAATTATGCTTAGGTAATAATCTCCTATATGTAAAATGAAAGGACATACTAGTGCAACAGCAACCACGCAGTGTAAAGATCAAAAGGGCAATCCACAGTTCTTTGAACTCTGAATGATACTGTAGTTTGCTACAATTAGGAACCAGTAAGTGTTCACCCTTAAGCTTTTAACACCTGCAGACAACCCAAACAAAGCCAGAGAATCTTCAACAAGCAAGGCTGTAGAAGAATCTTCCATCTGTACTACGGTTCAAACAAAATGTAAAAAACCCTGTTTTTTTTACATGAATAGACAATGTATCTATAAATGATACCAAAACTAGTCTCTCCTTTTTTTCAGACAATAACCATCTATAATTTTTTAAAGTGGCACAAAGAGGCAGAGCAGATCAGCAATAGAATGATGTCATGAGAACAAGGACTAATAAATGGGTGGAGAAGGTGCAAACGAGGGGGTGTGCCTGCAGAGCACTGCCAGGGTTGAGGCTGCAGCAGAGCAGGATGAATCCACAGGCAGCAGGTGACACCAAGCCAAAGGTGGAACAGGTGGAATAACTAGTTAGTGACCAGAGCACAGGCAGCTCTCTGTGAGGGATCACCAAGAACCCAGCAGGGACCTGAAGAGGAGGATGTGCAAGCAAAGCAGTCAGTGCTCCACAGGAACCTGAGCACAGCAAGAGACAGGAATCCAGCGAGAGGGGCAGTGGAAGAAATCTGGCTCCTCTGTCTGTGACATGTTTGAAAGGAAAATGAAACACAAATGAAAGAAGAGGAAAGCTGCATCCATCATAGTTCCAGTGACTCCTGTGGCTGGTCCCCCTGCTAACTGGTGGGATTTGCTGTCACATAAATACTCATCTCCAGGTCTTGGCCAGCTAGCCAGCAAGATGCCATGGGCAGCAACACCACAATTCTGCACATAACACATGAATCAGCTGGGTCACAAGCTTCAGCTTGTTTGCAGTGCCTTACAGAGACCCAAACGCTCTCCTCTCACTCCCTCAAGTCCACACCAATCTCAGTTCCCAGAGGCTTTCACCAGCACTTGTTTTCTTCAGAAACAGCCTCCTCCCACCTTCTGCCAACAAGACAGTTCTCACCGAAGGAGCTGTTAATAAACTGTTAACAACTTCTGCAAAGCAGGAATCATTTCTGCATCCAAAACCCAGATCAGAGTGAAAAAAGCAATGCTTGTCTGAGCAGGGGAAGGGAGCATCTCCACAGAAGGCATTCCCCATTCTGTAATCTATTTTAGAGTATACTAACTTATACTCTATATACATATAGCTGTTACCCCATTAGAAAACAAATCTTAACAAAACCAGGAGAGAGGAAACACCTCTTAAATACTTTTAAAGCACGTAGAGGTGAAGCTATGGCCCCTGCTAATGCAAGCCCCTGCTCTGAATCACCATACTGGAAAACACAGCTGTCGTGAAAGGTTTGTCCAGCCTAACGTACAAGCCAGGCTGTCCTAAATATTCCATCAAATCACCTTTTACACACAATGTAAAGGCAAACGAATCAAACCAGAATGCTACTCTCTGAAGCAACTGAGCTATCTCAAAAGAGGCCTCAAAAATAATACACACCTGTTCCTCTTCCACCCTGACAGACCTTCTTCTACACTTACCTTGAGTAGCACCAACTTCAGGAGTCCAAGTCACTTTTTTCAAGTTATTTAGTTTCAAGGCACTGTTTAGTCAGAGTAAATCACAAACTCAGCCAGCATGGGCTGATTATTAGCAGGAGAATAAGGCACCTCTGAATTCTGTTAGCAGGACTTTAAAAGAGGAAGCCTAACATTTAGAGTTAGATGAGTATCTAAGGGTAGTTTCTCCCCACTGGCACTGGTGAGGAACAGTTTAACTTCTTGACCTTCTTCTATTCACACTGTATAACTGAGGTATATGCTCTGTGTCATGCTAGAAACTGCTATTCCCCACAGGGCCAGAGGTGATGCTCCTAATGCCCTGCAGCAATCAACAAGGCTGTAATGTTCCCCTGTCTGCAGGGGAACATCACAAATTAGATCTAAAATAGGAAGATTACCTCCTAACATGCCAGTCACACGAGATCACTGTTCCCAAACTACTCCTTCATACCAGTTTGACTGGAGAAGTGACAGAGCCAAAATAGTTGAGAAAAAGCAATCAGAGCCAACAAATAGAGCTATTCAGTACCAGGGACATCATTAAAGGTACTGAAGTTTCCATTAAGAACTGTTTCCCCTGAAATGCTCCCTGATTTACAAGTGGAAACAAGATTGATATATTTTAATACACACTGAAGCCAAGCTGACTGCAACTGGTGAAAGTTGCTAAGCAACAGTTGTTTGAAACTAACCTAACACAAAGGGAAAGTTAAGAAAGAAGTGGAGGGATGGGAACTTGCGACATATTACAGTTTGTAGTGTACACTGCAACAGGGAAGCACAAGTATGGTGAAATCAAGGCTTCTGTGCATGAGGTAGCTTATTCTCTACTTGCCTTAAGCAACAGAGTTAGGTTAAAAGAATGCAAACAACTTCAAGTCAAGCAAGACAGAAATGTCACTGATCTCTGGGCAATAAGGCAGCAGTATCTAATAAACACTATTTTTTAATCCAGCACTGCAAAGGTTTACCATTTTTTCTCTGCAGGGCAGACCTCAAACATTTTAAACATCTACTTTAATCAAGTTCATGGCTCTAAGTTTTACCAGTTGTTTTCCAGGCACCTCTCAAGAGTGATAATGTCACCCTACTGCTACACAAACACCTGGCTGAAGTGGTCACTATGATAATTAAACACACTTCAACAGCAAACAGGATTTATTATAGTGCCTGCCTCCTATTCAGCTCCTCTCTGGTCTAATCAGGGACCAGGACTTGCTGCAGGCTCTGTCCTTCCCATGGAAGGTGGCCAGGTTAAAGATCACTGTTGTTACTATCTACTCACTATGAAGCTCTAATGTAACAACAGGTAGTAAAACTCCTTGTACGTGGTATGCAAACAGCTTGCTGTGTTTTTAATTTGTGACTTCAGGGCAAATTTGCAATATTCCTTACTAAAATTGCTTTCCAGACCACAAAAATGGGAACGACTACACTCAGCCCATGCCTGGATTAACAGGTAACCAGCTGAGGAAAGAACTGGTTTTAAAAAGCCATGAACCTGCAAGTCCAGGTGGCACACAGCCCTGCCCACAGCTGAGCTGTGGTCTTGGGTGCTGAACTCCAGATCAGCACCCCCCTCTTCCATCCATGATTTGTGCCAGAGCTCAGAAACAAGGACTGCTATGAAGCAGGCACTGAAGAGCCAGGTAAGAGCCACTCCATCCAGGTAGCCAAGGAGATAGTAACTGGTTTTAACGAGGTTTAGTCAACCACTAATTGGGAGGGCTAGTACAAGGCCTGGGAAAACTAAGCAATTACATTGCTGGGCAGCAGAAAATAGTCTGATTAGAGAAGTCCCTTTCAGACACTCTCCAGGCAAGTGGAAAGACACCTGGCTACAGGAGCAGCACAAAAATACCTTTATATTCTGCATATATTTATATTCTGCAATATTTATAGCCTGCACTATAGAGAAACAAACTTTTCCCCTTTATATTAAAGTTCTCCACTAAGTCAGACCTACCTGCAGTCCTGACTGGAGTTACACATTTCCAGGCAGAAGGTGACACACACCACAAACAGGAGACACCTGCAAACTCCTGAGCACACACTTGCTAAAGGTTTCACAACCCAAAGCAGCAACACAAGCCCATGTTTACCCTAGAGCCTCTGCCTCACTTGAGACACTGCTTTCAGAAGACAGGCAGAGAGATTTCAAATATTAACATTACTGAAGGAATTTGCACTTGTACCTTGATGTTCACAACTCACCCAAACTTCTTTACTCTTTCCCACCTTCCACCTGGTACAGGCATAATCTACCACTGAGTTTACAGCTGTGGCTAACAGCAACTCACAGCTCATGTTCAGAAAAATTATCAAGTGCTCTCTGCAGCTGACAGCATCTTGAATTATCCTTATAGAGGCAAAAAGGGCACGGGGGAAACTCCTGTTTCTCACATTGAGGTACATAAAGCTTGTTTAAATCACTTATTTAAATGAACACACACCTGCCTTCTTGGACATTGCTCAAAACTCCAGAGCTGCCCAGTTTGGTTTATTTCTACATAACTGTATTGCTAACTCAAATCAAAAAAAAAAAAAGATGGATACTGTTATTTGAAGCTAGAACAATAATAAGTAAAAACAAGCCCTTTAGCCCACAGAAATACAGAGCGGTGAAAAACCCAAGTTAACTATAATCATTGTCTGCTCTTAAAGCTTCTGACCCTCATTTCAGTATGCCCAATGTGGCTCTTGTAAATACTAAGAAAAGACATTTTGCCCTGAGTACTACTGGGCTGATTTCTTTCCTCTCACTTGTTCAGTCAGTAGTGCTTCTAAATGAGGAGAAAACAGCTAATTACAGGTTCTCCTTAAGGCATGTACGGTACTTACCTGCAGAAAAAAAGCAGGAACCTCAGCTTTCTGAGCCATCTAAAAATATGTCAAGTCTACAAATTGGTTATGGATGTAATTTCCTTTCCAAACCCCTCATTTCTACAACAGACAACAAAATAGGAAATAAGAGCTGACTGGAAAGGGCAGGGAGCCATGCTGGCAGAACTCTACTGCCAGAGTGTAAGAGTAGAGGGAACAGAGGAGAATGGGGACTTGTAATTGTGTTCATACCCCACCACCAGAAAACCTGTGCTCACACCAAGAGCTCCTAAATCCACCTAACATGGCCTAGAACCAGAGCAGGCATCAGCTGATGACAGCAGTGCTCTCATCCCAATTCAGCAACTGAGCAAACTACTAACTACAGTAATAAGCAGTAATTTTTGACTATTACTTATTCCTAACAAGAATTACTTACTGCTTTTTCTGCCACTAACTTCTTAGCAGCTTCAGGTTTTCACTTCAGCAGCAAAGGTATTTCCTAGCAACTCTGCTAAACACTTTACAAGCTGTAAAGTTAAGCTACAGGGTTTTGAGACAATACCTGTCCTCTGGGAAATGCCTCACATCCAATCCTCACCTGTAAGTCAGAGCTTACATTAGAGCTGTCAAAATCATCTTGGAAGCTGTGGCCCACTTATAATCTTCTTTTTTTTACTATTTCCTTTCCATACATAACTTTCCTACAACTTGATCTTTTTCCCACTACTCTTCCCTGTTTGCCTTTTTCTCTAAGGACCTAACCTTACTTCCTGTTCTCACATTTTAGCACATCCAGCCAGCTACAAAAAAATCAAACCTACTTCTTACGTTGGGAGGTTTGAAACCCACCAGCAACAGGTTCTCTCCAAAACTGCAAATTACCAACAGTTCTCACACCATGGGCCTTAGTTTGCCAATTATGTTGAAAGGTGATTTCCAGCTATGAGCTACAGCTCTGGCTGGATGTTAGAAAACAACATCTGAAAAATGTTTAAACCATCACAGAAGAAATTCCCTACTAATCTGGTTTTAGGTGCCTGCCTGACACAAAACTTATTGCTATTTCAAACTAGACAACCTTTCCCAGCAACAGGGGCAAACCAAGTCAGCTTTGCTGAAGCTATCAACCATCATGAGGCTCCTTGGAGTCCCTTCCAGAGGGGCACTTAACCCTTTGCTGAATCCTCTTTCCAAGATGAGAGGGCTCCAGACCACTTGAGGTCACACTGTCCAGGAAAGCAGGGCAGTTGCTGTGTTGTCAGAACACTGTGAGGAAACATCTCCTGCTGCAGGGCCTTTCCAACAACTTGGGTGCACTCAAGGAGGAACCTGCCAGGAATAACCTGATTTTGCTTAAAAATAGAGAGGGTGGAGGCAATGTTGCTACACAGGGCCAAAACCAGACAAAACCAGAGAATCAGGCTGGAAAAGACCTCTGAGATCAAGTCCAACCTATGACCTCACACCACCATGTCAACTAGTGGTGTCAACTAGCTGAGTGCTATGTTCAGTTGTTCTCTGAATAGCTCCAGGGATGGTGACTCCACCACCTCCCTGGGGAGCCCATTTCAATATATAATCAACCCTTCTAGGAAGAAATTCTTCCTAACATCCAACCTAAACCTCCCCTGGGCACAGCTTAAGGCTGTGTCCACTTATCCTGTTGCTAGCAATCAGAGGAGAGTCTGATCCCCACCTGGCTGCAACATCCTATCACAAAGTTTTAAAAAGTGATAAAGTCCCCCTCTGAGCTGCTTCTCCTCCCAGCTGGTCCTGGTGCTCCAGCCCCTTCCCCAGCCCCGCTGCCCTTTTCTGGACCCTCTCTAACAGCTCCATGTCCTTCCTGAATTGAGAGGCCCAGAACTGGACACAGGACTGGAGGTGTGGCCTCACCAGGGCCCAGCACAGAGGGACAATCGCTTCCCTAGCCCTGCTGGCCACACTATTTCTGACAGAGAGAGGCACAAAAGAGGGAAAACCCCAAAGCCACAATCCCCGGAGGGCAGCAGCCGCTCCAGCGCCAGGAGGGGCTGCCGGCTGCTCCCTCCTCCCGCCGCTATTCCACACACACTCCCCAGGCTTCCCGACGGCATGGCGGCGCCCCGGCTTCCCCCAGCGACATATCGCGACATATCGCGCTCACCACACGAAGTCGTTGCTCTTGTCCTCGTAGGAGTTCATGAGCCCGTTGCAGAGCGGGGTGAGCAGCGGCCTCTTCCTGCCGCCGCCCCCCGGCGCCGCGGAGGAGCCGCCGGGCCGCGCCGCCCCCGCCGCCAGCCGGGCCAGCCCCGCGCCCGACCCCGACACGGCCGCCGCCACCAGCACGGGCCGCGCCGCCGCGCCGCCCGAGGAGGACGAGCCGGGGGCCATGGCCGCCGAAGAGGAGGAGGAGGAGGATGAGGATGACGAGGAAGAGGAGGAAGAGGAGGCCGGTGTGGCGGCGGGCGGCACGGCGGGGTGCGGCGGGCGGCTGCCCGACATGCCGAGGCCGGGCCGGGCCGGGCGGAGCGGCCTCAGCGCATCCCCGTGCGCGCGGGGGAAAATAAAGTTCCTTCAAAGAAAAAAAAAAAAGGGAGGGAGGAAAAAAAAAGAAAAAGGAGAAAATCCCACAATTAAAAAAAAAAAAATAAAAAAACCAAACGGCGGCCCCGGCGCGGCGCTTGTTCAAGCTTTATTGACAGGCGGACAGCGCGGCCGCGCGTGCGCGGGGCGGGGCCGTGCCCCTGAGGGGCGGGGCGGGGCGGGGCCAGGCCGCGCTCCCCTCACGGAGCGGCAGCAGCCGGGGCTGCTGGGGGCTCTGGGGGGCTGTGGATTTCTTCTCACAGCCTCCGAGCGTACGCCAGGAGCTTCTAGCCGTGCCTGAAGCTGCTCCCCCTAACACCACATCTAGTGGTGCACAACCCTGAGGCACAAGTCTGTTGAGGAGCGGCCGAGGGAGCTGGGGAGTTCCGCTTGTAGGAAAGGGGCTCAAGGGGACCTTCTCGCTCCCTGCAACCACCTGACAAGAGGTTGTGGCCAGATGAGGGTGGGAATCTAAAAGGCAAGCAGCGATAGGTTGGACGTAGTCCCAAGCTGAGCCAGGGGAGTAATTTTTTCATGCTAAAGGGTGATTATGTATTGGAATGGGCTGCCCAGTGAGGCGGTGGAGTCACTGTCCTTGGAGATGTTTAAGGAAAGACTGCACGTGGTACTCGGTGCCATGGTCTGGTTGATGGTTTTGGGTCATAAGTTGGGCTCAATGACCTCATGTGTTATGAGTAGAAAAGCTGCCCATTTTTTTTAAAAGGTCGCAGAGTTCACAGGTTGGGCCAGTTGCTGCCAGGGTGGAGTTCTAACTGTTTGTTGTTGTAATCACCTGTCGTTTTCATTAACTACCTGTCGTTGATGGTTAAGAATTCCCCCCTTTTGTCGAGTGACACCCTGCTGCTTCCTGGAGGGTGGCACCCAGACCATGAAGAGGAGGGGACATCGGAGTTGACATGCAAATGACATCGGGGCTGACATCCAAAGGAAGAAGCCCCTCACCAAACCTAGCAAAAAACCCTAAAAACAACGAGCCAACCCAAAATGGACGAATCAAAGTGATGTCTAGATCTGAGGAACAGAATCCAGTATCTGCTAAGACCCTTTTTACCCCTAACCTAAAAGATGCCGGCTAGACAGAGGACCGCGAATGTTAGACCCGAAAATCGGGAATCTCCTGATGCTCTGGTGAGGACTGAAGCACCAGCTCTGCCTGCAAACCAGCAGACAAAGCTGCACTTTTTCTCCTTTTCTGTGCCACTCCTGGAAGCAGTGGTGGCATGAGCGTGACCTGTCAGTTCTTCCCACTCGAGCTGATCACTTTTAATAAAGGCATAAAAAAGGAGAAAGATCTCCTGCCCTGTTTATTTCATCATGAGTCTTTTCCAACCTAACTGAGTCTGTGATTCTGTGATCTCCCTCAGAGCACTGAGGGGAAGGCAGCCAGGCCTCAGAGGGAAATGTGCCAGGCTGTCACTCAGAGACTCTCCCTGAGCCCCTGGCACCCCAAAGAGATCCTGTGAAGGGCAGGGCTGATCTGTCTCTCACAGGATGTTCTTCACCTTAGATACCTACCCCAAAAGGCAGCTCTGAGCATGCTGAGCTTTATCCTGTGCCATGCAGCCCCACACAAAGAAATGGATCCATGGACCGAGGCCAATTGTGTGAGGTTCAACAAGTGCCCAGTCTGCACCTGGGTTACAACAAACCCAGGCAATGCAACAGACTGGAGGAGAAGTGCAGGAGGACCTGAGGGTGCAGCAGCCTCACCTCAAGTGCTCTGTCCAGTTCTGGGCCTCTCACTGCAAGAAAGACTTTGAGGGGCTGAAGTGGCTCTAGAGAAGGGCAACAGGGCTGGGAAAGAGGCTGGAGGACAAGTCCAGCTGAGGGAGCTCTGGGTGCTCATGCTGAAGAAAAGGAGGCTCAGGGGGGACTTTATCACTCTAAAACTCTCTGATAGGAGGGAGTAGCCAGGTGGGGATCAGGCTCTGCTCTCAGGTAACAAGTGACAGGAGAAGAGGAAATGGCCACAATCTGGTCAGAGTAGGTTAAGGTTGGACATCAGGAAGAATTTCTTCATTAAAAAGGTTATTAGGCATGAGAACAGGCTGCCCAAGGAGGTGGTGGAGTTCACCATCTCTGGAGCTGTTCAAGAAATTACATGATATGGCACTCAGTGCTCTAGTCCAGGTGACAAGGTGGTGATCAGGTGGTGATCACTCACAGGTTGGACTAGATGATCTTGGAGGTATTTTCCAACCTAAATGATTCTATGATTCTGTGAAGGATGTCTGGTGATGAGTGAACAGTTTTTCCCAGGTTTGTGCCAGCTCTCTGCTGCCTGGGTGGATGGGAATCCCAATGGTCAGGACCACAGCCTGTTGGGTTCCTGTTTCCCAACTGCAGGCCTGAGTTTTACAGAGCAAGGGCAGGCCAGTTTCTGCACAGGTTAATTAGGGAAGTGTTGATAAAGGATGCCCCAAAGATGTTTTGGGTGTTAGGAGAAATGTCATCCCCAGACCCAGCCTTTTGCAAACCAGACTGAAAAGTTCATGAAACCCAGCACTTGTCAACTCCTTGGCTGGGCCAGAAGTCCTGAGGAGAGATAGCTGCTGTTCCCTTTAATTTCTCTTTCAACAGCCTATGGAAACACATTGCATCCTGTGCATTGAGTAACTGTATTATCTGCAGTCAGCTTTACTTGTTAGAGTGGAGGAGGCAGCTGGTGAAACACTGGGGCATTCCCTGAGGAGGGTAATCCTAAACCCAGGTATGGGAAAACGCCCAGAAAGATCAGCACTGCAGCCCTCCTCCCAGCAGGGACAGCAGAGCGAGCTGTCAAACCAGTATGGGAGCTGGTAAAACTGGTCTGAGAGAGAGAAAAGGGTGCTTCAGGTAGGCAGTATTGGTCAGGAGATCTCCCAGGCATGCAGCAGGCTGGCAGGGATGCGGGATGACAAATGTCCCAAAGGCAGCATGGCAAAACACAGCTCTGGATTTACCCTGGAGATGCAGCTGAAGGGGCAGAGCTGTGCAGTGCTCCTCCTGAGCTCCCCTCTCAGAGGTGCTGGAATGCCATTGGGTGTTTGCTTCTGTAGGTGTACCCCTCATGTTGGGAAAAATTGCCAAGGCAGTCAGCAAAACCCAAAATATCTCTGAGGAATTTGATTCAAGCCAGGAAATTCAAAGTTAGAGTCCCTGTGAGATCCAGTTCAGCAGTCTCACCTTTACAAGCTGACATCTGCCATTAGAGTCACTCCCATGATTTAACTCTTTGTTGCTGTTATTAAAAACATTTTAAATATAGTTTTGGGGGCTCTTTGTGGTGTTTTCTCTTGGGTTTGGAGTTTTTTAAAAGCCATTGGGTTCCCCTGCTTTCTGTAAATAGCTTTTTGCCTGGCAGATCTCAAGACTAGCTCCATAAAGTCATTGAAGTGTAGTGATTCCCCTTGTTTTCAGTGGAAGCAAAAGAGAATTGCTGTTATTTAGACCATTCTTTCAGCCTGGCTGTTGGTGTCTGTGTGCATCTTATTTTCTATTGCTAAGAGAAAGGGAAGTCTCATTTCCTTCTCCTCTTCCAGAGGGATCAAAACCTTTATGGATGAGTGCCTACAACAGACTTTCAGAAGTAGAAAGCAGTAGTACTGGCAATAGCACAACCCCATGCTTCACACTGAAATACTGGCTGATCCTTGACAAGTCTTGCTGATGCCATTACTGACTGCTCCAGAGAGGAGAAAATGACACAGCCAAAAGCTGTTAAAGATCAAATATAGGGGCACTTATGCCTGTACATTACTGGCCTTCACAACATTCCCTGCACCCACAGCCCTGGCAATGGGTGTGACTCCCTGCACTTGGGAAGATCTCCCTGGTTCCTGAGCTTTAGGATAACTAATATGAGCTCTTGGAGACCCTCCGAGTGAACACTTTCTTTTCACTGCCCAGGTGCATTGGGAGCACCCTCTGGCTCCTGGAGACACTTCTTTCCTGGGGTTACCTTGCATTACCACTTCCACAATCCATGTATTCCTGAGGGGAGGTTAGGTGCCACTTACTGGAGATACCTGTGTGCTGTATCAGGAAAAAGGACATGGAAAAAGTCTTCCAGTTCTAAAGTTCATTGCAGCTGGACCAGTGATTTGTCAGTTATCTTCTAGTTCTTGTTAGCACAAGATGAGCTCTAAGAAATAGTTTGATTTAGTCCAGGTATCAACAGCACTGTGATTACTCTGAGTGGCCAGGGTGCAAGAGTGAAACAGGACAGATCAGTGTGAGAGGTTTCTGTCTCCTGGAGCCAGCAGTGTGCCTGTGCACTGCCTGCAGGCCAGAATCCTGCACTGGAGCACAACTCATCATGGGCTCAGCACAGAGGGGAAGAAGGTCTTGGTGTGGGGACAGCTGCAGCCTCATGTAGCACACCTTCATAGGTCCTGCTTCAGAGGATTGCCTGTGTTTCCTCACTTAGACTTAATGGAGATAGGTCTGCCTGCCTTCAGAGGTGTGTGGATCAAGCACAGAAAGCAAATATCACCTATTCCCAAGTGGCCTGAAACTTAGGCTGCAAACCAATCAGTGTCTTTGGGATAAGCTGTCTCCAGCTGTAGTCCTTAGTGGTTCTTTTACACAAAGAGACTGGTATTTCTGACAGATGTACATTTTGTAAGACTGAATAGAGGAATCTGCTCTTTCTGTATTTTTTAGCCTCTGAAGCCAGTCACTGACAACATCTCAGCAAAGTATCAGTTCTGATCCTATGCAAAGAGAAAAGACACACTACCCATGGCATTAAAGGAAGGAGAAGCCAAGTGCTGTCTATAGATGAATGATCTTTAATAGCAGTGTAAGATTCTGCTCTTTTGGGTACATAAACCCTACTTAATACAACTTCTGAGTTAGTGACATTTGCAGCTGCAGCTCCATTTACCTGTGCAACAAGCAGCTGCAGCCTATGCTGTCCAGTGGCTGCACAGCCATGGAAATCATTAAAGATACTCTGCATGGATCCTCTTGTAGGGAGTCTGAGACTTCTTCCACACAGAGTGATCCATGGGCTGTGTGTCTGGGGAAGTGACAGTCACCTCCCAGGCTCCAGGCTCTGCATTGTTGATGACTCATTAGGAAAATTGCTTCTACTTCCATTTCTGAGCCTGCTGCTGCCACCTAATTTCCACTGGGTCCGTTAGTCCATTCAGGAGCTCAGCAAACCCTGCTAGGAGCTGCCACCCTGGCTTGGGAATTGCTGCTCCAGAGGTTATTAGGGAACTTTATTAATAATCATTGCATTAACCTCTCAGCTAGTCGGTGATAGAAATGCCATTTCTTCCATTTTATAGCTGAGAAAAATGAAGCGCAGACAGATTCATCACCTGGTTACAGAGTCAATGGGAATTCTTAATGCTCCATAAATCTGAAAATTAGGCTGTCAGCAACTTCTGCAGTGAACCTGCAGCAAAGCCATTCAGGAGACCTAGTTCCTACCCATCAGGTGTCTCCTTCCCCAGTTCACTGGGAGAAACCAGGACACATCTCTGAGTTTCAATTCCTGCAGCCAGGCACAGAGACTGGGGATCTGGAGGGGAAGGAGGAACGCAGCTCAGGGCTCCCTGCCCACAGCAGACATCTCTCCACAGAGAAGATCCTTGAGGAGGGGCATGATGCACTGAGTGACCACGCTTTGATACAGGGATAGGAACTAATTGGCCATATAGAAACTCTCACCACCTGAAACTTGACTCTGAAAGATTATTTTGTTGTTAAAATATACAATTTAGGTTAACTCAGGCTGCTTGGGATATGAGAAGAGCAGGAGCTGTGGGAGACTGAGCTGGTTGGTTATTTTTTTAGTTTAATAGTGCAAAAGCAAGTAGTGCTAGGAGGGAGGATGCTTAGAGACATCTGCTCTATTTAAGATTATACAGAGTTCTTAAAATAAAGATTTTTTTCAATACTTTATAACAACACCTTTGCTACTTGCAAGATGAAATGTGATGCCTCAGCCTTAGCTAGCTCCAAGCTGATATAGGGATTTTAAGCAAAAATGGTTTAACCCCTTTCAGAAACCAAGAATCAGCAAAAATAAAATATTTAAATTTATTTCTGTGTTTAAAATGGTCAGCTGTTTTAAAGGGAAGAAAAAAAAGAGGTATATGGTAGAAGTGTCACCTATGCACTGCAAACAATTACATCATTCTGCTCTTCTGAGGAAAATTTTTACTTGATTGAACAAAATGAGGTTAAAATAATTTGGTGATTTTTCTGTAATACTGAAATACTGCCTTCAAAGTTTCTAGGCTCTACAGAGACCTGAAAAGTCCATGGAACTGCTAGTTTAATGTGTGTGCACTGAAGCAAAGCTACAGAGGAGCCTGACCTGCAGCAGCAGAAATACCTGATGCACTGCTCAGAAATGTGGAATTCCCTCTACACGGGAAAAAATGATGATACCATCTTATTATTAGACACCACAGTGCAGTGGATGTGTCCTGGGTTAGAGTGAAGGTTCCCTTATGGCATGTCCTTTTGCTCCAAGAGTGTTTGACCTCCTATTAGGAGGAGGTTTTCTAGGCAAATATTAACTAAACCCTCTGCTCAGCATAAGCATGGATAGAGATGGTTTCTCACACACACAGGCTTGACCCAGACTCAGCTTGTGCAACCCCAGGTCTGTCTTGGGATGCTGAAGCTCTGCCAAGCTCTCTGCTTCTCATGCAGTGCAGCAGCAAGGCTCAGCTGTTCCTTACTTGCTCCCATTGACACCCCACAAACTCAACCCCCCTTGTCACTCCCACTCAGCTAACACACCATGTCTAATTACCTTCTTGTCTAACTGTAATAATCCTTAGGCTGATTTCTCTCCCACAAAATATGATGGCATTGATGTAGTTATGTGCCCTTACAGTATGAAACAAGTCTATTTAGTGGACTGCATTTGGGTCTTTGAACATGAGCATGTGCTGCTATCTCTGAAAGCTCCCTCCTTTATTATTATGGAAAGCAAAAGTCCTAGAAGCACAGAATGGTTTGTATTGGAAGGGACTTTAATGATCATCCAGTCCCCCATTCCATAGGCAGGGACACCTTCCACTAGACCAGGCTGCTCCCAGCTCCATCCAGTCTGGCCCTGAACACTCCCAGGCTTGGGGCAACCACAGCTTCTCTCTTTCAGCAGAGAAACAGAGGAGAGGCAGCATCCTGCCAGGTGTCAGGACCTTGTGGGCACAAGAAGTGTTGCTTGCCTTGAGCAGCCTCATCTGGGAGCTCCATGCACACATCCTCTGGCACTTGGCCCAGGCACTACATTTAAGGTAATCCCAGGATTTCTCCCCTCCTTAGGATGTAGGGTGATGATGCCTAACCCTCTCAGTGGGTGGGACCTGGTGCCTCTGCTCTTGGTAGCTGGTTTCCAGTCCTGCCTCATCTGCTGCTGCCTCTGGATGGGCCAAGGACCTGATTCCATTGCTGTGTCTGAGAGCTGGTGGACCCTGTTACCAGAACCCAGCCCTCCCTGCTGTGCTCAGGCTGGAGCCTTTTTGATGAGTGCCCTGCTGTGCTGGCATTACCCTGGGCTCCTGGTTTGTCCCCTGCATGGGGCAGCCCTCAGCTCCTTGGCTGCTTCCCCTGCCTGCTGCCTCTGCTAGGCTGGGTGCATGCCAGGTTACAGGGTTAGTGCTGCAAGAACCCCCCCAAAAGAGTCAGCTGTTGGTTTGGGGTAAGCTCTGGATGGCTGGTAGAAAGTCATAGAATGGTTGGGGCTGAAGGGGACCTTTAAGATTATCTAGTTCTAACCCCCTGCCATAGGCAGGGACAACTTTCATTGGCCCAGGTTCCTCCAAGCCTTATCCAACCTGGCCTTGAACACTTCCAGGGATGGGGCAACCACAGCTTTTCTGGGCAACCTGTTCTAGTGTGTCACCATCCTCATAGGGAAGAATTTCTTCCTAATATCCCATTTAAATCTTCCCTTTGTCGGTGTGAAGCTATCCCCCCTTGTCCTGCCACTCCAGACTCTTTTCCAAAGTCCCTCTCCAGTTCTCCTGGAGTCCCATTAGACGCTAGGGTCTTTCTGAAGTCTTCTCTTCTTCAGGGTGAACACTCCCAGTTCTTCCAGCCTGTCTTCATAGGAGTTTAGTTCCCTTTGTTTTCCTGCTTTTTTTAAACTAGTGCATACAAAAACTTTCTGTGGCCTTCTTACCCCCTTGGAGCTGCTGTAGCATCCCTGCATTGCCTCAGTTGGCCTCTGCCACCCCTGTCCCCCCCAGCCCTGTGTAAGGCAGGGCACAATTTAGGCTGTCATGGCCGAGCAGAAGCTTCCCTCACTGGCAAAGACTTCATCCCAGGAGCTGAGGATGCCTTCATGGCAGCAGCACTCTAACATGCTGCTTTAGCATCGGGAGATTCGCTGCAGTAGGGAAGACAAGGTTCTGAGAGCTGCTTCTTCTCAGTTCCAGCGCTTGCCATCAGAGGGCAAACTCAGCCCAGGTGAAGATGCTCCGTACCCGGTTATTGCAGCCTGCTGCTTCCCAGACTCATCTCTGCGAGGTAATGACAAAGGCAAGAGGCCATTTACCGTCCTTCCCACAGAGGACAGCTTCCCATCTCTGCCTGCTGCCGGGAAGGGCTCTGCTCCCCGGCTCCCTCGAGAGCAAATCCTGCTCTGCAGGAGCATCCTGCCAGCAGCAAGAGGCAAGGATGGTGCTGTGAGCTTCAGGTCAGAACAGTGTGTCACTGTGGTGCTCATTTAAGAAAGATGCAGGGCACACTTTTTTATGAGGCAAAAAAGAAGAAAATCCCAGTTTATTTATGCATCTCTTCATATGGAGTTTTAAAACATCCCCTGTCTGTCCCCAATTGATCAGTAACAAGTTGTCACCCTGTATTGATCAGTCACTCAATCTCCCTGTGTGTACGTGCACAGAGAGTTATTTGTGGCATATTGTTTTCATTCTCCTACCTAACGGTGTAAAAACAGTTTATACAGGTGGCTAGTGTTTTTCACAGTCCTGGAGTTCTTTCTCAGGGAAAGCAGGTTGTTTTCCACAGTCCTAGAGTTTTTCTGAAGGAAAAAAAGTTGTTTTTCAGTGCTGCAGACTCTGTTCTCACTTAAGAGCTGTCAGCTTTCTCACGGCTTCTGTGGGCTCAAGTCAGGGTTCAGTTTGTAAAGCCTCTGGCCTGTTGTTCCACCACCACACAGTGTAACACACAGAGGGGATTCCCAGAAACCAGCAGCTCTGGGCTTTAACATCCCAAATAGAGTTTAACCTTCCTGCTCTAGCAGAATTTGTATTTATGGCTCAATATAGACTTTGAGCAGCACTCAAAAAACTGTACTGCTTGGTCCTTCCTTTCTATCCAGCTTCTTGCTGCTCTCAGAGTCACTGGTGATTATGGTTCTACAGCCTCACAAAACCAGTGGCATTAAAGTAACCTCTGCTTTAGGGAAGTGGTGCTTCTCAGATGCATCCTGGAGGAGCAAAGTGTTCTGTGCTGCTGCAGCTCTGACCTCTCCCAGGAGCCCCATCTGCTGGCATGTGGGTCCGGCTGCCAGCCCAAAACCCTCCATGCTTCCCAAGGCATTTGGGGAGGATTTAAATCTTGCCAGCTCTCCCCTTTGCCTCTTCCAATGAATCTCAGTCTTAATCCACACCCCCCTCATAGCCAGAGACTTCCTTTAAAAAGCTGGAGGGGTTTTCAGAGGGGAATAATGAACCAGACGCTTTCCCGGTGTCTCTCTTTGTTTTTACAGCCCTGGGTCTCCCCTGAGGACAGAGAGTCCTTTGTACTGCATGGGGTCTCCTTACAAAAAGGGGCTTGTGAACAGAGCATCCTCCCATTGGGTACCACACCACATGGATTTTTTTCCCACCTGTCCTCCTAGGCATAGCCAGTGTCAAATCCCTTTCTGTGTGTGAGGGACCGAGCCAAAAGCTTTAACCTTGGAGATGCATGGTGGATGTATGACAAATTGCTCAGTGCCATCCTGCTGCCCACCCTCAGTCTAGCTGGAAGGTAAACAAAGGGTTAACCTGGTTGTCATCATCTCCCCTGCCCAGCTGATATTTGGAGTGAAGCCACATTCCAGTTTAAAGACAGCTGATAATTGAATAAACTCTGCATCTTGAGTGAATTTAAAACCAAGACAGGAGCTCTCCCCATCAGAAGTCAATACGTTTTCTCTTGCAGGGATTTTGGTCCTGAGTTAATGCTGCAGCTGCTGCTTCCAGGGGATGAGTGCATGCTTGGGAGCAGTCAATTTTTGCCTGCCTTAAGGCTTTAAATTTAGGTCTCTATGCATAAAGGAGATTCCTATTTCTATTTCCTGCTAAAGGTGAAATCTAGGGCTACAACCTCAAATGCCTCATAAAACCATTAAGCTTTAAGCAACTTACTGATGATATGGTGTTGTCCAGCACACTTGTCCAGGTAACAAGGAAAGAAAGGTGGAGGATTGCAAATACAGCTCAGGTGCCTTATTATGTTTAGATAATGGTGTGAATGGAGGAAATCAATGTGATGTAGCTAATTGACATCATGCTAATTAAATATTGGATACTCTGCATGTACCCTTGCAATAAGTCACTCCTAGTTTCAGGTGGGAAATTCTCTCATTGTCAATATACAGCTACACTGTGGACCTGGAGAAAGCTGTTTCCTGAAAAACTGAAGCTGGTGATTTATTGAGCTCAGTAAAATATATTTGCTTTGGTCCTTCTTTGTGTTCACTGTTCAATGATATTCAAACAAATGCCTTTGAGCCTGGGAACCAGCAGCTTTTTGGCACACGTTTCTTTTGCAAATGGGGGCATTCACACCAGAAATGCAGTTCTACAATTTCATAGCCACGTGGTGGGTAAGAAGGGATGTGCCATGCAATCTGTGCCCCATCAGAAATACCTGGCACTGCTTCTGTTTCAAACTTCACTAAGCAAAATAATTGCATGGAGCTGTTTACTGTCAATCTGCTGCCTGCATGTTATTAATAGGAGAGATGGAGTGAATAATTAGGACTAATGATTAGAGAAAGTTGTCATCTGTTCATGAATAATTTGAAGAGAGGCAGTGTTCAACAATTAACTTATTGGCAAAAAAATGATTTATTCCGTTTGGGAAATGTGTTCTCTATTATGCCAATACATAAGCACCCACACACTGGGCCAATGTTCAGACTTCAGCTTCCCCCAGCCCTGTTTTTGGCACTCAAGCTAGTGTGATGTGATTTCCAGAGATGCTGGGGATCCCCTGCCCCACTGAACTTCCGTACCAGGCTTTGGAGTTGTGTGTCTTTAGGAAAGCAGGGACACCTTTCTAAAGTCCAAATCATGGTCTGAGGATCCCAGAATGGTTTAAGTTGGAAGGGACCTTAAAGATCATATAGTTCCAAACCCTTGCCATAGGCAGGGACACCTTAGACTGGATTGCTCCAAGCCCCATCCAGCCTGGCCTTGAACACTTCCAGGGATGAGGCATTAAATTCATGGCTTCTCTGGGCAACCAGGGTGTCAGGGCCTCATCACCCTCATAATTAAGAATTTCTTCCTAATATCTAATCAAACCTGCCCTCTGTCAGTTGGAAGCCATTCCCCCTTGTCAAATTATGACATGGTCTGGTAAAAGTCTCCATTTTCTTTTAAGTCTCCTTTAGATATTGAAAAGCTACAATAAGGTCTCCTCAGAGTTTGTCAGGTTGAGCAACCCCAATTGTCTCAGCCTTTCCTCAAAGGGGAGGCTATGAATGCACATCACCCACTGCTGTCCCCAAGTGAGTGCACATCACCCACTGCTACCCCCAAGCCCTTCTCTGTGAGGCTGCTCTCAATCTGACTCTGGGCTCTTCTGTTGGATGCTGACAATCAGCTTGTGGAGATGGATGAATCTTGGTTTTCAGTGGCCTCCCAAATACTGGAAACGTAGAGTGTGAGGGTGGAAAAATTAACCAGCATGGGAAGACCAGGGAGCTGGGGCAGTTTACCAAGAGCAGACTGAGGAGAGGGTGTAGAAACAGTCTCCAAATATATCAAAAACCACCCCAAAAGGAAAAAAACAAACCACCTGTCTCTTGAGAAACAGGCAAGAAGCTATTGGTTTAAACTGCAGCAAAAAAGTTATGAAAAATGGAGGAAACAGCTTTCTGCCAGTAAAATTAGTGAAGCACAAGGAGATATTGTGGGATATTGTGGGAGGTCCCTGTTCCTGGCAGAAGGATCCTCTATGGGAAAGGCCAAACAAGGTTTGCCCTGTGAACTGGGGTGCCCTGCATTTTCCTCTCCCACTGCTGGCTGTGAAGGTGCAGCCTTCCTCAGGCAGCAGCTGTGGGGGATAATGTGTGGAAGTGGACCTTGGCAAATGGGATGTGCAGACAGTGGGAGAGATCTGCAGAGGTGCAGGTGGGCACCAAGAGGTAGGATTCATTTCATATAGCTTCAGCCATCCAGAAACTAGTTATGGCAGCAAAAGCTATTGTCCAGTGACAAAAGGACTGAATGAGCAGCTATGTGAGAGTTATCCATCCCATCTGTGCCAGTTGTCCCAAATACCTGGGATAAATTAACTCCTGGATTGAACTATAGCTTGTCTTTTCACTCACCAGAGAGGGAGCCTGGATGATTTTCTGGCTTTACACAACAAAGCAAACCAACCAATCTTACAGATACGTGCTGTGTGTTCAACTTAAGCATCGCAGGGATTCTCCATCAAACCACTCAGGTGAGGTCAAGGGCTCTGCTCTGTAAAAGCCCTCTCTAGACTACATCAGGCTGACTGATGTCAATACACCAGCCCTATGCACCATTCCTTCTCCTCAACCACCCTCTGCCCACCAATGCTTTTTTTGTTGAGTCTGGCTCTCACCAAGTCTGAGGCTTGCTGAAAAAGATCATCCCACAAAAGTTCAAATGTTTAAATCCATTTGCTTCCAGACAGGAACCATACATGGGGTGCTCACTATCCCAAAAGCTGTAGAGCCAACTAATTTTGTGGTGGGAAAGCCTGCCAGCATGTTGAAGGCTGAGGGAATTCTGTGGAACACGTTCAGAAAGCAAATGATTGATTCATCATCAGTGGTGGAGAACTGATTCCAGGAATTATGCGTGCGCCAAGCTGAAGCCTGTCGAAGCCAGGGAAAAGGCATCCTTGAATTCAGGTCATCAGTCAGGGCTGGGAAATGCATGGAGGCCCTGGTACAGGAAAGCTTCACTTCCAGTGCGTGCTCAAGCCTAACTAACCTCCGTTAACGTCAACGGTGATAAAATTAAACATGAGGTCAAGATTTTGGATAAGAATGGTTTATGGCCTGGAGGCTTCTATGGATGAGAATGTCAGGCCAGCAAGCCAGGGTGCTCGATATTGATCAGCCTAATCAAGGAACTCCTGCGTAAGCTGCCACGTGAATCAGGGAATAATTGGGGATAACAGACACATCTGAGTAATTCGTGACCTACTGGCAGATGATTCATGCAGACAGGCAATATCCATCAGAGGCATTATTCCTTGCAAAGGACTTCTTGGAAGGCTTATGGGCCTGTGGGTGGCCCCACCTCCTCAGGGGGGCTCATCAAGGTAGAAGCTGGGAGCAGGTGGGATTGTGGGGCTACCCCAGCACCCATTGCTGCATGGGGCAGAGCTCGTCCTTCACCCATCAGCAGCCCAAGAGGATTTTGAAATCCTGACCTTCAGGATTTTCAAGCTGTCTTTGAGAAGAAATGGATCAAGATGAGGGGGTTGTAACTGTAGACCCCATGTCCTGTCCCTGTTCTGCCACACATCTCCCATGTAACCTTGTTTGGACGTTCTTTATACCTTACTTTCCCGCCTGAAGCATCAGTGCATGTCTCTGCTTTCTGTTCCCAGTGTAGTCTGCAATCAACTATATCTTGGTGTTCACCAACAGTCATCATGGAACAATACTGCATATACTGGAAAAAGCCTGGTTTGGACCTCTGAAACTGGGAGTTAAAGACTCAAAACCTGGAGAAAACCAAGCATTGTCATCTCTGTTCACCACAAATCAGCTGGTTTTTGAGTAGGTGAACTCCAGGGACACGTTGCCATGGGATAAAACACCTGCCTTGCCTTTCCAGCCTAGACACACAACAATGCTATGGCATTGCAGCTGTATCTGTGTGAGGGCTGTGGTTTGCCATGCTGTATCTGAGATTCTACTTCAGACAGGGAAGAGTTTGAGCCTGACATCATCAAATTCCTGTTTGACAGTGAATCAGCAGTGCCTTTTGGGAACTTCCTTTAGGTGCACGGTAAACAAACGGTTGCTCCTTTTCATGGAGACCAGGTGATGCCAAGTGTTCCAGAAGCAGAAAGTTCTTGTTCCACTTAGGAGATGTAGCCAGGCTGTCTCACCTGGCTTGAAGTCACAAAGGAGAGAGGGTGGCCCCAAGGCATTGGCAGATGGGGCAGGAAGTGTTATGGGGTGACAGGGCTTGGATGCAGCTGGAGAACCAGCAAAGAGTCAAGGGACAAAGCTTCCTGAGATCCCATCAGGAGACCTGCACTGGCTTCAAATGTCCAGGGAAATGGCCTCCAAAGCAATAATCTGTGGGACTGGTTCTCTGCCAGAAAGTCTTAAAATAATTGCAAGTGTAGCTGCAACCAGAATCTATAAAAGACCAGTAAGGAGAAAGAGTGTCTGCGCTGTGTTTGCATGATCAGCATCAGGACTGGAGATGCTAGAACAAGAAAGAGAAAGAAATCTCTTTTCTGCCATGGAAAACACAGTTAGGGGAGACAGCATGTCAGGTTCCTGATGGAGTTTGGTTGGGGCCTCACTAGTGCCAGGCTCTTCAAGAAGGTGTGAAAGGACTTGCAGGCATCCTGCTCACACTCTCCTTTTGTGGGATGCCCCCAGACCAGGGGAATGGTACCAACAGGATGAGCACCTTTCTTTTCCCCAAAGGGCTCCTGCTCTGCCTTGGAGATGGGAAGCAGCTCAGAGCAGTATGGAACTCTCCATCCTTGCCTCATCACATGAGTGCGGACCTGACTTTTGTTAATTTCTCACAATTTTTGTGAATTGTTTGTACCACCATTGGTGCTCTGGAGCCTCCTGCATGGGGACTGTAGCCTGTCCCTGCTATCTGGCCTCTGACTGCATGCTCCAGCATGGCAGGTAACCTTCTAGTGGCTCCCACTTAGCTTTAAGAGTGGCTATAAAAAGAGCTTGACAAGATCAAATGCTTAATAGAAAGGTTTTCCAGAGGTTGAAACTGATCTGCTCGAGGGCATTCGTGACTAGGAGATGCCAGAAGAAACCAAATAACCAGTTCATTGTGGAGTAAATAATTGGATTTTAAATACTCTCCGGGAAAGAATTCCGGGCAGGGTGGGGAGTGGGGGGAATACTGCACTAAGTGCTTGGAAAGCTTGTTGCTCTTCTAAATCTTCACTTTGCTGCAACATGGATAAAGCATTGTCATTCAAAGCTACAGATGACAAATGGGGGACTTTCTTCCCTGAATTTGTCTGAGATGTGTGAAACTTCACCATCTACAGCATCCAGCACCCATGGTGTCCATGGATGGTGTGGAAAGCCATGTCCCAGTGCTCATATCCTTTGTTGCCCCTATTTTTGTATGGGTGGGATCAGCAAGCAATTCCCTGGACCTTCAACAGCTGGAGGTGCCTTGGTTGCAACCCTGGGTATTGTCCCTTCCAACAGTGGAAGAAAGGTCCTACCAGCAGTAGGTAGGACCCAGCTGCAGCATGAAACGTTCCCATCTCCTGGCCTGGAGTGGCTGTATGTCAGTATTGACTTCTGGAGGTTAGCTCAGTGCAATTCCACCCAAAAAATGACCTCTGCCTCCTTCTGAAATGAGGAGGAGGATGTCAGGATTGCTCTTCCAGGTTAGGAATCAAGATCTGTAGCATCAGCAGCAACTGGGAAGCACCCAAATAGCTCAGTCAAGCCCTGCCAGCATCCATGTCCTCATCCTGGCTGATGTTGACTGTCCATGTGAACAGCAGCCACATTGGGTCTTCAGGGCTTTATCCTTGTGAGCACCTGGGCCCAACTATCCCAATTTTCAGTCTATGCTGGTGGACAAAGGCTCCCTCTTCAGTGACTTCTTTTTGCAGAATAGATGCTGAACCAAAAATGGTCTCAGCCCTGCTGACATCCCCTGCAGCTGAGCCAGGCATCCTGTTTTGCAGTGAGTCTGTCTGTGGGGACACCCACAACCATGGTCACACAGCTCTTGGACCAGAGCTGACTCCTAACCAGACATGTCTGAGCACAAGAGTGGGCCTTGCCTCAAAAAAGCCATGCAACAATGAAATATTTTGGGAAGAGCTGGCTCAGATCCTGCAGCCAAGCATCCTCAGGCTGCCTGGGGAGCAGAAATCCCCAGCTGTCCTGTGTGTGATCCCCATCTTTGTGCTCCCACTCCTTCTCCCCCCATTCCTCCTCTCCACTAATGCATCCAGCATATAAAGCTGAGGTTTCCAGAAGATCTCTGAACCCAAAGAGACATTGAGGAGATGGAAAGAGAGAGAAAGAGAAAGAGGCTTTTTGAATATTGAATTAAGGCTGTCTCCAGTATTATTGGATTCCCATAAGGAGGCAGCCAGGGAGCCCACTGCTTTAGTGTCCTATGAATATTTCATTGCTTGACTTAAGCTCAGTGAAGGGTGTTTCTTTGCACAAAACCATCTTTTTGGCTTGTGGGTTTCTCTCCAAGCTTGTGGTTATTGTCCCTGCTCTTACAGTGGCTATAAAATCAACCTGGCTTGTGGAAAGAGTCATCTGACACTACAGCAAGCTAAATTTGTCAAACCTGGGTGATCTTTTGGCACAATCTACCCAGGAATTTCCAGAAGACAGCCAGACAGGGCTCAAAATGTCTTGGTGGTTCACTGGGTCAGACTGCACGAGTGCAGCAGCAGTGATGCTAAGTGCCTGTGTCCCATCCAGCCACGGTGACACTGAAGGAGGTGCATGGTCAGGGGGGTCATTTCACCCCACTTCAACCAGTGAAGTTGGCTGCAGAGGTGGGGAAATAAGTTGTGCTGCTTGGTACCCACTTGTAGGCACTGGTCTGAAGGGTCTGGGTCTGCTTTGGTTCTCCAAATTTCAGGTGCTTACCTAGAGCTTCTCTAGGTATTCCAAACCATTAATTCCTCAGGCTGGAAATCTTTCCAACATGAGCACTTTCACAAAAATTTGTGGGCGTCCTGCTTTCAGGCAGGCTGCAAACCACATTCACCAATGCAAAGAGAATCCCAACACGAGCATTGGTTGTCCACTCTGCACAGATGAAAATGGTCTCAAATACTGTGAAAACACCTGATTTTCCCTCTCCAGGACTGTTTTTTGGAAGTGCTGCTGCCCTACTCCTACCACCCTGTGCTTGTCCTCCATGAGCCAGGAACTTCCTTTTGTATTAGCCAACCTGCTCAGAGATGGCAGTGGCAGGAGCCTTTTCCTTCTTTATTAGATGAGCTCAGAGGTCTCCCATCCACAACGTTTAGCACCTCTCCTTGCTCTGCCAGGTGCTGCCACAGATCAAGAGCGATTCAAGTCTGAAGATGGTTGGCTAATTCCATTGCTTCTCCCTTTTTTTGGTCTTCTTTCTCTCCCCTGCCCCTCAGTCTACAAATCCTCTTCAAAGCGGGAAATCAACGAAAATTGTTTTCTTGTAGACAGAGCAGATAACACTGCTTGTTACTGAGATTGTCCAATACTTCCCATTATGGGGCTGTGTTTCCCATTAGTTAGGACAATGCCAAAAACAGACATTTAGGCAGAAATTGTCTCTCAGGGATTTACCTCAACCTGAATTTCTGTGAAAGATTTCAGCCAAACTGGGTTGGTTTTTTCTGAGAGAGAAGCCAGGAAAGCCATTTGGTTTGCCTGTGGCCAAACAGTCTTCCTGAATTTCCTTGGGAAAACTCTTTCACCCTGTGCTTCACCTTAAGAGGTGAAATTTGGTGAGAGAGTACTCTCTTGGGATGGGGAGCTGCAAACCCTTCCTGGTTTCTTTGGAAGGACACTGTGCCTTGTGCAGTTTATTTAAGCTTCTAGAATTATTTTTCCTTAGTTTACAGTTTCTGCAGTGGTCACACAACCCACTGCCCAAGCGGTGCCCACCACATGGTGTGCAGCCCCAGTGCAGGATGGAGACCCTCCATGTCTCCTGCATGACTGAGTCCCAGCACTCTCCAGTCCATGGCTGTGGGACTGAACAGTCCCCAAAGAGCCCAGAACAGCAGCAGACAGTGGGACAGAGAGCACAAATCCCACTTCTCCTTGCTGGGCACCTGCCTGCTGCATACAAGGAGCTTCAGCTTATCACAACTGTTTGTCCCTGAGGAAAGATGAGAAGGGAGGTGACCACACATTTTATGAGCAGATTTCTGATGACCATAGATCATAGAATCACAAACTGGTTTGGCTCTGAAGGGACCTTCAAAGACCATCTTGTTACAACACCCCTGCTGTGGGCAGGGACACTTTCCTCTAGACCCAGTTGCTCCAAGCCCCATCCAACCTGGCCTTCAACACTTCCAGGGCTTTAACATCCTCACGGTGCTACACTTTCTACAAGGTTTGGAACCTCTCTTCCCCATGAGGCAGGAGGGCAGCAGCCTGCTATTACCTGAGACACCCCCTGAGCCCCTCTGCAACATCCCAAGTGTGGTGGTGTTCACAGGGCTCCCAGGATGAAGGAAGGGATGAGAATCTTGACTCCATGTTTCAGAAGGCTGATTTCTTATTTTATGATATATATTATATTAAAAGAAAATTATATACTAAAACTATACTAAAAGAATAGAAGAAAGGATTTCATCAGAAGGCTAGCAAGGAAAGGAATGGAATGTTAATAAAATCTTGTGACTGACCAGAGAGTCCGAGACAGCTGGACTGTGATTGGCCATTAATTAAAAACAACCACATGAGACCAATCACAGATGCACCTGTTGCATTCCACAGCATCAGATAATCATTGTTTACATTTCATCTCTGAGGCTCTCAGCTTCTCAGGAGAAAAATCCTAGCAAAAGGATTTTTCATAAAATGTGTCTGTGACACCCAGGCAGGGATGGTGGGGAGCCAGGGTGCAGCTGCCACTGCTGGTTACCCATGTGGCACAGGAGCACAGTGATCTTTCCATCACAGATGAGAAGAGGATGCCCCATGACCACACCCCTGGTCCCCTTTTGCCATTTAATCAGGAGAATCAAGAAGTTCTCTAGGTTAACTCTGCTCCTTGTCCTGATTACAGCCACAAATCCCTTCAGTGCCCACCTTGGTTCTGCCCATCCTGGGCTGTAATTGTCTGGGAGGGTGACACCAGGTGGCTCTGGTTGACGTCAATGGAATTGCGTTGACGCTGCTGAAAGCCAGCCCCAGCAGAGCCCTCTTGGAGCACGCAGAGCCTTTTGGCATGCATTAGGGTGGGTAAGATGGATTGCTCAGCTCCTAGCTAGGACACATAGATAAGGATAATGGATGGATGCCCAAAGAGCAGCCATGCTTTAGGCAGATGAATAAATCACTTTGATTGTTCCTATATAAACAGGAGGTACCGGGAGGACTCGGCTTTCAGAGCAGGGTGAGTCCAATTTGATCCCTATGATTGTGTTTAAGGATCTCAAAACCATTCAAAAAGGACTTTGCTAATAGAGGAAACCCCATGTATAATGCTCCTGTGACAGAGCCATTGTCACTCAGGGCTTGGCTGAGAGCCCCAGTCCCTCTGGTCCCTTGGGAACCTCCATCCTGAGATAACCTGTGCCTGTGACACCTTTCCTGGGGAAGAAGAGGTGCCCAGGAAAGGGAGAGGGGCAGTGCCCTCTTGCTGAGAGAGGCTGACTGCAAGGCCTGCCTTCCAGCTGCCTACCTATCTGCACCAACCACAGACCCCCAGCTATCCCAGGAACAGGAGGGGTCTTCAGGAGGCTTTCCAGTGTGTGAAGTGCCCTTAATTTCAAAGGATGCTCAGCTCTGGCATCTCCAGCATCTCGCTATGGGGTGGTGGGGTGAGATGGGTCAGTATTAGGGACATACCCCCAGCATCTGGAGATGGGGCCATGGGGTGTTACAGGGCCACTACCAGGGCCATTACATCTCCAGCCTGGCCTCTTCATGCTGCTGAGCTCTGCATTTACAGCAGCCCACGTGCTCAGTGGGATGGCAACCCCTAGGCTCTCAGGCTGTGACATGGGGACACCTTTCCCACCCAGAGCAGTGGACAGTGTGTGCCTGGTTTCAGTATTTTTGGTACAGGAGTTGTGGGTGTTCCTGTGTGTGTTCTGACTGTGTTGGGATCCATGCTGAGCACTTGTGGAAATGCTACAGTGGCTGCAGATCAGAGAGGAGGAGACCTCCAGCCTGTGCAGGGCTGGGGCAAGCTCTCAGGGCCCATCCAGGGCCAGGGCCAGCCCATGACCTGCTCCAAGAGGAGCACCTGGTGTGTTGCCACTGCAAGGGCTGTGCCCACACTGAGAAGCTGGCCTGTTCCCCTGTAGATATCCTCTCATGCCCTGCACTAGATTGGGAAAATCTTTTGGTACCCATTGACACCTCACACCTCTGTGTCTTCCTTGCATGTGCCCAAGTGAGTGTGGCTTCACTGGGAACTCCCTCTGAGCCTCCACCCCCAAATAACTGAGCTGTGGGTCTGGCTCATGGGGCTGGGCTGCCCTGGCTGCTCCCCCAGGCCAAACCACAAGGGCCAGCAATTGGACTCATCTCAATTACACTTCACTCACAGCACTAGCTGCCAGCTCATCCCAAGTACCAAGCTCCAGAGATGCTTCTCACCTCCCTCTGAGGGCTGAAGCAAGCCCTGAGAGACTCCAGGAGCCAGCCAGTGGTGTCTATCTTCTGATCCATCATTCTCACCATCCATTTCATTTGCCCTCAGCAACACAGCAAGCCAGGATGATGCCTCAGCCATTCCCTCCCAGAGCAGTTGGGGTCCTGGATGCAATTCTGCTCCTGTACCAAAAACTGATTCAATCCCTTCCCACCAGGCAATCCCTCTTTCTCTATCTGCTTGCTGCCCTAATATCCTTCTGATCAATCTCAGAAGGATCCAGTAACATGGAATGGCAGATGGGGAACAGAGCATGAATATTAATTAACAACGAATTCCAAACAGAGGACTTTAATTACATTAAGAGCGCAGGCTCAGAGGCAGTGACTTACTTCCTGCTGTAAATCTGTTGACAGGTCATTTGCCACAGTGGTGTCAGTGCTCCTTAATGAATGAATATATACATTTCTAGTGCTGGTGTATGGGAGAAATAGGGTCTTGTTTCCAAAAGTGGCAACACAAGCCTGCGCACCCAGCGAGAGGGCTTTGCTCACGGGGAGGATTCCGGGAAATAATGATTAGTATAATTACCTGGTAATCATACACCAGCAGCTCTGCTCGTGGGGATGGAAATCCCCAGCATGAGCCAGACCTGCTGCTTTGCCATATGTGGTCTGGTCACTGGGGGGAGACCAAGAACCGCAGCACCTTCTCCGGGGCCGGTGGGTGCCGGGTCCCCGCCTCGCCCGGGGGTTCCCTGCACGCCGCTCCCTCGTGGTGGGATGCGGACACCTCTGAGCCCCCAGTGCTGCTGCTGCTTTGGTAGCCTGGCAGGCGGAATCAGTCCTGTGAGGGCAGGGGTTAGCCGGGAAACCCATCTGGGCAGGGTGCCCTCTGAGCCCAGGGGCAGCAGCAGGAAAAGCTTGTTTTCCCCAGCACGGGGAAAATACAGCCAATGCTGAAGATCTTCTGTACCGGCAAAAGGGTCTTTTTGTTTTAATGCCTCAAACTGGCCTGGGACAGCAGTGCTGCCAAATAGCCTCCTACAGGGACAACTCTCTCTGTATTCAGGGATTTTGCTGGATGAGTTTGATCTGAGTTTTTTTCACAGAAAACCAACTTGAACTAAGAGGGTTGCATGAGTGCCAGCGTGCCAATATCCCAGCAAAATGAGGCTTTAGCTTTATCTTTCTTCTCAGCTGCCCTCAGTCAGTGCAGCAGCACGTTCCTGCACAGTCCCTGGTGGCAATAATGGAGAGCCAGGAACAGCACAAAGGCACAGACCCTGCTGGGCAATGGGTGATGCTCAAGGGACTGCTGCATCCCTGAGCTCCACCTGCCTGGCCTAGGGCCCCCAGGCCCAGCTGGGAAGCAGTGTGGGACATGGCATGTTTCCAGACTCTCCAGGGCCCTAGAGAAGGCAAGGAGGGAAAGGATCACTGTGGGTGATGGTGGTAGAGCTGCAGCAATGGGCTGCAAGGATCTTGACTGCATGGCCACACTGAGCTGCAGGGGAATCTCCAGCAGCAAATTCATGAGCTGGAGGCTTGCACAGGGAGGACATGGCACAAACAGCCTCTCCTCTTCATCTTTAACAGGAAAGACCTTGTTGCATCCCAAGTGATAGATTACTGATTTTACTGGCTCTCCTCAGAATGGAATTGCTGCATTTTTCCTCTTCTTGCCAGCACAGTGAGTCTGGCAGGAGCTGGAAGTGCTGCTGGCCAGCTCTGCCAGTGGCACAAAAGGGAGCTCAGAGATGGCTTTGAGTAACCCTTCTCAACCAGGGATCACTCATGCATTTACAGCTCCAAAAGAAGTCATAGAAATGGTTGAGGGGAAAACCTGACCTAGGGATAAAGATAAAACAGCTAATTAGCTCTGAGCTCAGATGAAGATTATGAGAGCAGGCTACAAGCATCCAATGGGTTTTAGCACTGAGGAAGGCTCTGATTTGGAAGGGGTGGTCCTTGCCAGCAAGATCTTGTCCTGACCAAGGCTTTCACACCTGTGCTTTGCCCTCTTCTGCTCAACAGCTGTGGTGGACACTCTGGATTGAGAAGGTTTTAAGGTGGCACTGGGGTTAAGATTGAGTAGAAAATGCCACAAACATCTCAGGAGCAAAACACCAAACATCCTTAGAAGGTTTCTTTGTGCTTGAGGTTGGCCACAGAGGTGGACCATCATCATACCACTATTGATAGAGACACTGAAGGGCTCAGGAGCATGAAACCAAAGATTCAAGGGCTTCAGCTAACTGGCACAGGAGGCACAATGTGGCAGGACACATCCCAGTGCCAGTCCTATGGGAAATGGAGGTACCCAGTCTGTCTGGAAAGGCTGGAGAGAGCCAATGCTCTTGGTGCCTCCAGGTCCTGCTTCAGTGTGGACTCACAAGTACCAGGATGCCACTGGCCTGGGGGTGCACACGTGGGGCTGCTGCCACTTCCTACAGTGCTGGTGCCAAACCACGCTGTGGGCAACATCCAACAAAGAAACTAAAAAGCAGCTGAAAACTTGATGGATACTGGGTGGTGCCAGAGTTCATCTCTTGCTCTTTTTCCTTGTCCACTAAAAACCAGTAGGTGTCATATTCCCAGCCTGGGATAACCACTTTTTACTCTTGCTTGAGAAAAATGTGTGTGTGTATGTGCTCATCCTTTCTTCCACATTTTAACCAGGGTTCCAGCCTACCCCAAGGTGGGACGTGAATGGCCTGAGTGGCAGGTCCACAGCACAGTTGTGAGCTGGAGGCTGTGAGCTTCCTTGGCAGCTGGCACTTGGCTCCATCCCTTTCTCTCCCCTGTCTGTGGCTCTTCTGGAAAGTCTATTTTTATTTGTCTGTTCTAAAAATGAATGGGGAAGGCAGAGGTGTTTCCTTGTTGTGATGAACTTGTCCAAACCCCAGATACTTAAAACCCTGCTGGCCAGCTTTTAAGAGCTGAGTCTGGCTCTTTCGTGCTTCTTTTTATTGCTCACTGCCAAATGACAAAGCAGGTTCTCTGCAGGATAGAGGATGTCCCAATGACAGTGAGTTTTGGATCAACAATAAAGTGGCACCTCTGATTCACAGTACCAAAAATTCTGTTTTAAACACAGCCCCTTTGCCTCCACCCCAGCCACTGTGCTCATTTACTTCTGCTCCTTTCCTTCTTGCTGCAGCTGTTCCCTGGCTGGGGTCAGATGAGAGATCTTAAAATGTGAATTTTGAGGAACTGCTGAGCTTTGCATCTGCTCTGAGGTGGCACAAGCCATTTCTGCCTTCCCTCGTCCTTCAGATACCAGTGCCAGATTAAATGTGTTCACTTCATGCCTTATCAGCTGGCTCTAGCAAATGGCTTTTCTGTCTGGGTGACACATGGAAAGTGTCTGAAAATGCAGGAGCAGGGTGAAGGCTATCAGGAGATGGTGGAGCTTTGCACAGGTTATTGCTCTGACCCTCCTGCAGGGGAAGTCGTGCTCAATTAAGGAAGTGATGCTATCGTGTGAGCAGCATTTCCAACGGGAATTAACGAGCAGATGTTGGCGGGGGCACACGGGTGATGAAAATGCAGCAAGTTGTGTCATTATTCCACCTGGCCACCAGAGCTGCCATGAGTGTAGCAGTGCTCTCCTGGAGCTCCTGCCAGCAGATTGGGCTCTGCTGGGGTGGGATTTTGGAAGTCTGAAGGATCCCTGCTGTGTTTGTACCAACATGCTTCTCCCTCTGGAGCCTGCACAGCTCCTCTGGGATCCTGCCTCTGCTGCAGGCACAGGAGCTGCGTAGCATCTCTTGGCAAAGCACTTCCCACTGAGCTGGGATAGAGCTGTGCTTGGACTATCGTGACTTAATGGGGCTGAAACTCCCCAATAACAGCAGCAGAATGGAAGTGAGAAGCTAGATTCCATTTCCCCCCTGCTTTTTCATGTATGCTTTTGCTCCTTGGCTGCTGGAAGGGCTACATTACATAAAGGCAGATAAGTCCCTGCCTTTTGTCAGCAGCTGGAAAAATTTTCAATATCTGAGACACCCTGTCTGGCAAAGGTCATGCCCTGTTCTCTAGCAGATCTTAATTTAGCACCTGCAAGTTCTTGGTGAAGTGTGAAACTTCAGGATGCAGGAAGATCCTTGGAGGCTGTTGTGCAGGGAATGTCTTCCCTATGCTGAGATGTGAGCCAACTGCTGAGCATCTTCACCATCCTCACCTCCCAGCTGGAAGCAAATGGTTTTTACTGGAAGCTTGCAGAGCTGTCCAAAGCACAGCTCTGCTGCAGCTCAGGGCTCCAGCATGATGTCCAAGGCTGCTCTGAAATTGCTGCAGCTGATGGTGATGCAATGAAGCAGCTTCCAGGCACCTCAGCTGATGCCCCAATGACAGCCTGGCTAGCTGGCTTCCTCCATGGGCTCCCTGCACTCCTGCTACCCTGGGCAACCCACAGGCTGTGGAGCACAGGGGAGGAGGCAGGTGTGAGGGGTGAGGATGAGGCAGCAGACATATCCTTTGCTGTTATTTAAACTCATTCCTTGGCTCCACTGCCAAAGGAGTTGAGGTCATGTATGTGGCTTGTTAAAGCCTTGAGGCAGGTACAGCTGAATTCAGCAGAGGAACTGTTGTCACCAAACTCATGGGACTGAACAACACCTTACTGGTGCTGCAGGGTGAGGGGAACCCAGCCCCTCAGGCCATGGAGAATTCAGGGGAGTGCCTACGGGGGGTCTCTGTGATTGTCTCTCATCCTTTACAAGATGTGTAAAAAGATCCATCTGCAAGGCACAAACACATAGGGGACAGGAATTTTGACAAGGGAATCTAGTGATAGGACAAGGGAGATGACTTTTAAGTGAAAGAGAGTAGGTTTTGATTTAGATATTAGGTGGGGAGGCCCTGGCACAGGGTGCCCAGAGAAGCTGTGGCTGCCCCTGGATCCCTGGAAGTGTCCAAAGCCAGGTCAGACAGGACCTGGTCCAGGCAAACCTGGACCATTCTTGGAGCAACCTGGGATAGTGGAAGGTGTCCCTGCCCATGGCAAGAGGGTGGAATAAATGATCTTTACAGCCTCTTCCAATCCAAACCATTCTGTGATCCTTTGATTGCATGGCTCTGGAGCTGGATTTTCGGTGTGTGACTGTGGGCTCCTAGCGGCGCTGGCAGCAGACAGTGGCTGCACACCAGGGCTTATCTCCAGACCCACCAGAAGCAGGAAACTCAGCGAGTTCCCAAACAAACCTCTGGTGCGGGAGGCCAGCGTCTCTGACCTCCAGGGGTCCTGAGTGTTTGAACAGCCTCCTAATCTGCTTGGGAAAAGCAGGAGAGCTGGGGAGGGAGAGGAGGGAGGGCTGGGGCTGTGCCCTGAGCGGGCTCAGCTCTTGCTCGTGCCTTTGATTGCTGAGGCTTGCTGTCTCAGGCTTGCAGGATTTGGCTGCCTGGCCGTGAACAAAAAAGCTGGATTCTCCCTGAGCCTTTATTCCCATGTCAAGATCACTGGTGGTTTCCCGAGGAGGAGTGGAGGGAGAGGAAGGCTTTTGTTGATGGTTTTTGACAGGCGTGGGTAAAAGCAAGGCTCAGCCTCTGCTCCAGCTAAATCCTAGAATCATAGAATAGTTTGGGCTGGAAGGGTCTTTTAAAGGTCATCTTGTCCATTCCCCCTGCAGTGCACCCCACAGCTGCTCCTCTCCTTCCCCCAGTGTGGGCTGAACCTGCCCTGGGTACCTCACTCCTGTGCTGGGACCATCCCACAGCCCTCACTCACTTTGATGGGGCTCCCCCCCTTCTCCTGCCTCCTTCCAGAGGCTCCTGGCCCCCTGCTCCTTCCCAGCATCATCAGCCTGTCTTATCCAATCCCCACCCCAAATAACCCTGACTGACAGCCCAGAGGGTCCAAAGAACAGGGACATGCCAGCAAGGACAATGAGTGGGGAAGGGCTGAGGAATAACCAGGCAAAGTGACCCTCTCACACCCCTCTGCCCTCCTCCTTCCTCCCACCCAGCATCCTTTACTGCTCCTGAGCATCATTAGCAGATCTGAACTGCAGTGGCACTCTGCCTGCAAGGATCATCTCCATGGAAGATGCCAGGGCTGTTGCATTCCTTAGCCAAGAGGGCCTGGCTCTGAGCTGGGATCTCTAACAGATGCCCACTCTGCTTCCCTGAGTTACAGAAAACATGCTGAGGGCACACTGCCACTAGTTGGTCACCCTGGAATCCCCACCTTATCCACAGGACCAGTCTTCCCCTCACAAGTTCACAGGCAGTGAAATCATCTCAGTGGTCAGTTAATTGTGGGGTCCTTTGTTTTGTTTTTGTTGAGTTTTTGGTTTGTGTTCGGTTTTGGTTTTGTTTTTTAAAGCAAATTATTAAAAACTTACCCAAATGACAGGGATTTACTCTGCAGCCCACAGTGGTGCTGGGATGGGAACAGCATCCCAGCATGTCTCTTCCCCTGATGCAGAGCCAGCCCAGTGATGTGCCCCCATTGTCCTGCCATCCTCATCCTCACCAGCCCCACACTGGCAGGGATTGCCAGGGAACCTGCCTGGGTGGAGAGTGCTCAGGAGCCAACATGGGATAATGATTCATAGTCTCAGCTTCCTGCTCCAGTAGTTCCTAAATCTGGACAGACTCAGGCTTGGACAGGCAGAGCAGGGGAAGACAGGGGCTTGGCATGGCAGGGAGCCTTCCTCTGCTATTGCCCATCTTTCCCCCAGGAAGTGGTTTCCTTGGTGGGCTTTGCAGCTCCTGGTGCATCCCAACCCTGCAGACAGCAGAGCTGTTTGTTTGTGGGTGTCATTCTGTCAAGGGAGCAGCTTAGCCCAGGCCAGAGCCTATATATAGAGCCCCTGCCTGGGTGCACTTCTGGAGGCTTTTGTTGCTTTGGTGCTGGATTTGTCCCAGCTAGGCTGTCCCTGAGGAGGCCGTGCTGCTGAACCTCTTGGATGGCAGCTGAGGGTCTTGCTGAGGGTCTTGCTTCTCTGGAGTACCTGGGGGAGAATGTTGTGTGGCAAGATGACAAACAGCCTCTTAATAAAGTCACCACCATTCAAAATTAGCCATCCCATGGGATCCTCTCTTATCAGGCCCTGGTAGACAGAGCTATCAGGAGCCTGGTTCATTCCTGAATGAATACTCACTGTGAGCAGTGCTTGCTGGCACTGGCCCCAGGACAACACTTGCTGGGCCACCTCACCAGTGCCAGGCCCTGAGCAGGGCTGTCTCCGTGCCCCCACTGCCAGCAGATGGGCTCTGGGTCAGGGGGTGCAGGCAGGAGAGCTGCAGACCTTTCCTCAGCACCTCCCCACGAGCCATGGGTGTTGGTGTTGTGCTTGGATGTGGTTCACACCACAAATGTCCTCGGGAGCTGCTGGAGCAGCTTTGCATGAGCCATCCTTGCTCTGCCTGGCCTTGTTGGCTCCCTTGTGTCCTCCCTTCCTCCTCACACCCTGCCAGCCCAGCCCTCACCTCTCTGTGTGCTCACACCCACCTTCCTCCTTCCCGGGCAGCAGGAGATGCACTGTGCTCACCCCTCCTAACCCTCAGATTTTCCAGCTCTGTATTTTTCTATCTCCCCCTGACAAAAGGCACCAGTCCCCCACCCTTATTCCCATCACCCTCCCACCTTGGGAAGACAAAAAACCCGCCCAGCCCCAGCCCCACAGAGCCAGCTCCTGCCGTTTATTCTTCAATCCCTTCCCTCCTGCCTTGCTGGTTTGAAAGCCTGTACCCTGGAATGGGCCTCCCAGCTTTCGCTGGCAACCCTGCTTCACACTGACCGCCACAGATAGTGTTTGGGAGTGAAAAAAAATTATATATAAAATAATAATAATGAAAAAGAAGCACGAAAAAGCTTCTCATCTCACTCAATCTCCTTGCTGAAGTTTTCCTAGTCTCCTATGCCATGTGCTGGTGTGAGGGAGTCTTGGGAACCGAGAGGAAACTTTGGGGGTTTGTTTTCTCACCTGCATGCTTTGAGAAACTCTCCCTGGCAGCACTGGTGCTGTACCCTCTGGCAGAAGGTGGGTGAGATGCTTCTCACACTGCTGCCCACTGCCTTGGTGCATTCATAGGGGTTTTTTTGGCTTTTGGATGTGGTTTGCTCAGATGAGGCACCTCCATCCCACCTTTCTGCATGTGTCATTGTTTGGGAAAGGGAAAAAATAATAGAAACAAGAAAAAGCAGAAAAATCTCTTGCCCAGGAGAGACCCCGAGTCCAAGGAAACCTCTCCCCTTGCCTGGGGCAGGGCTGAGGGAGGCTGTCCCCTCCTTTCAGCTTCTTTTCCTCCCCTCTAGGTGACGGAGACAGAGAATGGAGGCGAGGTGGGAGCTACAACAGGAGAAAACACGGGCAGGGACAGGGCAGGTGCCGTCCCAAAACCCCGAGGGCGGGAAGGGGGTGCGGAGGGGACCCAGCGCTCGGAGCGTTGTGTCTCCTCCGCATCCCCTCCCCGCCAGCATCCTGGGCAGCGCCCGGGAGGGCGGAGGGAAGGGAGGGCGATGCTCCGCTCGGGGTTTATTAGATTGGACATAATCATCTTTAAATAAGGGCAGCCCCCCCTCCACACCCCTCCTCGAGGTGGGGGTGGGGAGCGGAGCGCCTCGGGGCTTTCTAGATAAGGGCGACTAACGCATCCCCCGCTCCCGCAGGCAGCGCCGGGCAGCGCCGAGAGCCGCGCCGGGTCCGCCGTGCCCCGGGAGCCCCGGCTGCAGGCAGAGAGGGGGTCCCCGCCGCCGTGCTCTCGCCTTCCTTCTCCTCCTCCTCTTCCTCCTCCTCCTCCTCCTCCTCTCGCAGGAGCAGAAGGGAGGAGAGCGGTGCCGGGGAAAAGTTGGGGGCAGCGGCTGCGGCGGGGGGCGGGGGACTGTGCCCCGGCGCTGCCGCCCGCCGCCCCCCTGAACACCCCCATTTCCCCCGCGGCCACTCGCCCCGCACCTCCCAGCCCCCAAACTTCGTTCCCAAGGAGGATGCTGCGCGGCGGAGCCCCCCTGGCCGCGCTGCTGCTGGCGGCGCTCAGCCTGGCCCGCGGGGAGCCCCCGGCGGTGCCGGGCTGCGGGATGGAGGCTCCGAGCCGCCGCGCCGCGCCCCCGCATCACCCGCACGGGCTGTACCCGCACGGGCCCGCCGCGCACGGCGCGCTCGGAGCCGCATCCCCGCGGGGCCGGAGACCGCGGGGAGCCAGGGCAGGAGGAGGAGAAGAGCCGGAGGGCCGGGGCCGGAGCCGGGGGGAGAGGCGGCGGGGCCGGGAGCCGCAGGTGCCGGACCCTCCCCGGGAGCGGCCGCTGCCCGCCCTGTACTTCTCGGGCGGCCGGGAGCAGCTGGCGGCGCGGGCGGAGGCGCTGCCCGCGGTCCCGCGGGAGGAGTTCACCCTGGAGCTGTGGGTGAAGGCGGAGGGCGGACAGAACAACCCGGCCATCATCGCAGGTAAAGCCCGGCAGGGAGGGATGGGGACCCGGCACCCCCCGACCCTCCGCAAACATCCGCACGGGGCGCTCCCCGGCTGCCCCGCTCCGGCAGGTGACACCCCGCGCCCACACCCGTGCTGTCAGCACCGCGGGCGTGGAATATTCCTCCTTCCCTTGAGACCAAACCCTAAACCATCCCCTCCCCTCTGTTCCCACCCGCCCCGTCCTCCCAGCCCGCCCCCCTTCCCCCATCCCCCCCATCCCGCCCCGACTCCGTCTGGATTTTCCGTCTCCCCTCGCCAGGAGCTGGAATGTCCCTGCGGGTGACACGCTCGCCCCGATTCTCCGCCCTTGCCCGCAGCCCACCAGCCAGTGCCCCCTGCTCGGGGCTCCGGGCACACGGAGCGGTCCGGGGCTCCCCGGGGCGGTGGCCGCACGGTGGCAGCCAAGCCGCGCTCACCGCCCCGTCCCCGCCCGGGCTGCGGCGCCGAGCGCCCGGCGGGGCCGCTGCGGGACAGGGGGCAGCTCCAGGAGCTTGTTCTACCCAAAACTGACCCCTCAAGAGCTTGCTGAGAAACCGCCAAGGGATGAGGAGCATCTGAGGGAGCTGGGGGGGCTCAGCCTGGGGAAAAGGAGGCTCCGGGGGGACCGTGTTGCTTTCCACAACTACCTGACAGGAGGGTATAGTGGTTGTCTGTCTCTTCTCCTAAGTAACAAGTGGTGGGACAAGAGGAAATTACCTTGAATGCTGCCAAGAGACTTTTATACTGAATAGTAAGAAAAATTTCTTCTCTGAAAGAGTTGTTATGCACTGGAACAGGCTGCCCAGGGAAGTGGTGGAATCACCATCCCTGGAATTGTTAACAAATGTATAGAAGTGGCGCTTAGGGACATGGTTTGTTTGGGCTTGGCAGTGCTGGGTTAACTGTTGGAGTTGACCTTAAAGGTTTTTTTCCAACCTTAATGATCCTGTGATGCAGAAGCTGAGGAGACAGAGAAGACTGGCACACAGGCACAGAGCGGGGCAGATGCCACCTCCTGCAGTGGTGCCTCATTCAGCTGTGCCAGGATGGGTGTTTGTGTCTGGGTACAAGCTCGGCAGGGCAGTGCAGGGATGCTAGGAAGGGCTGGGAACAGATGGCAGTGCCACAATGTCTGGGGTCCCCACAGTGCAGGCTCCTGTGCTGCCCCAGCCAAGCTGACTGGGGAATCCCTCTCTATCCTAACTCTCCCTTGATTTGTGATCATCCCACTGAACCTCCCTCTGCTTTGCCTGGTCCCTTTCACTGATTTATCTCCTCAGTTATAGGGCAAAAACCACACCTGTGCTGTGCAAGAGGTAGGAGAGATGAGCTGGAGTGTATGGCAGAGGGGAAAAACAGCTGTGTACAAGGAAACTACCAAACTCCCTAGCATTCACCTCACTGTCTGCCTTCCCTTCGGCATCCTGGATGCCCCCCTGCTGGCAGGCAGCACCTTGGGATGCATGGAGCACAATTCCCAGTTATCACAGCAGCAGCCCAGCTGTTTGCATCTGGAGGTCTGGCCTGCAGGTGCTGGGGTTTGAATTTCCCAGCTAACCAGCAGAGTTTTTTAATTACTATTTTTTATTCTTTATTTTTTAATTTCCTTCTGGAGGGTGGGACAGCCGTCAGTGCTGAAAGCACCACCCGTGAGCACTGGCATTCACTCCAGTAATGTCCCCCAGCTTCCCTGCTCCAGGGCTTGAGTCAGCCCCAGGCACCTCCGGCTGTCTGAGTCACTGCTCACTCCCCACTGGCTCCCTGCACTGGGGACCAAAGGGCCTGGGTGTGGGTGGCCAAAGGGGGCCAGCCCAGTGCTGCTGGCATTTTGTGTGAGCAGGTGACAGAAGCAGCTGCCAGCCCTCAGCAGGTGCTGATTCTGCTTCTGATCTGCTGCTCCTGCTCTGCTGAAAGAGAGGCCACTAAGCATGGGGTCATCCAGAGGTGTGGAGGAGCTGGAGATGCTCCAAGTGTCCATGTGTGAGGGAAGGCAGGAGGAAAGCAGGGCAGAGCTGAGCTCTCCCAGCATCAGTACCTGGGAAGTAAGGGCAGGTTAAGCAGCTCTGATCATGGAAAGCAAGCTGTCCTGTCAGCTGGTGTGGCTGCTGCTTGGATTGAAGGCTCAGGAGTCGCTGTTTTTTTTTTTTTTTTTCCCCTAGATGCCACATTTTGTCTCAAGGCCACCCTGAATTGTAGTGGGATAGAATATAAGAAAGTAAAGATAGTGTAGAAAGTAATCTCACCCCTAAGGAGTTTCAGCTGGGTCAAGGTCAATTATCAAAGATTAGGAACAGGCCTGACTTTAACAGGCCACAGCTGTACCCAATGAGAAGAAGATGCTATAGAAGAGTGGGGTGGGTGGGTGAGAGGAGAACTGGAGTCAGTGGCTGCTTTGGGAAGAAGAAAGAGGCAGTGCTCTGAGGAGCTGCCCATGAGAAACACCAAGGAGGTATGGAACTTTTGTGATAAGGAGACAACAGCACGGAACCCCTGCAAGAATATGACACTGGAGGGGGTTGTTCATGGTTCTTAGTCACTCCTTCATGAGGGGATTTCTGCTGGGGTATAACCTGCCACAGCCACTGTTAGGGAAGGAAACTGGTTCTTCTTCCCTGTCCTACTCATTTTGGGCAGCAGATGGGAGTCCTTCCATGTGATGCTGTTTCCTTTTCCACCTTTTTTGTCTCTCTTCCACCTATGCCTGCTCTGCTTCTGGTGAACCCCAAGGAATTTCCCTTTGTGCCAGGCTGAGGTTTGTTTTTACTCAGCTTGTAGGCGATGTTGTTGGGTCAGATCCTTCACCAGAGACCATCCAAGACATCTGCTGTGTCTAAATCCAGATGTTCTCTTTGGGTCCCTGAGCTGGTTCCCACTGCATACCCTGAGGGGTGACTGTAACTAGAGGCTCCTGGCTTTTGTCAGACCCTCTGGAGCTTTTGCAGCCAATTTCCCCCAGTATTTGGGTCTCAAAGTGTGGCTGAAGGCTCTTCCTTGTGCTGCAAAACCCCTGGCCCCAGTGGAAGAGGCTGCTTGCAGTCTGGTCCTTACAAAGGGGCACACTTGATCTCTTTGTGGGCTTTTTCTCCACTACCTTCCTCTTTGCATTTTTTTGCACTGTTACCACCAACTCTTGCTTCACAGCCCAGAGGCAATTCCCATAAGGCACAGGTGAACAGCCTAAACCAGGCTAGAGCTCCCCTTTCCTGCTTGAGGGATCAGAGGCAGAGTTGTACTTAGAGCTGCTGAGGAGATACCTCACACTTCTACAAACAGCTTTCCCTTCTGGTGGGCTGCCTCAGGACAAAATGCCAAGCTCCTTGGCAAACTCTGGGGTCTTCAAACTGCTCCCCTGATGATTTCTTGTGAAGGCCCTTGAGAGATGTCAGGACCTGGTGCTAGATCTTTTTTGTTACACTATTCTGCAGTGGTTGCCAGCTGTGGGACATGCTGCTCTGCCTGCAGAGCCTTCACTGCTGCTGATGTGGAGATGTCATCCCTGACCATGTCTAGGATGCACCAGCTGCTGATTTACTGCCTTTCTTCCCCTGCTGCGGAGCTGGCCTTGGCTTTACTTACATCCCTTTGTGCACTTTGATGAAGCCCTTATACCTGGACTCACTTAAGTTTCTTTTGTCCAGCATTGAACTCATCAGGCAGTGCCAGGCATGGCTTGGCTCCAGCACGGGTTTGTGAGGATGATAGCTTACACTCACCCCAGGGGCTGTTCCACCCCTGATGTTGTTCTTCCCATTTTTGTCTTGGGGTTTAATCAAATTTGGGGCACTCTGAATCATTTCAAGGTGAACTGCATGAGTTTTTCCAAGAGAGAAGGTACCAAGCCCTGTTCCCTTAACCCCGGTGAGGACCAAAAGATAGCTTTTGATTGTGCATGTCTCAGCACATTTCAGCCCAAAAGTACTCTCCAGCTTTGCCTTCTCGCTTCTGCAAGGCTCCTTTGCTGGCCTCCTGCTTTTTGGCTTCTCCTGGTCTTTGTGCCTCCCTTTCACAATCCACCAGAAAACAGGAGTTGGCCCAAGCCCATCCGCCCACGGAGGCTTTGTGCGTGGCTGCCTTTGTAGTGAGCAGGGACAGGGATCCCTGCCCAGGGTGGTGACGGCCCTGGGATGGTTTAGAGGCCACCACCCAGCTCGCCCTTGGTGAAAGTGATGGATGGAGGGGAGGGATGCTGCTTCCTGGGGTGCAGCAGGGCTTGGTGTGGCCTTTGCCAGCCGTGTTCATATGGGGGAAATGTGGGGTCATGGTAACCTGGCTCCAGACACATCCCCTGGGTGAGAGCCAGGAGATCCTGATCCTCCTGGAGCTCCTTCTGTTCTACACCTCTGCTTCTCTCTACTGCCTCTTCACAATTCTGGCAGCAGGTGGGGCATCCCCAGGCACAGGCAGGAGTGCTTTGTTTTGGACCACGAGATCCTGATGCCATGAGGATGGGCAGGCAGTGTATGGGATGGGAATGGCACAGTGAGGGGTAGGAAAAGCAGGATGGAGGATAAGGAATACCTCAGCAAAAACATAAAAAGTGTCTCTGTGCATGGCAGCGGGTTTTGACAGCATTGGGACACTCTGTTGGGGTGATGAATGGGAGAACAGGGTGTCCCCAGAAGACACCACTGCTCAAAGAATGACTTCAAGCTCATTCACCTCAGCCAATGACCTGCATGAACATCCTGGCTGTGGTGGTTTAGAAGCCCAGAGGCATTTATTTCAAGCAGCAGGTCCCTTTATCCTTGCCAGTGTCTAAGTGCCTTACGGCCACTGATTCCCAATGGCATTCCGTGCCTGCAAGCCTCTGGTTCTTTGCTGTGGGCACTCAGCAGTCTGGGGGAAAGTCAGCACAGCTCCAGGTCTTGCCCAGCCTAAAACAGGTTTGCAGCATGTTGGGCACAGAGGGAGAGGCTATTCCTGGGAGCGGATTTGTGTTCAGGTGACCTTAGGGGCTGAGGAGTGCACTCGCCAGGCTGGAGGCAGCACAGCCCTCTCCTGCCAGCACTGGATGCATGACTGGGAGGGAAACTGGAGCATAAACCAGAGCTGTAAATCTGTCTGGAAGCTGTTGGGGAAGCAGTCCCTGGAGAAGCCTGTATTGCTTTGGGTTGCTGTGCTCTAATTCTTAAAAGCTTTGGCTCACAGATAAAAAGCTTAGCCTTTAATCCCATCCCGCCAGAGCACTCCTACAGAGAGCAACTCAGAAACACCTCGCTCTTCAGCCTCTCCTCCCATCCACACTCTTCCTCCCCTCTCCATCCTACCTCTCTGGCTCTGCCATTCTCCCTGCCTGCTCTACCTACTCATCCAAATGATTTGGAATGGGGGCTGGGGTGTCACCACGGCAGAGCACCCCCTGCCCAGCCTCTGCCCACCTTCATTTACCTGCTGCCGAGGACTCCAGGGAGCAGTGGTGATGCTCTCTGGTCCTTACCAGCTCTCCTCTCTCTCTCTCCATCCCTGTCCCTGACCTGCTGCAGGTGTCTTCAACAACTGCTCGCACTCAGCCAGCGACAAGGGCTGGGCGCTGGGTATCCGCGGCCTGCAGCTCGGCGGCAAGAAGGACGCCCGCTTCTTCTTCTCGCTCCGCACCGACCGGGCAGCCAGAGCCACCGAGGTGACCTCGCACCACCGCTACCGCCCTGAGGCATGGACACACCTGGCCGCCAGCTACGATGGGCGGTGGATGGCCCTGTACGTGGATGGGGTGCGGGTGGGCCGCTCGGGCGGGCAGCAGGGCCCGCTGCACAGCGCCTTCATGTCCTCCTGCCACACGCTGCTGCTGGGCGGGGACGCCTGGGGCACCAGCCACACCTTCCGCGGACACCTGGCCGGGCTGGCCCTGTGGCGTGGTGCCCTGTCCCAATCCCACCTCCAGCGTTCCTTCCTAGAGGAGGTGCCTGGGCAGACGGCAGGGCTGGCTCTGGCCTCTGGCTTTGCCACCCCGGAGGAATGCTGGACGCCTTTTCGGGAGGGTGCCTTCCCGCAGCAGTGGGTGCTGCTGGCCCCGCCAGCCCCCATCCTGCGGCCGCTGGGCCCCCCGGCCTGCGGGCAGACCGCCTGCGATAACGTGGAGCTGGTGTCCCACTACAACCAGCACTGGCCGCTGCGCAGCTGGAAGGTGGCGCGGTACCGTGTGGTGAACCTGGCCGAGGACGACGGCGGGCGGCCCACGGTCAGCTGGGAGCAGATCTGGCGGCAGCACCGCGCTCTGAGCGAAGCTTTCCGGCCCTACAACATCTCCTGGCAGCTCAGCTTGCTGGAGGTGCACAACTCCTCCCTGCGCCGCCGTGCCGTGCTGCTGGGCTGCGAGCCCAGCAAGGTGGGCAACGAGCGCTGCGACCCCGAGTGCGAGCACCCCCTCACGGGCTACGACGGCGGCGACTGCCGGAGGCCCGGCCGCTGCTTCTCGTGGAAGCGCCGCGACGGCGTCTGCCACATGGAGTGCAACAACATGCTGGACGACTTCGATGACGGCGACTGCTGCGACCCAAGGGCCACCGACGTGGCCAGGACCTGCTTCGACCCGGACTCGCCTCAGCGGTAGGCGCGGGGCTGTGTGTGTGGGGGGGTACATGAAGGGAGGGGATGCGCCCTCTCCCCAACGCTGCTCTGCGCCTGGGTGTTGCTTCCGACCAGCGGCTTTGGGAAGGCAGAGGGGCGTTTTCCCATGAGATGGGTGTGTTTGCCATCAAAAGAAGTAAATCGTACGGTGTGACATGGCACCCTTCTGTGAGTGTTTTTGCCCCCCAGGGACACTCCAGCCCCCTCGCCCAGGGGGATTCCCAGTGCAGAGCTGCCAGCTTCTGGTTATGTGTCAGTGGAAATGGAGGCAGAGCAGCCCCTGCAAAGGGTATTGCTTACCCTGATCCCCGGCAAGGCATGTAGTTGAAGAATTGCTGCCTTTTCCCACATGCCTTGGGTGTGTCTCAAGTCTAATTTCTTAATTTGTGTCCAAATACCTTTTTGTGATTGCTGGAGTGGGGAGGAGGCAAGCCAGCAGTGCTAGATGTGAGGTGCAGGATTTGGAAAGGTGTGGGTGGGTGTGCATAAGCCTTCCTGAATCTTGCCCCAGGGAGTGATGCCCACAAGGAGATTCCCTTGGTTGGAGGAGGATGTGTGCCTTTACTGTGTGCTGCAGGTGCAAAACACCTTGAAAACCCACATGGACTAAAACCCATGGAGCATCAACATGCTGTGTTAGGGGACCCTTGCTCTCCCAGGGGTCTTTGGAGGCAGCAGCAAGGGGAGAGATGGAGAGGAAGATCCATTCACATGATGGGAGACCAGGAATAGTGTCCTGGGTGCAGCCGGTGACTTGCACCCTCCTGCTCTCCTTGCTGGAGCCATGAGGTGTCAACAGCCCTGTTGATGGCTTCCAGCCCTCAGGGCTCTGCTGAATTTACTTTCTGTATGGAGATGGGGAAGAGGAAAAAAAAGTCATGGCTTTACCTTTTTTTTCGTTTTATTTAAAGCCGTTTCTGTCTCAGTGTCAGAGTAAACTCATTCCCTGCTGTTGGTGACAGGCAGAGGTGCCCACCAGAGCAGGAGCGGTGCAGCACAGATGGCAGCAGCTGTCAAGAAAAGTCGCAAGGGAGGGTTTTAGGGACACATCTGCCCTTTGATCTTCTTTCTCCTTCACTTTTCTTTCCCTGGGCTGTGGGAGCAGATAGGCTGTGAGCTGTGAATCCCTTTTTGCCAAGTCTGAGTCTTCTCTCCGTTCCTTCCCAGGCAGGGCACAGAGGGAGGAGGGAAGCAGGCGTCTGTGTTTGGGCAGTGGTGATAGAGAGGAGCAGCACTTTCCCTCCTCCCTTCCTGAGTCCTTCTCAGCCATCCTTAAGTTGCCTGAGAAAACCCAGGAGGAGGATGGGGAGCCTTTCTTCCAGTGACATGGAGAGGCATCACTCCGTGTCCCTGCCCAAGGAGCCCTCCCCAGATGTTTTCCCACCTCTGGAAGTCTCTTTGGTGACAGCCACCATTGCCACCCTGTGACCACCTGTCCCCTTGTTTCCCATGCTGTGAGCTAGCATGGAAGTGCTTTTCTGATCATGGAGCAGATGAAAAGCCTCCACAGCAACTCTCCACTTGTGGTGGCCATCAGCACCCAGCACCACTTGGCCTTGGTTTTGGCAGGGCAAAGGCTCTGTCCTTGCCTCTGTGTGCAGTTAGAGAAATGTTTTCGTCCTCAGACAAGAAGGGCTCCACCTTAAATTGAAAAAGGCCAAATTTTTGCTGGTATGAATCAGGGCTTCCATTTGTCAGGATTTTCCCCTGAAAGTTGGGAAACAAAACAAAACAGAACAGAAAAACCCCTTGCTTCTGTGGGAAAGGAATGGGAAAATGGGAACACTAGGGAAATAACAAATCTTTTGCAATTTTCTTTCCGCAGACCTCATTGGTCTGCGCAGAGAACAAGAATGATTGATTGTAGGCTAAACTCAGAAAAATGAAATCCAGTGTGCCTGGCATTTGGGAAATGAGGGGGCACGGGTTGGATCCTGCTGCCACTGAGGTCTTCTGAGCTGCTTTTGGCTGGCTCCTTCAGAGATCACAGGAAAAGGGAGTCATTGAATGGTTTGGGTGGGAAGGACTTTTAAGTGCATCCAGTTCCACCCCTCCCGTGATGGTCAGGGACACCTTTCACTAGACCAGCTTGCTCAAAGCCCCATCCAGTCTGGTGATGCTGGTGGACATCCACCCTCCCTGTGCCCATCCCTACTGAGGATGGTTTCTGGGGAAGAATAAATCTATTTGTGGGAATACTGCTGGGAAAATGGTAGCGTGTATTTGGGGAAAAGTGAGGTGAACTCGTGCTTGCCAAAGAGCGTGGCCAGGTTTGTGGTGCTCCCCCAAAATTGGTGGTTGAACCCCAAGACACAGAAGGAGGGGGGCTTTGTTCAGGTAGAGCTGAGTGCTGCTGCGTTTGCTGTAAGGAATTGTACTTAAACGAGCAGGGCAGCTGGAGAACTTACAGAAGGATTTTTAGGGTGGAAGCCAAAACAGAAGAAATAACGTGAAATAAAATGTAACAAATTGCAGAAAGGCAGCACAATAGGAGCCAGGTGCTTTGATGCAAAGAGCAGCTTTGGGTGTGTAACTGAAGGAGAGCAAGCTGGCTGCTGCTCACCCAGATGTCTCTGCTTCCTCATACCTGTGCCAGAGCCCAGGAGGGAGCTGTGGCTTTGGGACAATCAAGAGAGAGGGAACCCCCACTGCAGGTGATCTCTGCATCTCCTTGCAGGTCTAGATGGCAACACTGAAAATCTTAGGATCTTTTTTCATGGGTTAAATCATCTCTACTTCATGTCAAGGCTTTCTCAAAGAGTGATTTGGATGTGAAAGTTTCTTAGTACAGCCAAAAATAATTGAATTGAGACAGAGCGAGATGCTGGGCAATTTCTTACCAGCACTGTAGACAGATTCAATATATTTTGGTGAAGGGTCTCAACACTGTGTCTTGTCCTTCACAATTGTAAGCACTCGAGCAGAAGCTTTTTCCATTTTAACACATTTCTGATTTAAAATTCCCTCTTCGGTTGCAGCTTAGAGAGAGGTAAATTAGAGGAAAAAGCTGAGGAACAGTGGTGGCTTCAGTGCTTCTTAGCTGGTGAACATCTCATTATAATTCCAGGGCTACAGCTGGTGCCAGCTTATACCCTCACCCAGGGGAGGGAAATGAGATTTGGAAAGAAGGATTATTAATTTTTTTTTTTTTTTTTACAAGGGTATGTAGTGACAGGGCAAGGAGGAATGGGTTTAAGCTGAAGGAGTCAGGTTTGGATTAGATAACTGGAGGAAATTTTTCCCTGGGAGGGTGGTGAGGCCTTGGCACAGGTTGCCCAGAGAAGCTGTGGCTGCCCTGTCCCTGGCAGTGTTCAAGGCCAGGTTGGATGGACCGGGGATACTGGAAAGTGTCCCTGTCTTTGGAAGGGCAGGAATGAGTTGATCCTTAAGGTCCTTTCCAACCCACACCATGCCAGGGTTCTGTGACAGCTCTGGTGGGAATGGAGCCAGCTGTGGCTGAGGCAGAAGCTGAGGTAAGGGCTGATGCTGAAATGGTGTCAGTGGGCACTGGAACACACTGCTGAGTCCCTCCTGCACCTGCTCTGGCAGGGCATGGAACCAGAAAAGTCCTGCTGAGCTAGGAGACAGCTGGGCCACCACCCACGGGTGAAACCCACCAGTGGGACCGTGCGTTTGTGGCTGGAGGGAGACTTAAAGCTCAGGTGGAGAGCTGTGTGTAGACATCCCTGCAAGGCAGCCCAACAGCAGACATGGGAAGCAAGTCACACACCTTCCCATTCACCCTGCTCCACCTTGTGAGGAACAAGGGGACAGGCAACATCAGGAGAGTTACTGGCTATCATCCTTCACCCTTCACATGACTTCAAGTGTTTTCCAGGAGTTGCTGGCAGTCCAGTGTCGGGGTCTGGAGTAAAATTTGCCTTAATTTTCAGCAGGCTCCCATCCTCTTGCAGAGCTTGAGTGCTGCTGTAATTGGTGCTCTTGGAAGGAAAGCAGCAACAGCTCATTAGCAGCAATTAACACTCAGCGAGGGTCCCCCTCGGGCACTTAGTCAATGAGAATCTGGTGTGTGACACAGTTAATGTGAAAAGAAAAACCGGAGGGGAGTCTGGAGAGCAAAGTGGGTAAGGGCAGAGCTGCTGGGCCTTTCATCTCGCTGCCCAAAGTAATGGCAGAAATAACCTAAGTGACAAAAGGAGGTGAAAAATGATGAGGTGTCTCCAGGCTTGGTGGCCTCTGCTGGGATGACCAAAGCTGTGATGTTAAAATGTACCTGATTAACTGGACACTTGATGGGCTTTAACACAAGCTTAGCTGGCCTCCCTCCTAAGGGACTGGTGCTTAATTGGGTTAAGGCTGCTTGGGAGCCTCCTGCAGTTTAAGCCTTGCCTTCAAAAGCTGATCCAGATTAACCTCCCTAAAAGTCTCTGGTGGACAACCACGAGAAAGAAGGAATCACTCCGAGGTATCCCCGGGCACCTGAGCCTTGTCGGGAGATTTTCAGCTGAATGTTGTTGGACCTGAGAGCATAAAGGGTGTCAAATTGAGAGCAGGTGAGGCAATGAGCTATCTTGGAGGCAGAGCTGACCTGCCTAGGCCTTAATCCCAATCCCAGATGGTAAAACAGCATTCCAATTAGCTGCTCCCTTCCCCTTCTTCTTCCCCTGCCACAGGAAACCTTAGTAGGTCTTCCTTACTGTGAAAGAGGGCAGGAATGCACAAAGTTACTGCAAAAGCTTTGCATACAACCTCAGGCCATCTGTTGCAGAGAACAGATTCAGCTGTGTGGCAGTACCAGCCCTTGGTTTTTCTGGGTCTGGATTGAAGGCACTTGAGACAGTAATTCATGTTTGGACTCAAGTGTTTATTATTAGTTATCAGTAAAACAGTCTCACTACTGTGAGTTCTGCAGCTTTTCAGTAGAAGGCACAAAATGGCCAACAATCTCTTGTTACAAGGTCTTTCAAGACTGAACTATCCAATTAAGAGCTGACACCTGGATTATTTTTCCTTTTAACCCAATAACTGATCCCAAAGAGCTGCAATGGGGACTTTTCTGCCCAATTACAAAATGCCACTCAAACCCATGGAGAAGAAGGAAGAAGGAGCATGAAGAAGAAACACAGGAAAACACCCTGTGCCCTCCATCTGGCTTCTATCCACAACATACTAAAAACCCCAAACCTAAATTTCTCACCAAGTGATACACCTACACTACTCTCTATAATCTATTTTACACTTTTGTGGGTTCTAGTCTATCTTGAAGTCTGGGAAACTTTCTCCATGAATGAGGGTCAAAGTCAGTGCTCCCCTGGGGGTCAGGGCACCCCAGAGCAGACAGAAATATTCCCAGTGCCCTGGGTTTCCACTCAGCTGGAAATGGTGTCTGCTGCTTGTGGTTGATTGTTTGAAGGGTGGATTGGAGAGGGTGTTTTCAGTGATTTTTCACTGCCTGAAAGTGGCAGAGACTGTATTGGTCCCATGAGGAATGCATGGCAAGGAGGTTCTCTGCTCAGAACCTGAGCTCTGGCTGCTTTTGAGCTCCCTCTGGCACCTCTTGGAGTCCTACTGGCATGTGCCCAAATATTGTCCTGCTGTATCCAAAAAACCTCAACTGCTGGGCTTGGGGCTTTAAAGTGATGAGGAGGGGAGTGCTTTGGAAGCACCAAAAGTGGCAGTGATGGGTTCACTGGCTTCTGAGCTTGCTGCTTCTAGTCTCTAATACACTTGCTGGGACTGTGGGGGTGCAGTAGTAGTAAACAGGACTTTTTGCTGCAGCCTGATGGTTGGTTGGTGAATGCTTTAAAGTTTTGTGACTGCTTGGATTTGAGCTTATTGGAAAACTTCTCCTTTCCTTGTAGGAAAGTCCCTTCTCTCTGGGCTTTCCTATGGATCAACAGTTTTAAAACCTAGCAAAAGTAGGAGGGAATGTTTTTGGTAGAGCCCATTATATCAGGTGGGCAGGATGTCTCCCAAGTCACTTACTTGTGATGGGGTTTGGAGGCTGCATCCATGTGTGGGTGCCTCAGCCTACCCAGAGCCCTGGCTTGGGGGTGAAGACCCCAGATTTGCTTTTGACCTTCTCAAAATGTTGGGTAGTATGGAGATAGATATTCTCTGATTGGAGAATATCTGGCATGTTACCACTGCTGAGTTGCAGGAGCCCAACATTGGGATTTTGCTGCCAAGAGAGAGGATTTGGGATGGTGAGAAACTGTATTGCTGTGGCAGAGGAGGGGGTGGTGGGGGCTCCAGCAGGGAGACCCCCTCTAAGGGAGGCACACCAGGGTCTGACTCAGCCCATCCAACAGCTGGAGGGCAGTGGGACTGTGGAAATCAAAATTCCTTATTTCCAGAGGGAAATAACAAAGTACTAAGGTGCTGCCATCCAAGGGCCTGTGCAGGCTCTCAGGAGCACTTTCCAAAGGCAGAGTACTCCATGTGATACCCTCTGGTGGGGCCAGAGCTCTGTTGTTACCCTGTGTGGCTGGAAGAGCAGCATGAGAGTCTAGAGGTGTTTAGCCACAAGGGGAGGTTCCCAGTCCCATCTTGATGCGCACAAATCTTCCCTGCTTTTTTTGGGGGGTGCTAAATCAGGAAATAAAATCACAGTAATGCACTTCTTTTCTTGCCAAGGTAGGAAGCTTGGGGTTAATTCCCAACAAGCCTCTGTGGGAGGATGAGTTTCACTCACTCCCCAGCCTTCCTGTGAGCATGGAGCTGCCAGGCAGCGAGTTCCTGGAGGAACCTGCTCGGTTCCCCCGGGGGTGACCACATCTCTGTGGGAGAGGGAGAACATGATCTGCGTGTGAGCGAGGGCACAGACCCCTGCCCCGTGGCTGTGGGCAGCCCGGGTGCTTTTGGGGAAAACATCTGTCCCAGATGTGAGCTATTGTTCTCGCAAACCCCGCCGACTCGGGGGCTCACTCGAGGGGGGCCGATTGTGTTGGGATGGCAATTGTGAAGGAACAGCGTGTGTCCCACGGCTGGGAGGGGTCACTCTTTGTTAGGCCTCCCCAGGGCTCCTCCTCATCCTGCTGTACCCTCGCCTGTGGGTGGGGGACACCAGCGAGGCCCTGGCCAGGCCCGTGAGACCCCAGGAGCCAGGGTGGCAGGAGCTTGGCAGCCATGGGCAGGGACCCCCGGCGGCTGGCGCTGACAGGGGCTCTGGGACGATTCCATCTGCCTTGGGCTGGCAGCCTCAGCCAGAGCCAGGGGAGTCAGACTGCTCTTAGTATAACACAGTGCTCTTAGCTTGCCTTGGCCCAGACACCACTGTTATTTAGGAAATCAAATTGCCCCTTTCCAGAGGGCAGTGGGGTGAGAGGGAGTGAGTCCAGCACCACCCAAACCAACTGAGATGGTGTGAAGCACAGGACTTGCTTTGGAGGCTTGAAGATGGATGAGGATGCTGAATGTTTGTGACTGTTGCCTCACAAGGGCTGTGCTAGGGATGAGAGGCAGCCTTGGTTTCTTTTTTTTTTTGCTGTTAATGTATGATTGTTACACTACAGAATTTCCCCAACAAATTATCTCATGTCCTTTTTATATCTGTGAGGAAGGCATTTTTAGAATACTGGCTTGTGCACTTTGTGCTCTGGCTGGGACGCTCAATTGCCTGGATCTAAAAAAAAAGTTGGAGGCTTGGGATTTGGTTTTACCCTAAAAAAAAAATAGGCATATAAAAAGCAAGTTGGAAATGCTTGGCTTGAACAGATTTCTCTTCCTCTGTCTCAATCCCTTTCCCTACCAATATTATGGTTATAAGTTTTTGCCCTTCAGTGAGAAGTTTAGGGTGAATGTAGCAAAGTTTTGGATCTTTTGGGAAGACTAGACATTGCCATCATGGTGAAGAGTGCATGAGGAGGGGCTTATTGACCACAGGGCTGTGTGGTTCCCCTTGAGCAGTTAGCTTAATGCCCTGGGAGCATCATCCTTGCTCAGCAAATTGATCCACTGCCTGCCTTTTACAGCATCCTTATCCTGCCAGTGCCAAGGAATCTGAACACAAGTGACAGGCCAGGCACTGGAAGGGTGGCACCCTGATCTTCTGCCACCCTTTTATTGCCTATGCTGCCTTGCTGGTGGATGGGGATGCCCATTGCAGCTGGCTGCAGGCTTGTCTGGCACCAGCAGAAATCCTTTCCCAACCTTGCAGTGTTTGTGGTGCCTTTTCTGCTGCCCTGTTTGTCAGTTTGAGGCTGGATGAGGAAGGGAGACTGATTTTTTTTTTTTGTTTTTGTTTTTTTTTGGGTTTTTTTGTTTGTTTGTTTGTTTGTTTGCTTGCTTTTTTCCCCTCCTTGTCACTTTGGCTGTTTCTGGAGATGGCCTCAAGCTCAGGGTTCTGCCTTCTGCATCCATGCAGAAACAAGTTTGTGGTCTGGCCCCTCTTTGTCAGCCATGCCTTCTGTCAGGGGGTGACCAAGCTGCCCTCCTGATACACCTCAGTCACCTGTGTTCAAAAACCATAAGGCCTTCCTAAGCCAGGAACATTATTTGTTTTAGGCAAAAAGTTAGATAACTGATTTACAGATCTGTTCTTGTAGCTTAGGTGGGACAAGGCTGATCTGTGCAACCTTAGGCAAAAAAGACCTGTAAAACTTTGTCCTGGCTTGGGGTCTTTTTTCTCGTTTTGCTTTGAAACAAACAATCCAGACAGAAAGGGAGCCATCCCTGACTTTGTTTGGCTTGGAACAGGTTCTAGAATAACTTGCCACTGTTGAGTTCTGCCTCCCAAAACCACACAGGGCTGCAAGCATATTTCTCCATTTCCCCTGCTGCTTCTTGCTTGCCCTCTCTCCCACACACTGTGTAACTCCAGCCAGCACTGGCCTTGCCAAAGGAAGGTGAGTGTTCACCCTGTGCTGTGGATAGCAAGTCTCTCCCAAGCTTTTGGTGGGTGCTGGAGCTGGGATGCTGCCTCAGCTGGGCTTTGGAGGGCAAGGCTGGACCCCTCTCCTTCCCTGAGCTGCTGCTTTCACTCTTTTTCATCCCCTCCGTGGTTCCAAACTGGATCTTTAACTCATTCTTTTGAATTTTTTTTATTAACTCCCAGCCACTACAGCTCTTTCCATGTTTTCAAGGATGATGTCTCAGAGAAGCTGTGGCTACCCCATCCCTGGAAATGTTTAAGGCCTGGCTAGACAGGGCTTGGAGCAATCTGGTCTAATGGAAAGTGTCCCTGCCAATGGCAGAGGGGTGGAATGAGATGGTCTTCCAGGTCATTTCCAACCTAAACCAACCCATGGTACTTGAACATGGAAGTGGCAGAGGCATTACTGGTGTGGAAGCAGATGGGAAGCTGTGGTGTTTGTCTCCTTTGCTTATTCCAGTGATGAGGACAACAGAAGAAGCAACAGTCTGTGGCTCTGAACTCTCGAAGGGCTGCGTCACTGTATTTTGGAAGGGGAAGGTTAGAGGGATAAGGAGAACAGATGTCCCTTTGAAATTTGGGAATTTTCAGGTCCTTGGGGTTTTTTTCTGCTTTATTCTAAGGGATCTTGCCATGACACTCACCCAACTCTGCTGTATTGCACACCTGTCCTTGGATCTCCTCTTTGTGGTCGCTTAACCCACATTTTGGTTTCAAAGATGTAAAAATCTTGGGCCTCTGTTTTTCTGCAGCTTCACAAAAAAGGCAGCCAGGAAGGAGCTGCTCCAGTGGTGAGAAAAATGAGGAATAACTGCAGCCTTGTGCTTGGTAGACCTTGGAGGGCTTTTGGGAGTGATAACCCTTAATACATGCCCTAGTTGCAGCAGGGGGGCTTCAGTCAGTGGAATGAATATCAGGGTTTAGTCTGTTCATTGCTTCTTAGCAATTAGTGCATTCCTTTGGAGTTCGCTCCTGTTGACGTCTTTGATATGTGTCAATCCCAGACAAACCAAGATTTCTGCCTGGGAATTTCCCTGAAGGATTGTCAGCTGGGAGCCTGCAGGTTGAGTTTAAACCCAAGAGTCTGAGGCACACATGTCTTTTGAGCTCCCAAGGAGTTTTCCTGTGAGCAATGGGTGCATCATCTGTGAGAGACGGTCCGTCTATGCTCCGCTCCCACCGTGGGAGCATCTGGGAGCCCGGCTGTTCTGAGAGCTCTGCATCATTGCCTGGTCTAATGAAAGACATCCCCAGACCCTCCTGGGGCTCAGATGGGCCATGTGCTTTAGGATGATCTCAGCCATGAGGAAATGGTGAGCCTCTCCGAGGAAGAGATGGCCGTGATTCACTCAGATAGAAATAGAAAAGCCAAGCACGCAAATGGAGACTCCCTATTGACCAGGTTCCTGCCATTTAAATGGGTTTTTACTACCTATTCCAGTATTCATTTGAAAATCACACACATTTACTCATACACACTACAATCAGATTGTTTTTAAGCCATTAAGGCCCATTGGGTCAATAACCAGCATTTTCAAAAATCTATTAAATTCCCATTTCCGTGGAAATAGAGCTTTTACAATTGATCATGGCTACTGACTCCCATTAAAATAAACCCTAAATGCTATCAACTCCCCCAAGATGTAGAGCACTAAAAGACAGTTTGCCAGGCCAAATTTATCCCAGGGGAAAGTTGATGGCCCATTATGCTTAAGCAACATGAGAATTGTCATATAAGTCAGGAAGTTTATGGGACTTGCATGGATTTGTCTTCCCTGAGGGGTGAAAAGGAAGGTTCATGGGTTGAATCACTAGTGCTAACACAAGCTCAAAGCCAGACTCCTGTAGGAGATTTTTGGGATCATTTAGCCTATTTTGAATTAAATTTCAAGTGTGTGTAGAGTTTGGTTGTTTGGCAGAAACAAATGATGCTTTAGGGTGGAAGTGCTGTAAGAAGTGCTAAATCTGTGGACCAGTTCTTGGTGGCACAGGGTTTCCTATGTTGCCTAAGTCTGCACAGCAGAGGTGCTCCAGCCCTTTGATCACCTCTGTGGCCTCCTCTGGGCTCACCCTGACAGGTCCACATTTTCCTTATCTTGATAGCCCCAAATGCTGCTCTGGACCACTGCTGGTAGGGTCTCACAAGAGCAGAGCAGAGGGGAACGGGCAGTGGTTTCCAGGACATGCACCAAGGTTGGGGGAAGAGCAATGCAGAAGGAAGGGGTCCCACATCTTGGCTTGGCAGAGGAGCATGGGGAGCTTTGTGCTGCAGCTGTCCTTTCAGATTAGGGCTTTGCAGCTTGCCATCTCTGGCAGCAGCAGCAGCTCTCGGGCCGCAGGCTCGCCGCCGGCGTCAGCCCGAAGCTGCCGTGCCCCTTGCGGGAGAGGTCAGGCAGTCCCTGCAGAGCCAGAGGCCAAGCTTCCCTTGTTTGTCTCCCTTCATGCCTCCTTCAATCAGCTTCACTCTGCTCCCTCCCACAGCCCTGGATTTCTCTGCTGTGTATGCCTGATCCAGCACTCCTTCCTGCTGCTGTCTCCCCAAGACCTCTCTTGTTGGGGATGATGTCTGTGCTATGGAGCCATGTCTTGATGCTTCCATGAGGCCACTCATGGAAAAGACACCTCTTCCCCTCCAACAGTGTGGTGATGTTGGATGGTATTTGTGATGGGAGTGGAGGAGGCAATGGAGTGAATTGGTCCTTTCCTCCCTGAGACAGTTTAATTTGAGGCAGGTGGAGAGGAGCATGTGGGTTGCTGTTCCTGGATGAAGTGTAGACAGCTATCCCTAGAACCAGTGTTGTGGCACTTTCTCTTACAGTGGGTTCTGTGTCAGGCAGCAGGACCTCTTGGGGTGATTGGTGGTTGGCCTTGGTGCTTTTTGCAGTGCAGGACTGACTCCTTCAGGAGCTCAGGAGAGGATGACTACAGGTCTATCAAATAGCCACAAGCAACTTGAACAAACTGCTGTCTGAGTCCCAGTGGGTATGTCTCAAAAACCTTCTGCTAGGGCTGGTGGTAGCTCAGTACCATCTGGGAAGCCTACACAGACACATGGAGATGTGCTGGGGTTCCCAGCACAGCCATCCCCAGAGGCCCTTGGACAGGCTGTGGTGCCCATTATGTGCATGGCAGCAAGCAGCTGAGCAAGGCAGTGAGCCAGCCCTGCCCTCAGGGTGCAAATATCACAAACCCAGTGTTTTTCTGTGATCCAAGCATTTGATGCACATGTGCACCCTGTTGGCACTGGTGTCCTCAGGGTGCCCACTATGGTGTGAGAGCACAGCTGGGGGTTAACCTCTCCTGAGGCTTATTCTCATGGATTCAGCACTCATCCTCAGTTCAGACCCTAAAACATGAGTACCAACATGCAACCAGCCTTAAAATTGATCTCTGCCCTCTTGCCCTGCATGTAAGCTGTCAACAGAAGTATAACAAGATCCAGAGAGGAAAGCAGCATGTGGCAGAAAAGCAAAGTCTCTGGGCAGGCTGATAGGGAGGAATTAACACAGCTTTCCTCTAAAGCCAGGTGTCCTGCTTTGATGCCAGAGGCAGAGACAACTCCTTGAGGCCTGACTGTGGCTTTGCTCTGTGTTAAGGAGAACTTTGAATGTATGGAAGTCAGCTGTGATGATTGTGGAAGTCCTGTCAAATGCCTCTGAGTCAAGATCAGAGGGGCTGTCTCCAAGGGATGTATTACAGTAGGGATCTGCTATTGACCTCCAAACCAAGATGATAAGGCCAGCAAAGCAATATTTGAGTAATTTAAGCTCTGAGTCATCAGAACTTTGTTCTTCTGGGTGACTTCAATTACCCAGATATCTGTTGGTAGAATGACACAGCAGCTCACAGGTCATCCATAAGTTTCCTGGAGTGTGTAGAGGACTGCTCCTCACACAAGTGTTGGATGTGCCAGCCAGAAGTGAGGCACTGCTGGACTTGCTACTCACAAACCAATCATACCTGGCTTGTAATAGCTTGGCTAGTGGTAGTCTTGCCTGCAGTGATCACAATACTGTGGATTTTGGATTCTGCTGCAGTGCTGATGGTTAGTGCTAAGACAAAAGTTTGAGATTTTTGAAGAGTAAATTGCAGCTGGCTCAAAGCTCGGTTGGGAGGGATTCACTTCCATGCAGGCTAAAGGAGTGAGTGCTGGGAGTTTTCAAGAGCACTCTCCTAGAACCACAAAAACAGTTCATCCCCTTTAAAGGTAAGATAACCAGGTGGGAACAGGACTTTAGAGAGAGGACAACTCAATGAAACAAGTGTTTCATTGTGATCCTTGTTCACCCTCTCAGACATCTCTGCAAGTATCCTATCAGCTGTTTTCCAGTCCTTCTGGATCCAAGTTGGCATTTCCCCTGCAAATATATTACATCCACTAAGTTTTAGCTATGAATATTTATATTTCTGCACTCTTCCCTTTTGTTTTTTGCTCCCTCTCTATATTCCTACATCCCATACTTTTGGAGTTGGGACTTGCCACCTCCCCTGTGGTCTGTCATCCACCCAGTCCCACTGACACTTGACACTTCAGTCCCCATCCAACTGCTGCCACCTTTAATATTTTTTTTGTCTTTATCTTGAGCTCTGCTCCACTACCATCTAGTTAAACTTGGAATAAAGGTGGGGACCATACTGTAATTTTGTCCAGGCATACATCTCAATTACACTGAGCTTCAGCTCCTCAGCAGATCTGCTTCTTCCTTTTTTTTTTTTTGCCCTTATTTCTAAAAGGATCTTTAACTCTTTGTTTTCACTGGAGTCAGCTTAATTTCAGGGAGTTCCATGTCCCTGACAGCTATGATGCAGCAGTGTCTGCTGGTCAGTCCTGGATTTCAATTCTTCTTTCAAGACCTGTGTTCATCTCTCCATTTAAGTTGATCTGAATCCACTCATTACAAGTTAAGGCCAAGTATTCTTTCTCTCATCTGCTCTTTCATAATTTGTGCACTGCTTACCAAAACCAGGTCTAAAATAGCATTGCCTTTGGCTGATTCAGTGATGATTTAGTGAACAACCTTTTAGCCAACACTTCCAGGAATATCTGGGCCATGCCATTGTTAGCAGCACTTATTTTTCAGCCTATCTCAGGGCAAAATGCCCTGCAGGCTTTCTGGTCTAACACTAATGTTAATGTATTTCTTTCCCAAATCTGACCTCAAGAAGTTGTGTACTGCCCTCTGATGTAACAGAGCTGTGTGCTAGCGATCTGCAGCCCTCTAGCTCCCTGTCCCCTGTAAATCTCTCGTGGAAGGGTCACAGCCTTGAACTACAATGTGTCTTTTTGATCCATCTGCAGCTTTTGCCAGTGCAGCTCTCTGACCCTTCAGCATCTGCTACTGCTTCAGTCCCATGCTCACACATGGAGGTGGAGAGTTATCTCTGAATGCAGCAGGAGTGGCTCATACAGAAGGGAGCCTCCTCATCCTGAAGGATCCTGTTTTGCCCTCTCACCCTCTTTGACATCTTGATACTCAGCCACCCATGCAAAACTTAAACTGCCCTGCTAGTGATGGCTGCTCTTCTACTCGTGCCGCCAGTGCCTCAGAGGTGGATTTTTCCAGGCATGTCCAAGAACTGTGTGATATCCTCATCCCTTGTGGACTCAAATGCTCTTTGGCTGGAGTCCAGCACCCAGTGAAGTTGATGAAAGGCTCCTGAGCACTACAGAGGGTATTATTCCAGCAGTGTTGTGCTTCCTGTGATCCCAGGGGAATGTCTGGCTCTTTCTCAGCCTTCCCTTCCCATCTTGCATGTGTTTTGTATCTGGCTGTGTTACCAAAGCCTGTCCAGATGAGAGTCATTTGGATGTTACTGCCTTGTCAAGTTGTCATGATGCTGGCAGAGAATGTTTGTGGCGTACCAGCAGCGTGCTGGACTGGAGTCAGAGCTCCCAGACATGGTCATGGGGATGCAAATAGTCTCAGTAAGTACAGAAGGACTCAAAAACACAGCATCCCCCCAGCTGTGTTAATAATGCCAGAACTTTTGGGGCAGGTAAAAGTGTGCCTCACCCAGAGTGTGAGGCAGCTGCAGTTGTAAGAATGACCATCAGCCTTGTCTGGAAGCAGAGCAGGTAACTCATCTGGGCTCATCCTCTGTTCCAGGGTCACACTGTGTTTGTGCTGTGGTGGTGGGCTTTGTCTGCCTGTGGCAGGCAGGAAGGGAGGCAAGGCTGAGGTGTGATGAGAACAGGGATGAGGGTTCCCAGATTCTAGCAAGGAAGATTCATTTATGCAAGCAGAGAGCCCAGGTGTGGAACCCCACCTATTCAGACCCCCTGCTGAAGATTCACCTTGAAGGAGGAGTCCTTTAGTGGGCCAAAATGGAAGATACCCACTTTGGCTCACCATCTGGAGGAGCATCTCCCTTCACAGATGAATTTAGAGAGTCTGCTCTCCCAAAATGTTCACACCATTTGGATCAGGACCTGTCTTCATGGACTGAGCTCTGGTTCAGAGACAAGGTTGCTGTGTTTGTCATTAACCCTTTGCAGCCTTGGAGAAATGTTTTACCCACATGCTCAAAATGTATTGGCAGACTGGTGCTCATTGCTGGGAAGTCTGAGGGGATTCCTCATTTGTCAAGCAGAGGTTTGGGGGAAAAGGGAGCCTCTCTGCTTGCAGGAAGTAGGAAGAGGAATTTCCTTGCAGTGGTTGAAAAACATGAAAGCAGAGCCAGGAATCCCCTGTGACTTCTTCAGGCTGTATGGTTAGCTGCCGCTGGCTGGGTCTCAAGTATTTTCCAGTTGTCCATGGAGGGCACTTGGACAGCTTCCACCCAACCCCACTCCCACATCCCCTCTGAAAGGTCTACAGGGAAAAGACTCCTATTTTTGAATTGCAGTGGAATTCCTGTGGCATTACATGCTGCACCCTTTGCAGTACCCAGAGAATTTAGTTTGATTTGTGGTACTGCAGGGGGTATGTGCTGGCCTTGCTTTTCATGTGGAGGTGCCATCTTTTGTGTCTTGCTCATCATGGCCACTGTGGCCCCCAGGCTTCCTGTTATGGTGTAGTTGTCACTAAAAAGTGCCACTCTTGCCCCTCTTCTCCCACATTAGGCTTGTTTGACAGCTTGACTGTGTTTTCTGCTGCCCCATGGATTAGCAGATCCTCTCATTTCTTCCACTTGCCCACCAGTGATGGTCCTGTTGTTGCTCCCAGAGATTTGTGCTGGAAAAGCTGCAACAGCTCTGTCTCTCCTGGGTACATCAAGTCTTCTCTTTTGACCAAGCCAGCTCAGAGCCTGACTTACAACCAGGTTAGGAAGGTGTTGTCTCCCCTGTGGTCAGGACAAAAGTTTCCAAGGAAAAGCATAAGAAAAGAATGTGACTTCTCCAGGGAGGTCTGGGATCATGGGTGGAGTGTGATTTTTCAACTGTTCAGAAAGCAAGCTTTTGTTCTTTAGACTTTAATAAGGTAAGGTCTAGTGCAGTAAGAGTTTACCATGCAAATCTACTATCATTTGATGACTTTCCCCCCTTGATAGGAAGGGGTGACACAGGGAAGATGGAGCAGGATGCCAAGAAGACAATTGTCAGGAAGCAATGGACACAATTTAGAATGTAAGAAATTTGGATTAGACTTTAGAAATTATTTTTAACTTGAGGATGCTTGAACACTAGAATAAGTTGCCCAGAAGGTTTGGGAAACCTCTGTCCTTGAGGCTGTTCAGGCCCCAGATGACCTTGAACAATGCAATTTAATTAGACCTGTTTTTGAACAAGGGTCAGAATGGCCTGTGGAGATCCTCTCTATCAGCAGTGGAGTCTCTGAATCTGCTGTTCTGTGGTGACAGTTACTAAAGCTGCTCCATCTTCTTTTTCTTTTTCCAGCAGCAAGAGGCACCAGAGGATGACAGCCCCTAGTTATGTCCCATGCAAGTAAAACAGGATGCAGTGTGGTGCCTTAGTGTCAGGCCATCAAACAGTGCCATTCAACAGAACGTTGAGCCAATATCACCTGTTGTAAGGGAATCTACCATTTCTGGGCTCACCCCTTCAAATACCATCATTTTGGATGGTGTTCATTCCCATTCTCATGTCTAATAATGTCATTCTGTGCCCTCCCACCCCTGATCCCTCTCTACTGTTGCACATACTCTTCTTGCAAGCTTTGCTCTTCCAGGGCTGCAAGTGCTCCCCCAGCTCCAGGTGGCATCACCACACAGCTGGTTGCTCTTGGATGCCCTTGAAAAAACATTGACTTTGAATCTGGCAAACCTGATGTCCCATCTCTATCTCTTCTGTCCTCTACCCTGTTCTTTGGGGTTGGTTTGTGTTTTGCTTCTCAGCTGACAGCTGTACCTTCACCTATCCTTCTGTCCTTCCTTTGTGCTTCCATGTTGGGTTGCAGTGCCCATCCCCCTGTAAATGTCACCTAGTTTGCAATACTCTAGTCTTGTAGGCATTGGAAAATGATTTGGGAAGCAGACGAGAGTGCTGTCATTTAGGCTGTTTGTGGAGACCAAAGGCTGCTCTGCTTTTGCCTCAGTAAAATCACAGAAGCACTGAAGGAGAAGGAGAGCCTAACCTTGGCAGGAAGCAAAAGGGTCAGGTGCCAGTTGGATGCTCCTTGTCTAACCTAAGGATGCCAGCAGGAAATGTAGTTTGAGGGGAATTGGAGTTGCCCATTCTAGAATTGTTCTGCTCACATCTTTGGGGATGTTAACAGGATATTTGTGCTTTCTGTGCCATAGCAGGTGAAATTAGGGTCCTTTCTGCTCCTTGCCCATCCAACCCATCTGAACAGCTCTCAGTGCTGGAACTGCTCCCTCTAACCCTTACACATCCCTGAACCATCCAGATCTCTCAATGGAGGAAATTACAGTTATTTATAATTAAGACTTGACAAAAAATGTTGCTAATGTCAAGGGAATGGCAGGCGACAGCCAGAAAAACATCATGTCTCCAGAAGAGGGACTGCAGGAATATCCCTCTGAATAGGGCTGACGTCGGCTCTTGGAATTTGGACAGCCTGGAAGGCTTTGGGGCTATTTTTCCGAGATATCATAGGTCAGGAATTGATGCTATTTTTAAGTCTGTGTCCCCCGAGCAGCTTTGATGAGTGAAGGAGACTTTCTCTCCCCCCTCCCCCTCCTTATGCTCTATTTCTATGAAATTTTTGCTTCTCTTCCTTCCGAGTCACGCCACAAGTATGTCCTTCAGGTTTGTTTATCCTTCTCACTATCTATTCCTCCCGGCCTGCTCCCGCCTTGGTTGGGTTGGAGGGGTGGCGTCAGCGTGGCGCGTGTCTGGGATGCTCAGGCAAGACATCACAGGGAAGGGATCAAGTTCTCCTAATTTGTCCTTTCCGGTTGGGAGAGTTTTCTCTCCACAAGCTGATGTGGCTGGGGAAAGTGTTCTGGGAATGCTGCTTTGTGGTGGGAGATCTCGGGGCCTGGTGAAGACAAGCTGGTCATCTCATCTCGCCACATAGCCCAGCCAAGATCTGTCTGAAGTAACTGAATCTTCAGAGCTCCTGGGAAGATGGGTGAGATGCCTCCAGCCTGGTGTGGTCCTTTGGGGCTGACTGGTAGGAGAGAGGCAGTCAGAAGACCCTGATTATCTGACACCTCCCAAGTCAGCAGTGGCTTTTGAAAGCCTCTGCTGTTTCAGGTCCAGGGAAATAGCCCTTGATTTTCCCAGCTCTGTTCCACATGCCACCCTGCTCTAGTTTATTTCTGGAATCCTTTATTTTTTTTCATTATTTTCCTCCTTCTCTTCAATTTGCTGTAGCAACCTCTTTCTTTCTAAACAAGCCTGTTGGTGTAACAGCTTGAAGACTAGGGATCTTGCCATTTCAAACAAGAAAGGAAAAGGGTTTCCTTTCTCACTTCACATCTCAGATGAGAACGTGCCTTTCTCCCCTTAGCCCATCCTCAGCTCCATCCTCCTGTCTGTCATCCCATGTAGTGAGGAATGCACTAATGGGCATCACTGCTAAAGGACACCACCAGAAGCAGCTTGTTCAAACAGAGCTGGTGCTCCTTCATGGTGAGCCCAATGTAAAGAAACAGCTGTGCTCCCTTCATAATCTATCCACGCAGCTCAAAGATGCCAGTTGCTCCTGGAAGCATGGGAATAAGTGAAATGCTTTCCACCACCTTAATGTTGCTGTTGGCCTCATGCTGCAGGTTTAGTCATTCTTATGACATATTTCCACAATGGTGTGTTTCCATCATCATTCCACAGTGATGTATTTAAAGCCTTTCCATGAGTTGTTTTTTTTTTCTTGCTCAGAATCTCTTAAATGAATGGCTTCACAAACTGTGGGTCAGGGTCTTCAAGTTTTGAAGACTTAAAGACAAGTCATAGAAATGTGGAGACAATGTCTGCTACCTGTCCTAAGCCTGTCTCAGCCCATGAGGATAACGGCACAGATGGTGGCAATGGTAGCACTTAATTTATAGAATCAGAGAATATCCTAAGATGTAAGGGACCCACAAGGATCATTGAAGTCCATTTAAAAGGGTACCTGGCATTTGCAGCACAGTCCAAGACCTTATAATTCCATTGCTGTTATTATTGGAATTATTATTGCTGATATTAGGTTGGACTTTGATTGTTTTGCATAGCTGAGGGCATGAACTCCCTGAAGACCAATGCTGGGACTGTTGATGTTCTGGTGAATTTGATACAGTCTTTTTACCTGTGCAGAAACACTCACATAGAGGGAAGAGTGAAACCTAAATTTCCTGACTGCTACCCCCCTCTCCTAGCCCATTACCTTACTGTGGCCTTTAGAAATGGTGGTCTTGGATATCACATTCCTGTGTTCTTTCAACTCTTTATTCCCAGCCCTGAAGACAGGAGGAGAGACAGCCAGCAGTGTTGTCAGGAGACCTTCCCCTCTAAACTTGCCCTTTGATGAATCTGGCTCCAGAGATTACCTTCTCCTCATTGAGCTTATTCTGGGAAATCTTGCTCTTTTTTCCTCTGCTGGCTCCTGTAGACATCCCAGACCTCATCTGAAAGATACAGATCATGAGCAGAGGGGGCAGTCTTCTCCAAGGTCCATTTTGAGCAGAGCTGCAAGAAATTTTTTTAATTTTTTTTTTTTTTGAGCATGTTCCAAGATAATTTTGCTCATGCTCTTCCTCGTGCAATTCCCTGGGATGTGTTTAGATGAGAGATGTGGCTGTGCACTGCTGGGACACCCTTGTTTTTACCACATACTGCCATCTCTGGCATACTGGTTTTCCTGGGGAAAAGGATGGAATGGAAGTCCAGATAGACTAGAGAAGCTGGAGAAGACACTTCTCAGCCCCAGCTGACAAACCCCCTCTGCTCCCAACAGTAAGGTGTGATGTCCATTCCTCTCTTGCTCTGTATCAGGGACAATCCCTGAAAAACCCTTGTTAGAAGCAGTTGGATTTCTGGATTAATTCTTCTCTCCTTCCAACTCAAATTCCAGTTTCCTGATGCCAAACCCCCTCTCTTTTCCCCAGCAGGACCAACCTCTGCATTTCCTTCCTCCTCTCATATTTTCTTCTCCTGTTTTATCATATTTTATTATTTATTCTCATTTTTTGTGGGGCTTCTTTTGTTGCCATGATTGGAAAGCTTTGTCTGGGGTGAGAACTCACCAACAAAACCACTGTAATGAGCAAAACTTCTTCAGGCTTGCATGAGTGCCTTCCACCCACTCCCAAACCCCTCACTAGGTGAACTTGCACCTTACAGAGCAGAGTTTGCAGTGTCACAGGACATCCTGTGGAAATGCTGAATATTTCAGTGCTTTAACACGCTCTTGGTTTCAGAGCTGACGATGTCTCCAGGTCTGGTCCAGACACTTTTCCCTCTGAAACCAAACTCAGCAGCCCAGGTTCCTGATGGCAGATTGCAGGAGCCACTTGGCACTGTCAAACCAGCCCCAGTTGGCACTGGTGCCAGCTTGGGTCTGGGAGGCATCCTGTTTATGGTTCCCCTTGGGATGTCTTTTGCAGCTGCAGTGTGCCTGGAGCTCTGGGCTCTGTGATTTCGGAACCCTAACCCTAGGCAGTAAAAGCAGCCTTGGGCTAAGGCTGGATCCAAGGGAAAAGCTGTGGAGGAAGGCATGTTGTGGCAGTTCTGTGTTCCCTTTGGCATGCCTTTTTTAGCTACACTCTGCCTGGAGCTCTGAGCTTTGTGGATTTCAGAACCCTAGCAAGCAGCCACCCACACAGGGCTACAGGCCCCAGAAAACCAACACCAGCCCTTCTCCATGAGAAGGAAAACTCACCATCTCCAGGTTCCTGATGGCAGATTGCAGGAGCCACTTGGCACTGCCAAACCAGCCCGAGTTGGCACTGGTGCCAGCTTGGGTCTGGGAGGCATCCTAAGCAATGCGGAATTTCTCGTGTTGGCCGCCCACTCATGGCCACGGGACCCTGAACACCAATGCTCCTCTGTAGGATGTCTACGGGTGGCTCCCACTTTTCCTCCTCACTCTGTGTGCAATGTGTGATGAATATTTCCTCTCTTTTGACCTTTCAGGGCTTACATGAGCGTGAAGGAGCTGAAGGAGGCTCTGAAGCTGAACAGCACCCATTTCCTCAATATTTACTTCGCCAGTTCAGTGAGGGAAGAGTTGGCTGGTGCTGCCACTTGGCCGTGGGACAAAGAGGCCCTTAGTCACCTGGGTAAGTAACTTATCCCATTCCTGGGGTCTCAGAATTACTGGTTTTTCTCTCTCTTCCTCGACTTGGCAAATAGAGGTGGATGTGCTGTGCCTCAACATTGTGGATGTTTCATACAAAGGTCATGATAACAGGGTTTGGGTGTTCCAACAGCTGCTGCTGTAAGGAAAAGAGCTGCCTGCTCCCTGAATCTATGTGGGCAAGGTTGTGAGATTACCCACTGACAAGGGGCTTCAACATTGTTATGAGAAACTTTTGATGGTGAAGGTAGTGGGACCACAGGTTTACCATAAGTGCAGGCTCTGGAGAGAGTTCTAGACTCACATTTGGTTTCTCCTGGACCTTCCAGGTCTATCTAGTAGGATTCTGGAGACAGTGAACTTCACTCTGCAGCACATATTAGCAAACAGATACAAACCACAAGTGTCAGTGTTTTCAGAGCTGAGATGGCAGATTTCATCAACTCCAGGGCTGCCCAGGCAGCAGCCAGAACTGGCCACTTCCGAATCCAGCTGCAAGTGTGGGGATAACTATCAAATTTTACCATGTTTTTATAACTTGGCCTACTACCTGCTGGAGGCAAGGTTCTCCTTGGCCTCAGAGGATTCAGGGTGGACCCTTAAGGTCATCAGTCCTCGTAGGCTGCAAAGCTGCCAAAATGTCTACTGGTTCCCTAGAATGTGGTTGTTTTGTGCATTTTCTGCTATTTCTGTTGTTTCTCTTTTTCCTGCCTCTCCTACCACCTCTTCAGTTGTTGGAGTTTTCTGGCAAAGCCCTTTACACTTTGCAGTCAAAATGTCTAAAGCGTTTCTCAATAAGTAACTGGAAATAATTACTCCTGACACCTGCACAGCAGACCTAGACCTTCTGCTTTTACAAGTGCGTGATGTTCAACCCTGAAAAGTTTTATACTGCTGTTAAAGACCTGTTTCAAAGTTCCTTTGTGCCAGTTTCCCTCCCTCAATGAGTTTCAGGGCTGTTTTTTCAATAACATATTGCTACAGCTGCTTGTTGAGGAAAGGCAAATCTCCATGAAATTTATTCTTTCAGCTTCCAGAAACCACTTCCAAGGCTCAGCTTGACAATCATCTGACTGCAGCAAGTGCTTCAGCCGCACACACGTTCCCCTCAGACCTCTCCCAATGGCCTGCAAGCCATTGTACAGAGGGGTAATTGGGGTGACTGGTCTCATCAAAAGCTTGCATTTAGTTCCAGTCTCTGAGCTTGTGTCCAGCCAGGGACATGAGAAATGGCACCATCTGGAAATGCTGGATCAGGGCTTTAGCGTGGAGGTTCAGGGGAAAAGGGGTGTTGTCTTGACTCTGGTGCCAGAGCTGTGAAGTATGAAGCTGGATCTGAACTTCTTTGAGTCTCTGGCATGAGCTGAAGACTTTGGTTCAAGACTGTCCTTGGTTTTAGATTTAATGAGCTGGGGAGGGCGGGTGGTGGACTCTGCTCTCCTTAAACAGTGAGCTTCACCACATCATCACTTGCTTTGTACCCTGCACAATGTATATTACTGTCCCACACAGAAGAAACTCAGGACTGAGGAGGCCATGAATGTGTGGCTTTTGACAAAAGCTCTCACGAGAGGCTAATGGAGAATCTGAGTAGATGTGAAAGGAAAGCAGTGAGTAAAGAGAAGGAAAAGCCTTGGGAGGAGTTAATGGCAGTTTGTGAAAAATTCCTGCGTTTAAGGACCTAGCTATGGCCAGGGGTGGAGACAGGTCTATACACAAGAGAGGGGTATGGCTCCAAAAAGACAGACTCCTTTCCTTGTGCTAAATCTTGCTAATCTCCTGTCTATCCTGACCTTAAAATTTTAGGGTCAGCACACAAGACCTGCACCCCTCATGCCACTGTCTTTTCCCATGGAGCAGAAATGCCATGCTGATTTTTCCCTACACACGTACAGGCCCTCCATGCTTTAGTTCTCTGTATGAATCAAACTGGTTCCTTGGCTTCTCTGAGAAGCCAAACTGCCTCTTGTCTGCAGAGAGTCTTGGTCAGATTTTGCTCTGATTGTTTCTCTGAACTGAACTTTCTTAGATGTTTTCAGGAGAAGCATCATGTGACTTTTTCTTCTCCAGCTGCCTTCCCTTCTGCTATTTTAATACTTTGTCACAGCCCAAAGATCACTAGATTTATTGTTCTCCATCATCTCCATCTCTCAAAGTTGTTTAATCTGCCACCTGGATTTTAATCTCCTTATAAACTTCATGATCTTTGAGTGTGTTTTTCAGGAGGGTTGACCTCACCTTCCTGTTGGTGTCATCACCTTCTGGAAGTCTTCAGTGAACTTTGTTTTTCATCCCCTTCTCTTCACAATGCTTCTTTGGGGCCACCAGAAGTTACATGACCATTTATATGCTGATTACCTACAGTTCTATTGCTCTCCTCCAGACTTTTTTTCCTGAGGAAATTAAATTTTCAGGCAGCCTTTCTGAAGACTTGGGGATAGTTTACCAATAATACAGCCAAGAGCAACTACTTTCAATGAAGCATAAAAGACAATTACTGGCTTGGAGAGGCTGAAGTGGTCTATGAAATTTCTATAGACCATGTTTCAGCTGCTGTGGAGCTCCCAGAGAAAGACAACTTGCTGCCAGCAAGCAGCAGAGGTAGGTCTCAGGTCTGTTTGCACCACTCCCTGTGACTATACTGTCTGTCTCAGTCTTTCCACCATAATCACAGTGAGTTCCTCACAAATTCAGATTTCTTGGAGTCTGGAATGAGTTTTCTGAGAACTTAGAAGTAAATATTTTTAACTACAAAGCAGAAGGAGTCGAAGAAATTCCTTTAAAAAAAAATCCTTAACTTTCTGTGGTGGAAAGCCTTGTTCAAAAAACCCAGTAATGTAATAATGCAGATGCTTTGAACTTCGTGTGTAGCTGCATGTGAACTGCATAAACGTGGTCAAAAGGCAAGGGAATGGTGAACATTTGATGTTATAAATACTTTCTGTAGTTATATAAGCTGAGGCCAGCTCATATATCTGGCAGAGGTCAGTGGATGCTGAAGGAGGGCCAGCCCTCCCATCCGAGGTACCTTAGGCAATGGCATCTTCCTGTCTGACTAACTGTCATGCATTTGTTCCATTAATTGCTCTGACTCAGTGTTTGGGGAAGACTGGCCCTGCAATGCAGGTTCAGCTCTGTGGTTCACTGTTTAAAGGTCCCGTGGTTACTTGGGAATGTCCTCTGGGATAGCCCTGACCTGGGAGCAGGTTGGCTTCTTTGGGACTGGCATGGGCAGGAGTCCTTCAGCATTGCCATAGACCCTGGCTAGCAGCAGAGAATGTCCTGGGAGCAGGAGCTTCCAGGGCTGTGTGAGTAGAGGAGAAGCACAGTCTAGACCAGCACAAATCTGATGGGCTGGGCATCTCTTGTTGCTTGATCAGAGTGGGGGCTTGGCCTTGGGGACATTACCAGCTCTGCAGCTGGAGAGACAAGATGTTGAGGCCAGACCTGAATCTTTCCAGCTGCCTGGATGTGGTTGGGTGAGCAAGTCCAAAGAAGTGTCTGGCTCACCTGCCTTGCAGTACTGGATGCCCTGATACCAGAGGGATATGGAAGTTTTAGCTTTGTTGTGTGAATGATGACCTTGTGAACCTCCTTAAGCTGGTTCTCAGGCACTGAAAGCCCAGGTTAGCTGGTTCTCAGGCACTGAAAGCCCAGTTTAGCTGGTTCTCAGGCACTGAAAGCCCAGTTTAGCCCTTTGCCCAGGGCAGGGGGAGGCAGAGGTGAGAAGGGAATGCCTGATCTGCAGTGGAGAGAGAGGGGAGGGTGATCCTGTTGGGAACACTTCCACATCTTGCCTTCACAGCCAGGATCCTGCAGAGGGGAAACAGAACTTCCTGGTCCAAAGCTGGGAGCACTCCCAGCTCATCAGGGAGCAGTGGGGACAGGGAATGAAGGGATAGGGATGTTCTGGAAGGCAGCGTTCTCAGGCTGTTTCTAATTCTGCCATTTAATTAGTTGTTAAAATGAGTACTAAAAATATGATCGTTCTTGTGGAGCGTGGGGGAGGAATGGAATAGGGGAAGCCAGCAGAGAAGAGGGGAGGGGACAGGGTCCTGTGGCCTTGGCATCCCTCTCTTGTGACAGCTTTCTGCCCCCCTGTACTGGAATCCCATTTATTGCACCACATGGGAAGAGCACTGGGTTTCTGCAGGGAGGAGGGCTGGGCTGCCTGGTCCCAGGATGCCCTGTGCCCCTGGTGCTCAGCCCTTTTCCCTGTGGTTACTGCTGCAGGATGCATGCAGGGCTTTCACATCTCATTTACTTGTTTATGAACACTATTTTCTTTCTTTGTGCACATTCCTCCTTTCAGACCTTTGGGCAGGCAGCCCCCTGCCTTGCTCAGGCTTGGGTTTGGCTGTCGAGATGCCTTTTCTTTCTGTTCTCTCTTCTCTCATGCCCTGTTTTGATTGAAATGAAAAGCAGCTTTTCTTTTATGTGCCCACTGGGTTTCCCATCAATGGGATGCCCTTTGCTATCTATAGCATTTACTAGGGTGGTAATTGAGAGGGTGATGGCTTCCAGAAACCCAAGAGTTGACAGGACAGAACACGAAGGTCCCAGAAGGATTTTTCAGCCTCTGTGCCTTCTTGTCCGTCTCCAGGCAACTAAAGGGTCAAGAGCTGACTGATGGGATGCAAAGTCCTTTGCTCTCTTGTCTCACAACTAGGAAGAAAGGGAATGCAGCTACTTTGTGTGACCCATCCTTTGCCTCAAGCCCTGGACAGAAGATCCACACTGTGGGAAGGAAGAGCAATAAACATGAATTTTGAGCTAAGAAACGGTGCCACTTGACAGGTCAGTGGTGCCTCTCAGCCCTTCCATGGGCCACACACGCAGGGTGCTCCACAGAAGATGCCACCCTCATTTCTCCACCCCTTGTTGCAAGGGCTTGGGAGAATTGCTCAGGGAGTCTCTGAAGGTCCCTTCCCAGCCCCCAGCTCAGTGTTCACCCAGCATGGCTCCCCCATGGGAGTCACAGACCTGCTGGTGCCTTGCCAGGGACACTGTGATCTGAAGAAAACCCTCTCTTGGAAGGAATGCCCTGCACTCGAGGACATGAGTGCACGGAGCTGATCCAGGAGCACATTTCAAGCAGCCTGTGTGGCTGGAGACAGGATCACACTGTGGCCACCTGCCAGCTCTAACTTTGCTGGCAGGGCAGTGATCATCAGCAGAGATGCAGTAGCAGAGGCTCTGCCGTGAGGTAGCTGGCACAGTAAATCCTCCAGGGCCCTGCAAAGGAGGGAGCAAGCTGTGCTGGAGCCAACTATTCACCACACTGCCATCCAAGCTGTCTGGGTTAAAAGTAGTTGTGTAAAAACAGCCTCTTGAGGCATGGAGAGGTTGCCTGGAGTCAGCCTGGGCACATGCTGGGGTCTGCCTTTAGCACCCCTGTCTTGTTGATGCTTCCCAGCCCTTGCTCCTTCGCTGTAAGGCAGCATGGAAAAGTGGATGGAGTGTGAAAATGAGAAGAGAAAAAGGGGGGAAATGGCCAGTGAAAAACCTCAAAACAAGGAGAAAAATGAAGAGATTCCAAAGAAATTTTAATCTGGACAAAATAAAGGAGGCGAATAAAAGGAGGCCAGCAAAGCACATTTTTTTTGTTCTTGAGCACCTTCTGTGGACAGTTTCCTAGCAGATGTGGTACAGAGCCATCAGCACAGGGTGTGCATCTCAGGTCAGGGGCTGGAGATGCTGGCAGTGAGCAAAGGGAAGGCTGTGTTCCACCTGGCTTTTGTCAATATCCTTGATCCTTGTTCTTGCCATCACAGATGGGCTCACAGGAAAGGAAAAACTAGTTGCCCTGCAGCCACAGTTCAGCTTAGGGCAGGATGATCATGGGTCCTGTCCAGCTCCGTGCTGCTGCTCTCAGTATGAGGTGGCAGCTCTGGGGCAGTTTCTGGGGGACTTACCTGTGCCCATGCTCCAACATCTTTGACAGCTGAACCTGCACCAAACTGGATTGGAGACAAGCTTTGTGTCCCCTTGAGTCAGGGGTTGGGTACCCCAGTGAAGAGGAGTAGGTTGTGATGGTTTGTAAGGATCTTGTTGGGTTCATTTGCCCCTTGCTCACATGCAGACCCCTCTGAAGGGGAGGAAGAGATCTTCAGAAGCTATGTCTTGGGAAATCCCACTCTAAAATACACTAAATTTGGGTCAGGTTTGTGGCGGGAGCTTAGTGGATTTCAACAATACCTTGTGAGAATTTTAGTTTACCTCACAGAGTCTGGTTTGGAAGTTGAAGCAATAGGTCATGGGTGATTTCTCAGCAGGGGCTGGAGGTAGTGCACCTCAATCTTCACGTGGATTTTTGCTGAATCTGGCTTTAGTTGGCACAGCTGAGTGTGTTGGGACTTTGCTCAGCACCTCATTGTCCTCACCTGCCATGGGAGCTGGCCTGCCTTAGACACCTGTCTGGGCCAGGGAAGGACTTCTGTCCTCTGCTTCAAAAGATGATCCATGTAAAGGCACAGCATGGCTCGATTTGGTGTTCTGGCTCCAAACCTCCTTTGGAGATGTGTGATCCAAAGCAGACACTGAATTCCAGCTGTGCAAAAAGATGCAGAGGGAAACAGTAGCTGAAATGATGGAAGATGTTGAGGGGGGAATAGAGTGGGAGGAGGGGAAGAAAAACCACCCACCCTGCTCCAACCCAAGAGGGCAAAGGAGCCTCTTCCTATCCTATAAGAGGCTGAATATGTCCATCTTTGTGTGTCCATCTTTGGGTCTCCATCTGGCCCCTCATCTGTGGCCTGGAAGCACAATGAGAGGAGTTTTACCTCTCACAGGTGAGTAATGACAGATGCCCACTGTCCCTTTCTTGGAATGATGCTCTCTGTACTTGCAATTCCAGGTGGAGTTGTCCTCAACCCTGCTTACTACGGCATGCCTGGCCACACCAACACCATGATCCATGAAGTGGGGCACGTCCTGGGGCTCTACCACGTTTTCAAGGGAGTGAGCGAGCGGGAGTCTTGTGAGGATCCCTGCAGGGAGACCACTCCATCCATGGAGACAGGAGACCTCTGTGCTGACACTGCCCCCACCCCAAAGAATAAACTCTGTCGGGATCCAGACCCTACCAATGACACCTGTGGCCAGACACATTTCACAGGAACACCCTTCAACAACTACATGAGTTACACAGGTAACGAGTCATCCTTGCTGGGAGTCACAAGGGGTCACCTTCCTTAAAACTTGGGTTTACCTCCATCAGTAGTGCCTTACCTCACTCCCTAACCAACAGAGACCCTCCTGGTGTATTGGGATGGGTCAGGCAGTGCTTGCAGTAGCTGCTTAACCATTTTCTTCCCTCAGGCTATTTCTATCGATCCCTCTCTTCCTGCCAGTGGTGCTGGAGACATGCACCAAGGCTCCTCTTGTTTGTGCGTGCCTTTGTTCTTCAGTCCTGAAGCTATTAATATTATTATTAGTAACATCCTGAAGTACTATTATTATTATTATTATTATTATTATTATTATTATTATTATTATTATTATTATTATTATTATTATTATTATTATTATTATTATTATTATCTAACCTCCTGAACCCTTTTGGCGTGGTTCCCAAGGCATGCCGCGGGGGGGCTGGCGTTTCTCCTGCCATGCTTGGAGGAGCGAAGCCGGAGGAGCAGTTCATGCCCCGGGCTGACCCTCCTGCGGTGGCACTGCCCAGGTGCGGGTGCCGGGCGGGTGCGGGGACCTGGAGCCGCTGTGGCAGTGCCATCTTGTGGCTTTGGGGACACACGACACCAGAGAGCCCCGGCAGCACAGCCACCGCACGCTGGTGCCTCCCAGCCCTCCCTAGAAGTCCCTGAAAAAGTTTATCCAGGAGCAAAGGGCGCATGTTGGCGTGCCCTAACCCTCGGCCCGGCCTCTCTCGTCCCGCAGATGATGAGTGCACCAACAGCTTCACCCCCAACCAGGTGGCCCGCATGCACTGCTACCTGGACCTGGTGTACCAGCGCTGGGGACACAGCAGGAAGCCAGCACCCATCCCGATCCCCCCCATGGTCACCGGGCAGACTCAGCACTCCCTCAGCATCTACTGGCTGCCTCCCATCAGCGGCGTCCTCCACGAGAGGTGAGGCACTGTGCTCCTGGGCTTGCACAGGAAGGGACAAGGCATCTCTGCGGTGCCAGTCCCCTTCCCACCCTGCTGGTCTCCAGCAGAGCCCTCGGGCACCAGAGCCAGGCTGCTGCCATGGCCCCCTGGCAGATGGGCTCTCCTGCAAGCTTCCCGCTCTCGGGGTGCCGGGAGGGGAAGCCAAAGAGCATCAGCAGGCAAAGCCAGCCCTAAAACCCCAGAGTGCAATCAGGGAATGAAAAATGAGCTTCATTTAGCACTTATTGTATAAAGTAGCTATTTACCAGGAGGAAATGCAGCCTTGTGGTTAAGGCAGGGAGCTCGAACCACAAGAGCTGGGTTTCGTTCCCAGCGCTGTCATGGGCTCGCAGAGCAGCTAACTGGGGGTAAGTCAGGAAACTTTTCAAGCCAGAGAAATGATGCCAAGGAGCCAGAGCTGTTTGGCTGCTGAGGAGTGCACAGCCATGAGTGTTGGGTGGATGTCTGTCTTCTCCCCACTAAGGGAGCCACCAAGACCTGGATACACCACCAGTGTCTCTATTGAGCAGCCCCTCTTACTAATATATTTCAGTGTCCACCATGTTTTAGGTGGTGAGACTTTATTTTTAGGGGCCTTTTTTTGCTTATGGGATCATAAGCACGTACATAAAGAGCTTTTGAACTTGTTTTGAAGCTGCTTCATAAAGCTGTCTTTTATAATTAAAAGGAAAATGCTGTTTGATGGCAGCTGGGTCACTCTTGGGTCAGTGTTTGCTGACTTTTCAAAGAATGGGTGCTCTCCACAATGGCTCTTTTGCTCAGGAGTAACAATACATGCATGTCACCCCACAGACAGGAGAGGCTCAGAGTGCTGGGTAGCCTTGAGTCATCCAAATAAACTGCTTTGTTGGGGAAAGAAGTGATTTGGGAGCAGGAAAACATGGGTCTAGAACAGAGGCCCTTTTGAATCATCCCAAGTTGTCTCATAACTGTCTCAGGAGCTGGTCCATTGTGGCAGTCCTGAATCCCCTGAGAAGAACTGGTCAAGGAAAGTGGCTGAGGGCTGGGCCTTATAGTAGAAAAGTGCCTTTATCTTTTCTGGAGAGCATGGCAATTGATAATATTGTGACTGGTTTGTATTACAATAATGCTGAAAGCCAAACCCTGACCCTGGGTTTAGCAGAGAGTGCCTTATTTGCACCCACTCTAGTCCAGAGGCATTGCCCTGGGGTGTGTGGGGTCTGTTAGCTCTGACTGGCAGGGATGGGATCCATCCAAGACTACCTAGAGAGCATGGAGAAGAGGAGAGATTAAATCCAGCCTGTCCCATGGGCGCTCATATTTCCCTGTCTTGGAAGAAGCTGATTGCAAGCAGCATGGTTTACCCAGAGAGATTGAGACCTTAGCTCTGCTTATCCACCTCCCTGTCTGGTACCACCTGGACACACGTGTCTAGGGAGTTGCCTGTTCCTCCTGAGCCATGGCAGGGTGTGTGCTGTGCCAACAGGGAGCAGGACAGGCTGTGTGACAGCTGTGCTGAGGATGGCACCTTCCGGCAGTACGTGCACGAGGCCTCCTCCCCCCGCGTCTGCGACTCCTCTGGCTACTGGACTCCAGAAGAAGCAGAAGGTAAATGTCTCCTCTCTTTTCCTGTCTGGGAGTCCCCAGACAGAATCTTTCTGGTAGAAGAAAAAGAATTTTTTTTTTTTTTTTTTTTTTTTTTAGAGAAACAGTTGTCTTCCCTTTACAAGGGTTCTGTAGTGCAGGAAGGATTTCTTGGTGCCTAGGGAAAAACCTGGTGATGGCCAGATAGCTTTGGACAAACTGACTGGCACCCCAATATTACCCCAAATCATCAAATCATTGTCCAGGTGTTGTTGAAAGATACTGACCAAAGGGAAAAGCACTTAACTGAAATCAGTCTTAAAATACAGATCTTGGGACCTCATTCGAAACCTCAGGGACATTCACAGACTTTAATGCAGTCTTGTCCACAGGGAGCAAGAGGAGCTCTGTGCTGAGTCCCACTGAGTCTGTGCCAAGCCCTGGGCAGTCCATTCCTCCCTAGCCATGCCAATAGCAGCTGGGCATTACAGCTTCTCTTGTGCTGAGACCCAGATGTTGGTTTAGAGACCCACCTTGTGGGCACAGTGGCGACTTTCAGGGTCACACTGAGTTGCCATAGGAGGTGTTGGGCTTTTCTTGCTGCCTCAGCTCCTCCAAGAGCAGGGTAGAGGAGGCAGGAGACCAGGAGAGCTGATCCTGAGAGCTGTGTGAGGTGCATGTGCTGCTGCTGAACCATGCAGAGCCAGGGGACGTGGTTCTGTGTGTCTGTAGTTATCACAAGTGCTTGTTTGCTCTGATAAAAAGAGAGAGTTTATGTGTTTCAGAAACTTTTAGACTTGTCTTATATGGGTGAAGGCTTTGAATTGGTGCTGGGCCCTAAGAAATGCTTCCAGTGGCTAAGGAAGACAAAGGTATTTCTACTACAGAATGATAAATTCCACTGGGTCTGAAAGGCCAGCACTCCATTTCTCTTGCTGAGTGCTTATCCACCATGAGGGAAGGCAGGCTGGGGCTCTGAGGTTAGCCTGGGTACTGTCCTGGAGGATCTTCTGGAAAAACAGCCTGGAAAAGCACCAGGTCCTGCTTCCCTGCTTTGGACCTGGCCCCTTCCTGACTATGACCTGTCCTAGCATTTGCTTGTGCAGAGCTTCAGTCTCTACTCTGCTTGGAGCATTCAGGTGCCCTTGGCAAAGTTTCTACACCTGTGAGGCTACAGAGCAAACTTGACATTCCTCAGCTGTGTCTAGTCCTTAGGTCTCTGCGCTGTGTCCAGCTGTAGTGTGGATACCACTGTTCCCATTTGAGAGGGCTGTGAGTCACCAGGTCTGCTGAGCCTTGTGCATATGTGCAAGTACCCAGGAACTGGGAGACCAGTGGGGATTGTTGCTTTCCAGGGTGTTAGGGCAGGTGCCACCAGGTCTAGGGCATGTGGGTGTGCAGTTGCAGCCTACAGGAGGTGCTAAAGCAGGCTATAGGGTGTGGGTCTCCTGTGAAACCAGGTTTACACCATCTTCCTCCTTGTCCCAGGTCCTCCAGATGTGGATCAGCCCTGTGAGCCCAGCCTGCAGGCCTGGAGCCCAGAGCTGCACCTGTATGACATGAACATGACGGTGCCATGTCCCCAGCCACACGGCTGCATCCTGGAGCTGCGCTTCCTGCACCCCGTCTACCCCGACTCCCTCACCCTCTGGACCACCTACCTCTCCACAGGCTCTCCCAAGGCCCTGTCTGACATTGAAATCCTGACAGAGCAAGGGGACTCCATCCACCTGGGCCCCCTGGACACCTTCTGCGATATCCCCTTCACTGTGAAGCTCAATATCCCTAAAAAGATGTCTGGAGTTAAAATCTACACTTTTGACGAGAGGATGGAGATAGACACAGCCTTGCTGACCTCCAGGCCCCAGAGCTCCCTGTGCTCTGCCTGCAGACTGATCCAGTACCGGGTGCTCCGTGACCCCCCCTTTGCAGACGGGTCCCCTGCCACCCCCCTGCAGGGACACCGCCACTTCATGGACACGTGAGTCACAGGCTACTCTGTCTTGGGCTCAGGGGTGGCTGAGTCGGGTTTGATTACCTCCTTGTGTCTTCTCCCTTTGAATCCCTGGATGGTTTTGCTTCTGTGTTGTTTTTCCTGCTGTCCCCCTGCTCTGGGAATTGCTGCATCCAGTGCCATTGAGCAAGGGTGTGGCAGACCCACTGTGCTGGCACGACCCTTGTCCATGAGCCCAGGTTAACTAGAAGGAGCTTATTAAACCCAGAAACATTTTCCCCATCAATGCAACCCATAAAATTACATTTCCCCCATCAATACAACGAGTAAAATGATTACTCAAGCTAATTCCACTTCTCCCCATCTCAGACCCTTGGGAAATAATGACCTAAAAGAGGCTCTCTTTCCACAGGCTCTGCCTCTGGCAGAGTATGAAGACACATCAGACTGTGATACTGCATGGATATATACACGTGATGTCTATAGTTGTGGTGAGCAAATCTCAGTGCTGCAGATGTTGCTGCTCCCTCAAGTTCTCTCTGTCCCTGCAGGGAAGTCACTCCTGGGCAGGTGTACCACTACCAGGTGCAGGTGGTCTCTGGGACAACCTCAGGAGAAGCGTCCCCGCCGCTCGTCCATGTGCATGGAGCACCCTACTGTGGGGATGGGAAGGTGGCCACGTAAGTTGAAAAGCTTCTCAAGCTCTCAGCTGAGGTTCTTTAAGCTGTTAGGTCATCCTGCCCCAAAGGGAAGCAGCAGGTGGGTCCTCCATGCATGGGTACATGGCTGAAGCTGTTTTACAAAATCCCTCCAGCAGACTGAGCTGTAGAGCTTGTGTTTTGTAAAATGCCATGTGCATAGGAGATGGTCTGCATGAGGGGTCCAACCTGAACATCCTCTGTTCTTGACTTCAGAGCTTGGATTCTGGCCCATCTCAGCAAACTGTTGCAGAGTCCAGCCCAAAGCATCTGCCTTTGGAAGTGGGCAGCATAACTTTTTGCTCGGGGCCCTGCAGGAGCAGCTTCTGCAATGAGCACAGTCCTACATGTTGTCTTTAAAAAGCTGTTCCCTCTCTGCTCAGAAACCCCAAATAATGAGGGATGCACCATCTCTACACTGAGAGAGCTCAATGCTTCATCTGCTCTGCCTGGGAGATAATTATTTCAGATTTCCTTATTTGAGCTTTTTCAGACTTCAGCTTCCAGGATCCTCAGGATCACTTTCATTTGAAATCAGTTTTCTTAGCAGGGTAAGGAAAGGGAAAGGGAGAGGAACTTCTGTCTCTCCCTTCTCCTTCTCCAGCTCCCACTGAAACCCCAGCCCCATTTCAGAATCTCCTGCCTTCTCCAACAGTTGCTTTCTCCAGCAACAGGTCTTCCTGGTGCTTAGTTCTATACTTTTTCCATTCTCCCAGAGCTTTTGCTCAGGTTTTACAGCAAAGTCACAGTACAATCATGTCTGCTCCCAAATGCTGTGACTTCAACCTCTTTTTGTCCCCTGGCAAGGTGTTTTCTCTTCTCTGTCTAATTCCATGTGTGGATCTTCCTTTTGAACTGCTTCTGTGGAAATAGAACCAAGATAAGGGGTCCTCACTGATGACTGGGCAGGAGCACAGGGGTGGGTGTTGAGTCAAAGGTGGTAATAATACATCTGGCTGTTGCCCTCTTAGGAGCCTGGAGGAGGAATGTGATGATGGGGACTTGCTGGATGGAGATGGTTGTTCCAGGAAGTGTAAAAAGGAAAAAGGCTTCAACTGTGTTGGTGAGTCCAACTGGATTGAGACAGGTCCAAATGGATTGACTCCTTTTGAGGCAGGAGCCAAAACTGTGTGTTATTCACACTGCTCCTTAGAGCAGAGGGCCATGCACCTCATCACAGCAGAACCTGGATTTGCAGCTGGAGTGATCCATGGGTCTTGTGGTGGGAAAAACCCTAGGCTAATGAGACAGCAAATCTCTTATAATGAGAGAGGTGTGTGGCTGGAGCCTGGTTTGTAAGCAGCTCATCCCTGTTCTCCCTGCAGGAGAGCCAAGCCTGTGCTACGTTCACGATGGGGATGGTGTGTGTGAGCCCTTTGAGAGGACAAGCAGCATGCTGGACTGTGGTCCCCACACTCCTGAGGGATTTGTGGATCTGTGGGCAGTGAGAGCCTACTCCTCCCATCAGGATACAAAGTCCTGCCCTGCTTCCCTGGTCACTGGAGAGCCTGTTGTGAAGGTGAGTGAAGGCATGGATGAAAAAAATGACAAACTCTGTGCTGGGGAATACACAAAATCAGCTCTGGAAGCACTCATTGATTATTATCTTCCCAACCAGTGACTGAGTGGAAGACCTGGGCAGTTCTCACACTCCTGCATCAGTCCCTGAGTTCAGGAGCTGCAGTTCATGGAGAGGTGCTTCATCCTGGCAGGGAGCATCTCCCCCGGCCATCATTTCATTGAACAGTGGCCACCCCATCCCACCAGCCAAATGCTCAGCTTGGAGCGTGTGACTTGTCCCACTGTTGGCTTAAAAAAAATCCTGTCAGTCTAATACCTTATAAGGTCAGGGCCTGAAAGGATGAAATCACACACACATCAGCATCTGTACTGCTCCCAAGCCCTCTGATCTGAAGCCAAGGAAAAATCAATGGGAGAATTCCCATCTTTCATATGGGCTTTGGAGCAGAGCCTGGAGGGGATTTTGCCTGATTGGTGTTAACGTGGTGTGTATGTTCTTTCCTAGCAAGCTGAAGAAAGGCAAGAAATATGTAAAGAGATCACATTTAGCCCTTTACACATGTGTTTCTACTGGTTTGATAGGAAGAATGATCTTGAGACCTGCAGCATGATTAAACTGCCCAGATACACATGTCTGATGGGGTGCCTTGGGCTCAGGTGTCTATTCCTTCCCAATGACACCTGCATCTCCCAGGTTTTGTCTGCCAGGCCTGTGGGGATGTCTGGGATGCCACAGGGCATTGGATGGAACAGAAGAGTGTTATTCAGGCTAATGGATCACACCTTTGTATGTCGTGAGCCCAGCCAAAACCAGGATGCCATGGTCTCACCTACCAGCTCACAGCTTGGCTCATTGTTTGTTGCTCAGCCCCACAGACACCATGAGGTGCTTAAACAACACATTTACAGCACTCCAAAATGGCAAAAGTGGTCTCTGCATGTGTGTGGGCAGTGAGATGTCACTTAGGAAGCCACATCCTCACTGTCTTCATGCTAAGAGCCACCTTGGGGTCCTTCCCAGCACTTGTTCAATCTTCCTTGAAGTTTTGTAGATGCCGTTTTTCTCTCCTTTCCTTGCAACCTTCTGGGTTGAAATAAATCTCTCCTTTCAGGTATGTAAATCCCACCTTCATGAGGTGCCAAGGGACCTTTTGCAGGCTGCTTGGTTTCCCTGTGCTCCCAGCCAAGAGGATGCTCAGGACCCAAATGAGAAGATGCTTTTGGGTGACGAGGGAGTTTGGCTCAAGGTAAGTGAGGGTGTGTGGTCAGGCACAAAGGATTTGTTTGTCTTTACCCAGCTCTGGTGACAAAACCCATCCTTTCCTGTCCTGTAGGAGCTAGAGCAGCCTCTAAAACTACTCATGTAGTACTCCATATGCTACTGCACTCTTTGTAAATCCCAAAATACCTGTGTCTGGATCTGTCCTAGTTGCCCCATTCCCACTGTGAGCAGCAAACCCATCCTGGGGCAGATTGCCAGGAGAAGGACTGTGCATGAAACCAAAATACCACAGAAATGCCTGGAGGCTGAGAAACAGCTTGCTCCTGACTCTCCCCTGCAGTCAAGCTGTGCTTTAACACCCCTAAAGAGCAGGCACAGGCTGTGTTTAAAGTCTGGGTTGCCTTTGTTCCAGCAGCAGAGGGCAGCTGGATATCTTCTGCCATCCTGAGGGGTCCTGAGCACTCCAAGCCCACAGCAACCAGGTCCTTCTGATGGCTCCAGAGCGAGGATGGCACTTCTGTACCTCAGGATGTTGGTCCTGCAGCCCAACAGGGGCTTGGGGGCTGCCCCTGGGAGGGTCCAACCCCTCTGTCCCAGCAGGTAGAGGAGAGGGACAGAGCAGGGCTGAGGGTTGGGCCACTGGGATTTTTACAGCGTTGGGTTCCTGACCACAGGCACAATTTAGAGGTTTTGTGGCTGCTGCCTGGTGTTGCTGGAAAGCCAGGCTCTGGCATGCTGCTCCCTCTGCACTCTGAGGGGCAGCTCGCCCTGTTTTGCTCGAGGTTCTCTAGAGAAGGCCTCTTCCCCCAGATGCTCAGACAACTCAGTGATTCATCAAACCTCAGTCAACAAACATGGGTACTGCTCTGAGGTCCTCTGTCTCTCCAAAACAACTTCCTTTAGCCTTCGAATTTTCCCTCTCTTCCTTGTCTGTGTGCTCACAACCCAGTTTGTGGCTTCAGTCCCTGGCCATGACAAACGTGCCTCCTTTCCTCCTGTGCTGAGGAGAAAGCAGTAATCCTCCCCCTTGGCCTTACCTAGATGAAAGCTTGCTCTCCACTTCTCAGCAGGGGTTAAAACATGTTACAGTTTTATAGGAGCTTGTGGTCAGTCCTCTTCCTCTATGGATGTTTATACTAAAGACTTTCATTACTGGTTCTCTGTGCTCTCTCTAGGAGTGCTATTATTTTCCGCCCATAAAATTATTTATGGACTAGTAATAAATATGCCCTTTTTTCCTTTTTTTTTTTTTTTTTTAAGAGTTGGCCTGATTGGTAACATATTGGGTTAGGAAAGATGGCTTTTTGTTGACAATTTGCCTAGCACAGCTGCCTGCCCAGACAGGAGTGGTGCTGTTGGTGCACATGTGTACCTATGTGCACGGGGTGTTTGGTGTCCACCAGCTCCCAGGGCCATTTTAAAGCTGTTGCACCTGTGTTTCCTGGGTTAGAGCTGCACCACAAAACTCATCAGATGGTAGGAATCACTTCCTACAGTGTTTCTGATGAGGTGGCACCAAGGAACAAGAGGAAGGGCTGGGTCAAAGGGTCATGGAATGGTTAGGGTTGGAAAGCAGATTAAATGCCCTCTAGTTCAAACCCACTGCCATGAGCAGAGACATCTTCCTCGAGACCAGGTGGCTCAGAGCCCCATCAGATCTTGAGTGTTTCCAGGGATCCACAACTGCTCTGGAAAGCCAGTGCCAGTGTTTTACTGTGCTCACTGTCATGCTGTAATAAAGCCAGAGGTATGTGTGTCTGTGCCACTGCACATAGCATCTGCCATGCCCCTTGGGTCTGTCTGCACATGAGAATTCTAACACTTTGCAGATCTCCAGCCATGCTTTGTTCTCAGTTTTTAATACACCTGATGAGGAAAGACATCAAAATCACTTGTAAGCAAGTCAGGATGTGTAATGCAGGAAATTAAATAAGAAGCAGGGAGAGGGAGGGAGAAAAATTAAGAAGATAGCCTGCTGTGGCCAAGCACGTAATATGTATTGGAAAGAATTGGGATGTTAATCAAGGCAGCTGCTATTGGCCTAACTTGGGGCCAGCACCTTTGACCCTCATGCAGATGCACTGTAGGAAGGGAAAGACTGAACTCTTCACCTCAGGATGTGTAGTCCAGGGAAAGCCTCACCTGACTTTTCCAGCTACCTCTCCTCCCCTGAGGAACCACACTTGGAGGTTGGGTTCAAATCCTCCAGGTCCCTGGGACTTCACAGCTCTGTCCTGGGGGGCTCCTTGTCTGTGAGCACTGCTGGCTCTTCTCTCTTTCTTTTCCTGCCTTCTTGCTTTCCTGTTTCTTTTCCTTCTTCCCCCACTTACCTCACTGGGAAGACAGTGGGGATATACCAAATAAAAACATTGGAGCCCTCTGGTCCACTCCTTGCAGCCAGGCAGCTCTGTAAACCTGCAAGCCCTGTTGAAGGGAGCAAGGAGACACCAGTGGGGCCTTGCTCGTGGGGCTTTTGCTGATGAGCACCTCCCTGCAGGGTGGGAGCCCCGGGCTGAAACCCAAGGTTTTCTCCTGTTCCTGTGTGTGAACAATGCCTGACGTGGCACGAACCACCCTGAGGCAAGGATGCCATCACAGGTTGCGTGGTTGTCCCCTCCATTCCCACAGTCTGCTCCTTGGGCTGTGCCTGGCCAGCCAGGACTTGTCTTCTTTCCAAATACACCTTTGCCTCGAATTTCTGAGCTTCCTCCACGCCAGCATTCCACAAAAACACTGTATCGGGAGGATCTCGATCAAAACACATCTCAGCACTAGTGGGGTGGGGGAGAAAAACATTTCTGTCCTCTTCCAAAGAACATCTGCTCTGCCATGATTGATGCCATGTGTTTCCCAGCTACTTCCAGCTGCCTTCAGGGTTGTAGACAAGTTGTTGTAGCAAGTTGCTGGCTCTCCTAGCAGGCAGGGCTTCTTCCCATGAATCTTTCCACGTGTTGGCTGGTGGACAGTTTGCTGTTGCAGTGGCTACTGGGGGCATTCTTTGGGCTTGTTTTGATTTTTGTCTTTTTTTGAGGGCTTTTTTTATTGGAAATATTTTGGTGGCAAGGCTGGTAGCTGTTTTGCCTGGGTGTCTCACTTACCTGGCCAGATCTGTGTGGGCTGGGAGTCCAAGCCTGGTGAAGGGGGAGCAGGAAAGAGCTTATCCAGGTCTTGCTCAATGTGGATGCTCTGAAGATGCTATAAATTTAGGTCAAGGTGGGGCTGAATATGTGAGGAGAGGGCTAGTAAAAGGAAGAAAGGAAATTCAGAGGGAAAGGACTGTTTTGGCTCCCTTCCTTCCTCCTCCCCACCTTTGCAGCCCTGCAAGATCTCTGACCCCTTATCCCTACTTCTGCTGTCCCTCTTCCTCTCTCTTGCCTGTATGGGCTCTGAGAAGCTGTATTTGCTGTGCCTGCTCTAAGAGTGTCTCCTGCCCTCTCTCTTAGGTTTGCTTTGAGAGACCTGCAGTGCCCACGTCTCTCCTGCTCTTCCTGGCCTCCTCTGGCTCTGTCCCAGGCCAGCAGCCCAAGCCGGTGGTTGCCGTGCAGCTGACTGACACTGATGGACAGAACAGCTCTTTGGGTGAGAACCTCTGGGGTGACACCAACGGGGACACCAGAGCCACCACCACCACAGCTGGGGCCTCTCACTGCTGTTCCCTGCCTTCCAAGCTGGTCTGTAGGTGTGTGGGGAGAGCAGATACCTGTAAACCCTGGAGCTGGCCTAGTCACTTCTCTCTTTTCCTTGTCTCACAGGGACGTACGAGCTGTCATGTCAGCACAACCCCCTCATCATCAACGTGACCCACAGCCAGGAGGACCCACTCCCCCAGGTTGCTTCAGTGCTTTTCAACTTCTCCTCTCCCCTTGTGGGCATTGCAGCCGTGGCCTTGAGGACCTTGGCTCAGCCTGGCTCCTCTGAGCCCCTCAGCACCTGCCTCCTGCAGCAACAGGAGGGATGTGACCATCAGTGCTACAGGTAGGGATGGTCTCCTCAGGGCACCCAGGGTTCCTGCTCTCCTCTGGGAATTTGTGTTTGAGTTCTGGAGTGTTTATCTTCCTATTGAGTGCTTTGTGACTATCCTCAGATGGATTTTGAGGTATTTTTGGAAGATCTGCTGTGTTGAGTCTTGATTTGCTTATCTTGCTGGAGGGAGCAGGAAGGCAGAAACCAGATTTTGTGCATGGCCTGTGCATCTGTAGAAAACACTGAGAAAGGACTGATTCCTGGTGGGAAGACCAAGAGAAGTTTTAAAATGGCTCTGAAGTTATCACTGGGAAGCTGAAGCTTCTTCAGCATTTACAAGCTCCACCTCCATCCATTCTGGTCTTCCCTGTGCTGTTAAGGTGGGGATGGAGCTCTCCTCATCCTCTCTGTTCTCACTCCTGCTCCATCCAGGCCCCTCACAGAGTCTCACACTGCCCTGCTGAACATGGTGATAATGCCAACAGAGGCCTCAGCACTTTAAATCTGCCAAGTCTGGCTTTGCTTTCAGTTCCCAGGCTCCCTGAAGCTACACACATGTGCTGATCCAGGGCTCCAGTTCAGCCAGTTATTCAAACCACATCACTGGGAATGCTGATTTTTGAGTTGAGCTTTGCTGGAGCTTTGGGGTTCTTCAGCACAGAAGGGTTTTGTCTAGGGTCATCCCATCACTGTTCTTGTCATGTTCCTTCTCCTGATGGCCTGGATGGGTGAACATCCCTGACAGCAAATGAGAGTATGTGTTTCTCTTAAAGCCTGTAGGATTGTGGTACAGTTGATTTATGTAGAATTCTGGAAGCCATGAATATCCTGAAGTTGCTTTTTCCTTTTTTTTTTTTTTAAGTGCATGTGTGATTTATACAGAAACATAAATCTTAGTGAGTCAGTATATAAATATTATTCTCAAGCTTACATTAAAAGATCAGTGTTCACCTGAAATGCAGCGTGTTTCCTCCTGGTAGCTGTTACAGCAATGTACCCACATGCTTCTAAGACCGTGGCCAACTGATGTGGTTTTTCAATTACATTTTCTCATCCCTTAAAATAATCTTGCATTCTTGTTGCTTGAGAGCTTTCCCCTTCCCCTGAGAAGTGACTGCAAGGAAGAAAAGACTCACTGGACACAGCTGAGCATTGACTGGGGATGAGGAGATCCCCATATAGGGGCAAATAGAGAGGAAAATAGATGTTTTCCTCATAAAGGTTGCATTATAGCTGAAGCATAAGGCAGTTCCTGTATTGCCAAGGCACACCAAGCTTTTCCAGGGGCACAGCAGGATCCTCATGTCTCCTCTCCTCTTGTTGCCCTCCCCTAGGCTCCCATGGCCTTGACTTCACATCAATATGCTCAGTTGCAGGTTATGTGTGTGCCCTTAGCAAATACTCAAAGTAAATCAGATTCCCAAAGTCTTCAGAGTAGAAAATTCTACTTAGAGTATTGCTCTTCAGAGTTAAAGTCTTGAATATTCAGGGTGGGGGGGTTAGGCTTACAGCCTTGAAGAGCCACGCTAACAATAAAGGATCTTCATCTGTTAAGTCAGAAAACATTCAAGTATGCCCCCTTTATTTTTCAAATCTATTCTATCTCCAAAAGTAATGCATTGCAGTATTTTCAAAGGTTAACAATTCATTTCATGTAAGGTAGGTGGATTCTGGCGGTGGGCAGGGGGGAGAAATCCCCTATAAAAATCCAGGAATAGAAAAATCTTCATAGGCTGAGAGACATTTGACTGTGAAAGAGCTCAGAACATGGATGTTCCTCCAGCAGAGAGCTGAACTGACCGTGTGCACGCAGCAGCCTCATGTACACAGTACGTGCGGGCGAGGGCTTTCCCAAAATAACCTGAGAAAGGACAGTAACAAAAGCAACAAAGAAATGAGATTTCCTGCCTTCAGCCTAGAAATGCTCACTGCCAAAATAATAAATATATGACAGGTTGGTATTTCTGTAGCATCTTTCATCTTGAAGGATCTTGCAGTGCTTTGCAAGCTGGGGAAAACATAGAGATGGTGTTTATGCTGATGAAATGGCAGCTTTCTCCAGGCCAGGGTGCAACAGGTGTGTGCCTCTAGAAAAGTACACGCTTGTTTTGAAGAAAGTGTCACCTTTTGAGGTGCTGAAGGTTGGCAGAGCACTTGCAGAGCAAAGCAGTGCAGTGTCCTCACTGCCATCCCCAGGAGCCCCTCTGTGCTGTCTCTGCCAGCAGATCAGGGTTTGTCTGTGCATTCTGCTCCCAGTCACAACCTTATGAGGTCGAGCAGAAATGAGACTTGTAACACACTTCCACCCAGGAGACCCAAAGCTTATGGCTTTCATCCTTTTCTTTGCATTTTTAAACTGAGCCACAGTCCCTCATGTTTAACTTGGTACACTGAACCAGGGGAACATTTTTCATTTCCTCTGTTATGTGTATTTTTAGCTTGCTTTTATTTTCATTGTGTTTTATTTTATGTTCACGTATGCTGGGAAATGCCTGGGTGGGTTCACAGGAAAGGTGCTACAATAGGTGATCTGCTTTGTGTTTGTATTTCCTGTGTGCAGGCTCTCCTCTGCTTCCCCAAAAGTGAGAAAGTGGGTGTAAGGCATCAAGGGGAGTCAGGTTTGGATTCCTTTAGTATGAAAAATCAAGGTGAGAGAGAAAAAATTAGATGGAGGAGGGAATTGTTTACATATTTTCAACTTACAAACTATTCAGCAGAGAGGGCTGTTTCCCAAACAGGTTTTGTTTGGTTTGTTTTCTTTCTTCCAGGCACCAAATTTATGCAGGGTCAATTTATGGGCTGCATGTGTGATGGCATGAAGATTTATGGGCACCCTGGTAGACATGCTGGTGTCTTATTTCACAGAAATGTAGAATAGTTTGGGTTGGAAGGGACCATAAAATCCTGATTCTTGGCCTCTGGCTTAGGGTGCCCCATGGATGGAATCCCTGTCTCTGGAGGGATTTCAAATGCATAAATGTGGCACTTGGGGATATGGGGTAGTGGTGGCCTTGGCACTGCTGGATTAATGGCTGGACTTAATTTTACAGGGCTTCTCCAACCTAAATAATTCTGTGTTTCCAGGGTCCTGTTAACCACATTTCCTGGGAAATGGGCTCGCCTCTGCCTTTTGAGACTTCTAGAGGCGCTTCTCCTCCAGCATCCTCCAGGCCTGTTGACCTCTGGCACATCTCTTGTGGAGCCCTGACTGGCTGATGGGCAGTGGTGGCCAAGACTGTGCTGTAGAATATGTTATTAATGTTAATTTAAATTAAAATTTAAATTTATGTCCAGCTGGAAGGTGTCACAGGTAACCCTTGGAGGGCCAGACACCATTTCATGGACTGCCCCACTCCATTTGTTCTCTTCAGTTTAATAAGGTTCTTGAGATTAGTGCTCTATATGTGGGCTTTTTTGGGAATGCTCAAGATGTCTTCTGCCTTTCCCTGAGAATAGCCAGGGGAAAAAATATCTCCCAGCACAGGTTTTTCACCAGTTAGATCTTGAGTCACACACAGTAACTGAACAGCTTTCAGACAGGGTGTGTGGTGTCACCTCACAGATACATCGAGGGAACGTGAGTTCCAACACAGATCAGTTGAGTTCCCATGTCCAGTGAGGAAGGGAGCAATCACTGGGACACCCCAAGTTTGCCAGCAGAGCCCTTGGTTTTCTGCAGCAGCCAATTTCCCCATTCTGCCCTGCCCTTCCTGATGTCATACACAGGCACAGGGATTTTTCACAGGCGCTGGATTAAATGCATCCTTCAGAAGGTTCTCTTATCTCCTTTCACAAGCTGCAGGAGGTGATGAGCACACCATCACCCCTGCTGAGCTATTCTCATATCCAGTAACCCTCTCTGCTGAGAAGGTGCCTCTGATTTCAAGATGAAAGTTGTTGCTTTTGCTCCATCCTTGTCAGAAAGGTCTGATTGCCTCCTGCCAGCAGACAGACAACTTTTCTGTGTCTATGTGTCTGTACAGAGATGTCAGATCCCCTCACTATCTCCTCTCTGTCATGATAAATATTTTTTCCTCCTTAAATCTTACAGCATAAGTCTTGCAGCCCAGCTATGGCTTCTGCTTCCAGCTCCCTTTTGAAATCCTTCTGCTATTTTTATGTCTTTCATGGTGATGGATGTGGCTCAGAAATTAATTCCTCTGGACAAGATGAGAAAATGAGGTGGAGCGTGGTCCTGTGGAGATGAGATATGGATAAAGATGTTCTTTGGGTACAGTCTGTCCTGGCTGAGGTTGGGAAGGTGACTACACCAAACCTGACATCCCATTCAACCTCATTTTCCATGCAACTATTTTGGTGCAGTGAACAACAACAAAAAAAACATGGAGAGGAACTGTCTGGAAATACATTATGTGCTCTTGCTTCTTTTTTTCCCTTTTCCACTATGGCTATGGAGGGGCCAACAGGTCATTTGATGTCTTGCTGGTACCTTTTCTCTGTCTCTGAGGTGGATGACAGCAGATGACTCACAGGGATGGTACTTTTTGCCAAGTTTCTTTTGGAGTCACGTACAGAAGCAAACACCTTTTCTTGAGATGGCAACCTCAGTGCAGATTGTGATCAAGAAGCATCACCACCGTTGGGTCTGTACACGCAGCCTGCTGCCACAAGGATGGTTGCCATCAGATTTACTGGAAAAGTGAGACCTTTCACCTTGCCTGAAGGGAGACATTCCCAAGTATTTCCAAAACACCTTTTCTCATTTCCTAGCTATTCTCTTCTGCTAGACCGCATTGGGGTAAACACCTTTTTATCTCTCTGATGTTGAGTGCTGCAATCCAGACTCCACCAGAGTATGTGCAGTGATGACTTCTAACTTCGGGAGATTTGGCCAAAGCCTGTACTTTTCTGTCAACATCTCCTATAACCCCCTCTCCCAAAAATTTGCACCATGAGAAGAACTTAGAAGTTTCCGCTGTTAAGAGCTGGAGCTTGATGATAAGGGATGTTTCAGCAGCAATCTTGGGGTTGAAAGCCTGGGTAGACACTACAGCAATGTATAGATGATTTATTATACTCAGACAGCTGCACTGCTTTTGACTTGGCTTAGTTTGATGTGGGTAAATCCATCAGTATTTTCTGTGTTGCATTAAGTAGTTGCAGTAAAACATGAAATTTCAGCTTTTTGGAATTTGGGATTTGTCACAACAAAGTAGTGTTACCATACTTACTTTGCCACCACTGACTTCACATGCTCTGTTGCTGGTAGTGGCTGCCTGCTTTTGTTCTGAAGGATGAAGGATCCCAAAGGAAAAGTTTTGCTCCAGTTTATAGAATTGTTCCCATTTCAGAACAAAGCTCTTACCATTCTGGAGCATTTAGGGCCATCACTAGGCAGAATTTCACAGATTTCCAGACCTGAAACTTTCTTTGATGTATAAGTTATGGAACTTGGTGAGCCCAGAGCATCGTGCAGGCTTGTGCTGACATGAAATAAGTTAGGAGAAAAACCTTGGTATTTTGTAAAAATGTTGTTGACAAATCGTTAGTTTGAGCTTCAAAAGATGCTGGGATAGAAGTGGAAATTTTTTTTTGATGTCTCGGGCAGAAAAAAAGTAAAAAATATTGGCTTGTCCCACATCTTATATGGCCTGAATCAGAAATGGGCAGAAGTCAGGAGTTTGCAGCTGTGATACAGGAATTTCATTTATCATCAAAAGCAGAAAGAGCTCCTTCATGCTGAGATCAGAACTGGGCTAACTGCACCATTTCCTTGTCCAGCCTTTGTTAGGGTGCTCCAGGGCCTGGGAGCTGTGATTTATTCCACCACTTTACCCCAGCCCTGGCATAGCATGTGGATCATGATGGGGCCAGGTCACAGGGCTCTTTTCTCTTTTGACCTGCACTTGTCCATCATCAGGCTCAGAAGTGTCCTGGCCCCAAGTACAGCAGGGATAGCAGTGATGGTGCTGATAAAAAGGAAGCAATCAAGGCAAAGTTTGTTGGTAGGGTTGGTATATATTTTTTAAAGATTGTTGACATATTTGAGAAAATCAGCATTCAGTGATGTGAGCTCCTTTTCAGGTCTGGAATAGCAGCACCAGACTTCAAAGCAAGGTGTAGGATGAGCACAGCTTCTCAGAACTTGAGCTGATTGGGCTCAGATCATTTCCAAAATAAAATCTGGTGGGTATTTGTAGGTTTAGGTGTGTTGTTAAATACAGAGAAAACAGTGCTAAGTTAGTCATCTTTGGGGGCAAAGAGAAAGGTCATTATTCTAACTCAGACTTTTCTATTATTTCTAGAATATGTCTATATGCACATATGGAAAGTGTGCATGAGTGTGTATATATATATATGTGATGTACATAGAAATATTTTGTTGTTATGAGCTGTAGTTATCAATCTCTTATGCATAACTACCCTATATAACATTCTGTATTTACAATCCTTAAGAAACTTGCTGATATCTTGATCTACTTTGTACCGCATTGCTGGTTGCATTTCTGAACTGGTGGAAAACCAAAGTGTCCCCAGTAGCGCTCAAAAGGATTAGCACTCCATTTAATTTTTATTTAATAACAGCATTGTCCCAGCTGCCAAGGCTGCCCCAGACAACGTGCTGTCTTTCCATCAGCACCAGCAGGGCTGCTCCAGCCAAGCACTTGGCCTGGATGCATCTGGAAGGTGCCAGGGCACACCCTGGCACATCACCAGTGTTGTGATGGGCACATGCTCCAAAACTCAACGCCCTGACCATCAGCTGTGAGGGTGGGGAGGCCCTGGCACTGCCTGCCCATAGAAGCTGTGGCTGCCCCGTTCCTTGAAGTGTTCCAGGCCAGTTTGGGAGGGGGCTTGGAGCAGCCTGGTCTAGTGGAAAGGTGCATCTCCATGTTGTGCCCATGACTGGCGAGGAAGGAGATGGTAGGAGAAGCAAGGCTGGAAAGAGAACGTGTGTCCAGAGGCGAACACACAAGGAAGTTTAGGACAGTGGTTCCATCACTGGGGATGGGAGCAAGTATGAGCCAGGGGCACAGGCAGGGAGCAGAGCAACTGCCCAGAGAAGGTGACTGCGGGAGGGGAGGGGAGAGGGCTACAATTGGTAACAGATGCCCTCAGAAGCTAATGACCTGACAAATGCTGCACTCATAAAACAAATTCTTTAAAAAGGAAGCAAATGGAAATATAAGCTAGTGAAAGAATTTGCAGCAGCTGCCCTGAAACCATTTCTCACTTCATAAACAGGTCTGCATTGAAAAAACAGCCCCTTTCTTCTTGTTCTCCTTTGTGGTCCCCTCCTGTGCCCACCGGCTCTTTCAGGGCTGTGGCCTGCAGGTTTCCACCATGCCTTTGGCTCGGTGGACTTGTCCAGAGTCAACAGCACATTGCGTTCCCTTAACGTCTGCGTCGGCACCGATCTGGGCTTTTTTGGGGTTTGTTGTTTTTTTGTTTTTTGTGTGCATGTCTTTTGTGGTATTTCTAGCTCTGTGCATCCTTGGCTGGAAATGTTGAGTAAAGGCTGGAGGCAGAGGCCTCTGCCTCGCTGGGAGAAAGGCAGTGCCTGAAAACAGCAGCAGCCCTGTGCCAAGCAGGGAGCAGAGGAGAGCGAGGCATTCAGGTACAGCTCCCTCCCTTCTCTCCCCAGTTACTGCCTGGAGTGCAGCACCTCTGCCTCTGGCTGAGGAGGGCAGGCTGAGATCAGGTGCTGCACCTATATCACTTGGTAATAGATAAAGCCAGACTGGTGGATAACCAGGGCATGGGAGCTGTTGTACTGCTCTATGTCTTTTCCTAATTCCATCTCAGGTAATTAATCAATGGGCTGCATTTCACTGATGGAGATCACAACCCTTTGACCCACACTGGTTCTCATTATGGAATTGTGATGCTTAAATAATCAGTATCTAATGACTGCTCCTCAGTGGGAAGCTGCTGAAGTGAGGAGGCAGTGTGGGTGATGCATTGCAAACTAAGGGATGGACGATGCATTTCAAACTTTCCTGGCACCTCCTGTAACTTGCAGCAGTGCTGAGGGGAAGGTTATTCCTCCCTTTAGCTACAGCTCACCTTGGTAGCCACAGCTGAGGCTGTAGAGCTGGACAGGTGTGTGTTGAGATGGTGCTGATCCCAAAGAGCCTGGCATGCACAGGTTTGGGGTGCTGTGCTGGCCTGTGGGAAGAGCAGAGGTGCTGAAGGCCATCAGAGCAGAGGGGAAAGGTGACAGGAGTGGGTCTGGGGAGCCAGCTGTATATCTAACTTCTCCCTTCCACCACAGGCTGTGGTGTAGCTGTATGGATGTGAAGGGGGACTGCGCAGGATCTGAAGAACATCTCATGGATTATCCCCTAATATTTGCAGAGGTTTCTTCTTAGCTTTCCTTGCAGTTGGAGAATCATCTGTGGATTCTCCAGTGTCCTATACAGAGTTTGACATACCTGATTCTAAAGGTATGCAAAGGTATTCCTTCTGCCTTCCCTATCCTTGTCACCTCCCTCCTTTTGTTCTCTTGGTCTAACTGCAGTGAGCTCCCCTGTGGTGCTGGGCTGTGTGCACACTCTGGAGATATAAGCTAGTGAAAGAATTTGCAGCGGCTGCCCTGAATCCTGTGTGGCACAAATTTTGGAATATTGTTGAGCTGTGCTTCCTCTCATCCGCTTGAAAGAGCACGGTGGCGGTTGGTGGGAAGGTGTGGGCTGGGGTTGGGATCAAGTCTCTGGCATCACTGTCAGGAGACTTCAAGCCTGGGAGAAGCTGTGAAGGATAGGTGAGCATCTCTAGGCCTCTGTGACCTGCTGAGCATTCACTCCACACAAGTGCCACCTGGAGAGAGCCCTTCCTTGCTATACTAGTCCTGGGACCCCTGGTTGATCCCTTGTCTGTTCTCCTCCACAGCTGTGCCCACGGTGCCTGTGTGGGATCAGGAACCTGCACGCAGCCACTGCTTGCTCACGCTGCCACCCTCAACTGCAGCTCAGATGGCCCAGGGCACATGGTGTGTGCTGTCTCCTGTGAAAAGGGATTTGTCCTCCACTCCAGTGGTGGGAAGAGGCTGGGCTCCACGCAGGTGAGTGGCCGCAGGATGGCCCATGGGACCAAGACTTAGATAAAAAAGATTTAACCACCCTGAGGTGGTTGGAGAGAGCACAGAACACTTCGTTCCTCCAGCCCCAGCCCTTTTGCTGCTTTCCCAACTCATCCCAGCTCAATGAAACTCCAGTTCTGGATCCCTGTGCTCATGGCTGGTGTTTCTGCTCTGGAGATCCCTCTCTTTCCCTTGCTGCAGTGCTAGTTCTCCTAGTCCAGTGTTGTCTGCAGAGCACAGCTCTGCCAGGCTGAAAGGTGCTGCAGGGCATGTCCCAAGTCAAGGTGATGCACTCTAGCAGGAGAGGTGGATATTTCTGCTCTCCAGATGGGCGTTGCTTGGAGGGTTAAACATCCCTGGGATGTTTTCTCTCTTAAAGCTGAAGTTAGTGGCTCAGGAAAAAATGAAGTCATGGCAGAGCAACTATATTTAGAGGCAGCTGAGAGCATGGAGAGCTTTTCTTCCTTTGTGTTGTGTTGCAATAATGGCACAGAGGTCACCGTGAAAGAGTTTGTCCCACTTTCCAGAGGGTTGGGGGTTACCTCATAAAAGCCAGGAGCCAGCACAGCTCTTAGCTATTTACTGAGGAGACCTGGGATGATGTGTCCTTGGGAACTGAGCTGCCTTGGTCCAGGCACTCACCTTGGCAGGGGGGTAGGCACACAGTGTCCTGTCCTTGGGCAGTTTCTGGAGGGGGGAACAGGAGTCTCTGGGGCTGAGCTGGTCTTACATGCCAGACTGAGTGAGGGCATGAACTTGCTTGGGGCAGACAGACAAAAGTGAGTTGGGCTGTGTCAGGAAGGTGACATTTCCTTTCCTTGGAGATCTGCTTATGACACCTGGCAGGCAGGTTCCCTGTGCTGCAGTGTTGGCCAGAGGAGAGGTGGACACTGGGAAGTGCAGTAGGGCAGCTGGAGGTGCACTGCTCATCACTGGGAGTTGTTAATTACATGGCCACTGGGTCTGTGGGCCAAGGGCCTGCCCAGGGAAAACAAAATGTTCCCATTCTCCGAAATGAAACTGCACAGAATGAATCTGCCTGGGGTGACAGCTTTCCTGTGTCTGGCAGTGAGATGGGAAACTTCTGAACAGTTTTACCAAGTGGCTGTCACAGCAGAGGGCAACTTGCAAGGGCCTTGCCCTGAGCCCTCCAGTGGTATTGCAGTGATGTCTGGCTTGTAACCCTATTTAGGCAAATGCACACAGCTCTACTCCTGAGCTCCTCTCCAGCTCGTTCAGATACACTTGGGAGATCCAGACTCAAATTTAGTGATGTCCTTCAGCGCCACCACAGCCAGGTTCAACCAAAACGTGCTGGTTGCAATGATAGGTCATATGTTCAGCTGCACCAGCAGTGTGACTGTACCATCCATGAAGGGACATCAGGAACATTGGTCTGTAGCCCCTGGCTGAGGGCTGCTGGGCTGGGATTTGCAGTTTGGGAATGGAAATCATAGAACAGTAGGGGTTGGAAGGGACCTTTAACAAATCACTTAGTCCAACCCCCCCTGTTGTGGCTAGGAACACCTTCCACTAAACCAGGTTGCTCATAGCAAACCATCATCCACCACTCAATTTTGATGAAGTCTGTAGCACGTGTTGACCATATTTAGTGGTGGGACCATGGTGGTTTTTGATCTTGGGCAGTTCTGAGTAAGAAGGGCTGTACAATTAGGATTTGTAAATGAGGTTATATGATTTCATTGGGGTCTGTGGGGTGAGGCATGAGGGAATTGGTACATTTAGGGAAAAACAATCAACAGAAGAGCTCTCTGACAACAGTTGAAGTAAAACTTGATCTTTTAGGGGAGGAAATTGCAGCACATCCAGCTAGAAATAGCTTAGCTCAAGAGGTTTCAGTGAATCTTGAAGGGACTTTCCTTTTATCCCTAATGGGGGCTGGTACCACCCAGACAATGTAGCATGCACAGTGCCTGGATTGTTACCCCAAGGCACATTTCCTGCTCTCACACCCCATGCATCTCCCTGTGAACTGGTCAGGGCTTTGTGATTCGCTGTCCAGAGTGGGGAGAAAGGTGGAGGAAAAATGTTGGAGCGCTCTCCTCATCCTGAACCCTGATTGGACCTTTCTGCTGTGGTGGCACAGCATAGATCAAAGCTCTCCTCAGGAGTCTGATGGAGCTTTGCTTTTTCTGCAGCAGGAGGTGTTGCTGACGTGCAGTTGGGGACAGTGGGACAGATCTGTGACTTGTGACCCTGTTGACTGCCGTGTCCCTGACCAGTCCCACGTGTACTATGCCGAGTTCTCCTGCCCTCTGGGGACCACCTACCTGCAGAGATGCTCCTTCTCCTGCATCCCCCCAGCCAAGCTTCAAGGTATGGTCTGGAGTGTCAAGACATTTAACCACCCTTTTTGATGCCACATTTCCATGCCCGTCCCAAGCAGTTCAAACAGAATTTGGAATTTCTCACTTATCGTGGATTTGCCAGCTGGATGAGTTCTTGAGATACTTCCCAAAATGATGGGTATCCCTCCCCCTGGAACAGAGACATCCTAGTGTGAGGATAATTCCCTCTGACTCCCATCCTCTGGCAGGCAGCCCTGATCCATCCACCTCAGGGTGTAGTGATGTCCTCTCCTGATAACTGGTCCAGCCTCCAGTATTACAGTGATGGAGACAAGAAACATGCAGGCAGACAGAGAGAACTTCAGAGAGCCAGCAGTGGCTCTGTGCCTGGTGGCTGTGGGGAAGCCTGTGGTTCAGGGGGCTGGGGCTGTATAAAGCCATAGAGACTGATGCCCACAGCTGTAGAGCAGTCTGGGAGATGGTCACCACCCAGACACACCATGGCCTGGCTTTCATTCTGACGACTCCATCAGTAGCCACAGGAATTTTTTAGGCCAAGTAGGAGAAAGAGAGCTACTGTTCTGTCTATGCAAGGGCTGAGCTGGATGGGATTTCAGGGGTAATTGCCTTGACAGCTTCAAGCATTGGGACTTTGTGAGTTTCCACCAGTGCCTCTGTTCTGAAAAAATCACATACAACAAATCATTTTAATGGGTGCCCTACTTTATGGAGACATTTATAGCTGAAATGTATGAGAATTGTTTACTTATTGTAAAAGAAAAAAACTTAAATCTAAGGATCAAAAGCTGCAGAGAATTAAGGTCCCATTTCATGACAGGGAGGATGGTGGCAGATCCCCAGAGTGGGCTGATCAATGGGTAGCACGCAAATGCCAACAACACAAATTCTGCATGAACTGATGCCCATTGCCTTGGGTTGGTCAACTGAGGCAGAGCTTTAATCTGATCTTGCACTCACAGCTGCCTCTTGGTCCTGCTGCAGTCCCTGGGAGTTTGCCATGGGCTCCCTCCGTGGGAAGGGGTCCCCTCCATGGGCCCCTGGGTGCCTTCCAGCATGATGGATGGAGGTGCTCAGCCAAGGCTGCCAAGCCATGGGGGTAAACTCTTGGAGTCCAGCTGACACAACTGAGCCACTGAGGCAGGGACATGCTCTATGCTTGCTCCCCCCAAAGACTTGCATCCTTACAAGCAAGCTGTCAGTGCCATCAAATGCTAAGAGTAGGCAAGGAAAGGATGATGTGGCTGTGTGGCTCTTGGAGGTGGGAGATGACCCCTGGCAGCCTTGACCCATCAGGAACACAGGCGCTGAGTAGAGATGTGATCTTGTCCCTGGCCCAAAAGTGTTTCTGTAAAAAGAAAGGGATGCTTGAAGGAACTGTAGAGCAGCCTGGCTGCACCACAAACATGCTGATCCAAACCTCTCATTAGGAATAGTCCCATTCACTCCAATCCAGCTTTTTTCCTGGCTCATCAGTTCCCAATGAACTATCCATCATCCAATCCATCATCCACACCATGTAGGTGATGTAGTCCTGGGCACTTCTTGCAGGTATCCAGAGCTGTGCAGTTTTGGCCCCCCATTTAGATGTGTCTATCAGGAACAGCAAAGAGCTGGGCTGTAATACTCAACCCAAACCTGTAATGATGGGTGCTTTGAATTCCCAGTCACACCAGTGAATCCTCCCACACCTGTCCTTGTGGCATTTTTCATCCTTCTGACTCTCAGGTTGCCCAGAGAGGTGATGGATTCCCCATCCCTGGAAACATTGAAAGCCAGGTTGGGCAGGGCTCTGAGCTACCTGACCTGGTGGAAGATGTCCCTGTCCATGGCAGAGGGAGGTTGGACGAGATGTGCTTTAAAGGTCCTTTCCAGCCCAAACCATTCCATGATTCTATGATCTTACACTGCATCTGTAGTAGGCTATGACAGCTTGATCAGCATAGCTGAAGACAAGCTGCAAAAAGCCCTTGGGGAGGATGAAGGGGCTGAACTAAACATGACAGAGCTGTCCTACACTAAGGCCCATGGCTGTCCTGAGGCACCATGAAAAAGGGCAATTTTAAGGGAAAGATCTGGGGAGATTTGCAGAACCCAAGATCCTTTCTCCAGCCTCTAGAAGTTGACCCTGCCATACTTTTGTCTGCATTCAAGAATTTTCTGCTACAGCCTGACCAAGCAGGCAATGGAGTCCACAGCCTTTGTGTTTGTTGCCCCTTTTGATATCAGTGTACACTCTAACAAGAGGACTTCTGCCGGTTGCTCTGAGCTCCCCTCAGCAGTTCTCCATTCCTGGCTGAAATGTAACCCCACACACACTCTGCTTCTCTTTTGGGGTCAGGAACAAACCAGTGGCTCACCTGCCTGGAGGATGGTCTCTGGTCCCTGCCCGAAGCCTTCTGCAAGCTGGAGTGCGAGGCGCCTCCCGCCGTGGCCAACGCCAAGCTCCTGGTGCCGCGGTGCCTGCAGGGCAGCCACGACGTGGGCTCAGTCTGTCGCTACAAGTGCAAGCCCGGCTACCACGTGGCCGAGAACACAGCAGACAAGCCTAAGAAGTAAGTCTGTGGCAGGTCTGTTGTCACCATTTCTTTCCTCCTCCCAGTGTGTACAAGGAGCAGAGGTGACGGGACGCTGGCAGTCTCAAGGACCTGGCTTGATAGGTAATAGAGGGCAGAGCAGCTTGCTCTGATCACACAGATTTCTTGAAATACAAGAGGCATTCACTAGGTGAACCTGGTGGGAACAAGGTGCTGTTGCATACATGTGTGTTAAGTACTTTAACCTGAAACAAGCAGATCTTCCTGTGCACCTCAATGTTTTTGTCACTCTGTGAAAGTTAAGCAGCAAATTAAGTGTTTGTGGAATCCCAGGTAATTAGACATTTACAAGATGTTGGCAGATTCCTGGAGCTTCTGTCTTTCCTAAAAGCGATAAAACATGGAACAGAGGCACTGTAAGAATGAATGGCTGCCTTCTGTCAGGGCTAACATCTCACCCGCTGTGCCTCTTGGCTAAATTTAATATCTCCAGCATTGGCATTTCAATGGGAGAAGATTTTTCCTGATGCTTCGGGGAAAAATTCCTGGTGGTTCACTAGCCCTGCTCTCAGCCAGTATCTCGATGCTGGGGGATAAAGCAGCATTTTGTGTGTGACTCCTCCAGCCAAAGTCCCCATTGGGTTTGGTCACTAAAGATTCCTTGGCACTGGCTGGGTCCTCCCCAGAGTCTTGATTCTAGCCCAGATCAGGTAATTATGTGTTAATTGTTTAATGCCCCCTTCCAGTTTTAATTGGATGCAGACTTCATCTCTTCTTTGCTCTGGGGTAGAGTTGTTGTGTAGTGGGAAGCAGTTGCCAAATTTCTTGCCTAGTAATGAAGGAAGTGGTTTCTGTAAACAGCTTTTCACAGTGTTAGGAGCATTTCTTGGGCCAAAGGGAACTGAGCAAATTATTATTATGGCAGCAATCACATGGACTGCTTTGCAAACTCTAGAGCAGCTTTTGTGCCTGTGGCGCTTCAGGCACTGGGCATTCAAACAGATCCACTCAGCTTGCAGAGTGAGGCCCCCTCTGTCCTGCTGCAGCAACTGCTGGTGAAAATGATGATCCCTGGGAGATCTTGAGGCTCCTCTGATGTGTGAGTAACTCCCATATGGGTCTGAGCAGCCTGTGAGACAAGTCAAGGAAAATCATGTGAAGCGGTTTACATTTTCATAGCAATGCATGTTGACATTGTGTTTTCCCCTTTGCAATTGTCACTGCTGCTATTTCATCAGACATCTCTCATGGTGGAATGCAAAAACCACATTAACAAAACCAGAAAAAGTATTGCTTTCCTATCATGCAGATTAACTCCTAGGTGAGTGGCCCAGCCCAAGCAAAAACCTTTCCTTGGGCTTGTAAATGTCATTGTACTGTCTCATCAGGAGCTCTTGGTGACTCTCAGCATGAGTACAAACCTCTTGGTGTGGTGTAGCAGCTCTTAGCCATTAAGTCAGTTCCTGGACTGCTGGAAATCCTTCTGGTATCTCAGCCCTGGCAAGGAGAGGCTGGGAGCTGCCAGAGTGAGAGGTTGATCTCTTTGATCATGCCAGTTTTGGAGAAAGGGAGGTGCTGGGGAGTTCTGGAAGCAACCAGCTCTGGTGAGGTGCAGGTTCCGGATGTGCTGAGTCTGAGCTGGTGGACATCAGGTTTTTAGGGTCTTCTTCTGCGTCTCTGAGTTCAGAAAACTGAGTTCTTTATCTATTGTCTCCTGTTGTCCACCAACCCAGCAAGCACAAACCTTGCTAAAGGATTTAGTGCCATGCAGGTGTGGAGGTACATAAAGAAGCAAGACTCTCTATGTGTGCTACATATTGGACAAAAGTCAAACATAATCTGTGACTGACACTGAAGATTCCTCATGCCCACTAACTAGCTCACCCTTGGAAATAGTCAGGCTTCCTTTGAATTATTCTTCTAGCTCTAGCTTTGCTCCTCATGTGGAGTTGCCCACCTTATGCAGGCCTGAACCTCTTTGGGATCCAGCTGTCTCCATGCCAGTGAAGATAATCTTGGACACAGATGTTCATGCAATTGCCTCACTTCTATTTTTTATTTGAATTTTACTGCAGGAGCAGTAAGGATGCTTAGAAGGGGCTGAGGACATAGTTGAAATTAATTTCCCATAGTTTAAGTGAAAGAGAAAGGGGATGAAGAAATCAGTTGTCCCAGAGATGCTTTTGTCTGTTAACCTGGGTGAGAAAAGGCCCTTGGGAAATCACTGCTTGTCAACAAGGGTTCCTTGAGGAAATACTGATTACTTGTGTAATCAAGATCCTGCCAGAAAGTTGCTGCCTTCCTGCTGGCAGGTTCATCTGACTGACAGTGCTGACATGAAGGGTAAAGCTGCTTTGCCTCTTCCTAAAGGAGGTCTGTTAGCCTGGAGAGGCTCCCAGCTGCCAGGCTACTTCATTTCTAATTCCAGTGTAAGGTAACAAAGGGAACTTAAAATATGCATTTGTGCTTTGTGATGGGAGCTTTCTGCATTTAGGCAGAACCTGTGCCATGGCAGTACCAAACCCACACCTGGATCACACAAAGATATGAACTGTCAAGGAGAAATGTTCAGCATCACCCAGAGCTGTAACAGTGAAAAGTGCTGGCCTGAAAGCCAGGGGTCAGATACTTTGGGGGAAAGAGCATCACCCCCACAGTGCTCCTTGCTGTTGCTTCCAGCATGAAGTGCCATCTGAAGCAGATCTCTGACAGGAACAGACAAGATGGATGGGGCTTGGAGAAACTTGGTCTAGTAGAAGGTGTCTCTGTCCATGGCAGGGGGGTTGAAACAAGGTGATCTTTAAGGTCCCTTCCAACCCAAAACAATTGCATGATTGTGTGATTGTGCTCCTTTAAGGAGCACTCTGATGCTGAGAGGACACTCTCAGTTTGGGGACCTAAAAGGTCAGACCCTTCAGGGGACTTGTTTCACTTGCCAGATGTGGGATGATTCCTTGGAGAGAAGAGATTTGAGGATCTCAAAGCTGCCTTTGTGAGGAGTTGAGCTCCTTCTGCTAGCTTGAGGGAATGAAGCAAAGAACCACTTTGGTATTTTAAGGCAGATTTGAAAGTCTCAGCCTGCATTTTGACCAGAGATCAAGGAGCCCAGCAGAGTCCTCAGTCAGCTTCTATGGAGATGTCAGCCCCTCTTCCCTCTCTCTCTGTTTATATACAGCAGAGACCATGGAAGAAGGAGAGGAGGTGGGAGAATGTGGAGGAGAAACTGGGGACTGGAAACAAAACAAAGTTCACAGCAGGGCAAGCAGGACAGCCTAATCCAGGAGCACCAGGCACACGTGTGGTGGGCACAAAGGCACTCCCTGCCTCTGCCTGTATCTGGCCCCTTCCAGATAAAGGACAAACACACACAGCTGTGGGAGCCAAGGAGCCAGGTGAAGAAAACCCAGGCTGTCAACCAGGTTCCTGTCACTTCCACCTCCAAGATTTTTGAGTATTTACAGCCCAGGTTGTCCAGGCTGTTTTGAGGGAGCACAGCAATGGAGGGTCCTACAGGCTGATGCAACTTTCTTTGAATTTACTGACAAATCTCTCTCCTTTCCCCCTATTCTGTTTGAAGCCATCAGTCTCCTGCCATGGGAGATGAGGCTTTAGGCTCATTTGTCACCATTCCTGCACAGCAAACCCACTCCCCCCAAGCTGGCTGCCTCAGAAGATGGCTGGATCCCTGCATCTTCAGCTCCTGGAGCTGGGCATGTGCTTGTGCCTCCACCTCAGATGCAGCCCTTGCTGGCCTCAAACATCTCCCTTGCCTCCTCTGTCCATTAGGCTTGCCTGGTTGGAGGGCTGACTCTGATTTTCCTGGCTTCCTTGTTAATCCTCAAGAGTGCCACTAACCCAGATCAGAAGAAGTTGCAGGATGGGAGGGGGGCCAGAAATGTCAAGCTCCTGTGAAGTTGTGTGCATTTATGTATATACCTTTTTTTTTTTTTTTAAAGCCTCTCCTTTCCCTTCAGTTCATGCTCCCATATGAACTGCTTATTTCACATATGTGGGAGTGATCCACACCCCACCCTCTACCCTGGGGTCAGCCTGGGCTGTGTTTGAAGTCCCTGGATGGATGGGTTGAGCATCCACAGCAAGGTGGTCTGGGGGGGTGTGCAGGTTTGGGGGGAGGTGTGAGAGGCCATACATGGCCTGGCTCTGACACCACATCAAAAAGAGGAGCCCTTGTGAGGATGATGGGGCTGCAAACCACAGCCTGCACCTGAGCAAACTGCAGCTGCCACAGCGTGTCCTCCTCAGGCCTGACCCATCTCCCCAGGCCTCCCTGGGCACAGGGCCCCTGCCATGACCTGGAGAGCAACAGGGAGGTGCAGTGGCCAGTGAAAAGTCATGTGTGGCTGGCATGCTCCTGGTCTTTAAAGGAGTTTGCTCAGTGCCTGAGGGATTGCTGTTGCAGTTTGTTTCTACCTCCATAACCCCCAGTGCTTTACCCCTTCCAAGTCCTGCAGCTGGATCACACCCTGTGAGCCAGGAAGCTCAAGAAGGGGAAAATGCTGCTTGTGGAGCTGGACATCCAGCATGGATTAGTACCTCTTGGCATGTGCCTCTGCTTACCTTTAAACTTGGGCAGGGCAAAGCATTCAGTCAGATTTGGGAGAAGGCAAAGTCTTATGGGGGACATCTTTGCAAGGCAGGGACTATCATCCTCATGGAAAGAGAAGGCAAACAAGGAAGTTAAAGGAGGAATGGACTGAAACCACAGATGCCTACAATGGAATCCAGTCCCTTTACCTCATCAGCTTTCCAAAATACTTCATAGCTACAGTTCCCTTAGTTAATTCAGGGCTGCTGCTGTAGGACCAATGTTGCAGCAACCCTCACTGCTCAGGTGCTCACACCTCAACCATCCTCACTTCCCAGGTGGGCTGGAGTGAAGATTTGCAGAGCTCTGTGCCAGTGGACTTGCTGCATCCCATTCCCTACCCTGCCTGCCTGCTGGAGCCTGCATTCACCTTGGGAGGAACCCACTGTCCCTTTATACAGTCTTGAGAAAAAACAGATCCCTGATTTCTGAAGGGAGAAGGGGACTCTCCAAGAGCTGCAAATATTTTAAAACATCAGAATGCTGCAAAAACCTCTAAAATGTCTCATCCAGGAGTTCCCAGCAGAAATCTGACAGGGAACACCCCTGGTCTGGCAGCAGGGTGCAGATGGGGTCCCCTTGCTTCTCCAGGCTGTGTGACCCTGTACCATGTGTGGAGGCACAGCTGGGTGGCCCCACACAATGTCATGACCCTGCTCCAGGTGTTAAGGGGCACATGGGTGGCCCCACACTCTGTCTGCTGCCTCTCAGAACAAGGGGCAATTTAGTGCCTTCCCCCAGGGGTTCCTCTAACCCCTGGCAGCCCCCTCACATACCTGTGGCAGGCCATAAACTCCCTAACGTGGCCTGGAGCCCTGCCTGCTGGCACCCATAGAGGGAGAGGGCAGGGGCAGGCACTGGAGTGGGCTGTCTAGTAAAGGAGGACAGGAGTGGGGGGGAAAAGCCTCCTTAAGGATGGAGCCATCAGCTTTGGCTCAGGTAAAGCCCATCAGGGCAGTGATGTGTCCTCTGCTGAGAGAGCGGTCCTTGGCCAGCCTGATGCCTCAGCAGTTTTGATGCCTCTGTGTAAAAGATGTGGTGTCTCTATCACTGCCAGGGACAGTGAAAAGTGGGTGGACTCTGCTCCTGGACTTTTTCTTTCTTTCTTTTCTTGGCAAGTAGCTCATGTTTTAGCAGCATAGGGTGGTACTGGTCTGCTGCAGCCCCTTGGCCAGAGCAGGATTGACAGATCTGGCTGGAGTACAAAGAGGAGCCTCAGGAACAGCTGGGCACAGGCCAGAGGATTTACTGGTGGAGGCAAACTCCATCCAGCAAAGAATGCAGCTACTGGCTGGGGGACAAAGCAGAGCAGGACCTGCAGGGACTGTGGGAAGGAAGGGTTTAGGGGGCACCACAAGAGGTGAGGGGCAGTGGGGTGGTGAGTGCAAGGGAAATGCATCCAGTGCTCCTAGATCAGTACAATCCCACCAGGGAGGAGAAGAAAAGGTCCTGGTTAAGCATGGGGTGTCCCTTTGGAAGACATGCCCATGGTGAGGGATTGTACAGTATGGGAAAGTCCTACACAGGGTGGGCATGACTCTCTCCAGGAGAGATGTCTTCAGTCTGTTCCTGACATCTGTGGGATGCCTGGTGCAGCCAAGGAGCAGTGCTGGGGGTTCTGCAGGCCAGCCTGGTGTCTGTGTTTCCCCAGGAAGTTCCTGAAGGTGCAGTGCCTGGAGAGCGGGCAGTGGGAAGAGGGGCACTGTGTGCCCGTGGTCTGCCAGCCCCCGCCCCCCGTCTTCGAGGGCATGTACAACTGCACGCAGGGCTTCGAGCTGGACAGCCAGTGTGTGCTCAGCTGTGAGCAGCAGGGACAGCAGGTGAGTCTGGGGGAGGCACACACTGACCACACCTCGTGTTTCAGAGCAGCTACAAACCGCAGGGCTCCCTGTGCTCTGCTGTGCAGAGGGGCCCTGCAGCAGTTTGGCCCATCCCCAAGGCCAAAAACCCTTTTACCACCAAGAGCAGTCCCTCTACAAGCCCAAGGGTTGGTCTTGCAGTCCCTCTACAAGCCCAAAGGCTGGTCTTGCAGTCCCTCTACAAGCCCAAGGGTTGATCTTGCAGTCCCTCTACAAGCCCAAAGGTTGGTCTTGCAGTCCCTCTACAATCCCAAAGGCTGGTCTTGCAGTCCCTCTACAAGCCCAAGGGTTGGTCTTGCAGTCCCTCTACAATCCCAAAGGCTGGTCTTGCAGTCCCTCTACAAGCCCAAGGGTTGGTCTTGCAGTCCCTCTACAAGCCCAAGGGTTGGTCTTGCAGTCCCTCTACAAGCCCAAGGGTTGGTCTTGCAGTCCCTCTACAATCCCAAAGGCTGGTCTTGCAGTCCCTCTACAAGCCCAAGGGTTGATCTTGCAGTCCCTCTACAATCCCAAAGGCTGGTCTTGCAGTCCCTCTACAAGCCCAAGGGTTGGTCTTGCAGTCCCTCTACAAGCCCAAGGGTTGGTCTTGCAGTCCCTCTACAAGCCCAAGGGTTGGTCTTGCAGTCCCTCTACAAGCCCAAAGGTTGGTCTTGCAGTCCCTCTACAAGCCCAAAGGTTGGTCTTGCTGGACCCCATACATGGCACAAGGTGCACCACTGCCTGGGGATGCTCACCTGCTCCCTGGAAAGCAGTGGTCCTAAGCAAGCTGGCTTATCTTGTGTCAACAGGGTCAGAAAGCATAAATAGAGGGTTTCCAGTAAGTTTTGGGAGCTACTGTGAAAGCATTCACTTAGGATGATGGGCAAGCTTGCTGCAGCACTTGTGCTCACCAAGGGGCTTCCTTGGGCATGGAGGCTGCTACCTGCCTGCTCTTCCACCCAGCTATCAATGCTTGGAAAGGGGCTTGTCAAAAGAAGGGTGGCTGATTCCCTCTGGTGGGATCCAGCAACAGCTGGGAAACAATTGCATTTCTGGTCAGTGCACATAGGCTGGGCCAGGTGGCTGCAGCCCAGCTGCCTTGGGGAGCTTTTCTCTGGACATTGGTGGGTGGGAGGGGTGTCCTTGCACAGTGCTCCCCCAGAGATGGGTGGTGGCCAGGCAGTGGGTAATACCAGCTGCTCTCCCTCTGCTTTGCAGGTTCCCATCGTCTGCACTAAGGAGGGCTTGTGGACAGAGGAGTTCAAACTGTGTGAGAGCTTGCAGGGCTCCTGCCCACCACCCCCAGAGCTGAACTTCGTGGAGTACAAGTGTGAGCAGGGGCATGGCATAGGTGAGGGCAGATGAAAACCAAACTTTGTGTTGACTCAGTCATACCAGAGAGCTGATAGTCACAATAGACTATAGATAGATTCTCCCTGTACCAATCCCCAATTAACAGAAAAATTCCTGTTTTCTCTTCCATGATGTTTATAAACATCATGGAAGAGCCAGGAAGGTTTTAGCCTTGTGCTCACCCTGGTTGCACTCTTGGGCAAGACCCAAATCTAAAGCTGTCTCCAGCATTAAGCATCTCTCTTTTCAGAAGCAGCAGGGGTTGTCTTTAGGGCAAACCCAGCTCTTTGCACTTTTTCCTGATCTGTAGCCCTCCATCTTTCCTGAGGACTCTCTACTTGCTACCACTGCTGCTGTTTGCAGGGTTAATGTGACAAGTCCTAGATAAAAGCCATAAAAGCTGCAGTGACAATTGAGTGTAACAGGGCACTTTGACCAGAGGAGGGACCGCATCATCCATTTCTGTCTGCAGGACCTGGATGCTTTGAGCTTTCAGGAAAAGCTGCAACACAGCCATGGTTGTTGTATCTGGTCTAGCATCCCACTGGGCAGGATGCTTGAGCTCAGCCCATATTAGTCTGAAGCAAACACACCAGTCATCCCAGCCTGGTCCAACCAGGCTGAGGACAGTCTAATGTCAGGGACTACTGAGGTTTAGGATTAGGACTGGGATCCCACTTGTTTTTCCAAGGTGGTTTTTGCAGCTTTTTTTCTTCCTGGTTATGGGAAGGCAGTGGGAATTCTCTGTGGTAGAAAAATTAGAGAGATGCTTCTTAGCAGGTCAGCAAACATCATATAACATCTAGGCCAGACTTATTTTCATGCTGGGTCCCATGTCCTGCCATCAAGGTTGGAATCTTTCTCTTAGGTTGTGTTTAGTTTTCCTCTCATCTGGGATAAGAGAATTGGGCACAACTCCTGTTGGCTCTTGGATAATTCAGGATTTGGGGGAGGAATGGCTGTCTCAGGCTGGGAGATAAAGGGTCCTCTTTACATCTCTCTACCATCAGTGTGGCCTCCTACAGGACATTGATGCCTGGCTCCAGGTAAGGTCCTCAAGGCTCTCCTTCCTCCCACAGGTGCTGTGTGCATTCCTTCCTGTATCATTCCTCCAAGTGACCCTGTCATACTGCCCAAAAATGTCACTGCTGAGACAATGGATCACCGGCTGCAGCCCACCAGAGTCCAGGTAAAAGGGGGGAGGAATTCTTCTAGCAGGGGGGTTGCTGGCAGCATGGAGAGGGAACCTCCCTCCCTCTTCATCTGGTGTTTTAACCCAAAATCTCTGCCTCAGGTAAAGAAGGGTAAGACTTGTAAAGACAAGCAGTGTATACCAAAGTTCAGCAGAGTTATCAGCTCCCAAGCCAGCTTTCCAGGAATTGCATGATACCACAATATATGAAGTTTTAATGCAAGAATCCCACTGATTTTTCAGGATGTGCGGTGTGCCTAGACCTGTTAAGCTACTGTTTATTGTCAGCCAGTGTGCTGGGAGAGCAAAAGCTGCCTCTGGCACAGTGTAAGCCTGGGTCCCCACTTACCTGGCAGCAGAGATGCAATCCTAGGCAGGCATTTCCCTGCCAAGGAAGAGGCAGGGCGCTGTCAGCTGAAAGGTGTCTCCAGCTGCCAGGACCTGCTGGCCGGCTGGGTGCCTCTGCTGCTGGAACAGGGGAGCCTTCCCCTCCCCACTTCTTACTCATTTTGTAGGCAAAGCAGCTCAAATAGCTCAAATATTTTGGATCCTCGTGGCACGACTTTACCAAAAAGCAGCTCTGCCGGGGTAATATTTCTTAAAATAAAAACGAGATGTATAAGGAAGGAGGTGGAACAAAGAAAAGCAAACAATCTTCCCAGGAGCCAGTGCTCCCATCCAAATGCTTTCCCCTCCTCCTGGGAAGCCGCAGGAGGCCCAGCATCATGCCTGTGGATACTACTGTGCACTGCCTTGAATCAGGCCCACGGCTGCCGGGGGGGCGAGGATGCCTGGGGCATGTGGGATGGTGAAGCACGAGCCTTGGAAGGAGTCCTTGCCTTTGAGGGATCGCATGGCTTGGCCCGTTGAGGCAGTGGTGTTCAGCTTCCCTTTCACCACCACTGCAGCTTTCGTGCAAGGGAGGCATTTTGCAGAGAGGAGACACTATTTTAAGAAGGAGCTCTGTCCCTTGCCAGGAGCTCTCTCTCCCTAGACCATCTTGTTTTCCTCTCTGTCCTGGCTTCTGTCTCCGCTCCCCGCTTGGCTCCCCCAAGCCTCCAACAGTTTGCTGTTCCCGGGAGCTGCCATGCTCCATGAGATGGAGAGGATGGGGCAAACAACACAGGGAACTGCACAGGCCACTCAGAGAAGGGGCATAGTCCTGTTTTGTTTTCAGCTCTGATTCATTGCATGCCACAGCTGAGCAGGTTTGTCTCTCTGCCCTTATTTCCCAGCCTGGAATATGAGTATACTAATATGAGTATGCTAAAATGGCATCTGAGTTGCACAACAACCACATACAAAGCAGCTCCATGGGGTTGGGATGTACACATCCTCTTGGCTGAGCAGGATCTGGTGGGCTCTGGAATTCCCCAGTCTTTGCCCCATTAAGCTGGCTCTCTCTGGGGCTGGCCGAGGAGGGCCAGGACCTCATCCTGCTCCAGCCTCGTCACAGTCTTGACCACAGATGCTGCAGAAGGACCTGTGTGGGCAGAGCTGCCCTATTCCTAGCTGCCATACCACCTGGGAATGCTGGAGCCAGTCCTCCTGCCCCTGAACATCTCAAACGAGGCTGGGAGCAAACACACCTACCTCTCTGTGCAATTCCTGTGCTGTGAAGGGCATCCTAGGACACTTTCACAGGCCAGATGCTGTTTTATGGGGCCTCAGATTTCAAAGCCTGCCTGAGCTTTACAAGGAGGAAATTGCATGTGTGGTGGGGCTTTTCTTCCCCCTGTGTAATCATCAGTGTTCCCCACAAACCCCAGCTAAATGAGCAGCGTGGTGTGTTCCAGGGCTGGGAAACTGAGCCCTTCACATCTCGCTCTTGTGTCCATCTGGCTGCAACAGCTGAGTTTGTAAATACCAGTGAGAGTTTGTAAATACCTCAGAGTGACCGTCAGCCTGGTGTATCTACTTCAAGTCAGGTCTGGGGAGATGAGTCCTTCCTCCCAGGATGCAGTTTTCAGAGCCTGAGCAGGGATCAGCGAGCCAGCTGTAGGCACTGAGTGATGACCAGCTGGTGAATTCAGCATCACACAGAGATATGATGGTAGATTCCAGCCTCTTGTGGCTGCTTACCCCCAGCAGCAGCTCCTGGCCAACTCAGACATAATGGTGGCACTGCCAGCCAAACCCACTTCTCAGGTAGTCCCTGTCCTTTCTCTTTGTCCTCTTCCAGTTTTGTATCAATATAGAAACATAGAATCACTAAGGCTGGAAAAAACTTCCAGGATCAGCAAGTTCAACCAATATACATCTCAAAACACACACACAGATAGACACACACAAGGTGTGTGTATATCTGGCCTCTGCCTTGAACAACGTGCCCTGGTGTGTGGGTTCCTGGGTGCAGCTACCCTGGGTATGCTGGGCCAGGAGGGTCCTGGGGGTGTCACTGCTGTTCTGCCCTGCAGTGAGTTATGCAGTGCTGCAGGAGACCCTGTAGCTCCAGAACACACTGCTGGCTGTTTCCCTGCCTCATCCACCTGAGCTAACTGCTGTCTTCTCCTCCTCTCCCAGAACATTGTGTGCACGGGCAGGCTGCGGTGGTATCCGGACCCCTCTGTCATTCACTGCATCCAGTCGTGTGAGGTAAGCCCTCCCTGGCCCCAGCACAAGCTGCCTGCTCCTTGCAGGAGAGCTCCTGCCAGTGAAGACCTGCTCCAGCACAAACCAGACACCTTTGACCTTATGTTTGCTCCGAGCTGGGCTTGCTGGATGAGCAGAGATAGCAGAGGAAGCATCCTTGGGTAGAGTCCCCACAGCCAGGATGGTGCTGGGGAGCAAGAGCTGCACAATAACCCATTTCCTTCCTTGCCTGCTTCTTTTTGGCCAGCCTGGGCAGAATATTCTAGCAAAAGGATTTCACTGGCAAGGGGTATCCCCCAAAAGCCTGAGCTGACTCCAAGCTGGAATGTTTCCCTAACCAGAACCGCAGTTCTAGAGTAACATGGGTCCAGAAAAGCCCTGTGTGACTCACCTGTCCAAATCAAACAATCAGGATTTCCAGCCTTGTATATGCAAAACAAACTGCTTCTGAAGAATCTGCAGACAAAGAATTCCTTGCAGAAATTGGTTAGCCACTCATTTAGCTTTGAATAATGACCAGGCAGGAGAAAATCATAGGCAGCCTGGAGTCAGTTCACAAAGGAAATTAAAAATAGGCAGTCTTTGTCAAGCACTAGTTGTTATTATGATTGAGGATAAAAGGAAAAAGGGGGGAAATTTTGGAATGTTGTATGCTGAAAATTTGGGATTTTTACCAAAAAGGAAAATGTAAATGGAGTTTGCACACCAAAAATAGCTTTGGGGTTAGCTGATTGTATTTTTTTCTTGTGCTCATTTCAATGCAATGATTGCTTTTCCTCGCTGGTTCTGCTGAGCTCAGCTCTTTGTGGACTGGAGTGTGGGGGAAAGGGCAATGTTGCAGGGGGCACGTCCCCAGGAAGGAAACCTCATGGTCTACAGAAGGTGCAGCAATTATTTCCCAAATTTGATGCTGGTGTTGTGCCTGTCTACTGTGAGACACAGGCTGAAAGAGCAGGGGAATGAGGTGCTGTGTGCCTGAGAGGTGTTTGGTGATTGAGTACCAGAAGTTAGTGATCCTCGGACATTTTGGGAGCTCTGTGTCTTCTAAACCACATCTTTTAGCACAAATCTGGGGTAATGTGTTTGAAATGGGATGGCTTAAGTGGAAGAGCAGACCAGATGGTTGAGTGATTGTCTCTGTGGTGGTTCTGCTAGCAAGGGAGAATTTCTTGTGCTCTCTGGGACTAGGTCCTTTGAAAAAAAGAAGCCAATGGAGTGTGAAGTGTTTCTTCCTCCCTTCCTGTGCAGCTCAGGTAACATGAAGCTGACACAATTGTGAGGCCTCTCCCTTAGGCTCAGGTACACCAGACTGACCCTAGTGTTTCCTCCTCTGTGGTTCCTGTGCTTCACCTTGGGTCTGTGTGTTCAGGGAGATATCCCATAGGGAATGATGAAAAGTGCCAGTTTGTGTGTGTGTGTGTGAGAGACAGACACACTGAGTACCTGAAGTCCCAGGGTAAGTCACTGTGCTCTCATCAACCACCCAAACATGCCCACAGCCAACATGAGCTCTTTCTGTTCCTATCTGCTTGTCACCCTCCTTTACTCTTAGAAAGCAGCCCCAGGCAGGACTCTTGGCACACAGGAGGTTAACCAAGCCAAAATCTTGCAGTGTCCCACCAGAAGATGGAAAGATTCCATGTTCCTTCTTCACCCTTGTAGACTTTTAAATGCTTTTTCTGCTTTCAATTATTGTTTCATCAGGAATGACCAAGCAGTCAGTACATGTTCTTCCATCCCAGGTCCACCAAAGCCCTCCATAAAGCTTCCTTGTTGCTGGAAATGTCTCTTTTGATGGGACACAGGACTATATCTGTTGTTTCTGCAGTTGCATCAGTCTGGCAGTTCAGATATCCTGAGGTCAGCAAGTACACCCAGATCTTTCTCTTCCTCCTTTGTTTCCAACTGATGAGCACCAAGCTAACAGCAGATGTTTTGCCATCAGTACAAGAGCTTGCCCTTCCATTTAATACAAGAGAATGTCATCTTGTTTCTCTCTCCAGTCCTTCAGGTCATCTAACTATTTGTTAGATATCCTGATCCTCCTCTGTGGAACAGTGCCTTCTTCCTTGTTAGCAGTTGCATCAGGGCAGGCCTGTTCTTAAGGTCACAGTCACTCACTGTAGCACTAATGAAGATTCATCCTCAGATAGTGTCTTTCACCCTTAAGCTCTCCTTTTTGATACAGCTCCCAGCCTCCTCCTCATCCCTGTTTTCCTTCTCCTCACTTCTCATACATGTCTTGGTTTATTCTTTTCTATGTGTTTCCTCCTAGGGTGCTGCAAGCTGTTAAGGTTGGACCAATAATCCAAATTTTCCTAGATAACTTTTTCCCCCCACATGAGTTTCATAGTAGTCATTGTCTTGTTGTAAAGAGTAACTCTTACTGAAAGTGCCTCAAAGTATTGCTCTGGGAGCTGCTGCAGGGAGATGTCACCAGTCTCCCCATCTGACCACAGAATACTCTGAATGTTGTTTCTACCTCATCTGTGCTGCCTTCCATCTTCATTCCTATTCCTCTCTGCCCTCCTCCTTGTGAAGAAAAACTCTGCAGTTCTCAGAGGCTGCTCACTTCCCCCAGTCCCTTGTGGATATGGAGGCATCCCACAGCAGGAGCAGGGTAGAGAAAGAATATAACCTGTCCTCTGTCCTCACTGCATGGCAGCGCCCCTCACACACATGGTTCAGATTCACTTGCCACGGGTCATATTAGTCCCAGCTTCCCTCTCATTTCATAGGAGCCCCTCAATGGAGACTCCTCCTTTAAGAGCCCAGACTCTGCCATCCTTGGGCAGTGAAATGCTGTTCCAGTGGGCTGTCCATGTCACCTCGGGTCTGAGTCACACCTTGGAGATTCTATTGTCTCTCCATTGACTGCCAAGTGTGTGTTGGATCAGGAAGTTTTCTCTTCTGGATGCCACAGTGAGGGGAGCAACCCTACATAACAGAAATCCAGGCCACCTGGCAGCTCGTACTGTCTCTCTCTGGTGGAGTCACTTCAGGCCGGGGCATGGCAGCAGTAGCCAAGGCTCAACCTTCCCAGCTCCATCTGGAGCTCTGCCTCTTATTGGAAAGTCCAGGTCACCATGCAATGGCATTAGAGGGACTGTCACTCCCTCCCTCCCTAAAGAGGGACCGCATCTTTATCCTCTGCTGGCGGTGGATCAGCCTGCCTGCTCATCCCTGCACTCCTCTCCCACCTCCCTTCTCTTTCCGTTAATCTGGTCATCCATCTGCCTCCCTCTCTCTTGCTGTGCCTTGCCAAGTTCCCCAGTGCTGGAGCAGTGAGGCACGTACGTCAGGGAGGGAGGGAAGGAGGGAGGGAGGGATGCAAACCCTTCCAGGAGCCCGTCAGGAATTCAAGTTAGCGCCGAGCGCACTTTGCCTTTCGAGGGCCAGCGGAACATCTCGTCCCCTGCCATCAGTAGAAAAACAGATGGCAGCACCAAGGGAGGGGGCTTGGGGCTGTCAGGAGAGGCGAGTGGAGGAGGAGAGAAACCCCTCCTCCCCACCATGGGTTGGGAGGAGGTGGTTTTGGTCCTGGTGGTGTGCTTGACTGCTGTGAGGGAGGTGTTTGTTTGCAGCGTCTGGGTCACGTTCTCCTAAGCCATCCCAAGGTGGTCACCTCTGATGCATCATCCTCCTGTGCTCAAAAGCAAGTGGGACTGTTGACTTCAGAGGAAGAGACAGCATGTACAGAGATCCAGGTTGCTCCCTTGGACTGTTCCTGCCATGGTCCAAAGCAGTCTGTGCATGAGCATAGCTGCTATAGAGTACCTTCTAGTCTGTGCAATGCCCTACACCTGCACCCCTCTGTCTCCCACCACAGGGACTCCTGTGCTTCACACTGCAGATGTGGTTTAGGTGCAAAAATTCACTTGTTTCATCATCCTTGTGTTTACCCAATGTTATTCACAGGATGGGGTAACCACCACTGTCCTGCTCAAATGCTCTCAGGGAAAGCTAGGCTGCTCTTGCAGTGACCAGAGTGAACTTGGGCAGCTTTTGTTGGGCAGCCAATGCATTGTGCACCATGCTGGCCTCCTTCTCACCTCGAGCTTCATGTCATTGTGTGCAGGTAGAAAAGGGTTAATTGGAATGGACTTTGACTTGAGGTCTCTGCCTCATGCTCTGGATGAAGATGGGCAGAGAACAGAACACTGTTGTGAGCATGAGCTGCTGGGAATTTCTCAGGTCTGCCCTGCATGAGGACAAGGTCTCGCTGCCCTCTCGTGTTGCTGGTCATGTTATCACAATCGTAAAACATGAATCTGTTCTCTGTTTTGTGGTTTTCCTGAGGTATTACAATGGAAATGATGAAATAGGGACTGAAGTGTGTTTGTGGTTGCAAGTTGTTCCTGAGTCTCTTGATCCAACAGGTAGTGAAGGACCCTGAAGGATCCTTAGCTCTTCCCACCAGCATGCACAAAACCTTCACTCGGCACGTCTGTGGCTTGTGTCCAGCATTTCTCAGTCAGAATTAACCCTTTGGAAGGCATATGCAATAAGGATGGTGGGGAGTGTCCCCTAAACTCTGCTGTTATTTCATGTGATGGGAGACAGGGTGAGACTTGTCCCCTGGGACAGCACTGCAGCTGAGCTCCAGCTGCCTCTGCTCCTCAGTATCAGTGGGGCTGGAGACCCTTGGTTCTCACTCATCCCAGGCTTGTGGGTCTCTGATTTTGTACCATGGCAGAACTCAACACAGGAAACTGTAAGAAATGTGATGTTGGCAGAATGCTCTGCTCCAGGAAAGATTGTCTTCTGTACTTCTGAGGCCTAAGGCAGTGAGGACCACAGGCACCCCAGCTGCACCAAGGAGGCTCTCTAGAGCAACTACAGCTGCGTGGCCAGAATTTAGTCACCCTCTCGTGATTCACACATCCTTCTTCTCTCTTGGACCAGGCAGTGCTGTACCTTCCACCCTGTTTAATGCAGCTTGTACAGACAGTGAGGGGGCATGAAGAGCAAGGACTGCAGGTAGTGGTCACTCCTGCATCAGACCTGACCTCTGACTGGTGAAGGCAAAGCCCTTCATGCTGGAGAGGTGGAAGGCAAGGTGGGGAGCTCTTCACATACCTGCTGGGTACATTTTCATGCTGCTTTTGGCATGGGTGGTGTGGGCTGCTCAGCATGGGATATAGCCAGGGGATGATCCCAAAGAAATCTATTCCTCTTCCAAAAATCTCAGCTGAGGTGTGCTTTTCCTAAACAGTGAGAAGATATCTGTCCCCTGCACACACAGAGTGTGATTGTAGCAGCATCGTTTTATTAAGAGACAAAGCAGAGGGAAATAGATCACACAGCAGCAAGGACAAGGGACAGATGCTGAGGGTGAGGCTCACAGGACCCAAAAGATGGGAGGGTCTTTTGGCATGGATAGGGCTCCAGCACCCAGACACACCATCAGTAGTGGTGGAGCCCCAAAAGGGTGTGAGCAGCCTCAGCTTCCCCAAGCCACATTGTGGCAGCAGCCCTGCACTTGGGATGTACTGACCTATGGCTGCTTCTCTGCCCTCTCCAGTTCAGGTGCCTTTCCCTCATCCCCATCCATGTCCCACTTTCCCCCTCCCAGCAGTCACAGTCGTGCAGCCAGTGGTACAGACGGAGTGGAAAACCACTGAAAGCACCCGCTGAAATAAAAATCAATGAGTCGTTTCTGATAATAAACATCCCCAAGCACAGCCCAGCCAACTGCTCTTCCAACACGAATATTCATTCCCCTTCAGCTCCTTCATCCCTTGTACATTGTTTTTCTTTCTGTTTAAGATCTGTAACAAGAACTTGGCAGAAATCAGATACAAGTGGGTCAGGAGGCCCTTGTGGTTTTCAAGGCTTGTTTTCCATAACCCGTTCTATCCTGTAACATATTTTGCACAAATGGCTTGGCAGGAGATCTAATCCATGCAGCAGGAGAGCCACTGAGGGCAGGATGGCAGGCTGGTGCTCATGGCACAGGAAGTCCTGTCTTCTCTTGTGTGTATCAGTGGTATCCCTGTGAATGGTGAGCCACCATGCTTGCCAGGAGCACTAATGACACACAGCAACTTCCTCTGCTCCTCTCTCCCTGTTCTTTCCTGCTTCTGCTTCTCTTCTGTTAGCACTGAGATCAGGGTGTAAAAAGGACAAGGCCGAGGAACTCACCATGAATAGATCATAGACATGGATGTTTAGATGGAAGCAAAGATCTGCTCTGATGTGGGGATCTACACCAGCATTTCATCCCTTTCTTCCCTCTCATCCCTTGGACGGTGCAAAGACCTTTCCAGATGGCTCTCTGCTGAGGCATGAGGAAGAGTAGCATGACTCTGAGTAGCACAGTGCAGAGGGATAATGAAACACATCCCCATTCGGGGGTCCAAAGTGCCACATGTTCACTTCTGCAGCAGAAGTGTGTCCAAGCCAAGTCCTGGCCTGGGACACAGAAGCACTTTCAGGCACCATGAAGGCAAGGACCTGCTCTCCCAGGATGGCCACTGACAGCAGCCCATGGAGCCTCTGTGCACTCCATCCCCCTTGCAGACACCAATCCTGCACAACCTCAGCACAGACTGGTTCCAATGGGCCCAGCTGTTTGCAGGAAATCCATGTCCAAGGGACTCCAGTGTCCTGAATAACACCTAGAGCTCCACACCAAGACTGCTGGGAGCTGCTATGGCAGTACAGTGATGGTCCATCAGCTGAAATGAGACAGCAGGATGTCACAACCCTCCAGCCCACCACCTCTTCCCTGCAGTGTTCATTCAGGTACATGGAGAATGTTCTCAAGCAGCAAGCCTCTGTTTCTCTGTAGTGAGACTTGGGGAGAAGACATTGGAGCTGGAGGAGATGTTTCTGGAGACCTGAGATGTGGTAAAAACTATCTGCATGCTTAGCTGATGAGTGGCTCAGGGACACCAGCAGGTTCAGAAGCAGTTAGAATTTCTCTGTTTTGATTTCTATCTGTGTCTGAGGTGATGGGCAGGTCCATGATGTCTCCAACAAGCATCTACCTCCAAGGGACAGCTGCCACAGTTCAAAAGGAGCAGAGGGATGGCTCAGGGGACAGAAACCAGAAAACATAAAATGGACAATGAAGCACTAAGTCTGTAGGATTTTATTTCTCTTTTTCAGGCCACTTGGTCCCAGGTTCCTCTTCCCAAATTTCTAGAGGTCTCTTCCTCAGGATAGTGCTCACCCTTTTTACAATGGGCCAGGTAGACCTTCCTCACTGCTCAGGGTGGCTCAGGGCACAAAAACATCCCAAAAAACTTTCTGAGCATAAGCCAAACCTGTTCCCTCTCTGTCCCTCTCTGTTTTTCAGAGCTGATTTCCTCCTTGTGCCAAAGAGCCTCCAAAAAGAGAGAAGGAAAGTGAATGTGCTTGGGGGTGTCAAGGGGGGGAGGAAAAATAAAATAAAAGACACTGCAACAGAGAGAGGGCCAAGAAAAATATTTAATCCAAACAATGAACATTGTCATTTCCTCCCACAGTCTGCATTCCCAGTCAACTTCCCTGGGCAAGCAGGGAGAGCCAAGAATGACCGGGCTCTCTGCCTCACCAGCGTGAGTGTGTGTAAGGAAAGGGATGTGTCCTGGGGACACGCTGCTGTAGCATCACTTTAGCCAGCTCCTGTCACATCTCTGGCTTTAAGGACTGACAGTTTTCTGCAGGGGAACAGTGGTTTGGAAGGATGTTGGAGGGATTGGGACAGGGATGGGAGGGAGAATTTTCAGGGACCCCAGCTGGGGTGGTGGATGTATAGAGGCTTTAAGTGAACCAGATGTTTAACAAGGCTTTGGGCACTCTTCAAGTCCTCCCAGGGACCTCCCAGAGCTTTTGGAAAGATCTTGCTAGTGACTGATGTGGGGAGGAAGGGGAGACATCCGGCAGGGAGAAGCTGCCCTGTGCTTCTCCAAGGGCCACTCCAGCCTGTCCATACTTTCTTGTCCCCACACATCCTGCCTGCTCCTCCCTGCTACAGGCACCACCTTCACCTGGGACACAGCTTCTCTTGCATGCCTGAGACCCCTGCAGCTGTAGCACTCTCTGGGGCAACTCAGGTTCATGTCCTGTGGTTCTGTGAAGCCTGGTTTGGGCTGACATCCCCCTGCCACCAAAGGGATGGGGTTTCCAACTCATCTTCCCACCACTAGTGACTCATCGGTCCCAGGAGCAGAATTACCGGTGGTGAAGCTGATGCACAAGGCATGAGTCTGAGGGCAGCAGCAGCAGCTTTTCCAGGGCTGGTCCCTGCCCAAATGGTGGTTCCCCTGTTTCTCTAGGGCTGCTTTCAAAGTGACAGCTGAGGAGAGCAAAAACACATGCATCTTTTCAGCCACGTGGTTGAATTAGCATGCAAACAGTCTGAGCTTGATGCCCAGAATACCAATTCCCAAAGGGAAAAATGACACCAAAATTTGTGCTGACTTAGAAGCTCCATGAAAGCAAACTATGCACCCTCCTTGGATGGATCAGCAGAGTCACAAAGCCCAGGACCGGTCTGGGAGAAAGCATTTTGCTTCTTAAGGCTGGACTTGACTCCCTGAGACTGGACTCTAGCTTTTCAATGGCTGTGTTCAGATAGAAATGATGAGCACTTTCCATCTCAGTGGCAGATCAGGGAAGTCTTTCAGTTCCTCAGTTACACAGTTGGCCAGCTGAATGCTGATTTTTTTTTTTTTTTTTTTCTTTTTTCCACCTTCCTCCAAAGCATCTGGAATGGGGCATGGCCAAAAGCAAGGTGCTGGGCCTTCAGGTGTGCTCAACCAGAGCAAAACCTGCATTCCTGAAAAATAATGTGTAGCACTGAAATATGTCCAACACTAATGTGATCTGTGATTGAGTCTTCATGATCCACCTTTCCCTCACCTGTTGCACCCTTTTGTGCTCTTTCACACTGAATTAAACTCTGTAAGGTGGATCTGAAGAAAAATGCCTGGACCCTGCTTGCCTCACTGATGGCACTGGGGACTCTCTGCTGGGCAGGACAACAGCCCCAGGGATGGAGCCAGCCTGGGACTCTTCAAAGGTTGTGGAAAAACACTGTGCACAGGCACTGCTCCCTGCATGACATCTCCCAGCCTCCTTGAGAGAAACTCCACCACTGAGCCCTCGGAGATGCTTCTGGCTGGGATGCACTGGGACCTAACCAGTCCTTTCTTGCATCCTTCCTTTGCCTGCAATATTTTTCCCCTCTTTCATTCTTTTTCCCCTTCGATTTTTTTTTTTCCTCTTTTCATCTGTGCCTGCTCCCAGCTTCTAGAGGCTGTGTTTTTTTAGCCTATTTCAATTGCCAAGCACTCGATTTGCCGTTACTATTTTTGTGGCAGCGGCGCAGGGCTCCGGCCCGGCAGTGCCAGCTGCTGCACCTCCACGTGCTGCCACATGCCCTGGAGCTCTTGTCTGAACAAACAAGGAAGATGGATGGCCCAGCGAGCGGGAGATCCGCTGACACAGCCCGTCTCCCTGGCTGCCTCGGTGGCATGCCTGGCCCAGCAGCTCCCCACCACTCAACACAGCACACAGCGGCTGCTGCAGTTGCCTTATTCATTTTTTCCCTGTTTATAAGAGACTTCTCAACCAGCCCACCACCCCCCTCCCCTCAGTGGAGGATGGGTATTCTGGCAGCTGAGACCCAGCTGACCATTTCCCTGGGTCACATTCATCACCTTCATGTGGCACAGCTGGGCATTGGTGTTTTCCTTTTTCTTGACAGCATCTTAAAACATCATCAGGTGTTTTTGTGAGTTGCAGACGTGAACAAACTGCCTTCTCCCACCACTGGCATTGCTTTCTGTAGAGGCACACGTCTCAAGCACAGGCTGAACAGATGCTGTATGGGGTCTGCTCTCTCACATCACCTGCCTTAGCAGATTGCATTGCCTGTGTTCTCCCTTGCCATGATTCCTGCAAGGCCAAAATGAGACTGATGCAAGTACAAGGGCTCCTGTGCCCTCGAGGGTAACCAGCACCTTACTTTGTTCTTTCTACTTGCAAAAACAAAACCATGTGGAGGTTCTTAGTAAGGCAAAGGCACAGGAGTCACCATGTTCTAGGCAAGGAAAGGGACAGAAATTCCCAAACCCTGTGCCTGGCTCTCCTGAGCCTCGAGTCCAATTAGTCATTTTTTATTTTCCCTTCATGTGTTTTTCCAATGTAATTTGGAGCATGAGTTGTTAAGTTTCCCCAACAAGTGTTGCCATAGGAGCCTGTATTTGTTTAGGGTGGGGTACGGGCTCCGGCTGGGTGAGAGGAGGGGGCAGTTAGCCCTGATAGGTGTAGTGAGAGATGGGGAGCCTCTCCTTCCCCATGCTGTCCCTGCCTCTGTCCTCCCCCCACCTTGCACGCAAGATCTGGAAATCGTTTCAGACCTGTGCAGCCGGGATGGGCAAACCTCCCCATAATTGTATGGAAACTACCAAAGCGACGGGTGTTGTTTTGTCAGTGAGTCATGACACATGGAGCAAAGCTCAAGGAAAAACTCCACCGTGTGGAAGGCTGCAAAAGCAAATCACACCCAGAAGAGCCTTCCTCTGCCAGCGGCCCTGGCCAGTCCCAACTGCATCCTGGCACCTGCCGGCCCCCACATCCCTGCCCTGGCCCTCACGGTGCTCAGAGCTGCTTTGAGTCTAAGAAACCTTCTTTGATCACAATCATTTAAGATCCACCTGATGCTTTTTAGTGGAAGAGGAGAGTTAACACTGTTGCCTTGAAGAAATTGCACCCTGGTCTCCTGTGGACGCGGTTTGTGACAGCACTGATTGGAGTCAAATCCCTTCTTGTTTTGGAGTGAGCTACCTATCTCGGCTGTGCTTCAATTTCCCAGCTCTAGGAAGGTGTGCTCTTTCTTGTGCTCTTCCAAAATCTTCCAGGCTAATGTGATCTCTCTGTGGCTGCCTGAATTTGGCCTGTGGCCTGTGCTACTGATAGCAGAGACCAGACTTGGTGGTTTGCCATAATCCCTGCTGCTACTTCCTAAAGTGTTATTAGCCTGTGTTGAGCCCATTTCTCTTCCTTTTGAGTCACAAGGACAAAAAGCCACATGGGTTCTCTGGTTTTGGCATGGTTTTTTCATGTGAATTACTGGTATTATCACTAGGCCCACATGTTGGCTTTGGCACAGTGGATGCAGGGCTATTGCGGTGCAGTGACATTTTTCAGCAGGCTCTCATTCAGTTTAAGGGTGCTACATGTGAGTGTCCATCATCAAAGGCCGAGTCTGGGCATTTTTGGGATTTCTGGTTGTTGTTTGGGGCCAACCAGATCCAATGAAATGGATCAGCTGCTTCCATGAGCAATGGGATAGCCAGGTTTCCACCAAGAGTCCTGTTCAGTCTGGAGAAGAGAAGACTCTGTGGAGACCTTAAAGGACCTTCCAGGACTAAAAAGGGTCGGGGGAGGGACTTTTGGCAAGGGAATGGAGTGATAGGAGAAAGGGTAGTGGCTTTAAACTGAAAGAGGGTGGGTTTAGACTAGATATTAGGAAGAAATTTTTGAGGGTGATGGGACACAGGCACAGGTTGTTCAGAGGAATTGTGGCTGCCCCATTCCTGGAGATGTTCAAGACCAGATTGGACAGGGCTTGGGCACATGGTCTAGTGGAAGATGTCCCTGCCCATGGCAGGGGTGTTGGAATGAGATGGTCTTTAAGGCTCCTTCCAATCAAAACTATTCAATGATTCCAAGATTCTGATGGAAAACGTCCTGGAGGTCAGCCATGGTTGCTGAGCCAGTAAGTACAATCACAGAGCCTGAAGTGAAAGCAGCATTTCATTACTAATCACTCTATGAAGAAATGGGTTCTCCATCCTGTAGCTGGTTCAGTGGCTGCTTGGCAGTGCTGGTGTAGATCTGTGATAAATAAACCTTGGCTGCTGACCGCTCCTGATGCCTTCTTGTGAGTGCTTCCCATGCATGGCGCTGGTCACAGCCCTTGCACGGGAGAGTCCTTCAGCCATCACTGGCTGCTCCTCAGCCCCGGTCGCTTCTTCTCTGATCAGATGACTCATGTAACTAAACAATAAACTGATTTTCTGAAAGGCTGCTCATGCCATTTAACACTTCTGACACAATTCCATGGCTCATGCCATTTAATGGCTCATGCCATTTTACACTTCTGACACAATTCCATGATCCTCTAGCTGCTGCCCTTGGAGCACCTGCTGCTCCATCCACACCAGCTGGGATATCTGGTGCCCTTTGGCTTTGAAGAGGGGGTTGTGTATGCTGGAAGTGGGCCTTGCTGAGGACCCACTTTTGGGGGCAACCTTATGCTTTTGAACAACATTTCACAGAGCCTTCTTCCTCTGCCTTAGCCCTTCCAAGCAGACGGCTGGTGCGACACCATCAACAACCGGGCGTACTGCCAGTATGACGGCGGGGACTGCTGCTCCTCCACCCTGTCCTCCAGGAAGGTAAGAGAGCACCTCCCGTGGCCTTGGCCGGGATCTGTGGATTCAGGGGTGACTGCTAGCTATGTTCTTTGGCTTTGCTGGCTGTGGAACCGAGCCTGCAGTGTAACTCTCCCATGAACGGAGAACAAACGCACGGTTCTAAACTAAAGCCAGCTGAAGCTGATGGACAGCATCGCGCTGATTAAGAGCGGGGTTTGGACTCAGGCCAGTGGGATTGAAACCTCAGCCCAGCTCCCACTGAGGTTCATGGGATTTCCTCTCGTTTTGGGAAAAGTGTCCCAAAGAAATGACTTCCATAGGACATTGTGCTAAACATGGTGAGTCAGAAGTCACCTTGTGTAATTGAGCTGTCTCAGGGGATTTTTGCTATGATCCACTGGCATCTGCTACAAGTGATGTTTTCCTCCCTCTCTAAGGAAGGAAGAATAGTATAGAGGGAGCAGCTTGGCATTGGGGTAGCACAGACCCTTCTTTGTCTCCCATCACAATCTTCCCTCCCACCTAACTTGCTATCCAGCACTCACAGCCCATTCTTCCTAATCATATCCAACAGCAAAACAAATCACAGGGCATGAAATAATTTCTCACTGCGAAAATATGTGAATTTGGATCTTCTCATCTTTGTTGTGGAGCTTGAATCATTTCTTCTTTCATCACGCATACATACACAGAGAAAAGGAAAAATAAAATCCTGGGAAGATCCACTTGAGATAGGAAAGAAGAGGCTTTACACCCAAGTGATGAGTGAAATCCCCACAACAATATCATGACATCTCGGAGCAAGGCATGGCCAAAATAAAGGATGGGTTCACAGTAGATAGTGGGGGGGGTTCAGTCCCATAGCTCCCAGACCCAGCTTGCATCCCCCACAGGTCCCAGATCTTCCGCTCAACAAGCCTCCAGCACATCCCTGTTAAGGCAGATGGAGAAATACTGGGTTTAAACATCAAAAAAATCCCCAAAGCACTCCAGCCCTTCCTTTGCTGATCCAGTCTGTGAAAAATCAAATGTTTTCACAGCAAGAAAAACTCCTGGCTCTGAGCCTGGTGTGTATAAAACCTCTGAAGAAAACTGTTTTCTCGGCTCTCATGGCTCATTACCAGGCCACTGTCAACCAGGAGTCAGCTGCTCAGTGTATGCCCTCCCTCCTTTCTCTGCTACCAGCAGCTAAGGGGACACAGGCTTGCTCTGTCACACACAGTTACTGTAGAGAAAGTAATGTGAAATGAGCCTCCCAACCTGCACGAGCTGTCTCCAAGCTGCACAGCTTGTGAGTGGCCCTAGATGAACCCACTGCCTGCCCCATGGAAGGCTGTTCCTGCTCACAGATCTTCCTGCTTGGCTTTCCACAATGCACAAGGACACTGCACCCACCTTGGCTTTTATGTTGGGATGTGCAGGTCAGCTTTGCAGCTGAAAGCTTGGCTGAGTTCCTCTAAGAGCTGCAGAAGACAAGGCTGTGTTATCTTTGTGCTTTGCTGGAAGAGCCAGGAGTAGCTGACAGGTCCACAGGTTCAGGGGGTTTTCTAATGGTAGCAAGTAAAACTTTGAAACTAATAGACCAAAGTAAGATTTAATCGTGAGGTGCCTCACCACTGCCAGGCCTAGTCTGAATGTCTTACACCCATCAGGGGACACTTCTTCTCAGGGTTTGACATTTGGGGCACAAGTTTCAACCCAACCATTGGCTGCAAAATTCGAAACACATTAACAAAAAGGAAAAGGCTAAGAACAAAACTCATCTGGGGACAGGTGGTATCAGGGCCCATTGCTCAGTGAGCACAGAGCCTGGCACTGCCAACAACAGGGCACGGCCCAAAATGTCTGTTTGTCCACAGCAGTGTGGAGAGGCCTGAGGCAGGAAGAGGGGTGTCCCAGGGCGGAGCTGAGCTGTCCCTTTTGTTATAAATGATCAAGGAGAAAGCCAAATTAATAAATGCGAAAGATTTTATTTTCGTGACCAAAATACACTCCTCAAAAACCACAGTCAAAGAGACAGTGTCGGGCCCGGGATCGGCGCTGGGCGAACCTGGATCCAACCTCTATCGCATCAGATCTCCCTCTGTTCACCAATGCCATTTCCAGCAGGGCTGTTTTACACAGATTTTTATGCCCAAGGCAGAGGTGCCCCGATTTCTTTTCTCACCCCCCATATGTATAAAGTTTCTTTTTACTGTGCAGGGCTGGACAATTGCTGTTTCTTGGGTGGTGGCAGGCATTGATCATGTTAGGAGAAGTCATGTATTCAGATGTATGTTTTTGACTACTTCGGTTATCTTGACTGATGATATTTGTCAAGTGCTGATTGTCCTTGAGTGTTCCCGGGTGGTTCCGGAGGAAGCCCATCTCTTCACCAACCACGTTCTTTTTTTATTTGTTAACAAGGCATTCATTCCCGCTGCCACCAGGAGATTCGCGACTTCAGTGTGGTAATCTGTCTCCGTGGTCCGAGGCTCGTTGGATGTTTAATTTATTTTACAATTTTTATTTCATACATTTTCCACCTAAGCATGAATTACTTTACATGACTCTCGGAGTTCAGTTGTTAATTGCTGCCCTGAGATGTGTGAAAAGTCTCTATTTCAGCCCGCGCCTCCAAAGAACGAGTCAGAGCTCTTCAGTTTTTGGTCTTGAAGTTGTTTATTAATTCTTACCTATAAAATTTTCTTTCTGCCCAGCTGAGATCTGCTCAGCAGGGCAGCCAAAGGCACTCTGACTGCCCCCGGGGCGGTGTTGTCTTTTTATACTGCAAACTACCTATAACATATTTACAATTACTTTCCAATACCTATCACCTATGTTAGACAGTGAGCTTCTACTCTAAGCCAATCCCAAAGTGCCAACATCACTGCAGAAGATGGAGACCAAGAAGAAGAAGAAAGGCTAGACACGCCCAAGTTCCTCCATCTTGTCCCCAAAACCCCCATTCCAAAAATCCTAAAATCTACATTTTCACCCTGTGATAATTTTATTATTATACTATTTAAACTTCTGTGACTTTCAGGTCCTCATACAAAAGCTGGTAATTTAAATCCGCAGGTGCTCTGGGCTGCGTGCCAGGGTCCCTGAGCCCCCCGGCAGGGTCCTCCGCAACTCTGGACACTCGGAGGGATGTACTGAGTTCCGACACATGACCCATTACACTTTGCTCCCCTAGGTGATCCCTTTTGCCGCCGACTGCGACCAGGACGAGTGCACCTGCCGCGACCCGGCGGCCGAGGAGAACCAGTAGCGGCGCCATGAGGGCCTCTCTGGGTCAGGCAGCGCCGGAGGAGCCGAGGGGCAGCGGCGGGGCCGTGGCATGAGGGAGAGCCGGGCGGGGCATGGCGGCTGCGGCTGAGGGGACGGCTCCAGCCCACCGAGGAGCCCCGGAGGGCGGGCTGTGGCCCCCTCGCCGTCGCTGCTCCCTCCAGAAGCCACACGAGGCGCTCAGGCCGGGGTCTGGGGCCGCCTCAGCCACACGCTGGGCTAGGGCCCGTCCACGCCGGGAGCCCGGGTGCTGCCATGGATGTGTGTCCTGGTGCGCTCCTGGGTGTCTGTCTTTGTCACTATTCACCCCTCTCTGCTGTACAGACTTCTTTTAGCAAGGTCGAGGTAGTTGTGATCTCTCTGCAAATATTTAAACTTAATTATATCTATATACATATATATAATATATATAAAAATATATATTATATTTTCTTTGCTCTCGATGAAGCTGAGAAAGGGTATCCTTTATCACACACCCATGCTGCTGTGAAGTACAAACCATTGGGAAAAGCACAGGTCAGGGCAGGAGGAGCAGGGATTTTCCCCTTCCTTGCTGAGCTGGGAGGAGGACGGAGAGAGAAGCCAAACACCCAGGCCATGCCAGGCAGGGAGGCTCCCACCGCACGGTGATTTGGGCATCTGGCAGGGACCAAGTTTTGCCCTTGGTATTTGCCAGTGCTTTGTCCTGTTCTTCTTAGGGTGTGGATCTGGATCAGGATTGTGGGGTTGAGAAAAAATGTTATTGTGCCCTTGAATCATCCCAGTGAGCACAACAGATTCCAAGGGTACCACAGGCATCCATCACACATTATTTTAGAGCCCTCTGGGCAGGGTTATGTGTCCATGGGGATCACTGCATGGTCAATAGGAGCAAGGACTCAGCGTGCTCCCTCTCTGTCTCACTCCCCCAGCCACTGCACACCCAGCTGGGTGTAGAGGCCAAACCAGTGTAGCTGTGTGATGCTTGAATGAAGGATGCTGTGGTGGTCCTTCTTCTCTTTCCCTCACATCTGAGCTCCAACTGAGTTGTGTTGTCAGCAGCTCTCAGAGGAGACTAGACCCTGCAATGCCAAAAGGACCAAAAAAAAAACTGTCAGGAGAGTTTGAGAATTATCTTTTCTCATTGAGGTTTTCCTTAGTATTAGTATTCCTTATTATTATCTCTGTCCCAGCCCCTCAGGCTGGACATACAGTTGCTGACTTCCAAGAGGCTCTTGCCCCTGTAGGCACTAAGTGAAAATCTGCAGATTCAATTCTGGCCTCAAAGAAGCCCAGCAAGAAACTCTGCCCCCCATAATTGACTCCCAGAAGCTCAGCTTGGACCCAGCCACATAAAGGCAGCAATAGGGAAGGTGCCTGGCTCCAGCTGGGATTATCACTGATGGTTTTGTGCTGTAAAGAGGCAGAGAAAAGGGATAGAAAGAGGAGAGGAGAGAAGAGAAGGGACCACAGACTAGGAACTGATGGCAGTGTCCCCGGGTGAGCTGCAGGCTGGGACCAAAGGACTCCAGGCTGTGTCCTGCCTGCATGGCCTGTGCTGTTGGATACAGGCTTCCAGCCAGTTTGTCTGATGAAGGAGTGGTGGAGAGAGGGTGACACGGTGTGGAGAGACCAGGAATTTTCAAGGCATCGTTAAAAACAGCTTCCACTAGCTCTACCCCATCCTATTTTGCAGGAATTTCCTATGCTTGTGTTTTACTGGAGGACCCGAGTAGGGGCAGAGGTGCTTGGACATCCTACCAGCATCCAGGCAGGAGATGCCTTGTCCTTCTCCAAGCCCTTTTCTGACCCCAGGTGTCCCCATCCACCTGGCCTAGGCAGAGATTTGAGGGGAGGTGGGGGACAATGAGCCCAATCTCCTCTTGGGACACCGACATTTTTGTTCTCATTGTGCACAAGGGACAGTGCCCCAGAATTCACTGTCACTTGGGCAGATAGCAGCAATATCTTGTCAGATACCCACTTTTCACTTAAAAAACAACCCTCAAGCAACCCAAGGAAATTCAAATAATAGTTGCCCTCCCAGGATGTGCAGCTTGGGCAGCCTGTCCTGCTCCACCAGTGCAGGGAAGAGGAGATCCAGGAATTCCAACACAGCAGAAGTGGGGTTCTGGCAGCCCCCACAGGTGGGGGCAGTGGGGACATGGCATGAACATCACACCCAGAAGCAGAATTTCAAGTCCCAGCATCTTGCCATGACAAACCCTTCCCTGCCTGGTCTCAGCATTACCTGGATGCCTGTGTGTTTATATACCAAATTTGTATCCTTTTGGCATGAAAATCCTGGTTTTTTCCTCTGCTCACCTGTGTGTGCAGGGAAGGGACCGTGCCCCACGGACAGGGGAACTGGGGGGTTGGGACAGGAAGTGCTGGCTTGGCTGGTAGACATTTGTGCTTCTTATGACCAGACAGCTTCTACATACTGAAATATTGTTCTTCTATAGCGACACTGAGCGGTTTTTGTCCCCTTTAGGGTTTTATTCACAATGGAGGCTGCTGCTATTTTTATTTTTTTGTATTTGATAATTATTTTTTATAAAAATCTATGAAAAATAAATAATCTTCTCATCCTCCATCTGTCCTGCCTCTTTGATTCACCCCAAAGGGGGCCAGGGAGGTGGTTTGGTCTGACATATTCCTCTCTTCCCAAATCAGAGACTCTCCCAGAACAGTCACAGCCCAACTGGAGATTTCCTTTGGGTTTTGGGGTGTGAGGGGACACTTAGCTCCAATGCCACCTCCTAATTCAAGGCTGCTACCCAGGCAGCCTTTTGCTGTGTCACCAGCTGCAAGAACACTTTGGCAGAAGGTCTTCTCCTGGTTATGCTACAAACTGGCCACTTTTTGTAATTAAGCCACTTAAAATGACGGGAAATGTGTGTGTGTGTGTGTGTGTGTGTGTGTGTGTGTATGTTCACATCCCTGGCGATGGGGAGCAGAAGGTGGCCCACACTAGAGCCAGAGGACCATGTGGTATCCTGGCAAGAAAATTAAACCCCAAGACAATAAAGTTGCTTTAGATTTGTTTGGATTTTTTTTTTCATCATTTTCTTCAGTGACCAGGTAAATTTTGTACCTATGGTCTGAGAAGCACCAAAAAGCCCTTGCCCTGTGTTCAAACCCCACTCTTCTTCCTCCAGCCATCTCTGATGCTCCTCATCAGTCTTTTCATCATGTCTGGTCTTTGCACAGGGACTCAGTCCCAGAGGAGGAACAGCATCTCCTGGTGACATCAAATGTCCTCTCTAGGGCAAAGCTCCCCAAATCACACACTCTGGAGAGGAGCCAACAGCAGCCCTTCCAAAACACACACACACACAACATTACCAAACCCTTCCTAAAAACCTACCAATGTGCTGCTGATGCACCCCTTGCAGTCCACTTCACCCTTTTTTGGGGTGCCTTTCTCCAAACCCCCGTGGATTGCAAGCCGGATGACCCCTGAGAAGATTTTGTGCTGAGGTATTGACACAGCAGTTTAGGCTTGCAGCTGCACACCCTGCTGCCACACAGACCCTCTTCTCTTCCTCCTCCTCCTCCTCCTCCTCCATCTCACTATATAGCCACAGCTTATTGTGCAATGAGATGGTGGTTAACTGCATGGAAAATAGCAGAAGGAAAGTATTGGGAGTATTTTTAGCTTATTTTCCTGCAATTTAGCACTGGGAAAAGAAAAAAAAAAAATCAAGTTGTTCCATGAGACTTGATGAAGTCTGGTTTCCTATGGATTTGTGTGCTATAGTCCCTAAATCCCCCTCCTGTGTCCTCCCAAGTGTCCTGCCTGTCTGCCTGTCTGTCTGCCCAGGCTTTCCCTGGGTCTTCCACCCATCTGGCAGGGCAGGTGGCAATGCACACTGGGCTTGGCCAAGGGACCTGCCCTTGTAAGTCCTGATGGCCTGACCATTAGACACAACACAGCACTGTAAGTGGCTTTTGGCATCTTCTGCAGATCTCACCTCTGTCCAGGCACTGCTTTTCACATTCTTTGTGGGACATTAATACTCATGTTGCTGCTAGTCCTCTGTCAAAAGTCTGCCAGATGGACCAGGACATTGTCCAGGGGTGGTTAATCACCAGACAGCACCATCTCATCTACCTAATATACTAAAAGAATGGCTAAAAGGTGGGCAAATCACCTTATAGACAGAAAAAATGGCTTTTTTGGACTCTGCTTCCAAGTTCCCAGCCTCTGTGGAGGTTTGCAAATGAAGGGCTGAGAGACCCTTGCTGAGGATGTGTAAATGCAGTTTTTCCCCAAAGAAAGGGATGACTGGAGACATCTTTACCTTCCCACATCCAGCAGAGCAGGTGGGCAGGACAGGGCTCAGGACATGGCTCCATCTGTGTGTGCTGAGTGGTTTGGGACTTGGCTAACCCAGTGGACAGACAGGCTAATGCTAAACTTGTGTGAAGACTCACCCAAGTTCAAAGGCTGAGAGTGTTTCATCTGCAACCAAAGATGACATCAACTGGACCAAAACTATAAACAAACACTCTAGTTTGCCAGAGCCAGGGATTACTAACAGCTCCTTTTAATAGTCAGTTAAATTATCATCTGGAGTTTTACATAGTGGTACAATGATTTTTGTTGCTGTTGTTTAAAACCTTTTTTTTAAATTCTTTTTTTTTTTTAAGTAATCCAGAAGGGTTTTGTATTTCTTGCCACATGGCTATCTCACCCTAAAGCACCCTACTTTCAATCTACAGTAGTAAAACGTCACATTAGAGGTTTAATAGAACATCAAGGAACATGAATTGTAGCCATCTTTGTAAAGAAAAGGACCAAACTGTCTTTATATGTTAAATAACTCCACGACAAGGAAAAGGTAGTAATGCTATTACAGGGGTACGGACGCAGCAAAGAAAAGTTAACGACCCAGAGGTTCATCTCAGGTGAATGATTGCTCATTAATTCAGAAATAAAACAAAAAGAAAGGGCAGGGGGGGTGAAGGAGGTTGCAGAAATGGTTGGAAAACAGTTCTCCTGTTGTTGGCAGCTTGGGAAGAATCAGGAGTCCAAGAGAGAAAATATTGTGCAGGCCCAACAGTAGGACCCTGCAGCAGATGTGGGTGGTGTCAGCCCTGCAGGGAATCTCAGAGACACAGAATGGGTTAGGTTGGAGGGGACCTTAATGAGCATTGGGTACCAACCCTGCTGCCGTGGACAGGGACACCTTCCACTAGACCAGGGCATGCTTATTTTGGGTGAGCAAGCCCCACACAGCACATCTCACCAAGGCCAGGTCTGCAGCCAAGGGACAGCCCCCATGGTGGACTGGTCTGGTACCCCATGGTGGCTGCTGGCATTTGTCTGAGAGGGACTCGTGTGGTAGCTGAGAGACTTGGACAAGAAAATCCAAGCTTGGGCAAGGTTCTGACTTGCAAAGCTAGAGTGAGGATACCAAGAAGGAAGCCTCACAAAGCCAGGGTCACTGTGAAAATGGCCCCACAGACGTGCCAGGCTGCCAGGCCCTGCCAGCACAGCAGCTGCAGGGGCACCAGAGCAGGCAAATCAGCAGAGCACAGCCCTGCCAGCAGCCTACACAGTCTGTCACAGGGTGAGGGTGCTGAGCCACGTCCAGCTGTGCAAGGGTGCTCCCAAAGGACCCCAAAGGAGAGCTGGCTTCCCCCTCACTCTCCAAAGCCCAGCCCCTGGAGAAGCCAGGACCCAGGGAGCAGAGCCCAGCACAGCTGGCTGATGATGCTGCAGGGCTTTGGTTGCCCATGCAAGAGCTTTGAAGTGTCAGCACAGAAGCAGAACAGAAATATCTGCAGAGCCTCGGTGTAAATCTTGGGGCCAGATGAAAAAGTAACCTAGGCAGGTGTGAATGCATGGGGTGTGCAGGGTTTTCCTGGCAGTGTCACAGCGAGTGGCTGGCAGACAGCACTGCTCCTGTCCTTGCTGCTGCACCTAGTAAGCAATAAAAGAGAGGAGTCTGCTACCCAAAGGAAAACAGTCTGCATTTCACATAAAGGCCATGTACACGGTATTACTTGGCGAGAAACCAACTGGTGTCTGGGCCAGAGCAGCCTTCCTTCAAACATCCCTTCGAGGCGTTGAGCAGAGGTGCCCTTTGCCCATGGCTGGATGGCTGCCTGGCTGGAAGTTAAAAGTTGTCTCAGCATCTGCTGGGATAAGCAAAAGGATAAACAGAAGTGTCTTGGCCACGAGTCTCGCTAAAAGGAAAAGGAGTGATGACTCAGTACAGATCACCTGCCCATCTATACCTGTGCATGGAGGTGGCACTGGTCTCACTCCGAGCCCTAAGCCCTTGGCAGCATCAGGCACATCAAAATATAAGGACAAACACATAAGAAAAAGCCAAAAGGATCCAGGAGACTTCCTTCTTGCACAGAGCAAACGTTTGTCTGATCACCCCTGCCAGACACACAGTACAGCAGTGACACAGGGATGCCCAGGTCATACTGACTGATGGTGGCTGCTCCCAGCAGCTCCCCAGTCCAGGCCAGCTGCCCCTGGAGAGATGTCTGCCCATGAGAAGGAGAGAGCAAAGCACAGTGTGGTGCTGCAGGAAGACACTGAGCTGCTGTTGAGAGAATCCGGTGCTGCAGCGCTGTCGGCAGTGACGGGGTGCAGAGCGCAGCCGCCTCCCTCTCAGCACCACACAAATATTCAAGCCATGTCCTTGGCAGGTAGGAGGAGGAATGAGGCAGAAAATCATATGAGACAGGCTGAAGACTGTTCCTGCCAAGACTGAAAAAAATGAAAAGGAAATTTCTCTCTGGAGGCATCGTAAAAATCCCACTGTAGGGCTCTGGTCTTGTCTAGATCAAAGGTGCACAGCTGGCAAGTCCAGAGGTGCCTCCTCTGCAAACCAGGCAGGAAGCTGAAGCTAAAAGGAACCTGTTTTCTGCCTCCAACATCATCAGCAGGGACAGGGATTTGGAGAATTGTTTACTCGGAACCAAACCCAGTGTCCCAGTACAACCCCAGCTCTCTAGCTTTAAAAAAAAAGTTACCAGAGGAAGAGGCAGATGTGAGCCCTGAACACAGGCAAGCAACACCCCCAGAAGCCTGTCCTCCATGCCCTCTCTGGGACCAGGACCTTCAGCACCATCCTGCACCACAGCATTGGGGTACCTTGCATCCCTCTCCCCTCACCACACAGAGCCTGGGCTATCCCACAGCTGCAAGTGTCTGGTGCAGAACATCTTGTCTGTGTCATCTGGCTGCTCCTCTCCTAGCTGAGTTCTCCTCAGCAGCAGCTTGATGTTGCTCCTAAGTTTTTATTATAGTGGGGAAAAAAAAATAATAGAAAGGATTTTAAGGTTGACTTCCAGGGAATGTGGTCCCTCAAGAAGAAAGCTCACAATGTCCAGCTGACTACTGGCCCTGAGGCCAAGCTGCTTTTGTTCTGGAGGACTCTGTATCTTGGAGCACATGTGGGTTTTGGCCATGGCAGAAGAACCTGAGGAGATGGGGTCACAATGCCCCTGCCTCTTCGCCCCAGCTGATGACACCACACCAGCTCTGCCCACCAACAGCACCATTGTTCTCTCAGGTCTCACCCAGACCTCATGATTTACAACTGCAAAAAACCCCATCCCAACCCTGCTGGCCTCCCAGTGGCTGATTAGCTCAGCCATAACCATAAGCATCTCAACTTGACCTGCATGCCCTGCCTCCATTTTTGCCTGCATCACCTGCTCTCCCATCCTGGCTGTGTCACCACTTTTCTCCCACGACTGGTGTGGCCCATCTTTGGAGACAGTCCCCACAGCCAGGGCAGGGATGGGGCAGGAGAAGAGGGCTGTGCCCTCCCAGCCTGCCTTCTCCACCAATGCTGAGGAACCTCTTGGCAAAATGAATAAAACAAAACCAAGAAAACTGGGTCCCACAAGACTTCTAACTAGAAAGGCTTTTGGCCAAGTTGAAGAAGAAACTAATACTGAGTCAGTCCTGCACAGAGCAGCCGGTTTTGCGCCCCAGTCCAAATCCTCGCCTCCAGAAACATCAGCGACACCCTCCCCCTCCATGGGTCCATGTGTGAAACCCTCAGAAACGCCCATGGGAAGGCCAGCCTGAGAGCAGGTGCCCAGAAGCCTCAGTAGTCCTTGTCACCATAGTCATTGTACAGGACACTCAGCGTCTGCTCCTCGCACGTCTTCCTGAGGTCGCGGCTGAGCTCCGACCAGTCGAGCCCATAGGGCTTGATCTCGCTGTAGCGGCAGGCCAGGTACTTGAGGGAGGAGCGCTGCAGGCTGATCTTGGGCTCCTGCAGGAGGCCATTGCACCAGCTGCTGAGGTCCCCCAGCTGCGAGAGGATGAGGCCAGCCTTCCTGCAGCGAGGGCGGGCGAGGGGAGATGCCAGGGGGGCGATGGACAGCGAGGGGTGGCAGGGGTGATGGAGACACCACAGAGAGGATGGCGGGGAGGGCGGGAGGAATGTATGAGGAGAGAAAAGTAAAGACAGTTAAGGACACCACGGGAGCTCCTGAAGGGAGAAGAGATAATGCAAGAGCAGCTGTGAGGAGCTGCCAGGACAAAGAGGGATGGCGGGGCTGTGGGGACACACCATTCCCAAGGCAGCACTGCAAGTCAAATCCATGTGAGAACAGCCCCTACCCAGTGCAGAGATGCCCAGGTCTCCATGGCAGTGCTGCACCTGCTGCACTGGTCTTGGGACACACACCTCACTATCCTGTCGCCTCTTCTTCCACCCTGTAGCACTCACACAACAAGGCCAGGTTTGCTGAGAGTTTATTATGGAGACAGTCACAGGTGTAGCTGTGAAACCCCCAGCACCCTTTGCATGGACATCACCAAGGACTCAAGTGGCACCACCAGTCACTGTTGCAGCTACTGGACCCCAAATATAACAGGATGGGAAACAGAGCCAATAGCAGTGTAGGCAGTGGGGATAAAAGCTAAATCGTGTCAGGCATGACATATATGGCCAGCCCAGAACAGTGTCACCATGTGTATCCTCTCCATTAAGTGTATGTGCTGCATATTCAGGAGCTATGCTGGCCATTCATGGCTTGGTGTAGGAATCACAGAATGGTTTGGTTGGAAGAGACCTTAAAGATCATTTTGTTCCACTCCCCTCTCCCATGGCAGGGACATCTTCCACTTGACCAGGGTGCTCCAAGTCCCAACCTGGCCTTGAACATTTCCAGGAATGGGGCATCCTCAACTTCTCCACTGCCAGAAATGCACACAGTATTGCAAGCAGCAAGCCAGGATACCACTAAGGAGGAGGGAGATTTAAGAAAAAAAAAATCCAAACCAGAATGTCCTGTCTGGCTTGTGAGGGTCTGTATGGAAGGCTGAAGGTGAGATAAGAATTATGATCCATACAAGACATAAGTACAGTGAATGACATTCCTGCTACATGACTCACAATATTTAGGAACAGCTTAGGAAATGTGTCCTACGGGACACCGTGCAAACCAGAATGGATACACTGGAGCACACATCAAACCCATCCAAAAAGCTCTGAGAGAGCAGGGGATGTGGCAGATCTCCTGGTTCTTTGCATGTGCACTTTGTATCTTCCAGTTGTGGAGAACAAGACGAGGAAAGGCAAGTCACTGCAGCAGCAGCTTGTAAAGAGCCACAACCCAGCCAAGGAAGCCTTGAGAGAAGGTCAGGTGACAGAGGCAGAGCAGGTCCAGGATGAATCCATCTTCTGCAAGAGACATCCAGCACACCCAGGGCATCATAGCCTCCGTGCAGGCTTGTCCTGGTAGTGAGGAAGTGCTAAATCACCAGCCTCTTGTATTGGCTGAGATATTGGAAGAGCACAGAGGATCATGGCCAAACATGATCTAAGCTGTGTTCTCTTCTTTTCAAATTTGTCCTCATAAAATTGCGCTGCTAATGTTTTTATCAAGAAAATCAGTTTGTACAGATAAAACACATTGTGTTCATTTTAAATTTGTCTCACACTTTGGGTGATCTCCAGGGAATGTGGCCACTGTGGAGGCAATGGATTCAAATAAAGCATCTTGAAGGTATCTCATGTGCCTGGAAACCCAGACCAAAGTTTAAGTGTCTGATGAGCTGGGATAAGTTTCCTACCCAGCTCCAAGGTCAGTTGCTGGGTTAGAATAGTCGAGGAAAAGAAGATACAGCCCCTCACTAGCTTTAACTCAGCATCTGCTCAGCCCAGAACAGGCAGCAGTCACAAATCATGATTCTGAAGGAAAAAAATCACATTCTTACTGGACATTCTTACTTAGGATAAGCACCTTGGGCTGGTGTGACAGCTCCAGGATATGTGTACCAACCATGAAGGAACATCCACTGCCTCTCCACACCTCCCTCCAGGCCAGGCACACCATGGGAGAGCTGCCTGAAGAGGAATTAATTTACCCTAAGTCCAGTCAGAGCCAATCTTGGCTTTCCTGGAGAGAAAACCTTGGATGTGACTGCAGCTCCAAGGGCCCAATCTGGAGCCACTGAAAGGTTGTCCAGCTCTGCAGCCACATGACAAGTGCCACCCCAGAGCTCATGTCCAGGGCATGCCAGAGAGGAAAAGGTGGTTTAAATGGTTTTGGCTCTGGAGACAGCCACCCAAGCTGGCCAGCCATGAGAAAACAGCCAAGCTCTCACTTGTCTTGGTCTCTGCATGTGACAGCCAAGCAAGATGCCACGAGTGCCTCTCCTCCTCCAGGTACCCTCACAGGAATGCCTGATATTATCCCACAGATTTTGGCTCAAAGCCCATAGGCACCACCAGACTTCACTAGGCTTTGCATCAAATCCAACTTCCACTTACTGTTTGCTTTTTTCTCCATTTCCTTTCCTTATACAAAGACCAGGACTCTCTGCAGCCCTTCTTGGACCGTGAGGGAGCGATTTGCCTTCGCAGCCTCAGACAAGTTATCTGTGCGCTCACAACAAGTTCTGCTTCTTCAGTCCAGCAGCCAGCACTGCCAAGAAGGGAGCTGAGTGTGCCACAAATGAGCAGAGTAGGAGGTGCCCTGGACGTGTGGAGGAGGAGGGACATGGTAGAGTCAGTCGTGTGGGTCTGCATCCCCGACTTCAAAGGAGCATCAGCAACAGTCAAACAAACACTGTCTGCTGGCTAAATAATGTCATCTGCAAGTGATTTGTCCTGTCACCACCAGTCTGGGTGCTTCGCCCTCGCAGACGATCAAACAGGAGGTCTGCTTTCCAAGATTTGTCATCACCAGAGCCCGCTGCAGCTGCCTCAGTGCCTCTTTCCAAGGAGCGCGAGCTGCAAACACTTCATCAGCGACTTGCGTCATCCTACCCCGAGCGCTCCAGCGTTTCCAGAGGCTGCAGTTAACCCTCTGGCTTGAATATTCACACAGAAAATGGTATCATTTGGGTAATTCAGTGGCATTTCTGGCTGCTCCGTGGCAATGCCTCTGCCTCATGGGGCTCGAGGAAGCAGCTTCCATGCCGTGTCCTGGCTGGTGCTCACTGGGGCAGGGAGCAGCAGTGGCAGCACTCAGCCTCGGTGATGGCAGCGGCTCCGTGACGACTCCAGTCTGTCACGTAAGGAATTTTATGTGTTCCTCATGCAAATCACCACAACAGATGTCAGATGGTCTGTGCAAACTGGGGCTGGATTTCACATCTGGAAATGGAGATGGAGCGGCATCACCACAGCTGGGATCAAGACAAAGGTGAGACTGAAGTCCAAGCCTGCTGATCCCACTGAGTGTCGGGGGAATGAGGCAACCCTGGGCAGAGGAGCTGCTGGGAGCCTTTGCCCTAAAAAGGCTCCATGTGCTGCAATGTTGCTACTGAGCTTTGAGGTTGTGCCTCAAAGAGTTCACATTTCTTAGGACATAAATAGGAAAAGGGAGAAGAGAGGAGACCCCACCTCCACTCCAGGGCATGGAAACTCCTGAGAGTTTCCCACCAAAGCTGTGCCAGGACACAAGTGCAATGCACTAAGTACAAGAAGGCACAAGCTGAGTCTCTCTGACTGCCTAGCAGAGGTTTGGAGGACACAGAATGTATATGGAGAATTTCCTATCCTCTGCTAGAAGTACACAAGTGATCACCTGGAGAAGCAGGGCTGGAAGACAGTGGTGAGACTGGCAAGAGGAGGGGTGGGGCACGGTGTAAGGCAGAGGCCATGAATTCCACAGAGTAGGAGCTCTTGTTGATGTACATTTGAAAGCACCCCTGATTCCCAGATGAGGTCACAGCTCTGGTTGTTTGGAGGCCAGATGCTATGAAACACCACTGCAGCACACGCAAGCTCTCAGCCCAGCCTGCTGAACTGACTGGAAATATCCACATTACTGGGAAACCACGCAGACTAAAGCAGATGTTGAAGGACAGGGGGAGAAGGGAACATCTGGCTATTTCTACAAGCCTGGGACATTCTCAGGCAGCTGGAGGGGCTTCAGCAACCTGGAGAAGCCTGAAAAGAAGACATGGTGCTTACTCAGGCACAAAGAGACTATTTTAGACAGGAACCTCCTCCAAAACCTGCTGTGGCAGCTCAGCACTGCCTGGGCACCAAAAACACTCATGTCACCCACACACAACCACAGATGTGGATCAAAAGTGAGGAAATGTACAATTTAGACCTAAAATCAGTCCTCTGCCTGCTGGGGACCACAAGCTGACAGGGTTCAGCACACAGAGGTACATTCAGCTCAAGCCAAAGCTCAGGAAAAGGTAGAAAGCAGAATCCAATCTCCATCCCTTGTAGGCGTGTTATTTTTCCAAGATCTTCTGCCTTTTTGCCTGTGGCATCAGCTATGAAGGGAAAAAGAGAATCCCACCCCTTTGCCACTCTGCACAGCATGAACATGTTGGGCCAAACTCCAGAGACAGGACAGGGCTGATGGGATGGACAGCAGGGTTGGGTTGACAACAGTCAACCACTTTCCACCTTGTCCTATGTTAGTGGTCCTTGCACATGCACAGCATCCAGCAAAACAGAAACCCCACTGTGACACTCTGAGGTCTATCATCCATCATCATATCATAAGATTTGCTGAAGAGATGCCTTCCTGGTGACCAGAATCCCTGAGGGACAAGCCTGCTGGAGGGCAGGCCTGCCTGCTTAGCCAGCTCAGCTCCCAAGCCTACCTGGGCCCCAGCTCATCCTCACAGCGCCAGGTGAACTCCCCAAAGCTCTCGTAGTGCTGGTTGTAGTGGTAGAGGACTCGGTGGAGGCTGGGGGAGCCCAGGTCCAGCAGGGTGTTGTAGGCTGTCTGCTGCTCCTTGCCGCTCGTGTAGCCATTGAAGAGGTTGTAGATCTTGTCTGCTATTTCTGGGCACAAGGACAGGGGGTGTTCAGGGGGGTGCAAGGAAAGGCATGAATAAAGCCCACCACAGCTAAAGCTCAGTTCTGGGGAAGCCAGGACCAGAACCAAGATTTGTCCACTGAGTTATTTTGTTATATTATGTGATTTACATCACATCAGGACAAGGTTCCAACAGACTAGATGGCATTACCTGGGCTCAGTCCAGGTTAGCTTCCCACAGTTTGGTCTAATTAATAAAATTAATGGGTGATGCCATCAGGTAGTGTTAGTGAAACACCATTTATTCCCTTTTGTTTTCAGAGAGGACGTGTGTCTCCTGCAGCCCCCATCTCAGCCCTGCACACCGTGTGGCAGCTCCTGGGCCACTATGGGTGAGGGAGAGGTTACAGCCAGGACATGAGACATGTACAGGAACATGCTGGAAGGGGGAACTCCCTCTTGTCCCAAGCAGCTCCCTCCATCTCACCTTGAGCTTTCACATCATCTACCACAGGGCACGGTGTCTTGACCGTCACATCACTTGACCTGGAACGCCTTCCTGTGTTGTCAACTCCCCAGAGCGTGAACCTGGATGGGAAGGGGAAAAACGAAGCTCTGGGCTCCACACAGAAATACAGGCAGCACCAAACAGGATCAGGATGTCAGCACTGCCACAGGCCTGGCACAGGGCACTCACATGTAGGTGGTGTCAGGCTCCAGGCAGCGGATGATGAGGGAGATGGTGGAGGAGAGTCTGTCAGGCACTTGGGCTGGCATGGCACAGGGGGACTTGGCACCAGAGATGATGTCATCCACAAAGCTCAGCACTGTCTCTAGGGAGAGAGGGGAGGATGTGCCACTGGTGATGGCACAGGGGCTGTGGAGAGCCTGTGCCTGCTGCCACACTGCCTGCTGCCAAGGGGGTACAAGGCTAAGGCATGAACTTGGTGTAAAGTTGGACCCACTGCTTTTCCAGAAAAGCTCATCCCTATGGTATGGAGCTGCCCCTTTCTGCAGCATGGTGGGCAGGAGAAGGGCTGCTCTCTCTTCCCCAGGATATTTGATTTGTTGCAGCATCCCCTTGCAAAAACAGACAGGCCCTCTTCTAACACGTCCATCCCACTCTCCCTGGAGAACCAGGGGAGTCCCCACTCACCTGTCTCCACCTTGGAGTGGTCCATTCTGTCAGTGACCTTCTCTTGACGGAGGAGGTAGTCCACAATCTGCACCCCAATGGGGGGCTCTGAGTGGCCCCACTCCAGTACCACCAGTGTGCTGCTGGGCTCATGTACAGTGGAGAGACGCAGGCTGGGGGACAATTTTTGCATTACTTTCTCACAACAAAAGGGATTCAAAGCCATTAACTCACAGGAGACAGCAAACTCAGGAGAGAAATTACTCCCCCTCCCTTTCCCCTCCAGGTTCTGGGCATGTTGGTCCAAAGGACTCATTCCTTAGGGTTGCTTTACCAGGATGGATCCACAACCAGCCCCGCAGTCCTCAGCTGAACTCAGAAAAGAACTGCAACTCTGCACTCTCGATTCCCAGGTCACCCATCAGTTTGCAAACCTGCCCCCCGAAGGCACACAGCCCCACCACCTCCTGCCACCACACTGCTGGCCATCACCACCTCTTCACAGACCCACCACACCACAAAGCCAGGCTGGGCACCTACATGGGGTGTGGGAGAGGAGCACAGGTGGGCAGCCCGTCGGCCCCGAAGGCACTGGAGTCACAGCGGCACCAGTCCTCGATGACATCCCCGCTGCCCGAGCACCACAGCAAGCTCATGGTGGCCTCCTGCAGCAGCTGGGAGACAGGAGAAGGGGTTGAGCACCGGGCAGGTGAGCTCCCTGGGTGCAGGGCCCTGCTGGGAGCTGCCAGGCACAGCTCAGAGCAGGCCCCAGAGAAGAGAGGGGTAGAGAGGATGAGAGGGTAAGAGCTTAAAAGGGTAAGAGAGCAAAAGCGTAAGAGAGCAAAAGCATAAGCGAGTAAAAGGGGTAAGAGAGCGAAGTTTTTGTTACAATACAATAAATTTTCTTCTGTCTTGAATATTCTGATTCTTACTAATTTAGTACAATATACAAATCTTATAGCATTTACATACAACCTATAAGAATCATTACATTACCATACTGTGTTACATTTTAAACTCTAAAAACTACACTTTGGACCCTTTCTGCCAAGCTGTAGGGTCTGCTCTGACCTTTGGACTTGTCTGCAGGCAGAGGGTACTGTTTCATCAAAAGGGGATTACCTTCAGCTGGCTACACCATTGTTTTCTTGTTGTTCAGTAACTAAGGGATCTCAAAGCTTGCTTTCATTTCAATCTCGCTTATAGTTTCTATATTCTCAAAATCTTTTGCCAGGCAATCATATTTATAAGGCTCTCCTGTTTCATCTTCCCCAACACTCCCATCCCACCACCACTTGTGTTCATCCGTCCCCTGGTGGGTTCAGCACAGCCCATCCACCCTGGAGAGCAGGGCTGGCCAAGGGGCAAGGGCTGCCAGGGCTGGACACGATGCTCTCTGGGCAAGCTGCCTCCAAAGCCAGCCACAGCGCTGTCCTGCCCCGCTCCTGTCCTCACCCGCTGGGTCTGGTTGTTGGTGACCAGCTCGTAGAGGGGGGCTGCCTTGGTGACCTCCAGCAGGATGGGCTCAGCTGGCACCTCAGGGCTGGAGGAGACGTGGCAGAGCGGGCAGGAGGAGGGGCAGCGCCCGCGGCTCTGGCACTCCATGCGCACGCCGGCCGCCACGCGCTTGGTGCCCGACTCCGAGAGGCTGGCGATGTACTCGGGGAACGTCAGCACCTTGGGGTCCCGTTCCCGCTCCTCTGACTCATCCGAGGGTGAGTTGCCTGCAGAAGGGGGGAAAGTGACACCAGGGTGGGCTCCAAGCCATTGGTAGGGGAATATGAGGGGCCAGAGCTCTGCCTTCCACCCAGGAGAGAGGCAGGGCTTCCAAAGAGCCCCCTGCATCCTTTTGCTCTGTAGGGATTAGGATTAAGGATTAAGATGTGTAGGGATCTTTAGAGGAGGAATCACGACTAAAAAGCCCACCCTGGCCTCTGTGATTGCAGGTCCTCTGGTCTCCCTGTGCCTCAGTTTCCCCAGCCCCATCCCTACAGCTGGACTGGGACAGTCCAGCCTTACAGCAGCTCCCCACGAGAGGGAGCCCCCTTCATGTGGCTGGAGGCTCCTGGAGAACCTGCCTGGGCACCTTCACGTCACACTGACTCCCCAACAAAACCCCTGCCAGACCACTCTCCTGCAAAAGCCCTCCTGGCCCTACAGAGCAGGAAATATTTTGGCACAAGAGGAGCAGTCCTTGCACAGAAGTCAAAAAGGTGAAATCTGCCCATCACTGCTGTGCCCTGGACAGCATCACCCTGCCATGGCGAGCCTTGCCATGAAGGGACACAGTGCTTTTCACACGAAATCCCTGCCAAAGGATGTCCCTGGATTGATACAGAAGAAAGAGGGGCCTAGAGGGACCGTTGAAGATGGTTGGTGGGGTTGGAGGAAGCTGAAGGATGACCCAGGCAAAACCTCACCCCCAGGGAAGGTTCAGGCCATCATTAGTGGTGACCTGGTATGTGGGGAGCCACCATGGACCACATCCATGATTCAATAGGAAAATCTCCCTCTAGCAAGGATTTGTGGAGAAATGGGCCAGCACTAGCCCATCCTTGAGATTCCTGAAAGAAAACAAGGCTGTTAAAACAAAACCTGGGATAGAAAAGTGTTGCTCTGCTCCCCCAGGAAGCTGGAGATGGATCACTTTAGGCTGGCTGTGAATTGCAGCTTAGCAGGCACTGAGGAAAAGCAGAGGAGCCAGGGAATGATTTGTCTCTTGCAATTTCTCAACCGATATCCAGCCCCTGACGTTTGCAAACAAAAAGCAAAGGAAGGAAAGTGGCAGGTGCCAGAGTGAAACCTAAATGTGATACTGTGGGTGGAAAAAGGCTGCCAGCCCTGAAAAGCCTCTAAGCACGAAAATCAAAGAGGAGGAAATTGCAGGAGAAAAAAAGAAGAGCTTGCAATCAGGAGGTGCTACATCTGGAGACAGCCCTCAGCCAAACAGCACCGTGCCTGTGCTTCCCCAGGTGGGCTTGTGAAGAAGTCCAGGCTCCAGGAGACCTAAGCCCACAGGATGCAGACTCAGGCTTTGAAAGAAGCCCTTCCCACACAGGAGCCCTGGGGAGATAATAAGTGTCTCTGTGGCTGGGACATAGCAAGAGCAGCACCACAGGCTGGTGCCAATACTGAGAATTATGAAGCCTCATGATGGAAATGATGTGCCCATTGTGGCGCCTGGGAGCTCCAAGCTCACACTGCCTGCACCTGGGAATTCCTGGGCAGAAGCAGCAAACCAAGGTCATCTAAAAGGCAGCAGCTCTGCTCAGCATCCCCCATGCCCAGGCTTGGGGGCTGGCTCTTGTTTGCTGCCCAAGCCTGGATGCTGCAACCCACCATCTCCAGCATAGGCAGGAAAATACCTACAGGCAGCTTTGCTGAGGCCAGCACAGGAGATCACAGAATCACAGAATCACAGAATAGTTGGGAATGGGAGGGACAATAAAGACCATCTTGTTCCAGCCTCCTGCCATGGGCAGGGACACCCTCCACTAGACAAGTTGCCACAGACCTGAGGACAGATGGCAGCAGGCAGGGGTTAGGCTGCCTCAGCTTTTGTGAAGCTGCCATTCAAAGTGGGCAGGACCTCTTCCACAGGGCATCCATCACTGTTCACTGCAGACAGGGCACTGGAGGGGATGCAGCAGTGCCAGAGGCCCTGTGCACCATGAGGAACCTCCCAGCTCCTAACTGGTTCCCTGGCATTAAAAGTATTCTCCCCAGGAGAAGGAAACACTCTGGAGGGAGAGAAGTCTGGCTGCAGGATGCAGGTGGAAGAGAGTAGATATGGCAGAGACAAAAGGAAGGAAAGAATAAGATTAAAGACAACAGTTAAGTCCAGAATGAGGCAGGATGGTGGGATTGGTGCACTTGTCTTTCCCTGGGGCTGTGGGTATTGATCTTTCTTTTTGGCCTGGCCTGCTGCAATCCATGGGAATCCTTTGGCTGGCTTCAAAGGGTGTGAGAGCAGGGTGCGAGGCAATGACTGGTCCTGACACAGGCTGGGCACCTTCCAAAATGCCAAAAGCAAACCTCACTTGCCACTCCCAGGGGTTGGTATGAGTACCCTTCCCAAGGATAACCTCCTACCTTTGCTGATGTCCTCATACTCCAGCCAGAGCTGCCGCTGGACCTGCCTGTTGGGATACCAGATGGAGCAGGACTCCTCAAAGCCATACACTGCCTCTTGGATGTAGTGGTTGCCAAACTGGTCCAGCAGCGCCACAAAATCTCCACGGGAGGTGGCTCCATCCAGAGAGTGGAGTGCATTGCTGAAGGCTGGCAGGAAGATAGATGGAGGAGATGCTCAGTGCCCAGAGCCCACCCAGCCCTCGCTACCCCCCTACAGGCTTGCAGTGGACAGCCAGCCTTTGAGCCCATCACCTCTCACAATCTCTGCTGGTCAGAGTGACTCTGAGATACGTTGTCCCGGCCTGGCAGCCAAAGATCAGGATTCTTCTGTTCTCATTCTCAAGGTTGTTATCTCTTATCTATAACATTCTTTCTCCGACCCACTGAGATCTGCCTGGCAGGTTGGGTTGAGGCACACTGCCCATCCTTGGGGCAGTGTTATCTTTTATACTAAAAACTATGTGCACATTATTTACCATAACTATCATAGGTGATAGTACCTATCGCCTATGTTAGACAGTGAGTTTCTGCCTTAAACCAATCCAAAAGTGCCACCATCACCCAGAAGATGGAGGCTAGGAAGAAGAAGGAAAAAGGACAAGGCATGCCCAAATTCCTTCATCTTGGGACCCCAAGCCCCCATTCTAAAATCCTAAAAATCTATTTTTCACCCTGTGACAAACTAACTATTATTCTACTTAAACTCTCTTGACTTGTAATTCTTCATATAAAGGTTGGTAATTTGCTCCATGGGTCAAAATCAAAGGCACAGGGGTCTTGGGCTCTGTGCCAAGGTCTCTGAGCCCCCTGGGCAGGGTCTCAAGTCCTCCAGAGCAGTCAGAGGAATTCCCTGGGTTCCAACAATCACCTGCCAGCAGCAGGCTGTGTCACCTGTTGCCATCTTCTCTCCCCTAATTCCCCGTGTCCCTGCACACTTACATTGGGAGATGGTCATCTGGTTGAGCCGGACATGGTACATGACAGACTGCACCTTCCAGTGCTGCAGGAGGGGGTACCCAGACACCTCACTGAAGTTCACCATCCCTGCCAGAGAAAGGACACAGGGACTCAGTGCCACTGCTGAGCAATACCTCACCATGGGGATGGCTGCAGCCCTTCGTGCCTTGGGCAACACCGCCAGCAAGGTGGGAAGAAGTCAGCAAGGAGGGTTCTGTACACACCACATGCCCCTAGGGAGGCTTTCAGAGCTGAGGGCCAGGTGGTCCCCAGCAATTAAAATGATGGCTTTGAAGGAAAACACGTAGGCTTGTTTCATTTTGCTCTGCGCTGGAAGATAATGAGCCTCCTCCTGCACCCCCTCCTGCTTCCTTCCCAGTGCCCACTCCCAAGGCACGCCCAGGTGTGCTAATTATGTCACTAATGAGAGCTGTGCTATTTAATGAGCTGTCAGCAGGCCTGGGAATGGGTCACCTTCATGCCACATGTGCCCAAGGGTGACCAAGAGGCTCTGGGTCCCCCTCAGCTGGGACTGAGCTGAGTGGGCAGCAGATGGACGGGGAAATCACTTCCTATTGATGTAATGTTCTCTCAGGACATTATGGCAATGCTGGGGCTGGAGAGGACCCAGAGTTTGTCCTTCTCCTTCAAAGACATCCCGTTCTTCAGCCGTTCAGCTGTGAGTTGCAGAAGCCAGGAATTCATGGAGACCTGGGCTGGGCGGCCACTTACTCCTGCCCAAGGCACAAGGCAGCTCAGCTTCTATGAGCAGAGGGACAGAGAGGCCACAGAGCCTCACACAAAGCCCCAGCAAAGGAACTGGAGGGTGCTCATGGCTCTGAATTTGGTGGCCAGAGCATCCCCAGAGTGCCACAGCAGGATGCTGGCACAGGCCACCTCCCCCTCTCGGCTCCAGTGCTGCACAGCCAGCACGTCACAGCAAACTCTGCTGCCAACAGGCACCCAGCAGGAGTTCAGGAGGATAACAGTGGGCATCCCCCCCTCTGTAACAAGACCTGAAGACAGAGTATAAGCAGGATAAGATCCTTTGCCTTCCAGCACCTCTCTCTTCAGTGCTGGCTGCTGCCGACAGCTTCAAAGCCTTGCTCTTCCCTGCAAAGTGTTTATGCAAAAACAGCCCTTCCTTACTCAGCAGCCCTGCCTCTCGTGTATTCACAGCAATATCCAGGCTTCTGACAAGCAGAGAATATTTTACTTCTTTTCCTTTTTTTCCTCTTCTTTTTTCCCTTTTAAATCAGCAACAAAGCCAGCAGAGAGTGGGAAATGAATAGCATCATTTACTGGCTTTTACCTCCCCAGCGAAATTGCCAGTGAAATCCCAGTCCCACTGACACCGCTGTGATGCTGAGGCTGTGGTGGCAGTGCCTTCCTTACATCCATGTAACCATGTCACAGGCAGGAGAGCCCCACTGGGAGGCAGGTGTCCTCCAGCACCTCCAGGCAGGATTGAGCATCCCCAGGGAAGCAGGAGTGACCCACCCATCCAACTCTCCTGGGGAAGCTCAGCCCCCCAAGACCCACCAGCACCCTCCTCCCTGCTGAACCTGCCTGCACCTTCACTGCCATGCACCCTGTCAGGGCAGCCAGCATCCCCCAGACCCTGGGTACAGTCCATGGGGGCTCCCCCAAATCCTCCTGGAAGCTCTGCCAGACAAAGGGAATGCACAAAGTCTCCTATGAGACAAAAACATCTTAGTAGCCACATCCTGTGCTTAGCAGCTCCTCGATGTCAGGGCCATTTCAGCCAACAGTGCTGCAGTAAGGTAGAAAAATCATAGAGAAAGCTTCATAAAATCAAGCCTGCTCTCCTGGAATCAGTGGCTGGCCTGTCAAGCTAGCACTTTGCAAGCTCCCATGTGAAAATAATCCTGTTGTGAGAAATTTGTTAACATAACAAAACTATTCCTGGGTTAAAAAATTACTTGCACCTGCATTAACTGTTTTTGCACCATTAGATAGAAAAATGAAAACTATCTTTAACAAACAACTGTCCCTGCACGTAGACACCAAGAGTTTGAGTGACCAATCAATACAGAATAACAACCTGTTACAAACCAATAAAGTAATTGACAAGAAAGCTACTGACCAACTGGAATCCCACACAAGGTCTGTAAAACTGTATAAAAAGGAGTTATGTGAATAAAAAATGGCTTTTTCCACCATGAAAAAATGGAATCCTGAGTGATAAACAGCAACAAACACCAAACACCAAGGAAATGAAGGCTACTTATGGGTACTGGCAACCTGAAAAAAAGGCAAATCCTTGAAGGCTGTCTAGGAACCCATGATAACGTATCACTCATTGCCCATGATGCTCTGGTATGACAAACCAAAACATTTTAGTTTGATGGTGCTGGATTTTGAATGCTTCACTGTATCAGCAAAGAAATCAAAGGTAGTTGGAAAACCTTTTTGGTCTTCAAAAAAAAAAAAAAAAAAAAGAAAAATCCTTTTATCCTTTTGCAAATGCCCCAAATAGTTAATGGATGTAATGGATGCTTGAGCTTTTACACTCCACAATTACTCCACAATTAATTTACAACCTTTGCCTTTCCTTAATTTTTAATGCCTTCCTCTTACTGGAAAAAGGAACCAGCTCTCAGCTGCTGGTTCCTTTGTGTGCAGCTAAAGCCAGAGTAGATCTATCCCCCAGTAGATATATCCTGTGGGTGGTTAGGGTGTGAGCTGGACATGCTGGCAGCTGCCTCAGTGGGAGAGACATGGATGCAGCTGGACTCACTCACCAGTGAGGAACTCAGGGTCAGGAGTGGGGTCAGAGAGCTCCTCTTGGCACTGGTTCTCCAAGGGCACTGTGGCCACCACCAGCCCATCAGGCAGCTGCTGCTCCAGGCCCCGGGCAAAGTTGTTCTGCCTGGAAGGTAATTGCAGAGAGAAGAACAAGGCTGGAGGACAGCAGAAATGACTGCCAACAAGTGACCCACCCCAAAAATCCACCTGGCATTTCTCCTTTCCTTCAGGAACAGATTAAAAAGATGTCTACTCTTGATGGAAAGTGTCAGACCCACCCTCCCCACCAGCCCCTCCATCTTCTGCAAAGCAAAGCCAGGCATGGACGGACAGGCAGCCTGCCACGGTCCAGCCCCAGGCGCCTTCCACGCCTTCCTCTTGGAGAGGATGCTGAGGTCTGACCCTGCTGGGGTCTGCAACTCACCTGAAGGTCCCTTTGAGCACCTGGCCCGGTGCCACCTCCCTGGTGTGGTTGTTGTAGCCGTAGAAGAGCTCCCCAAAGAGGGTCTGGTTCATGGGCAGCTCGCGGGGCTCGCCGCAGTCCCCGGCCTCGGGGCACGACTCCGAGATCAGCTGGCACGAGCGCCCATCCGCACCCAGCTTGTAGTCCTCAATGCACCTGGGGAGCCAGCACAGGGTCCCCTGTCAGCTGCAGCCCCCCAAACAGTGAGGACAGACACAAGAACAGAGGAGACCCCCTCCATCCCAACCCCACCAGCTCAGGGTGGCGGCAGCAATGGACAGCAGCGCTTTGGAGGTGTCCCCGTGGCCAGGGAGGGGATGAGCATGGGTCACTTCTCGGAATCTCTGCTGGTCAGAGCGACCCTGAGATATGTTAGAAAGTTCTCTTTTCCCAGCCCAGCAGTCGAAGGAGTCAAAACCCTTCTATTATTGTTGTCAACGTTGTTTATTGTTTCTTATCTATGAAATTCTTTCTCCAACCCACCGAGGTCTGTCTGGCAGGTTGGGTTGAGGCACACTGCCCATCCTTGGGGCAGTGTTATCTTTTATGCTAAAAACTACTTGTACACTATTTACAATAACTTCCCAATACCTACCACCTATGTTAAACAGTGAGCTTCTACTCTAAACCAATCTAAAAATGCCAACATCACCCAGAAGATGGAGGCTAGGAAGAAGAAGGAAGAAGGACAGGGCACACCCAAATTCCTCCTCTTGGGACCCCAAGCCCCCATTCTAAAAACCTCAAAAATCTATTTTTCACCCTATGACAAACTAACTATTATTCTACTTAAACTTTCTTGACTTGTAATTCTTCACATAAAGGTTGGTAATTGTTTTTTCCATGTGTCAAATTCAAAGGCACAGGGGCCTTGGGTTTTGTGACAAGGTCTCCAAGCCCCCTGTCAGGGTCTCGAGTGCCCCAGGGCAACCAGAGGAATCTCCTGGGTTCTGGCAGTCACTCACCCACAGAACATGAGGATGTTGTAGAGCAGGGGGTCCTCGGGCAGGGGCACCATCTGCTGCAGGCACAGCTGCTCGCAGCCCCCGTTGAAGCCGTCAGAGCAGTCCACGCCCACGTGCCGGTCGTAGCAGCCCGTGCCATCCTTCATGGGGCTCAGTCCCGTGGGGCACTGGTGGGGTGGGGGAAGCAGGAGGTGAAAACCCATGGGAAAGTATCTGTCTCTGAGGCTGAGGTGGAGGGCAGGGCTCCAGCATTGCTCTCCATCAGAAACTGCAGCCTGAGCAGCGCTCGGGGGCTGCAGGAAGGACAGCAGCAACATCCTCATCTGCAGATATTCCTCCTGCACCAAAGCCTCTATGCAGCCCTCAGGAGTGTATACCCTGAGGTGGGAGCCCCCCAAGCCATACCCCACCAAGGCAATGTGCTGGTATCAATCCCACTCTCCAGCAACTCAGCTCCAGTGACTGACAAAGCTGTGCTGCCCTTTCCGCACACACTTTCTGCCCCACGCTCACAGCCTCTTCACCCCAATGCCCAGCTCTGGTGATACTGCAGCCCCACACAGTCCCCCTGTTTTGGGGCAGAGCAGCTGTGGTGATGACAGGGCACACATTTGAGTGATCTGCAGCCTCCTACAGAGCCAACAAATAGATGGACTCTTACTGCCTCGTGTGCTCAGCAACAGAGGAGCTGCCAGCCCAAAAACACCTCCCTGCTACAAAATCAACCTCAAAATGTGCACCCCGAAGTGACAGTAAGGGAGGCAGGATTCCCTTTGTGGCCTGCCCTTCCTTGCTGACACCAAGGGGGATCCCAGGAGCCTGGGGTCACACACCACACAGCCTGTGGAGTCCAGCTTGCGGTCCGAGATGCAGCGGAAGTTCTTGCTGCAGCCGCCGTTGTCCCGGGAGCAGTCGCGCACGGGGCCGAAGGAGTCCAGCAGCACCTCCAGGCTGTCGAAGGAGGACGAGGTCATCAGCTCTTCCCTGTGAGGAGGAGGAGGAGGAAGAGGAGGTGTGTCACTGCTCCCATGAGATGTTGTGGATGCCTGCATGACTGTGGCTGTTTGCGTGGGTTTTTCCAGAGCTCAGGCTTTCCTCAGGCTGACGGTGAGCTGGGTGGCAGCCAAGCTTTTAGAAGAATGCAGGAGCTCCTGAGATGAGGGGGAATACTGCCAAAGGCTCGGCTTTGCAGGGCTAAAGAGGGGCAGGTTCATGGTTGTACTAACCTCCACCTGCAAAACGTGGGATGGGGATGCCAGCTCTGTTTGCTGAAGCCCCTCCTGAGCTCCCTGACCCTGCCATGGCACCTACCTGACCTCCACTGCATCTTCCATCACCGTCATGTCAGTCTTGCACTTGGCTGAGGGGTTGATGGCCAGCTCAGCTGGTGGGATGACGAAGCTCTTGCTCAGGGGCAGCCACATGCCCTCCCCCAAGGTGTAGGTGAACCTGCCAGGGAGAGCAGCAAAGGCTGGGACAGAGGGAAAAGCTGACCCTGGAAGGTTGTCTCCACCCAAATCTAAGCCCTTGAGCCTCCCTGCTCATCCTGCAAGGATGCCAGCCCAAACTAAGGTGTGTGGGCAGGGGAAAGTAAGGTGGCTCCTCCAAATACAGCCAATGATTCCCAAAAGTTGCATGTTACTTTAAAAAAAGGCACTTCCATTTTCCATAGAAACCCTCCTTCAGAGCCTAAAACTCACTCTCACCACGGTCAGAGAGGAGGAACTGGCTGCTGGGTATCCAGCACCCACATGAAGCTGCAGGGGCATCTTCCCAGCCATGCTCACATGTCCCCAGAAGGTGGCACAGGACAGCTGTGCTCAGCCCTGCCAGCTGGGCTACCTACATGCCCTGAGTCATATTTGAGCCCCAAAATGTGCTGAGCATGTTTCCTTCACCGCTTACCGAAAAATCTTGTCAGAGGGCTGCTCACCCAGCACCAAGTCAAAGCCACGCTGGAAGATGGTGTATGGCCAGGGCCTGGAAAAGAAAACCAGGAGCATCACACCAGCATCATGTCCTCACAGCTGCTCACAGCCCAAAATGCCTGCTCAGCCCTCAGCTCACATGCAGAAGGGTCCTGGGGTAGGATGACTCCAAGGGTAGCCAGGACAACACAACAAAACAGCCTCAGATCCAAGATCTTAATTTTGGGGTTCCTACAACATCAGATTCTCATGCCAGCTCCAACCTGCCAATAGGCCAGTGGTGTGTTGCACTTGTAATTTTGGGGTTGGATGCACTCCAGCCATGCTCACATATCTTCGTGCTCGGTACCACCTGCCTGGTCCTGTTTTAGGGATTTGCATCACAGCTATTGAATTGCAAAAAGAAAACCAAACCACAGCTGGACCCTCTCTCTGTGAGGCTTTTGCCAGGCAGCACATCAAGCCTGGGACCCCAGTTTCACCACCTGCCTTATTACCACCCTTTCAATCACTGTTCCAGGCAGGGGAGCTTTGCAAAGTGGGCTGGAAGACAAGGTGGAAGTGTGGAGCCAAGCAGGAGGCTGGAGAGCTGGCCCATCCCTGCTGTTGTAGATAGCACAGGGTGATGAGTGATGAGCCACTAACATTTGGAGGCTGGTGCCTTTCAGTGGGACACCCATGGCCATGACACCTTTGGGACCTGAACCCCCAGCAGCACAGCCCTGCTGGCACACCACCACTTGCAGAGTGACACAGACAAGAGACCCCACTCCCAAACCCTAAAACTCCAAATCCCCTTTGCAAGAGCTCAGAGCTGGGGAGAGGAGATTTTCCATCCCATCGCATCACTGCTGCTGAAATTCAGAGTCAAGAGCGTCAGGTGCCAGTGACAAGCCCAGGGATTTTCTCTTGAGGCAATTACAGCTCTCCTGTACAAGCAGTTTAATTTCTAATCTGAAGTTATTTCAGCAAGGACAAAAATAATAATAATAATACAAAAATCCTGCCTGCAGGATTACAGCATTCCTTTGCTGGGATACAATGCTGTTTTCCTGGCTGGTCAGCTGGGAGCTGGGGATTACATTCAGCCCACAATCGGATTGCCTTGAATGAGGTCAGCTTCATCCAGAAAGAGATGTGCTCCTTGTGTCTCACCAACACCTTGAATGCTTCACTCCCCCACCTTCCAGTGCTCCTGCAGATGGGTTTTATTCTTGCTTTTGAGGAGCACATCAGGCTGGGAACAAAGGCAGAGGCTGTATAGAAGCGAGGCATTGTTCCCCATCAATTCAGGTGGAAAAGTGGTTGTGGAGAGCTGCTCTTGGCTTGCAGCAGAGCTCAGTGCTGGGGCAGGTGCTGCAGATGCACAGGGACTGCCAGACCTGGTGGCACATGTGGGCACACCCAGGACATGGAGCCAGTGTATTTGGACCCACCTGGGAGATTGAAATCAGCACCCAAGCCATGTTGTGTCCACCCAGGACGCAATTTCCAAATGTGGCTAAAATTCCTGTAATCACAGAGTCCCAGAATGGGCAGAGGGTTCAAAGGGACTTTAGAGATCATCTCATTCTACCCCTCTTCCACTAGACCAGGTTGCTCCAAGCTCCATCCAGCCTGGCCTTGAATACTTCTAGGGATGGGGCAGCTACAGCTTCTCTGGGCAACCTGTGCCAGGGCCTCCCCACCCTCATAGTGAAGAATTTCATCCTAATATCTAATCAAACCTGCCCTCTGTCAGTTTGAACCCATTACCCCTGCTCCTAATGCTCCATGCCCTTGCAAAAAGTGGTGATGGCTTTGATGCAGGGAAGGGGTTTCTGTGCTCCAGGAGGGGGGATGTGTGGCATCTCCTCAGCCTGCCACACTTTTCCCTTACTTGGGGTCAAAACAAGTCCCTAAATGCAATGTTCAGCCTTTAGCTACATCCCTTCATGGCAAGGGAGAGTCAGGGTTGCATGGCCTTCAGAGCTCACAAAGGAAAGTGGGAATGACCAGCAGCTCTGCAGCTGATCAGGTTGGATTAAATGGGCCAGGAATGACAGCTCTCAGCTTCTTGCAAGCCTTGGCACTCAGGTGGGCATTGAAACAACAAAATGGGGAATCACCAGGGCACAAATTCCCCACACTCAGCCAGCAAGTTCCCAGGGCCAGAGTGCTGCCAGTGGATCCCCAGGACAACCTTAAGCCTTTCAGCTTTTCTAGAGGGACCATTACCATTATCTGGATGATTTGCTCCACATCTGGGCTTGAGTGGAAGCTCACAAAACACCAGCTAAGCCCTCCAAACCTGGAGCTGCTGGAGATGCTTTGGACCAGCTCAACAGGGCCCTGGCCATGCTTAAATTGCAGCCCCTGGGGGAGGAGGCCAGACTGACCTGTAGCATCAAGAGCTGTGCTCCAGCTTGTCCCCACTGCCTGAAAAACTCTTCCACACAAGATGGGTGGGGTGAGGAATAATCCCAGAGCTGGCAGGATGTGATCACCCACCATGAGCTAACCTGGAGCAGCTGGAGCTGGCAAGAGGCTGGAGGGGCTGCAGGAGAAGGTTCAAGAAGCTGCTGCAGGGGAATGTGACTGAAATGTCACTGGAGGAGAAAGTGGTTGTTACACACTGCAATAGGTGACTTCACACCTGGTTCCCTGACCTCCTGTGCTTTTCAGGGTTTCCAACCAGTGCACAGCACAAGGATGGCCATGCCAGGGTGAGGAGACCAGAGCACCCCTGCTGCACCCAGGACCCCAAAGTGGGGACCCATGCAGACCCAGAACCACCCTGAGAGGAACAGGGGATTTGTGCTTACAAACAATATATAGTTTGTAATATATAAACAATAGTGGATTTGTCTTTACAAACAAGCTATGGGTCTGCTGGGAGATAAAACCAGCACTGGGAGATAAAAGAAACAATGGGAAAGATTCCACTGATTGATGAATGAGAAAAGATATTTGCTTTTACAAATAAACTTTTGGTTTGCTGATAAAATGAAATTAGACATTGAAAGATGAAAGAAACAATGGGGAAGAAAACCCCCTAAATTCCACAAGAATTAAAAATGAAAAGGGAGGGTTATACATTAGAGGGAAATCTTTGGTATTGGACATATTGGGAAGTCTGTACCTCTCAAGTACCTCAGCCAGTGGGGCAAGAGAGAAGGGAAATGTGGCTGGGAAATTGGGATAAAAAGGGAGGCTGCATCTTCCAAAAATTTGAGAGATCCCAGGGGAATGCCCCATGGCCTCTCCCTTTACTCCAATAAAGCCAGAAAGGACTGAAAGGACTCCTCTGTCTCCTTTTTGGACACAAACCTCTGGTGTTTGTGGGTTAATTTTCCTAACAACCCTGATGTCGGAAGAGCAGAGAGCAGATGCCACCCGACACCGAGTGACATTTCCAGTCAGCAGTGCCCAGGGCAGCTCCTCCCCAGCTCCCCTTTGCCAGGCACCAGCTCTGCCCGGGTTTCAGCTGCCGACCCTCTGCCCTCCCGCCCTGCCAGCCCCTGCCAGCAGCTCTTTATTAAAAATGCAAATGCCGGCACTTTCTCCCGGGCTGCCCGTAAATCTGCCAGGGGAGTGGGGCGGGAGGAGGAGACAGATGGGTGGCTTGGTGAAAGGATCTGAAAGAACCAGGAGCTTTTCACAAGGCTGTTCTTCAGCTTGCAGAGCAGAGGCACGCAGCAGGCGATGGAGAGAGGCAAGGGGAAAAAAGAAATAGAAAAAGGGGTGTGGGGAGAAAAAGAGAGAGAAAAATGAAGACTTCAAGCAGGAAAAGTGCTGTACTTGTCAATTCAGTGTGTCCCTCGCTCTTCTGTGGGATGGGGATGGGAAAAGAGGAGCAGGGGCACTGCCAGGATGGGGATGGGATAAGAGGAGCAGGGGCGCTGCCAGGATGGGCATGGGAAAAGAGGAGCAGGGGCACTGCCAGGATGGGGATATGGTGTGGGGAAGGGAAGGGAAGGGAAGGGAAGGGAAGGGAAGGGAAGGGAAGGGAAGGGAAGGGAAGGGAAGGGAAGGGAAGGGAAGGGAAGGGAAGGGAAGGGAAGGGAAGGGAAGGGAAGGGAAGGGAAGGGAAGGGAAGGGAAGGGAAGGGAAGGGAAGGGAAGGGAAGGGAAGGGAAGGGAAGGGAAGGGAAGGGAAGGGAAGGGAAGGGAGCTGGGTGAGCAGGGCACAGGCTGATGCACTAATTCGGGTCCTGTGCTGGGAAAAACATCAGCAAGGCTGCGGGTGGGGCAGCAAGGCTGGGGTGGGACAGTTTCCCAATAGTCACAGCAGGATGAGAGCAGCCAGCCTGGCATGCTCACCATATCACCCTAAACTGCCTTCAAACCTCCCCAGGCCACGGTGAAGCCCATTACAAGTTGAAAGAGGACATTGAAAAAGACTCCTTCAATGCAGAGCACCTCAAATCCCAACGGGGGAGGCTGAAAAGGGCACCATGGGGAGGGCAAAGCCACGTGTGAGATGGATCTAAGGGCTGGGATGAAAAAGTACGGATGCAGGCAGGTAACAGTTTATTAACTAAAGCCAGAATGTGCTGATTTGATTTTTGGCCACGTTTTACCACAAAAAGAACGGCAGAAATTTGGTCTGATGAGCAAAGATGAAGCGTGGCTGGTAGGATTGCTAGAAACTGCATCCTGCTCAGGGAACATGAGAGTAAGAGTCGAAAAGCAGCTAATTAACAATGCATATCAAAGCAGGGAGACAGACTGTGAGCACACAAACAGCACCAGACAGATTTGTTTAAAACAGGCAAAGAGCAGCACACACACACCAAAAAAAAAAAGCAAAGAAAAAAAAAAAAAGCAGCTGATCAAATGTATCTGCTATCCATGATCAAAAAGATCTGAGTTTTTGAAAAACTGAAAATTTAGGGTCTGGACACGTTGGGTAAAAGATGCAGTGTGGAGGCGTGGATCTCAGTCTGGTACCCAAAATACACCCAGCACAAAAAGCTTCTCACTGCCATCACCAATAAAGTACAAAGATGAACTCGCCTTCATGAGCAAAATTAGATGCTACTGAGTGAACAGACACCGAGGCAACTTGTCCTCACTGTAAATAAAAATGAACCAGCGGCAAAACTATCTAAACCAAAGGGTTGAAATGAGTTTCCAGATAAAAAGGCCACCCAGGGAAAACAGAGGAGGTCAGATGCAGAGCACATCACTCCCAGGTTTGCCAAGGGATTTAGCAAATCCTGCTTTGTTGACCAAGGGCCAGTGTGGTTTCTCTGGGGACTGACCTGTGGCAGCAGAACATCGCTCCAATATTGCAGGGTTCAGAGCATATTGGACAAACAGCAGTCAGAAATGTTTCAGGCACAGCTGATCTCACCTTGAGATGGGGGGAGAGAGCAGAAGATTTGCAGACATCTCTTTCAGGTGAGCCTGGAACTGGGAGTGAGCTGACGAGCCCAACAAAAAACAGCACAGCACTCAACCTCCACCCCAAAAAACATAAATAGCAGCTTACAGCTACAAGTTATCCAGGTAAACAGGCTCTGACAGGATGGTTCTCCTAGGCTAAAGAGATTTCATCACAGCCATGACCTTGTGGAGGCCAAAAGTTCATGCAAAAGGGACCTCCACCATCACAAGCCCTTCCAGGCAGAGCTGCACTAAGCAGCACCTGGACATCAGGAACAGATAGCAGAAAAGGAAAAAAAAAAACCCATTAAACACCAAGCTGCTCTCAGCATCACCATGCTTAGTGTGAACATGCTTTCAAGAGCCCCTAAAAATAGTGGAAGCTGCAGGTAGGGATGGTCAAGTGTGGTTTCAGCTGCTACCATTTTATGAAACAAAAATCTGACAGGTTCCATGAAGAAACACAGAACAACCCCAAGTTTCAAGAGGCTTGAGAGAGTTTTCTAAGGATGGTGACAGCTGCAGCACTGGAGCCTTCTCGAGAGCCCAGAGAAGGGCAGAGGACTTTGACAGCCCCACCATGGTCTAGGGCTCTGCTGCACCCTGGGGAGAAAGAGAACTGCCAGGTTTCTCTGCCTCAAACAGAAAAATATTCTGAAAATGCTGCACATAATTTGTCATAGCCAACTCTGGTACAGAAGAAGAAACACAAGACAAGAGGTACCCTGGAAAGCTATGGATCCTGTTTCAGGCAGAGAAAAGGCTCCTGTGGGAGCCTCAGGTGGAGATAGGTCTAAAAAAGCAGCCCCAAATGCCCCAGAGGAGCAGGGCAGGTCCTGAGCACCTTTCAGGTGGGCATTGCTGACACCAAAGCTGGGTCAGGGGATGCAAACAGGTCCAGGGGCTTTAGGAATGTATTGGTCCTTCTTGCCCTTGGCTTCTCTCCTGCTTGTTACCATCTCTATTTTTCCCAATTTACCTGAAAGCAGCATCTTTTTCTCCACTTTGCCTTCAGAAAGTGAAGCAGCTAAATCAGGAAAAAGCTGGAGAAGAGCAGTGTGCATGGAAGAAGAGTGTGAAGCTGCAGACCCACGCTCAGGAGCAAAGGAAAAGCAGAGGGTCAGGAAGCAAATGTTTCTCCACAGTGCTTATCCATTTTTGTTACTACCCTCCGTGGACAAAGTTATTTGCCAATTTGCTTTTTGCAAGGTGTTGGGCTCAACACACCAAAACCATATGTGGCTATGAGTGGCTGTGGGCTCTTTCCAGCCCACTGTGAGACACTCCTAAACACAGCACCTCCCAAAACAGGCAGGGGAACAGCCCCCCACACCTCCCAGCCCATAACTCAATGCATCTTCTGAGATGGCACAGAGGAGCTGGGGACATTCCTCTTGGACACTGGTCCCTGGGGACACACAGCACAGGGAGCTGTGTTTCTGCCTGCATTCTCCTGCCCCAGCAGTGGCACCTCACAGAGGTTTGGGGACCATCACCACACCCCACAGCACATCCCCAGCGTGGGGCCACCTGCACCACGAGCACGGCCCTGGCTCAGGGCACCCAGAGCAACAGCTTGTGTAACACAGCTGGTGCTAAATTGCCTTTAAAATGATAAAAAGCAGCGAGGGGGCTGGAGAAGGAGCAGCAGTGCTCTCCCCAGGGCCCCAGTTCAAAGGGACACAGCAGGGCTGTGCCAGCAGTGACAGCCTGCACTGCTACCAGCCCCCAGCACAGTGACACGGCAGGGGGGACACCAAGCCCAGCCTTTGATGATTTTTCTCTTCCCACTGTGAACATTAATAACTTCAGAGAGGGCATCCTCACACGTGCAGGGCCACCACTGATCCAGCTGCAGCATAATGAGAAAAGGGAGGGGGGAAAAAGGGTTTGGTGGGAGCTCTGAATTTGGAGATGTCTTGGCTTTGTGCACGCCACCTCCAGCCATTCCTGGGAGCTGCGTGTCACAGACCCACGAGTGCTAAGGGACAGATGGAGCACCCCCTTGAGGGTCACAGAGAGGTGGGAACTTTTGGAATCCACCACTGAATCGCTGCTGAAACATCAGAAAAAATTCCTTTACCACCTCCAGGTGTGTAAAGCTTGGAGCAGACGGTGACTCCTCTGTTCCCTCAGGCACACTATCAAAGCATTTAATTTCCCCAGTTTTCACTGGGGACCTCAGCCCGACCTCAGCCCTCCTCTGATGCCTCACACACCCAAAAAGAAAGCCCCACAAAGTGCAGGATGCCCAGGATAGTGCACACAAGGTGGGAGGAACAACCTCGATCTCCTCCAGGGGGTGTTGGCTCTGAAATGTGACAATGGCCTCTTGTACATCATTCCTGATTATTTCAAAGAACAGAAATCCTCGCCTCCTGCATACCTGCTGCAGAGCCCAGCTGTGGGCTGACCTTACAATTCACCGAGGTGCCTCTAAGAATTTACCACAGTTCTGCCATCCAAGAAGTCACCACAGCTGTGCTGAGGGGCTGTGGAAGCCCAGCAGCTCCTGTGAGGACACTCCAAGGCTGGGCACTCACCCCTGGTTCGTTCCCCACTCGTTCCTGATGCAGAGGTGCTTGTGCACAGGGTCCTTCATGTAACCTTCATAGCAGAGACATTCCCCTGTGGAGACAGGGACATCAGGGACACGGCAGGACACTCATGGGAAGGCTTTCCATGTGCTTCCCTGCCAAGTGCAGCCTGCAGCCACACACCAGCACACAGACCCAGCCCTCCCTCAGGAACACTCACCGGTCTCGGGGTCACACTGGTGCTCACAGGGGTCCAGGAGGCGCCGGGCACACAGGTCCAGGGCCCAGGGCCCACTGGAGTTTTGCTGGGAGAAGAGGACAACCTGTGCTGGGTTCAGCCAGTCACTGGCATCCAGCTGGCTCCCCTCCAGCAGGATGAACCGGCTCCCTGCCACCGAGACAAGGGGAGTCAGTGACAGCCCCCCACTGCTGCACCCTCCATCCCACAGTGGTGCCCTGCATCCCATCCATCCCGTGATGTTTGCCCCCCAGGCTGTGATGGATCCCTCCAGCCCCTGCCCACTCACTCCTGAGAAAGTACCCTCTGTCCCACGACAGTCCCCTCTGTGCCACAAGGAATCCTCTGTCCTGTGCCCATCCTCTCTGCCATATGACAGCCCCCTCCATTCCATACATGATATCTCCTTCCATCCTGTGCCTTTCCCCTGTGTCCCACAGCAGCCACCTCCATCCCACACCCCTCACAGAGGTCTGATCCCTCTGTCCCACCATGTCCTTCATCCCATCATGGTCCATTTAATCCCATATCCATTCCCTTCCAACCCACAATAATCTCCTTGGCCCTATGCCCATGCCCTCCACCCTGCAGCAAGCCCTGTGTCCCACAACAACCATCTCCACCCTGTGTCTGTCTCTTCTGTCCTGTGCCTTGTCACCCTGATTTTTTGAGATTTTCTGAGCCTTCTGATGTTTACATTCTTGTAACGAACTTTCTCACACACTTTATGTAAATAACTTATTGTTTTGCATTCTTTTATAGAGGAAGAGAAATTTGATGGACTGTTGGTTTGTCCAGTGTCATTGGAGAGGTGGCACTGTCACCCTCCAATCCACTATCCTTTTGGAAATATATAAATGTTAGAGTCAAAATTAAAAACTCTTTTTTCACCTTGGAAAAGCTGCGTGTCCACATCATGTTATTTCGTGTCCTATAGTGACAGTGCCTATCCCCTCCACCCTGTACCACTCCAACCCTTGCTCCCAACATGGCACCCTCCATTTCACACCATTCCCCTCTGTCATGGGCCCATCCCCTCCATCCCCCTCTGTCTTCCACCCATCCCCACCTCCATCCCATGCCCATTCCCTCCATCCCATGCCCATTCCCTCTGTCCCACACTGCTGCCCTCCATCCCCACCTGTCCCTCCTGCCTTGCACCCATCCTGTCCATCATTCCCCATCTCCTCCATCAATCCTCACAGAGTGGGGCAGGCAGGAATGGGTAAGAGCAGGGGGTGCTGGAGTGGGTAAGAAAGAGCAGGGGGTGCTGGAGTGGGTAAGGAAGAGCAGGGGGTGCTGGAGTGGGTAAGAGCAGGGGGTGCTGGAGTGGGTAAGGAAGAGCAGGGGGTGCTCACCGTCGGCGATCAGGTGCTCAGGGACATGGAGGGTGATCTTGACCACAAGGGGACAGTTCATGTGAGAGGAGCACACCAGGCTGATGACACAGCTCGTCACACTGATGAGGGTCAGCGTGGTCTTGTTCACAGGGCTTCGGGGGGACCCCACTGCAGAACACAGGAGCACAATCAGACCTGACACCTGCAGCACCCAGTAAGGTCTCTGGGTGCAGCCAGGGCAGCCCAGGATGCAGAGACCCTGCCCAGCCCCCTGGAAACACAGCATCAATCAAATCAAATGGAATCATTTTGCACTTTGAAGAACATGAAGCAGCCTTTGCCATGGGACTCTCCATCCCTCTCTCCCACTGTGACCAAGATCTTCCTGATCCCCCAGAGCCCTGGCTCTCCCACACCCTGCACTGCAGCATGCTGAGAGCTTTGCAGCAGCAGAGCTTTAAAGCAGAGCAGCAATATTAGGAACACAAAGGTAAATACAGCATCCTGGTTTTCCCCCCTCCTTCTTGGCACTTCACTGGGGTTAATTTTGTCATGACAACAGGCTCTTGAAAAAGCAATAGAGAGCCCTAACTGCTCAGCGCATGCAGGTCTTTGACTTTTAATCTTTCAGCTGAAGAAGCTGAGCGGAAACAAACTGTCTGGAGACAAAGCCTGAATGTCTGTCTGTCTCTGAGCCTTCCAGCCTCAGCTGAAGGAGATGGCTCCCAGTCTTGCCACTCCCAGAAAAACAAGGCATCATCCAGCAAACGAGGCTCAACGAGGGAAAACAGACACTAACTTTCCTCTTGGGAAGAGGAAACCTCCCAGAGGGACAGAGCAGGGCAGTGGGGCAAGACTCCAGCCTGGGGAGCGAGGCTGTTCCCATCCTCTGGTGCACGTACAGCTGGCATGTGCACGGTGCTGAGCAGCAGCAGCATGGCAAGGCACGGGCCAGCCTTTGAAGCGTGTTACTCATTAATATACACCAGTGCCCGGCAGGAGCCTCCAGCAAAACATCAGAATACATTTCACCCTCTGCTGAGAAGCTCCACCGGAGAGCAGCAGCAGCCTGCTGCGATGCAGGGACTGTGCCTGCCTGCAGCAGCTGGGGTTGCACTTGGGTTTCCATCTTTTTGCCAATGCAAAGTCGCCAAACCCAGAGAAGCAACGGCAAATGAGGCAAGAGGGGTGGCTGGTGACCCACCTCTGCACCTGCACCTGCACCTGCACCCACCCCTGCACCTGCACCCACCCCTGCACCTGCACCCACCTCGGCTGCGCCTGCGGCTCCGCGAGGGGTCCGTGTAGAAGGTCAGCTGGGGATCGGTGTCTGCCTCTGTCCCTGAGTCCCCCTCGGGGTTGAGAAACGCTGAGCCAGCTGCAGGGGACACTGAGTGTAGTCATGGAGGGGTTGGCACCGTGCCACCCCAAACCTTGGCATCCTACAGCACCCTTCAGGGAAAGCCTTGCACTACAGAGCAGAAGCTCCATCTGCCAGGTGCAGCAGGGACAGCATCTGCTCCCCTTTCCAGCACACACAGCCAGACCCCCCCTCCACAGGATACCTTGCACCTTTTCCCCATGGCTGTGCCAGAATCCTGTAGTATTTACTGGGGCAAACACCACCTGCATCTTCACAACCATCCCAACATCACTCGCATCCTTGCAGGCACCACATTTCCCGTTTCTCCCCACCCAAACCCCCTTTCCCATGCTCTCTCCACGCTCTGGTCCTATCTCTCCATCCCAGGAGAGGGTGGGTGGGTGGAATGTGGGTGGGTGGGAGCCCAAGGCGCCTCACCCACCCCAGGGACTGCCCTACCTCGCGCCTTGTTGTTGATGCGCTTGCGCTGGCTGCTGGAGGTGTGGGACAGCAGCGTGGCCTGCTGGTGGTTGGAGTCCACGGGGCTGGTGGCAATGATGTTGTCCTTGTACTTGTTCATCAGGGACAGCTTGGCATTGTCGCTCCCTGAGCAGGAAGGATTGAAGGCAAAATATTTAGACTTTTAAAAGGGAGTGAGGTGAGAGAAAGGTTTCCCTGGGTCCATCTCCAGATCACCCTGAGGTGATCAAGGTGCTGAAGCTAATGAGTTGAGCAGCCCCCAAGGCACACTGATGAGCAGCTGAAATCCTGAAGAGGACTGGCACCTCCACCAAACTAGCCAAAAGCTGAGATTTAACACTGAGGGTCTCAGGGCACTTCCTCATATGCAGGAGAGCTTCAGGCACCACACCATGATCTTCCCAAACTGTTTGGGAAGGCCCTAGTTGGATGGCTCAGTTAGTGATATGACCAAAGAACAGGTTTGTTACAAGCCTCAGAGAATCCCTGCTGGTGATCAGAAGGCAGTGTTAACTCTGAATCATACTGATGGCAAGTAAAAAATTGCTACCAAAAACCTCACCTGAGGAAGACACCAGAAATCTGGGGACACAGAAGGGAAGTTTGGGGGTCACAATGGGATAGCATGGAGGGAGCCATGTCACCATGATATTTTCTGAAAAATCCCTTCACCAGGATTTCTTTTCCTGGGAAGCTGGGAAACTTAAGCTTCTCCATGCTTTGCTGCTCTGGAATGTGGTCTGGAGAATTGTTTACCCAGCATGTGAATTGTTTTTAATTAATGACCAATCACCATCAGCTGTGTTGGACTCTGAGGAATCAGTCACGAGCTTTCATGAGCATTCTTTTCTAGCCTTTTGTCTGTATCCTTTCTCTTTCTTTAGTATGGTTTTAGTATATAATTTTCTTTTAATATAATATCATAATATAATAAATCAGCGTTCTGAGAACTTGGAGTCAATTCTCATCTCTCACCTCATCCTGGGGACCTCACAACACAACAGGAGCCCCATTCTGGTTTTCTGTCAGGCCATGGAAACCACAAAGCAGGGACTGCTCTCCACTGGCTGCAGTGATGGAAGTGCCTTCAGGGCACCACCAACACCTCACACCCAAGAAAACCCCAGAGAAACAGGGAAAATGCTCTGGTGTTGCATTGTGATTTTAGGATTTTCCTCATAACCTCGGATCCCTCCCTGATAATTCCCTGCCAGGTGTGTCAGTCACCTCTCCTTCCCCCTGCTGGGCACTGTCTGTCAATCCTGGCATTCCAGAAGGGCGTGGAGCGATTGGCAGAATTCAAAGGATGCCCTCTACCCCTGGGGGGACATTGGGCCATCCAGGTGTCCTTTGTCCCTTAAGTACCTTGTTGGTGGTCCCCATATTCCTTCCCTCCCCTTCTCCCCCAGGTAAAAGGGCGAGTAAACCACGAAGTTCAGGGAGTTCTGCTGGATTCAGAGGCCTGTGGGCCAGAATAAAGCTCTGGATCCAAACCCTCCATCAGAACCGACTCCTTTCCTTCACCATCGCCTTAAAGCTTCTCTGCCAGAGGGAAACCTGAGGAGCAGCCCCTGTTATGGGGGGAAGCTCCATCCCACAGCCACCAGAGCTCCTGCAGGCCTGGGCTAGTTCCCAGTGCCCAGCTCCAGCACCCAGCCAGGCAAAAGTGTCTGTGGGGTGAAATCACAACACATCCAGCCAGCCAAAAGTGTCTGTGGGGTGAAACACCACACACCCAGCCAGCCAAAAGTGTCTGTGGGGTGAAACACCACACACCCAGCCAGCCAAAAGTGTCTGTGAGGTGAAACACCACAGTTGCAGCTATTTGGCTCAGCAGCAAGAGCCAGACAAGCTCAGGCACGTCCCGTCCGGCTATATTGGTAATTATTCCAAAACACACGTATGGAACCGGGGGAGAACACAAGCCAGAAAGGATCCATCTCCGCCCAAGCCCACCTGGAGTGAGGTCCATGCTGGCCTTCTCGTTGCAGCCCTGCAGCGAGTCCAGCGTGCGGGTGACCTGGCTGGCGAAGTCCTCGCCGCCGTTCATGCACTCGCGCTGCAGGTGGTGCCGCAGGTCGGTGATGTCGTACTCGTAGCCGTCCAGGATGGGCGTCTCGCGGATGCTGAGCGTGCCGCTGGAGTTGTGGCCCTGCACGCGCTGGGCGTTGCGCAGGCTCTCCCGCCCGTGGCCCCCGATCAGCACCGATGGGATGTAGTGGATCTCGTTGGCGGCCTCGGCGCTGGCGCTCTTCTGGGGCTGCGGCACGCGGCGCCGCTTGCACCAGCGCCGGCGGGTGTACAGGATCATCACCAGGCACAGGATGGACAGCAGCAGGGCGATCATCCCTCCCTGCGGGCACACACACACACCGAGCAGCCTCAGCCAGGTGTCCTCAGGAGCTCTGCTGTTAATTGCAGCCCCGAGATAAGTGAAAAGTCTCTGTTTCAGCCCGTGCATCCGAAGAGTGAGCTGGAGTTCTTCAGTTTTCTGTCTCAGAGCTGTTTAATGTATCTTATCTATAAAATTTTCCTCCTGCCCAGCTGAGGTCCGCTCAGCAGGGCAGCCAGCGGCACTCTTACCACCCTGTCTTTTTATACTGCAAACTACCTATAACATATTTACAATTACTTCCCAATACCTATCACCTATGTTAGACTGTGAACTTCTATTCTAAACCAATGCCAAAGTGCCAGCATCACAGCAGAAGATGGAGGGAGAGAAGAACAAGAAGAAAGACTAGACACACCCAAGTCCCTCCATCTTGTCCCCAAAACTCCCATTCTAAAAATCCTAAAATTTGCCTTTTCACCCGGTGATAATTTTATTATTACACTATTTAAACTTCTGTGACTTTCAGGTCCTCACACAAAGCTGGTCATTTGCTCCACGGGTCATAATCAAATCCCCAGGTGTTCTGGGCTGCATGCCAGGGTCTCTGAGCCCCCCAGTAGGGGCCCCAGCAACTCTGGATACCCAGAGGGATGTACTGAGTTCTGACAAGCTGTCGCCCTGATTTTTTGAGATTTTCTAAGCCTTCTGCTGTTTACATTCTTGTAACGAACTTTCTCGCACACTTTATGTAAATAACTTATGTTTTGCATTCTTTTATGGAAGAGTGTCGGGACCCAGGACATCCCTCTGGCTGTCCTGAGCAGCCAACACCCCTGCCAGGGGGCTCAGAGACCCTGGCACAGAGCCCAGAAATGCCTGTGGGTTTGATCATGACCCGTGGAGCAAGTTACCAACTTTAGATAAAGATCAGCAAGCCATGACAAATTAAGTAGAATGATAGTGAATTTATCACAAGGTGAAAAAGTAGATTTTGGGGTTTCTAGAATGGAGGTTCAGGGGGGCAAGATGGAGGGATCTGAGCGTGTCCAGCCTTTCTCCTTTTTCTTCTTCTTGGCCTCCATCTTCTGCTGTGATGTTGGCACTCACAGATTGGTTTAGAGTAGAAGCTCACTGTCTAACATAGGTGATAGGTATTGGAAAGTAATTGTAAACATTGAATACATAGTTTTTAGTATAAAGACATAACACCACCCCTAGGGCAGGCAGAGTGCCTGGAACTGTCCTGCTGAGCGGACCTCAGCTGGACAGGAGAAAGAATTTTATAGATAAGATACAATAAACAACCTTAAGACCGAGAAATGAAGAGCTCTGACTCCTTCAAGTGCCGGGCTGGGAAAAGAGACTTTCTAACTTTTCACTCTGACAAGCTAAAGATCCTGGCAGAAGAGGAGAAATTTGATGGACTGTTGGTTAGTCCAGTGTCATTGGAGAGGTGGCACCTTCACCCTCCAATCCACTGTCACTTTTGGAAAACTATAAATGTTAGAGTCAGAAAATAAATTTCCCTTTTCTTCACCTCGAGAGCAGCAGTGTGTGCGCTCGTGTTGTTTCGTGTCCTATAGTGACAGCCAGGGGCTGGCATCCACCATCCCCTGGGACTCAAACACCCCAGGGATGCTCCAGGGTGGAAAGGAGAGCCCATCACCAAGAGTCTGCTGGCACCAGGAGCACCCAGTGCTGGCCTGGAGCCTGCCCTGGGCTGGACCAGTGTTGAAGTTGCCAGCGAGGCATGAAAAAGCCGCATTTAAAGCAAAGCATGTTTTGTTTCACTCTCCTGCCTCTGAAAACAGAGATCAGCTTTATTCCAGGCAAATGCTCCTACGGGCAACTTTTTCTGACCCATTTCCAACCAGTTTCAGTGCTGTCACTCTCAATCTTGGGAGATGTTCCCAGGGTATCCGGCAGAAATTGCAGCACAGATTAAAAGAGATCAAAGCTTGAGACAGGCAGATGACTGAAGTGTTGTTTGGGGAGCATGTTTGGGGAAAGAGGCTGAAAAAGCTCCTGTCCCACAGGCATGGACCCCAAAACTGCACCTGGCCCTGCCACCCTGCCACTGTCCCCAAGATCACCCTCCTGCAAGACGTCACAGATGGAGGGCGGTGAGATGAAAGCCCCAAACTGGCCCTTTATGCACAATCTGCCAAGAATAATAACAATAATAACAAGAAAAAGCATGTGGAGCCAGTTAAGAGCTCAGAGCCCATCCACAGCTCCGGTCTCCCTCCTCTTTTCTATGCAACAGGTGATCTTGAGAAAATAAAATAATAGTAATAATCCGCTCCATTAGGATAAAACATTAAGGAAATTATTGAATGAGAGGCAGGAGAGGCAGCTGGAAAAGGAAGTTTAATGGCCATTACAGTTTAACCCACTTTCATTTCCAGAATAATGGAGCTGTGATGCACTATCCTACCCTCCTTTTCAACTTTCTTTAGAAACAAAAAAAAACCAAAAAAACCAACAACAACACAAACTCCAAACAAAACAAAACAAAAAAAAAAACAAAACAAAACAAAACAAAACAAAACAAAAAAAACCCCAAAAAAACAAAAAAAAAAAAATAAAGAAAGAGGAACCAAACTCAGTGATTCAGGAGACCAGCAGTCCTGCAGAGGTCAGGGGGCTGGCTGGCACCTTTCTGGACAGGGACTCTACAGCCAGGAAGTCAGAAAATCTTGCTAGGGCTGAAAACTGGCCCTGGATCATAGAAACCACAGAATCCTACAATGGTTTTGATTAGTATGGACCTTAAAATCACCTAATTCCAACGCCCTTGCCAAAAGCAGGGACGAGCTCTGTCCAACCTGGCCTTGAACACTTCCAGAGATGGGGCAGCCACAGCTTCTCCAGGCACCCTGTGCCAGGGCCTCAGCACTCACAGGGAAGAATTTCTTCCCACTATCTAATCTCTGTATCAGTCTGATTCCATCTCTACATGCCTCTGTATAAAGTGCCTGGCATAGTCATGCAGGATTTTTAGTGGCAAAGTGGGAGACTAATTCTGTATCATGCTCCAGTCCCTATGAGTTCCTGTGGTCCATAAATTAGTGGGGATTATCCCCATCCCCACCAGGGGTGGCCTCCTCTGTCATGGCTCTCCATCACCCTAGGGAAAGTCCATCTGCAGGTGGCATGACAAGCAGGTAGGAGGAATTCCAGGGCGTTCCTGGCTTTCCTTCACCCTCTGTATGCACATGAAATCCCCCAAACACCAGCAAGCTCTGCCATACACCTGTGCAGGTGAACAGGAGAGACCAAGCTGGAGCTCAAACCTGGTGGATGCTCATTTTTTTCAGGCAGTGGCCGTGGGTTCACAAAAGAGACTTGTTATTTCATTGAAAATGAGTTTCTTCTGCCCCAGTGGTCTGAGAGCTCAAATTATCCCTGAGAAAAGCAGCCTGTGGACTCTTGAGACTTCCAGAGGCTCTGAGAGGAGGATGAAAGCCAGAACTGAAGTCTCCCCTACCTACTTCCCATTGGAGAGGGTCAGACCACCACCTCATAGCCCCTTTTTTCCCTGCACAGGAGCACTGAAATCCCATTGTGCCCTATTCCCCCCAGCCCAGCATCCATGTGAGTGCTGGGAGAGGAGCCCTGTCTGGGATGGGTGTGGGAGTGCTCCTCACCCAGTCCACAAGCAGACCTTGGTCACGATGGATACAATCCCTCATTCACACCTGTCACAGACATCTTTTAGGAAAAATCTTTTCCTTAGGATTTTTTCCTCCTGAGAAGCTGAGAGGCCTCAGGAACAAAATGTAACCAATGGTTATCTGCTGCTGTGGAATGCAACAGGTGCATCTGGGATTGGTCTCATGTGGTTGTTTCTAATTAATGGCCAATCACAGTCAGCTGGCTCAGACTCTCTGTCCAAGACAGAGCCTCTGTTACCATTCTTTCTTTTTCTATTCTTAGCCAGCCTTCTGGGGAAATCCTTTCTTCTATTCTTTTAGTATAGTTTTAATATAATATATATAATAAAATAATAAATCAAGCCTTCTGAAACATGGAGTCATCCTCGTCTCTTCCCTCATCCTCAGACCCCTGTGAACACCGTCACTCACGCCTCTTCCCTTGGCAACCACACAGCAAAGAAAGAAAATCAGCCTTGAGAACCCCACGTGGTCCTGACTCCTGGCACAAAAGCCAGCCTCTGTTTGTCAGGAAGCAGGGATGCTGTCGGAGCAGAGCTGAGAGTGATGGGGAAAAAAGGGCAGAGGAGGACTCAAGCTGCATTTGCACATTTTGGGATGACAGCCGTGAGTTGCAGACATCCTTTTCATCAGCTCCATAACAAACCTTCAGCCAGGCACTTCTGCCTTGATCTTGGCTTACAGCAGTGCTCAAGAAGATCAAGACCACAGCAGGGCCAGCCTCTCCAGAGGTGATGCACCATCTCAGGAGCAGCTGGGAGCAGACAGGAAAACTGAGATAATGGTGCAAGATGTTTTGGGGAGTGGCTTTGCAAACAATTTTTTTTTCCCTCGGACTAATCAAGCACAAATGATGGAGGAGAAACCTGGCCTGGGGCTGCAATCTGGAAGAGCAATTGAAGCTCTTATTACGGTAGACACCACTGAACAGCCTGTTTGCAGCCTCTGCAACACATTGTCTCTGGCTAATTATCTTCCAGTGGCACAAAAATTGTAGGATTCTTCAAGTTTTTTCCAACACGACAAAAAAAAAAAACCCAAACAATCAACAAACGCAACACAGATCTTCCCCCAACCTACAGATCTCTCCTTTTTCTGCCTTCCCCTGTGTAGCTGGGTGGAGTATTGCTGTGTGACCCCCACACATGAAACCATGGCCAGGGGGCTGCCAGGCTGATAAAAGTGGTGGTGACAGTGCTGGTGGCACTGTGACACAGGCTGTGCGCCAGGGCAGAGGGCAGCAGGCACCCTGCACTGGCAAAGGGCTCCTGACGAGTCAGTGGGAATTAACCCTGGGTTAACGTGGCTGAGACCTTCAAAGCACAGAACCCCTGGGGATAAAGGCACCCCACAAATGTGTTTTCAAAGTGATGCAAACTAAGGGAGAGCTCTGAAGCAGCCTGTGAAGGCACTTAGCATTCAATACTCACAGAGATGCCCAGGGCAGGTGGACACATCCTAGGGCAGCTGGAGCCAGATGGGGAAATAAATTCCTTTTCAACAGTCACTATATTTTCTACAGGCTTCTGGACAGCTGAAGAGGGGCTGCATTCCCATCACATACTGTGGAAACCCAGGGCACTGGGAATATTTCCCTGTCTGCTCTGGGGTGCCCTGACCCCCAGGGCAGCACTGACTTTGACCCTTATCCATGGAGAAAGTTTCCTAAACTCCAGAATAGACTGGAATCCACAAAAGTGTGAAATAGATTATAGAGAGTAGTGTGGGTGTATCACTTGGTGAGAAATTTAGGTTTGGGGATTTTTAGTACGTTGTGGATGGAAATAAGATGGAGGGCACAGGGTGTCATCCTGGGGTTCTTCTTCATGCTTAGTCTTCTTCTTCTTCATGGGTTTGGGTGGCATTTTGTAATTGGGCAGAAAAGTCTGCACTGGGGGCTCTTTGGGATCAGTTATTGGGTTAAAAGGGAAAATAATCCAGGTGTCAGCTCTTAATAGGATAGATTAGTCTTAAAAGACCTTGTAACAAGAGATTGTTGGCCATTTTGTGCCTTGCTGCTAAACTTACAGCAGTGAGACTGTTTTACTGATAAAAAATAATAAACCCCTGAGTCCAAACATGAATTACTGTCTCAAGTGCCTTCAATCCAGACCCAGAGAAATCAACAACCAGTACCCCGGGAGCTGGGCCCCCCACAACCTACCATGACAGAGATGTGGAGGATCCTCAGCTCCTCCTCGGCCGACTCGGTCTGGGGCTCCTCGGTGGGGTCGAAGCCAGGCAGGTTGGGGGCCCCGTCCTGGTGGTGGATGTGGAAGAGCAAGGTGCCGTTCTCCAGCCACTGCTGCCGCCAGCGCACCAGGGGGATGTCATCCGTGTTGCCCGAGATCTCTGCAAGAGCAAAGCTGGTCAAAGGCAGGGTGTGGAGCAGAGGGTTCGTGGGAGATGCTCACCCCTTCCCAAAAAAATGGCTGGAGGGACCAAAGGATGCACAGCCTCTAGTCACTGGTGTTGGAATTCAGGACATCCCATTCTGAACCCCGGCCACGGGGGCTCAGAGACCTTGGCACAGAGCCCAAGACCCCTGTGACTTTGATTATGACCCATGGAAAAAATTACCAACCTTATATGAGGATCTGCAAGCCACAAAAGTCTAAGTAGAATAATAATTAGTTTGTCATGGGGTGAAAAATACATTTTTTGAGGTTTTTAGAAGAGGGGTTCAGGAGGCAAGATGGAGGAATCTGGGCGCATCCAGCCTTTCTCCTTCTTCTTCTTCTTGGCCTCCATCTTCTGCTGTGATGTTGGCACTTTCAGATTGGTTTAGAGTAGAAGCTCACTGATGGGTATTTGGAAGTTATTGTAAATATTGTACACATGGTGTTTACTATAAAAAGATAACACCACCCTGAGGGCAGGCAGAGTGCCTGTGTCTGACCTGCTGAACGGACCTTGGCAGGCCAGAGAAAGAATTTTATAGATAAGAAACAATAAACAACCTTGAGAGCAAGAATAGAAGAATTCTGACTCCTTCAACCACTGGGCTGCGAAAAGAGACTTTAACATATTTCAGGGTCACTGTGACCAGCAGAAGTCCTAAGAATTTCCTGCCAGCACCATGGATGCCCCTACATAAATCACAACCTGAAGGGCTAAAGGGGAGTAAAGCCATATATCTGGCTATAATCCAGATGTGGGCTCTCCAAAACTCCAGCTGTGGTGCAGGGAGATAGCACTGACTGACAGCAGTAACCCAGAAGTCTCCTTCCAGCTCTAGTTTGGGCAGGTTTCACCCACACAGCCTCAGACATTGGGAGCACAGGATACAGGACAACTTCCCAGCAGCATCATGGGATCACTGGGAGCACATCACAAATTATTGCAGACAAAATATTTACCGTCCTTTGTGAGCAGTGAAATGTGAACCTGAGGTTTTCAGTTTTCAAACATTTTCTACAGCTCTCCCCCCACGACTCAGCCCAGAGACCTGCAGAGGTGCCTGCAGCTTCTGCCCAAGAAACCCAATTTTCCCTAAGAACCCTTAATTCCAGAGTTTGGGGCAGTTGAGACACATGGACAAAGCTGGGCTGTCATGGAAGTAGAGGACACCAGGCAGGTACACCACACATGCTCCAGGACACTAAATGCCAAATCAAACCTAATTCACCTGGCTGGCTCTGAAATTTCAGGGACATCCTACAGCTGGGTCTCAGCCAAAGACAGGTAACACCAGCACCCTTCCCTAGGAGAAAGGGGCACTGTTTTAATCACTGTGTCCCCCTCAGACCAGATCACCTTGATCACCATCTCACACCACCTCGATCTCAGCCATCAGCTTGACATTTGCCTGTTAGCTATTTTTTGTGAAAATAGCAGATTTTGTTGGGGTGACCAGGAAAAACACGATCAGCTTCCCACTGAGGCACAGCTTTCCCTCCTGTATCTGCCCCATTGCTGGCAATGGGAGGGCACTCCTCTCACTTTGCAAATTATCATCTTTATTTTGCTTGTTTCACGCTGCCTTCAGATGAAAACTGGAATTCAATTACAGCGCCGAAAAACAACGTTTTAAATTTGCTGCTAATTAATTTCATTAGGCTGCCTTAAGTGAGCTGGCTGCCAGGGGAGGTGGGGGCAAAAATCTGCATGGGGAACCAGGTTCATCCTCCCAAACTGATTTGATTAATCAAAAGAACCATCAGCCCCGGCGAGTGAGCTGGCAGAGTGTTTGTGCTCAGCACGGGCTGTGTTTCTGGCGGGGATCAGAGCACTTGGAGTGTCCCCAGCACAGGGATGCTGAGCACCCCACCAGGCTGGGGGGAAGCAAAACCCAGAGTTAAGTCACCAGGAAGCCAGAAGCACTTTTGGAATTCCCCCTAACTGCTGAGCTGTGTGTTCAGGGACACAGATCCCCTTTGAAAAGCTGGTCCTGGGAGCCAGGAGGATTTGGAGCAGCAGATCTCCCCTTCTCCCACATGGTCTTTATTCATGGACTGAGAGGGGAAATCAAGCTTGCCTGCTTTCCCAGCTCCCCACGGCTTCTCAACTTCGTATGAACCAGCTCAAAAGGAGGAAAACACTCTCCCTGCACCTGCCTGCTAACGTGAAATTATGGGTAATTAAGGCAAGAACTTTCCCGCACAGCGGGAACTCAACATACTGACATTTGGAAAAAATGTAAATACCAGCATTTGCTCCATTGTAAAGAGTGAAAATAATAGATACTAAGTATGTGACATTGTGACATTTAGAAAGCTAGAGTAAGAGATGTTTTCCCCCTGATCTGACATATCACTGTAAAAGCAGCACCCTTCAGCTCATTAATATTTGAGAAGAAATCCTTGATGGAAGTTATTTAAATGATTAATAGATTATAGTAAATTTAAGCCTTAAAATAGGTTGTCATAATTTCAAATTTATTTAAACAGGCTTATTTTTTTAAAAGAAAAATATATTTCAATAAAAAATGGGTTTTTGTTTTAGAAGAGCACAATCCAGCCACAGAGCCTGAGCAGGTTTTCCTCTTTCACCAGACATCAGGATGTGACCCTGCAGCTGCATTGCACACAGGTCAGAAGTGCAAGAGACAAAGGAGAACACCCCAGAAATCAATTGCCATCACCCCAAACTGGGAGGCTATGGGCCCTCCACCACACTGCAGCACAAGGCTGCTCCACCACCACCTCTGCTCCTGCCCTGGCAGAGGCTCTCGAGGCACTGCCTGGGTGAGAGAGCTTCAGCCTTGGACCTTCTCCTCCTTTCCTCAAGTGTCTTAGCAACACGTCAGCTGCCTCTATCCTACTCCATTTCTCCATGAAAATTTTGCACATATGAATGTTTTCCTGCATCTGTGAAGCTCTCTTGGAGTTTGGCTTAAGCAAGACCAAGACAAGATCAAGACCAAGCTTCTTCCCTAACATAGCATCTCTTTACTCTCTCTTCTCCCAGTCCAACAGATTTCACTCTTCCCTTTGTCTTGCTCTCCAAGCAGACATCTCCCCACCTGGTGGGATGCTACAGTGACCCATGTAGCCAACTGGGATGATTTATCTGGATCTTGTAGGGTGTCAGCTCTGCTACAGAGCTGGCAGGTGCCAACCCTGCTGAGCAGTTTGTACACTGGGGCCAGGATGTCCCAGAGGAGGCAGAAAAGTGGGCAGAAAGGCAAAAAAAAAATGTGGAGGGAGAAGAAAATTTCAAGTTCAAAGTTTGAAAGATATTGATGAAAAGCCTGGTCCCTGTATGGCTTTCATTAAGGCCTTGGATAGGAAGCCATTAGCACTAGTATTAACTTCTTGCACCTCTGTTAAAAAATAGCCTGTCTGAGTCAGAGGTTAATAACAGTAGGAGGCCACTAATTAGGCTGTGCCACATTCACCTGGTATCAAACGTGGCCCAGGTCCTTCATATCTGCAGGAGCAGCAGCCTCCAAAGGCCCCAGCTGCTGCTTTTAACATCAGGGCCCTGGCTGCTCCCCTCCCAGACCATCTGCAGTGGGGACAGAAAGGTTCTACAGGAGCAATTTGAGGAGAGGACAAAAAACCAGACTGAAGGTGCTGGAGCTGTGTGGATTTATACCTGCTTTGTTCTTCATTATCCAAACAGCCTCATTTCCCTTGGGACAGCTGTCCCACACAAAGCAAACCCAGTCCTTCTGGAGGCAGCACCTCTGCATGTCCTGGTTTTGGGAGGCAGCACGTCTGTCACAGCCCAGTTCTGCACGTGAGCTGGTGCAACATCAGAACCATGGCCCATGAGCCTGGTGCTGACCTGGACCTCCTCCCATGTCCTCATCACCCCACTGAGACCTGGCATGGTGGCACACAAGGAGAGCAACTCGCCTTAAAAACTCACATCGGCATTTTGAGGGAAAAAACCACCCAGCAAAACAATTTTCCTCTCCATTTGGAAGCGTTTTGCGCTAATAGATGCCTCCAATAAGTCAAATGAACTCTGCCATAATGCTGGTCTCCACAGACCCATTTCAGAGAGCCAAGCCCAGATTTTGACTTGGACGTGTATTTCCTCGTTAACATTTAAACCTGCCTTATTTTCCAGCCAGAACCTGACTGTGGTTTAATTTAAGCTCCCCATTAGCTAAGGCTTTTGCTCCACACCTAAACCACACACATCCTTTAAAGGGCTTGAACTCAGCTAAATCAAGCCTTGCACTCCTCCCAGGGTCTCCAATGCCTGAAGTGACTCAGGGGACCTTCCCACCATGAGTCACTTGCTCTCTCTGCTGGGACCTCAGGCCTTGATTTCTATCAATTCACATGTCAAAAATGCTTATCTTGATACTTAACTCATTTATACTTCCAGGGTTTCAGTGACAGATAATTCATGGGATAATATCAATGTTTTTATGGACCTGCTTTAAAAATTCACATTCATCACTGACTATCCATATTTCATTTGCATTTTTTCCTGTCTCCAGTCTCAGGTAGCAAGACCAGCTCATTCTGCAGGTCATTCTGCCTTTTCAAGGCAATCCAGCTTTTCCATACCAGCAAACACAAACCTCAGTGTATATATTAAGAACCTGCTTCATGGGAGAGGGCCCCTGGGGGGAAAATCTCCAAAAGACTCATAGATATGGGAGAACATGAAGGTTTGAGGAAGAGGCAGTGCTGATCTCTCAGGTTAGGTCAGAGAGATCACCCCACCAGGATGCCTGTGCCTGAGGCTGGTACACGTGAAGCCATGAGGTGCCTGCCCCAGCCTGGCTGACAGCTAGCCAGGTTTCTCCTTGCAATGCAGGGTGCCTTTCCTTTTGGGAAGGTCACCAGGGAGTTACATTTCAAAGCCGTAGCCATGCTTTAGCCTTGAACTGGGATTTCTGTCCCAAATATGCCAGAGCCCGAACCCCTCCCTTCCTTCAACAACAAACCCTCCGTCACTCTGGGGGTGACACTGAGCTGTTTTTGAGCAGAGGACACTGATCCATCATTGGTGGGGCTGAGCTGACCAGGTTTGCTCTGCAGCTGCTGACTTTAGAAGCTGACAGCCCCCCCTGCCCTGCTCCTCCCCACCAGCCCAAGGACACACCTGGGCACCTTCCCCTCCAAGGTCATTGCTCCATCACGTTTCTCAATTCCAACCTAAAGCTGGGGGGAAAACCAAGCAGATTGGGACATTCACTGCTGTTTGATTTTCACTCCTATCTTGTTACTTTGCTCCCATCTGCCATAGCTGTGAACTGCAGAGGAAATGTGGGAAGAGAGGCAAATCCGCCTCCTGGTCCAACACTCGGGTGACACGGTCATGCTCAAAAGAACCCAAGTGCCCACCCACGACAGGGAGCAAAAGGAAAATAGAGAGAATGTGTGAAGACACTTCCAAGATGCCATGCTGCTATAAAAACCCCAGAAAGAACCACATCTGTAGTTGATATCTCACCCTGCAATGCTGTCACGTCACCTCTTCCAGAGGGAAAATCAGGTCTCCATGGAAAGGCTCCAAATGATGGAGATGCTCCCAGTCAGCCATGGAAAATTACCACCCTGGCTGAACTGTCTCCCAGTAAATCAGTGAGAAGGAGGGCACAAACCCCTGAGCTCAGCTGGTGCTCACCTACGAACTGCAGAACTGCACCAAGGAGTGGAGAATCACCAAGTGATTTTCACTATCACTCCAAAAGGCTGAGCAACTCAAAAAGAAAAACCTGCCAGAGGAAACCCCAATTTCTTACAAAAGCTGTTGTGCATCAAGAAAATAAAGACCAGTAAATTCTGCTTGTGCCCTGGATGCTTTGTTAGAGGAACCTGTAGGTGCATCAGTAAATACAGGTCACCCAACACTGCAAGCCAGTAGATAAGGGTGATCCTATTTGATAGACTCGTTTCAAAAAGTTCTTGTCAAAATCCACCCCCAAAGTTTCCCAAAGCACCAAAGTGGTGCTGGGATGAGAAGGAAAGTCATCTTGAAGCCCACCAGGTGGGGGAGGAGTAAGGGTTGAGCTCTCAGGATGAAAGGAGGTTACCAAGAAGCCCCACGGAGATCTCTGTCAGGACCTCGGCTGCTCAGAAACACTCTGGAAGGGGAGGAGGATGACAAAGTTGGTCACCAAGGCTAAATTTAGTCTTCTCAAAGCTGAAGCTGAGAAGTGCAGGAGGAAAGCGGGCAAGGAAGTGGGCAGGTGAAACTCAACCTTGGTGAGAGCAAGCTGATCTGGAATGCTGCAAGTGATATTCAGGTCAACCATCTCCAGAAGGAGGAGGCAAAGCTTGGAAGGTTTGGAGGAGGGGTACAAGGAAGATGAGATGTTGCAAATGGCTTTGTGAAGAGGAGAGACCAACTGTGTGAGGACTCCTCAGTAAAGGAACCAAACAACAGAGTGAGGACATGGTTAAAGCCTGTACAGCCATCAGGCCCGTGGAGCAGTGGGAAAGGCAATGGTTATTCACTATTTCTCACTTTGCAAGGATTGACACGTGTAAAAACCAACAAAAGGTTCTTTTTCATACACCATAAAGTATGAAAGCAGTGCAAAAGGTGCTGAATTCAGGGGAGACAGAGCCACCAGCAGCTATTGAGCCAGAGAGCCCAGAGGCACATCCTAGGTCAAGAAATCCCTGGGCAGCAGGGAGAGGATCATATATAGGTATCCTGCCGTTTTAACTTTTTTTTTTTCTCAGTTATCAGTACAGGCTGCAGATGCCAAGGGACAGCAACCCACCACCCCACGCTGCCCAGTCTCTTGGGGTTCCACAGTGACTGCAAAGCCAGCTTTGTGCTACCCAGGCCAGCATTCAAGGATGCCTCCCACATCCCCGTGCCCCTTTGGGAGTGGTTGAGACCCTCTGCTGCCCCAGGCACTCCTCAGGGGAGGAGGGGGTACCCCAGGGCAGCTCCCTCCTAGTGACAGAGGGGATCCTTTTAACACCCAGCCAGAAACTCCCCCTTTCCAAATCCCAGCCCTCCGTGCTGTCAGACCCTACAGCCCCAAGATAACTTGCCAAGATTCCCTGCAGCTTTACAAGCCAGCCAGCAATTTCCACAGGGAGGCAAAGGACTATTTATATTCATCAGGGGCTGGCAGGGAAGGTAATGTCTGGCCACTGCAGCCCATCTGCCAGGCACTTGGGAAACATCAGAGCATATCCTATAGGGGAGGTCAGGCAGTGGTGCTGGGACCAGCAAGGGGATGCTCCACAGGGATGACATGGGCTGCACATCAAGGGTGAACTCCAGCTCACTCCTACACACTCCTCTCTGTGAGTGCTCGTTGTGCCAAGGCTGAGAGGTCAGGAAAATGAGATGTTATTTTGGCATTTCTGTGCTCAGCACAGGGAACAAGCACAGCCACTTGTTCCTCATCTCCCCTGGGGGGAGAGCCACGACCTGTTGGTTTTCTGAGACGTGGGATGGCCCAAATAGGACCAAAACAACCTTGTCTGCTCTCCTGGGCACAGCAAGGCTGAGAGCTTTTCCAAGAGGTGATCCTCCTGGAGGGAACAATGCTGGGCTCAGAGGAAGGGATGGAGAAAGCAGGCATGGGCTGCAGCCTAACATCATAAACTCTTTGGTGCTTACATGATTTCAAGCTCCATTTTCAAGTTTGTGGGGAGGCTTTGAAAGATGGGAAAGGCAGAATAGAAAAGGAAATAAAAAAAAAAAAAAGGAAGAAAGATGTACAAAGGGGAAAAGTTAACCGTGCATCTCGAATTTATCACTCTTGAAAGAAGAGCTTGTCAAGATGGCCAGAGCCCAGCCAGTGCACAGCAATCGATGGGAAGACTTTTGGGTCAAGTCAAGCTTCTTTGAGATTTACAGGAACTGAATAGAGGCATAAATCTGTCAGTGCCTGATGAAAATGGAGGTAATTAAATTTGCAGGTGTATATAATTGTAATATTGATGATCTGTATAAATCAGAGGAGCCAGCAGAGGCACAAAGCACACCCTGGGCACAGAGGAGCAGTTTGCCCCCCTGCCTGGCCAGGAGACAGGGGCAACCACCTCACCCACACGGCTCTGCCCATCACCACAGCCTCCTCCTCCACAAGACACTGCCCCAAATTGCCCCCACAGGCAGCAAAAGCTGCAGGACCCTCCACCCCTTCCAGTTACCTGCAGCCCCATCCTGGCTACTACAAAATCTCCTGTGCCTGCAGGAGGGTGCAGGCAGGACCACAGGCATTGGGAAGCCTGACCATGGAGATCATGGGGGGCTCTTTGCAGCTGCTTTGAAGCTCTGAGCCCAGGTGCAAGTGGGGCACTGACTTGATCTTTTAGCAATGCTTCCTCTTTTTTTTTTTTTTTTTAATTTCTTTTAACCTTTGTTATTTTGGGAACTTTGAAGCCTAAGCTGCTCCGAGGCAGCTGCCTTTGTAGGAAGGACAGAAAGTGCAGAGTGGGGATTTGAAAGAGGGGGAGAAACAGGGAGGGGAGGAAATGGGGCTTCCCATCAGAAAGAGAGAGGGAGAGAGAAAGAAAGAAAGAAAGAGAGAGAAAGAGAGAGAGAGAAAGAGAGAGAGAGAAAGAAAGAGAAAGAAAGAAAGAGGAAGAAAGAAAGAGGAAGGAAGTGGCGGAAGGAAGTGGCGGAAGTGGCGGAAGTGGCGGAAGTGGCGGAAGTGGCGGAAGGAAGGAAGGAAGGAAGGAAGTGGCGGAAGTGGCGGAAGTGGCGGAAGTGGCGGAAGTGGCGGAAGGAAGGAAGGAAGGAAGGAAGGAAGGAAGGAAGGAAGGAAGGAAGGAAGGAAGGAAGGAAGGAAGGAAGGAAGGAAGGAAGGAAGGAAGGAAGGAAGGAAGGAAGGAAGGAAGGAAGGACCTTTCCCAGAGGTCTGCAACAGCTCCTCTGCAGTTTCTCCCACATCCCAACAAACCAAACAAAGCAGCTGGGGCTCTGTGGGAAATCTGGATGCAAAATGACCATGGTCCCTTCCACTTCTCCAACACTGAACCAGAGAAACCTCAAAGGCCTTTGCAGACCTGCACACCAACCTTGTCCCCTGCCCCAGTGTGACATCCCTGAGCCCCCAGGGTGGGTGCAGAGATCCCCTCCAGCCACCACAGCCCATGGGGATGCCATGGGGACCCCATCAGTGCCATGGGGATTCCCTTCTCCCTGCAGTGCCACCAGGGGCAGGAGCACCAGGGAAGGCTTTCCTGTCACCTTCACCAGCCAAGGCTCCCGGGGTCTCTGTGGTCAGGATGACCCCCAGATGTGTCAGAGAGTCTCTTTTCCCAGCCTGGCAGCTGAGGAAGGAGTCAGGATTCCTCTGTTCTGGTTTTCAGGGTTGTTTATTTTCTCTTATCTATAACATTCTTTCTCTGACCTGTTGAGATCTGTCCAGCAGGTTGGGTTGTGGCACAGTGCCTGCCCTTGGGGTGGTGTTAGCTTTTTATACTAAAAACTAGGTGTACTTTATTTACAGTAATTTCCCAATACCTATCACCTATGTTAGACAGTCTGTCTCTACCCTAAACCAATCCAAAAGTGTCACCATCACCCAGATGATGAAGGCTAGGAAGGAGAAAGAAGAAAGACAAAGCACATCCAAATTCTTCCATCTTGGGACCCCGAGCCCCCATTCTAAAAACCCCAAAATTCTACTCTTCTATCTTGTAATAAACTATCATTTTACTTTCGTGGCTTGTGAATCCTCACACAAAGTTAGTAATTGTTTTTTCCAAGGGCTAAAATCAAAGGCCCAGGTGTTTCTGACTCCATGCCAAGGTCTCTGAGCCCCCTGCCAGGGTCTGGAATCCTCCAGGGCAGCCAGAGGAATGTCCTGGGTTCCAAAAAGGCCCTTCCCACATGCACAGGACGACTTGGCATCCCGAGCTGAGCTCCACAAACGTGCTGCAACTGGATAATTAAAAATTAAGGAAGAGTTTCTGCATTGCAGTCCCAATTATGTAACTCTGCTCTTGGGTTTCAGCACCCATCAGCCCTGGTGCCCTCACACAGCCCTGCCTGTATTCACCTGCCTGTCTTTCTGTCTTTCCAGGCAGAGCTCACACCCCTGGCATTGGGGAATCCCAATGTCACAACCACAGGCAGAAAGTTCCCTTGCATTTTACGTGGGGAAAAAAAAAGGAAGGAAAATCTATTTCATGCTTTTGGTCCAGTGCTGAAATTGGAGATGGGCAGAACAAAGGGGATGGAGTCAGGGTGCTTCAGCCCAGCCAAGCACAGAAGAGCTGCCCTAGCCAGGACAGCACTTTTTCATACTTCATGGTGTATGAAAAAGAACCTTTTGTTGGCTTTTACACGTGTAAATCCTTGCAAAGTGAGAAATAGTGAATAACCATGGTCATGACCAGGGAGATTCTAAGCCAGGGGCTGCTGTCTCTTGCCCCTGCACCAGGGAAGCAGGAGCTCATTTTAGCAAACAAAACCCAATCAAGATGAGGAGCCAGCTGCATTTTCAGTATCTCAAGAGCAAAGAGCCCTGATGGACTCTGAGCACCAGTAAGTGCAAACTCCTGCGTTTGCAGCCACATCTTTGCCTTAACCCTGCCAGCTCTGGCTGCTGCTGAGTCCAGGGCTCATCCTGCCCCTTCCTCCTGCTGTTTCCTCCTCCCTTTCTTGGCATCTCCTCCCTTTCTTGGCCAGAAACCCACTGACTACCCAGCCATGTCTCTGGCAGTGCCATTCCCAGGCCCTGGATGCTGCCACCTGGTGTGAAACCAGCCATTAATTCCTGCTGGGATTCCCTCCAAAGGTCACTTCACCAGGCTCTGTGTGCAATGGCTTCAAGAATCCACCAGAGATGCTGTGGCTCACACCCACAGCAAGGGGCTCTGCCATCACTGCTCCTAATGCCTCTGGGCTTCTGTGTGGCTCCTGCAGTTCTTTGCCACCTCATGGTCCTTCCTTTCCTGCCTGCCACTCTAGGACATGAAACAGAAAGACACAGACATTGGATTTTTTAAGGCAAAAAAAAAAGAGCTTTCATTTTTCTGACTCTAACATTTATATATTTCCAAAAGTAACAGTGGATTGGAGGGTGACAGTGCCACCTCTCCAATGACACTAAACAAACCAACAGTCTATCAAATTTTTCTTTCTCTATAAAAGAATGCAAAACAATAAGTTACTTACATAAAGTATATAAGAAAGTTTGTTATAAAAATTTAAACATCAGAAGGCTTAAAAAATCTTAAAAAATCAGGGTGACACCTGCCCTCCCTCCATTACCCTGATACCTCCCTATTGTTGGCACTGTGGTTTCACATCCACACTGCCTTCCACCCCCAGCATGTGAAAGCTGGGAAAACCCAGCCCTGAGCTGCAATTGCAAGGGGGTCAGGCCCACCCCAACACTTCCCAGGAATTTCCACACCCCCCCCTCAGCCCCCAGCCCCAGCTGCAGTTTGTGCCCCAGCATGGATGGACCGTGGGGGCATGCTGGGGCTCAGGCTGAGTCCTCCAGGGTTAACCAGAGATGTGCCTTACTCTGCAAGCACAAAAAGGCAGAAAGGTGGCAATAAAAGCTGTGGAAGCCAGCCCAAGCCCAAGGCTGGCTCCCCTCCCACCATCCATGAGTTATTTCTCCTGCCCACCAAGCCTGAGCACACCACCACCATGGCACACCCAGGAGAGAGCAGCTCCTGCTGAAACACGAATAAAACTGGTTTCCTTTTTCCCTGGAAGGATGTTTCAGGCTCTGCCTTGCTGGCAGGTGCTTGGGCACACATCTCAGGCCACTGAAGCTGCACCTTGGCATGGGCTGGGCTGAGATCCTTGCAGACATTTAGAATTCCCCCCAGACATGCCATGTCTGCAAAGACAAACCCCTGGCTTGCAGGAAAGCCAAGGAGCTCCACAGCAGCATGACAGCTCTCCATTCCCCTCACTGCTCCTCTGCAGAGCTCTCCCAAAGAGGCAAAAAACACAAAGAGCCCAGCTATTTCTGGCTCAGCAATTCAGGAGAGGCTGGGAGGGGCAGCACTGGGGTGGCAGAGCAGCTCTGCCCTGGCACAGCCACACTGGGAAAGCAGAGTCTGGGGGAGCCTGGGGCCAGCCCAGGGCAGTGGCAGGCACAGCAGCCTCTCCTCAGTGCAAACAGGAGATCTCCCAGAGGCTGCAGACACTGGGGACATCATTAGGGCAGCAAATGGGCCGAGAGCACAGCAGCAATTTGCAGACCCTGCAGCCACTGCTGCACAGTAGAGGCTGGCAGGAAAATTTGGGAGTGGGATGTCTCCCCTGCCAAGCATCCCCCTTCCCTACCAAGGCCAGCCTGACCCACACAGGAGCCTCCCTGCCACGTTATGCCCCTCTTGCACTGCCTCCTCCTGCCACCCTCACGAGGACAAGCCCCCCCAACCCATGCTGAGCCACCCATCCCCATGCTGGAGCCACAACCTGAGCTGCTTTTCTGTATCCTCACCCTCCTGCAGTGCCCTGAGCCCTCCACTCACCCATCCCCTCCCAAACACTCCATGCATGGACCTAGAAAGGGACTTCCCATCCTTTCAGCCCTGCTCCTTGCTCTGTGCTGGAGCAGCCCCATGGGAGGAGGGTGTTTGGGGGCACAGGAAGCTCCTGGTGCCTGCCAGCCAGGGAAGCTGGCTCCCAGCACGGTACCCTCGCTCTCTCACTCCCCTTGGGATGCCAAATTAATTGCCTTGTCTCCTGGAGCTTTTAGCTGGAACAAATAAAAGAAAAAGGGGGGTTGCCAAAACCCATAATAAGGTCTACAGTTCCTCTGAGCTACAAGGGCTGCTTTAAATTTCGGGTTTTTTTCTTTTTTTGCCTTTTTTTTTTATTTGAAGGAGGTTTCCATGGCAACTGTCTCCCATCACAGAGGAGCCTGTCCTGGGGATATTTCGGGGTTGCTGATATCTGCCTTCCCTTCCCAGGCAGGCACTGTGTTGTGACGGGGACATGGCAGCTGGGGGCTTTGGCAGAGGAGGAGGGCAGGGATGCAGGAAAAGGAGGAAAAGGAGGAAAAGGAGGAAAAGGAGGAAAAGGAGGAAAAGGAGGTGCCTCTCCCAAAAAAAACAAGGCCAGGGTCCTGCCTGCACACATCAGGCAGGCCTCCATCCCAACCAAAGGGCTCTGGCAAACAGGCTGTGGTTTTTCTTGGACCACTGGCCTGATTTGGGAAGCACTCCTAAGGCAATACAGCCCCCACTGGGCCAGGCAGATGGGCCATGTCCAGCTGAGAGCACTGGCACCCTCTGCCACCTTCACCTGCCCTTCATCCATCTCCATCCCTTCTCCACCCCTTCATCCTTAGGAAAGAATTGTTCCCTGTGAGGATGATGAGGCCCTGGCACAGGGTGCCCAGGGCAGCTGTGGCTGCCCCTGGATCCCTGGAAGTGCCCAAGGCCAGGCTGGATGGGGCTGGGAGCAGCCTGAGCTGATGGAAGGTGACCCTGCTCATGGAAGGATGTGGAAGGAGATGAGCATTAAGGTCCCTTCCAACCCAAACCATTCTACAGTTCTGGGATTCTCCCATTTGTCTCCTCCACCAGGTTGGATTGGAGCTGGATCAGCTCCCTGCAGGAGCAGAGCCAGCTCTGTGCATCCCCCCAGCTGCTTGCTCTGCTGTGCTCGTTAGTCATCCTAATTACTGAGAAGCCTCAGAGCTGGCCACAAAAGGGGCTCTGTCCCCTCTCACCTTGGGGCTGCAGACCCCAAACCTCTGTGACCCATGAGCCACCACCAGCTAGAGGGTCCCTCAAGAACCCCTTACTTCCCTTTCATTATAAATGTTTTAAAAAGTGCCTGCCCACCTCCCTGTGGATCTCAGGCTCTGCAGCAGGAACCATGGAGGGAACAGACTCAGCCTTCCTCAGCCCATCACCAGCAAAGCAGACCCCACAGCAAAGCCAGGTGTGGGGTCAGCTTAACCAATCCCACAGCACCAGCTCAGCATCCATGCCAAGGATGGATGATCCTGCTGCAGGGCAGGAAAGCAGGACCAGAAACACCAGCACAGCCCATGGGAGCAGGGTGTGATCACCGCTGGGTGAATTCTCAGCAAAAAGCTGGAGTGGGACAGCCAGAACCTGGCAATCCAAAAACTTCCCTTATCTACTCAAATCCCCCAGCTGCTGTTTGGGGTGAGCCACCAGCCACAGCTGCAGAGATGCCAGAGCCCAGCAATTTGGAAGCAAAAAGGACAAGCAGTCCTAAATGACAGAGCTGTCATCATCCAGGCACTGCCTTAATCCCACCAGGCAAAAATTCCTTCATTTGAAGGACTGCTCTGCAGCAAGGCTCCAAGAGAGATGATTTCAGTCTCTGTTTAGCTGGCTAAATGACCATGAAAAAAATAAAACATAATAGGATATAAAATTAAACGGAATGAAACAAAATAAAATAGCAAGGAAGAGCAGAAAGTAAAGTAAAATAAAGTAAAATAAAATAAAATAATAAAAAAATAAAATAGCAAAATAAAATAAAATAAAATAGTAATAGTAATAAAATAAAATAGTAATAAAATAAAATAGTAAATAAAATAGTAAATAAAAAATAAAATAAAATAAATAAAATAGTAATAAAATAAAATAAAATATAATAGTAAATAAAAAATAAAATAAAATAAAATAAAATAAAATAAAATAAAATAAGGTATAGGATGCAGCCCAGGAGCAAATGCCCCTGGCACATGGAGACGAGGGCAGAGTTGAGGCAGTGGCATCAGTGTGGCTGCCCAAGGGTCCCCTCCAGCAGTGGAACCACAGCCAATTCCAGGGGTGTAAAACCCACCAGATATCTTTGTGGGGCTTTGAGGAGTGCCCACATGGGCAGCCCAGCCCCCAAAACAGGGACAGGTCTCAGGGCAGGAACAGGACCAAGCCTGAGCATCCCTGCCTGGACATGAGTTGAGACATTCAGGAAGGGAGACAAAACAGGGGCCAGGAGCCCTGCAGCCCCCTGGCTGAGTGCTGGTTCCCAGCCAGACCCTGCCACCCCCCTGGAAAGGCCAAGCAGCCCCACATCCCACTCCCTGCTCTGCTTTCTGGGTCAGTGAGATCCCCTCCCAGCCCCGCTGCAGCCAGCTGGATGCACGGTTGCTGTGGCAACGGGTTCCCAGAGACCAAATCCTTATTTCTTACTTTTTCTTCCCTTGGTTAAGGGAAAAAAAAAAATATACAAGAGGCCCTGTATATCCCCTGTGGCACCGAAAGATCCGTGCCCAGCAAGAGAGCAGGCGTGCCCTGGGCACAGCATGGGGACAAGGTGTCCGTGAGGATGGGGACGTGCACACTGTGCCTCCCTCCCGAGCCCCCATCGCCCCCAGGCTGGCCATGGGCACTCCCTGCTCCTCCCTGGCATGCTGTCAGCTTTCCTGCAGTGTTTTCCACCCTGCCACGAGGTTTTAAGGGCTGCCCCTACTCACAGCTGAGGTTGGTGCTGGGCCCCATGGCTGGAAGAGGGAGTGTGCATGTTACCAGGCACAGGCTGTGCTCCAGTGGCTTTGAGCAGCTCACCCCACTCCAGGCTCTGGAGCCCCAGGAAAAGGGATGTGGTCACACTGCATGGCCAAGAGGAGGGGTCCCACCAGCAGTTCTCACCCAATTATTAGATGAGCTATTAGCTATTGCTATTAGACAAGCTATTAGTCCTGCCCCACCAGGGGCTCCAGGGCAGGGACAGGGGAGGATGTGTCCCCTTCATCAATCCCTCTCCACTTTGCTGGAAGCTCTGGAAGCCCCCAAGCCTTGGGGACAAACATCTCACCCAGCAGACCAGACAGCCAGCAGCACTCTGGGTGCTACATCAATGTTCCACCAGCAGCAGCACCCATTCCATGAGGAGGTATAGCAAGAACCTGGCACTCCTGGATTTTCAGCAGGCACACACCCCCAGCATCCATCCCAAATTCATGGAGAGAGGGGTTCAGACCCCAGCCAGCTCAGCTGGAAGGAATTCAGTGAATCCCACTGCCAGGATGGTGTTGCTAAGGGGCAGGAGGGCAGCTGAGATGGGGTGTTTTGGGCTTCCTTCCCCACCACAGCTGCTGGGACCTCCTGAGGCGAGTCCCCTGCTGCCCTCCAAGCCAGCCAGCAGCAGATGACAGCAGCTGTCCTCTCTCTGGGCCTGGCAGAGCACAGATCACACCCGCGGGTTTCAGAGCATGAGACAGTGCCCAGGATCAAAGCCAAGTCCAATTAATGGCTCACAATCTTATTAGAGAAATTATTGCAGGATCTTGAGTAAAAGTCCGATATATCCACTCCATTCCATTAGTCAGGCTCATTTAGTAATTCAATCAATCTAAGCAAGGCAATTGAGCTCCCCTGGTATCATTTAACTTGGTTATTCTCTAGGTACTTAAGAATTTCTTAATATTTGCTTCATTATTTCACCATAACACCCATTCCCAGGTGCAGGGTTCAGGCTGTGGGCCCCGTGGTGGAGGCAGCCCTGCTGCAGCCCTCTGCCATGCTCTGCTCTCGTGAGATGGTGGCATATGATGGAAAGGGGGTGATGCCCCTGGGAATCGAGTCAAGCCAGGGAATGGCACCACAACACCCCAAGAACTGCTTCCCAGTTGGGACCAAAGAGCTGCCCTGTGTGCCAACAGCTTTGGGACCCCCAGCCAGCATCCAGGTGCAGGTGAGAGGAGCTAAACTCAAGAGGATGCTCTGCTCACCTGACATGGAACTGGAAAAAAGTATGGGATAACACAACCCTGCAGCTCCTTGGCTCCTGCTCCCTTCTCCAGGGCCTTTTAGGAGCTGGGGGTGGAGGGCAGAGTGGGAGGGCACAATCTGCAGCAGACACAGCAGCAGGGAGGTGTGTGGGACGAGGATGAGAGCTGGCAGGTGTCACATCTGGCCAGAGCCGGGGCGGGCGGGCGCTCCGGTGGCTGTCACCCCCATTAGCAGCAGCCTCATCCCTCCCTGATCTGTTTCCCATCCCTGCAAACCCCCCCCCAAATCCTGTTATTAACCCAGGGAAGTCAGGGCCAGAGCCTCCAGCAGTAGAGCCAAGAGCTTAGCTAGGATTTAACAAAAAAAAAAAATTGATTAGATATTTCGGGGAGATATTCAAGAGCAGTTAAATATGCCCAGCTCATCGGTGCCTTTGAAAAATCTCACCCCTCTAAAAAATTAGAATTGATTTTGTATTTAAAAAGGAATCTATTTAATTTAAAAGTAAGATAATTTGAAATCATGACAGCTTGTATTAAGGCTGGAGTTTATGATAATCTATTAAAGTCATTGAAGTTAAGAACCATCTCCCATCCTCTGCTGGCTGAGGCTCCCGGGAGGGCAGTGGGGAGTGGGAAGTGGGGAGGTGAGGGGCTGCACTGCCCTAATTCAGAGCAAACCAACTGGGCTGGAAACCTGGAGAGGCAGAAATACCTCCTTCAGCTCCTCTGCACTCAGGGGGAAAAAGCCAGCATGCAAAAACCACCCAGTATTTCAAGATCTTGAAATATCTGGCACCCAGAAAGCACGAGTTCAACCTGTCAGCTCTGCTTTCTCATTTCTCAAGTCGATTTTACACTCAAAAAGGTATTTCAAGACTTTACTTTTCAAACATTTATTGCATTACAAAGAAGGCAAAGGAGTCAAAGACTCCTTCTTTGGCGCGGTTTTTAATTGCATCACAAATCTCTGTCGACCCCAAGGGGCTGAGGGAAGCCAGGATGCTCATAAATACCCCTCTTGCTACTTTATAACCTGCAAAGGATGGGGCCCAAAAAATTAGCAGCCTGCAGGAGTGTGAATCCAGTTAATGACATATCAAATGTGGCTGGATGCTGCCGAGCCAAGCAGCGAGGGAGAGGGGGGTGTGAAGGGGAGCGGACAGGGAATATTGAGCTGCAAATTAGCATTTCTTAATGGCACCAACCAGCAAAATGCTTCCTCCCTTCAGGAAAAAAATACAACTAATGCAACAAACAGAAAATGAAATGAAAGGCAGCCATTCCAAATGAAGGTTTGCTTGATTGAAAGCAGGATGAAAGCAGGATGAAAGCAGGTGGTTTTAAATGTGGGCAGCCCTGTGCGCAGCAAGCGGCCTCAGCCCAGCTCCCACACCCTCAGCACTTCCCAAAAACTCAGGAGCTGGGGGAAAACCCTACAGTAAAATGGGGAGATGGTGTTGGAGTCCCTTTGGGGATAAAGATGTAACCCAGTGTGGGGTTTATTGGTGAGAGCCCTGAGCTCTCAGGCAGGCAGTGAGGCAGCACGTGCGCAATTAAAACTCGCTCCACTCATTAGCAAAAAGAGCTGCAAAGCAGGGGAAGGCCTTGTCCAAGCACCTCACAGAAGTCATAACCCCACAGACAGCCCATCTGCTTTTGGAGGAACAGAGAAGCAGAGAGCAGGCCCCCAAATTTGGGAGATCTGAGCACCAAAGCACTCACAGCTGTCTTGGGCAGTGGGATGGACACAGCAGGGAGGGTGAGACCCAAAAAAGTGCATGGAAAGCAGGCAGCAAGCCTCCTGTGTAAAGGTAAATATAAAGCTCATCATTAATTTATGTCACCAGAGCTCCCCATCAGGGCTATCAGGGGTCAGGAGTCACAGCCATTTTTGGCATGCCCAGTTCAACAGCTCCCCCCAGCACCTCAGCTCTAGCAAGCACCATTTGTGGCTCTCCAGAGATCCCAGCACATCTTTAGTTGGGAGAAAAGTCCATGCATCCATCAGTGGGAGGTTCCCTGGTTTGGCCATGGTGGCAGGGAGGTGTCACCAAGGCAGGGGAACCACACATGGCAGTGTTCATGAAAACCAGCCAAGCTCAAAAGCCCCCAAACTATTTAGGAAGAATTTGAGGGGGACACCAGGACAAGAAGCAGATGATATCCCACTATCCTTGGGCTCCCTGATCCAGACCCTTTCTCAGATGCTCCCCTCACTCATCCCCCTACTGTAGCCACTTTCCTGCATGCTCACACCCTCTTTGAGGGGAAACTGAGGCATGGAGAGACCCCCCCCCCCCCGCCCCCACAAAGGGAGCTGACACAGAGCCCACATGGCAGAGACAATGGTGCTTCCAGCCCAAAGCCAGGCCCTTTCTGCCCAGGGGCAGCACCTGGGTCTGCTCCAAGCCCATCAGCCAGGGTGGTAGCTCACCTTCCCTTGGGAGCCCCTGCCCTGGGCACACGCCTGAGATCTGGAAACCACCAGAACAGAAGCAGCAGCTGCCCCTGGTTCAGACACTGACCCAGACCAGGCTCAGGAGTCTGTGGGGATCATCCCCCACTCCAAGACATTATTTATTGCACATTCAAACTCAGCGAGGTGGGTGCAATTAAGGGGTCTGGTTTTTGCCAGGGATGGTGCAAGAAGCACTGTGTGAAGCCCCATTTCTGGGAAGATGCTCAAACACACCCTCCAGTCCCTGCACAAGGGCCTGTGAAAACACAAACAGCCACTCACACCAGCTCCAGGCATCAACCTGACATAGCCATGTCCCAGCAAGTGAGCAGCGTGTGCAGTGACAGCACTGATGCTCTTGAGTTTTTTGGGATGGGGAACCTCCAAATCCAGAGGTTGCAGCCTCTGAGTTGCCAAGCCTGGGTCTTGCAAGACTTCTGTGCATTTCAGAGCTTCTGCCATGCAAAAGCAGTGTCCAGGCTAATAGTGGTGCTAGTAGTAGTAATAACAATAATAACAATAAAAATAATAATAATAAAAACAACAACCCCACACAGTAAAGCAGCACAAAACAGTGATACCCACAGATGGCAAAGTGGCCATGCCAGCTTCAAGGCAAGCCCTTGTGTCACAGGGAGAGGTAACATGGCATTTCCCAGAAGTCACCAAGCCAAACCCCTGGCAAAGAGGGGTCCCACGAGGTGCCAGCCCAGTCCCAGTCCCAGTCCCAGTCCCAGTCCCAGTCCCAGTCCCAGTCCCAGTCCCAGTCCCCCCCTCTTGCCAGCCCACCCCCAGCATTCCAGGCAGGAAGACCTGAACTGGGATCACCTCTGTGTCCCCACAGCCCAAACCCCTGCATGCTGGGGGGTTGGCACAGCACCATGCACAGCCATGTTTTTGGGGGATCAATGTCCCAAGCAGCAATGCCCCAGAGAGCCTGGCCAGCACCAGGACACCAGGCTGCACTGGCACAGGGCTCATCACCCTTGTATTTGTCTGGCAGCAGAGATCAGAAGGATGCAAAAGCAAACCCCTGCCAGGCATCCTCAGTGCAGCAGGGGCTGCCAGGGCAGGCAGCCTCTTTCCTGCACTGCCCAGTGTGTGGCACCTCACAGATTTGAAAAACCCCTGAGGAAAACCCCACAGCACAGGCTGGGGTCATGCCCAGGAAGCTCCTCCTGATCCCCACCCAGGTGCTCCCTGCTGGCTGCACTGAGCTCCCAGGGCCCACCGGGGTCTGGCCTCACAGGATCGGGTCTGAGGGGGGCAGAGGACGAGCGCTCAGGTGGCCTTTGGGGCACCAAGGTGGCCTTTGGGGCACCAAGGTGGCCTTTGGGGCTGGCGGCCGTGCGTCCCCTGCATCCGCAGCAGCGCTGCTGCCTTGTTGCCACAGCAACGCTCTGGGCCTCGCTGCAGCTTCCCGCAGCATCCCAGGGCTTGGGCTGGGATACAGGGGACAGCACAGCCCAGTGATCCTGCCACACAGCCCCTGCAGCCCGGCAGAACAGCCCTGGCTGTCCCCACACAGCCTCCCCACAGCACCAGCGGCCCCACGGCTGTCTCTGCCTCTCTCCCGGGAGAAGGGGGGTGCCCACACAGCAGCCACTGCTGCCCCAAGCCCACCCAGCAACCAGGACTGGGGGGTCTTAGCACATGGAGGGGTCCACAGGGCATGGAAGTGATGAGTTGCTGGGAAAAAAACCCAGTCTGGGGTCACCACTGTACACAAAGGTGGTACAGCGGGGCAATGTCACATCAAGCAACACACCCGGACCTCATTTTTGGGCCAGCTTCCAAACAAGGGTGGCATTTTAAAAACTTCACGGGACACCCAAGGTGCAGCTGGAGAAGCAACAGATGGACAAGGCTTGCAGGAGGTGACACAGCCACTCTGGGGCTGCTAGGAAAGTGATGGTGGCAATGGCAAGGGCAGGATGTTATGTGTGGGCAAGGAAGGGACATTCTGCACCAATGTCACCAAAAATGAAATGTCTCAGGGTGGTGAGGAGGGATGCAGGTCCCTGCACACAAGGAAGGGGTGGAGGCCTCGCTCTGCATAAACAAAGGAGGAAATTGTTTGGCTTTTTTTGGGCTTAAGCAGCCCATGAGATCAGGGCAGATAAGCCTCACCCAGTGGATGAAGGGCAGGTGGGAACCATCCAGACCATGTGAATAGGCCAGAGCCTAAACCTGGGGGCAGAAGCACCGGGGGCTGCACGCACAGGCCGAGTGGGATACACTGAGCAGCAGAGTATTTTTCCATCAGGCTGCAGGGAAGGTGACTCCGCTCAGGGGCAGACAAAGCAGAAACCCTCACTCCCAGACTGCGGGCCTCCTGCCAGCACAGCCGCCGGTGGCCATCGATCGAGCCGGGGACGAGCCCCGCGGGTGACAACCTGGGCACGCAGCGAGCCCGCGATGCTGCGGCGGGGGGTACCGGTGTACCGGCCCCGGGGTGAGCCAGCCCCGGGGCTGGGCCGAGCTGCTGCAGCGGGGGGTACCGGCCCCGGGGCCGAGCCGCCGCAGGGCGCCCGCCCGCCGGTGCGGCAGGGAGGAGCCCGGCCACGGCCGGGGATGCTCGGGGCCCCGCCGCCGGGGATGCTCGGGGCCCCGCCGCGCTCCCGCAGGCTCACCCAGCACGAAGTAAGGCAGCTCCGTGTTCTCCAGGTCGTCCACCACCACCATCTCGCCGGGGAAATCGTTGCGGACCGAGAAGAGCAGCTTGGGCTCGGCGGCCGAGGGGCCGTGCATGATGCTGAGGTCGTTCTCCCGCAGGAAGGGCAGCGCCGACACCGTGATGCTCTTCAGCTTGCACTCCAGCTCCTTGGCCGCCGCCTCCGCCGCCGCCTCGGCGGGGCCGCTGCCCGCGGCCAGGCAGCAGCCGGCCAGCAGCGAGCACAGCCCGGCCAAAGCCATCTTGGAGCCCCGCGCCGCGCTCCCGGCGCCGGGCGGGAGGCGGCGGCGAGGGGCGGGCACCGCGCACCGGCGCCTCCCCGTGCGGCGCGGCTCGGCACGGCTCGGCTGCTCCGGGCCCCCGCCTCTCCCTTCCGCATCTTCGCCCGTTTGCCTCCCCATCCCCTGGGAGAGCGGGAGAAGCGCGGAGCGATGCGGTGGCGGGAGGGATGCGGGGCTGCCCGGCCTCCTTCTGCACTAGCATGCGGGTACCACCCCCGCTGCACTGGGTGTACTGCAGAACTCCAAAACCCCGCAGCTCCAAAACCCCGCACCTCCAAAATCCCGCACCTCCAAAACCCCGCACCTCCAAAATCCCGCACCTCCAAAACCCCGCACCTCCAAAATCCCACACCTCCAAAACCCCACACCGCCAAAGCCCCACACCTCCAAAGCCCCACACCTCCAAAATCCCGCACCTCCAAAATCCCAGGCTCCAGAAATCCCCGGGGAAATCCCAGGGTTCCAAAACCTCACGAGGTATTATGGAGCCCAAAGCCCCAGAAGAAGTCACAGACCTCCAAATCCCTCAAGCCCACATGAAATATATATCATTTAGATATCATTGTCTGTATGTGTGCATGTGTGTACACACATATATATATATATGTAAATGTATGTGTATATACATATGGAGTGTAAGAACAACCCCAAAACCACTGGATCTGGATCTTTTTCCCGAATCTGGATGCTTTCTATTTTCACCCTCTTTAGGTGAGCACAAAGGAGCACTGACAGCTCATCTGATAACCACACCTTCCTCCAGACACCCCAAATCTTCAGATGTTAAAGTGTTCTCTTCTTCCACTGCAGGGGAAATGCCCAGTCCTCATCCCAGCAGGAATACCTGGCTGAGTTCTGCTGGTGTGGTTTTCCCAACGGGACTCTCCTGATGGCAGCCAGCTCTGGAACAGGGTGTGGAGGCATCACAGAGCTCCCACACCATCTCCTCATGGGGACAGCGCCCCATCCCACCTGGCACCTCCAAAAAAAACACACACTGCAGATATTTTGATTTTTTTATTATTTTTCTTTTGCAGTGCTCTCCACCTCCTCTTCTGAGGGTTTCCCTGAATTCCTCCTCCCTCATGTGTGCCAGCTGTGAAGCTTAACCTGCCCCAGGGATGGCATTGAGGGGGAACAGCACTGTGCCCCCCACACCCCAAGCAGTGGGTGCTTTTCCTCAGGCTGATCTGTCTTTTTAACGCCCTGTATTTTTAACTTCCATGACATTTTGGGCAGGAAGGACTGTGCTGAGCAGAAATTACCCGTTTTCAACAACCAGAGAGAAGCACTGAACCAAACCAGTGAGGATGTAGTGGTGGGTGCTTCAGCAGTGCTGTCTCCCTCCAGCAGCAACGGGCTCAGGATCAGGAGAAAACAGTAAAAATCAGAAAAAAAGGGGGGGGGGGTAAATTTGGGATGGAAAATCAGGAACAAATAAGGAAAAATGAGCAGCGGTGTCTTGTAGGATGTGGCCCTCCTTTTGTGCTCCTTTTGGGGAGCACAGGGAAATCCCTCTGGATGACTTCCACAAGGCCCTTTCACTGCTCTTCTTTCACCAGGGGATATAAACTCATTAAAAGGAGCTTTTCCATTCTGAAAAATAAAATAAATTTAAAAAATTGCATTACTTAGAGCATGTCTCCAACAAGGTTCTTCCAAGGTTTGGAAAAGGGATGCACCCCCAGGAGCGGTGGCCCTGGAACGCCTAAGGAGGTGTGAAGAGGAGCAAGGAAGGGGTTTGGTGGGAGGTGTGAAGAACACAGAGGGATAAATGGAACACACATTAAAACACCATCCGAGAATACTAAATCTGGTGTCACTGACAGCATCCTCCTGCTGCTCACCGGGAATGACCGGCACAGGAGGGTGCCCAGCGAACCTGGGAATGTGGATCCCTGCAGGTGTTCCACGCCAGGTTGGTAGGGCTTGGAGCAACCTGGTCTAGAGGAAGGTGTCCCTGCCCAGGATGGAAATGGGATGATCGCCAGGGTCCCTTCCAACCCCGCCATTCCCCAATTCTGGACATCCCGGGATGCTCTCCAGGCTCTCTCCCGTTCCCGATCCCGCACATCCCGGGATGCTCTCCAGGCTCCCTCCCGTTCCCGGTCCCGCACATCCCGGGATGCTCTCCAGGCTCTCTCCCGTTCCCGATCCCGCACATCCCGGAATGTCTCCAGGCTCTCTCCCGTTCCCGATCCCGCACATCCCGGGATGCTCTCCAGGCTCTCTCCCGTTCCCGATCCCGCACATCCCGGGATGCTCTCCAGGCTCTCTCCCGTTCCCAATCCCGCACATCCCGGGGCTCGCTCACCCCGGGTCGGGAGGCGGGAGCGGCAACCCCGCACCACGCCCCGCCCCTCCCCGCCCCGCTCGCCCAATGGGGACGCGCGGGCCCGCCGGCGGCGCCTGTGATTGGCTGCGGGCGCTGCATATATTATCGGCGCGGCGGTCCCGCGGAGCGCGCGGACCCGGCGGCCGCGGCTGAGGGAGCCCGGGATGGTGGCGGCGGCGCCGCCGGGGCCCGCCCGGCCGCCCGCACATGGCGCGGCCCGGAGGCGGCGGCGGGGCAGCGCCCGGGGCCGCTGAGCCGGAGCCGATCCGAGCGGGACGCCAAGGAGAGGCGGCCGGTGCCCCGCCGGCGCTGATTTGGAGCCTGGGGTGAGTCCGCGGGGTCGCGGGGAGGAGTTGGGGGACGGGGATTGAGGCAGCGGAGGGGTCCCGCCGGTGGTGGGGTGGGGAGGGAGCGCTGTGGGCCGAGCGGCGGCTCCGCAAGGGCGGAGATCCCGGGTACCGACGGCGGCTCGCTCGGTGACCTTGGTCAAGTTGTGTCCCCGCTCCGGGCTCGCTTTGCAGCCTCCCCGGCGAGCTCGGGTGACGGGAAGGCACCGAGTCCTGCCCGGCGGAGCCGCCCCGGCGCGGGGCCCCACAGGTGAGGGGCGGCTGCCACCGGCCCGGTGGGACCGGGTGCCGGCGGGCTACCGGGTTAAACGGGATGCCCGGGATGCTGGGACCTGCTGCTGTGCTCTGAGTGCGCTGCCCGATGTGAAATGCCCGTGTGAGACACCCCGGTCCCTGCGGGAGCGAGATGCCCCCGCAAGTGTTGAAACGCGCATTTCTCCGATGGGCCCCGATCATCAGTGGCCTGTGGGGGGATCAGTTCCGTGGGGGGATCGCCCGTTCCCCGCACCGCAGGGCCCCGCTCCGCAGCATCGAGTCGAGCAGTGGGTGCGTGACCCGTCGGGAGATGTTTGCTCGCCTACCCGGCACAGCTCAGATAGGGAGCTCCCCTCTGCCAGGCTCCGTTCCCTTCACACTCATCTTTCCAGTAACAAACAAAACTCAGTGCCTTTAAAGCGCTGGATCGCATCAGCTCCGGGCGCCGCGCTGCCCTGTCCCTCCCCAGGGACCCGCGTGTGGCTGCCCGGGGGCGGCGGTGGCGGCTCCCGGAGTGTCCCCGCCGCGGTCCCGGAGCCGGGCACTCCGAGCCCGGGCGCTCGGGGCGGGTGGGACCCGCCGGCAGATGTCAGTGTCCCCTCTCTGTCAGCAGCCAGGAGGGTCCCTGCCAGCCCCGGAGGCCCCTGCACTTTTTCCGAAGCGGAGCTGCCTTTGGTGGCCGTGCAGTGACAGTTTGGGGAGCTGGGTCTCCAGGGGGGTAGCCCCGCTCTGACACCCCAGAGGAGCGCTCCCTCCCTCTGCCCAGCACCAGCCACCCACCACCTTATTTATCCTGCACTGCCAACGCTGAGCTACACTTGTGCATCACTGCCCGTCCGTGACACTTGTCACTCGTGTGAAGGCAGGAAAGGGAAGCAGTGATCCTCACCTTGCACTGCCTCCTGCATGAGGATGGTACTGGGCTTGCAGGATCTGTTAGGAGGAAGGAGCCATCCTCCCTGGTGAGGAGGCTGCAGGGCTGCTCCCTTTCCTTGGCTCCTTGTGCACAGGGTTGCTCTTTTTCCCCATCCCCTCGTGTGCAGCAGGGCTGCTCTTCCCTGGTCCCAAAGATCCATCTGCAGGGATTCTTTGGTCTGAGAGCTCAGCGCAAGGTGGGGAAGCCGGAGCTGCTGCTGCCGTCATTGTGCTGAGGGGGAAATTCTATTTTGCACATTTATTTGCTTTATTTAAGAGGCTTTTTGCCCGTAGGTGTGAAAGTCTCGGGTGTGCAAAGCCAGAGGGCAGAACACATGGCACTGGTGCGACTCTGCACGCAGCTGCCATCTCCCCTGACAGCGGCCCAGGCTTCAACTCATTTGATGTCTTATGCAAATCCTCGGCTCCCTGAGTTCTGGGATTTTCTGCTATTTTCCTTTACTCTCATCTTCGAGTGTCTCGCTCTTGAGGATGTGAAGAAAAGCTAATAAAAGGAACCCAGGTCGCTGAGTCCTACAGGTTTTCTAACCGGTCTCATGAGCTGAGAGGAGGAGGGGGCCGGCAATGACTTGGGGTCCCTCGGCTGTGGTGACTGATCGGGCTCCAGAGGGTGGCAGTGGGAGAACCTGCTCCCAGCCACGGCTGCGATCCTCAGCACCACGGCTCCGAGGTGTCTGTCTGTCCCCACGCCCGGAGCCGTGTGGCCGGGGCCGGCTGCCAGGTGGCTGCCAGCACCCCGCCGTGCCCGCTTTGCCAGCGATTACCGCGCTGCTGTCGCTCCGGCGGTGCCTGCTTCGCTCTCTTAATTACCCCGGCTGATCAATGGGGCCCCGGAGCTTCCTTGGCAGCGTGCGGGTACCAGCCCGGCGCTGCAGCTCCTCCCAAGCCACAGCCGAGCCGGGGCGGGGAGGAGGTGTAGGGCAGAGGAGACAGTGTAGGCAGGGCTGGCTGTAGGGGAGAGGTGTAGGGCAGAGGAGACCGTGTAGGCAGGGCTGGATGTAGGGGAGAGGTGTAGGGCAGAAGAGACAGTGTAGGCAGGGCTGGCTGTATGGGAGAGGTGTAGGGCAGAGGAGACAGTGTAGGCAGGGCTGGATGTAGGGGAGAGGTGTAGGGCAGAGGAGACAGTGTAGGCAGGGCTGGATGTAGGGGAGAGGTGTAGGGCAGAGGAGACAGTGTGGGCAGGGCTGGCTGTAGGGGAGAGGTGTAGGGCAGAGGAGACAGTGTAGGCAGGTCTGGCTGTAGGGGAGACGAGTTCCATGAAGCCCCAGGTGAGCCTGGTGGCCCCGGAGCAATGGGAGCATCCTGCTAAAATTGAGCCCTTTGGGATTGTCTGTCTCGAGGTGTGCAAGAGCAAGAGGTGGCCTGGGTGCCTGCGTGCATTCACAGATAGGCACGGCTCAGCTGAGTCAATCCACTTCAGACGCTAAACTGCACTTAGCCTTTGCCCAGGCTCTTTTAAGTGGCCTTAATTTGATAAAGCTTTTCCATGTTTAATGAGAAGGTGACTCAGTCACTGGGTTTGATGTTTGTCTGCACTGAAAGGCGTCCCCAGGGAGCTCCAGACCCTTCCCCATCGCTCCTGCACGGATGCACCTTGGCTCCCACTGTGCCCCAGGGACCATTCCCTGTGACTGGGCACATCCCACAGCCCTGCCACTGATGGTGTTGTGTACCTGCCTTGGGCACTGGGGTTTGCTTTGGCTCTGGGCTTCAGCTCAGCGTGCACAGAGGTGGTTCCAGGGTCCATCTGGAACCTTCCTGGCAAATACCACTGCTGCTCTCCCCAGTGCATGCTTCCCAGTTTCTGTATCTCCAGATCTGCTCCTGCAGCATGAAAGGGCACAAATCAATGCTAATGTCCCTAACAATTAGCTAACGTCTTAATTATCGAGCTCAGCCTGATGAGTGGTGGAGCACGTGGCTCTGGAGATGCCGTGGGCATGGAGGCAAGTGGGACCCTGGCATAACTCCGATGTTGTGCTGAGGGTGTTGCTGCTGTCACTGTCAGCTCCAAGGGCAGCAGAGGGAGGCTTTTGCAGATCACCTGAGCACCCCCATCCCTCCTTCAGCCTCTCAAACCATTTTGGATGAGGACACCACCGCAGAAGTGACCCACTGCCATCGCCAGGGTGGGGAGTGAGTGACTCTAGAAATTGCCGTGAGCTCTTTTTAAGATGTAGCTCATGACATGTGACAGTGTGGGCCATGCATCAGCCTCACTGGAGGAACATCAGGATGTTCTGCTGCAGGCAGTGGGGACACAGTGGGCTGCAAGAAGCTCAGGAAGACTTGGCCCTGAAAGAGGTTGTGATCCTAGGAAAATTTGCCAATAATATTTACTTTGGTACTCTTCTTCCTTGCTTCGGGGTTTTTACAGAAGAGGGAAGAGGAGAAAAAAAATAAGCTGGAAGTTTTCCAACTTCTGTGATGCAAAACTCTAAATCAAAAGGAAGAAGAAAAAAAAAGAGTTGTCAGATGCTTCTCATCAAATCTTCATTTTTTTGGATCAAGGAAAAGTGATTAGAAAGTTATTTCCAGCTCTAGTAGTAAGGTCAAGGGGGTTACTTGTTTCTAAGAGCTTTACTTTCCCCAGCATCCCAGGAGGATCCTGGTGTGAGCATGTGCAGGTGCACCCTGCAAAGCATTGCCCCAACCCCACAGAGCTGCAGTGCAGCCCCCCTTCCCCTCAAAGCAGAGCCAGTTCCCCCCAGCTGTGGGGATTGAGGACTGTGTGGAGCTATGGCAATATCTGCACATATTTCTTCTCTATAACTCCTGATCGATAGGAGGAAATAAATCACCCCAGCTGACAGTGGTGCAGGAGAGCTGCTCCGTGGGGATGAGCTGCTGCAGAGCTCAGTGCAGCCCCCACACAGGCCTTTCCTTGCCCGTTCTGCCTGACTTGGGACTCCAGCTCCTGTTGGCAAGGATGCTGCCGTGCGTCATCACCCGTCCCCAGGCAGGAGCCTCCCTCGGAGGTGCCACCACACGCGGTGTAAATAGGAGGGAAGTGTGAATAAAAGCTCACTCAGCAAGGCTGGAAACTTTGCTTCATACCAGGAGGGATTCTTCACTGGTTTTGTACCAGTTTGCCCCGGCCATGTGCTGGAAATATCAAATCCTATTTTTATTGCTCTGTAGTAAAACATGAAGTAGCCATAGGGAAACATGCCATGCTCAGCCTGGAATCTCAGAACCAGCTCCCCAGGGAAGGTGTCAGAGCAGGCAGAGATGGTTTCTAGCTGGTCTAGGGACCACAGCCTGAGGGAAAAGGTGACCCAAAGTGGGTCTACCCATAATATCCATCCCCAGATGATGGTGAGCCAGATGTTTGCTGCTTTAGCTGTGGTGCTGTGGTGGGAGAGGGGATTTTGAGGGGAAGGATAGCATGGGAGCCTTTCTTGGCCAAGGCACGTGGAGATGCCCTCCAGGATGGTTAGTGCTGGTGGGAAGCATTTAATGTCTAGGATGGTTTGATGGAAAAGACAGTGCTCTGCCTGGTGTGTCCCCCCCCCCAAAAAAATCCCCTCTGTGCTTTGAATCAAAGGAAGAAAACTCCTATGTCCTTCTGATTTACACCAGGAAAGCCTCAGGGAGGGTGGTGAAGTGACTGGTGCAAAACCAGTCTGTGTTGGTGTGAAGTGGTGATGGATGAGGCCAATGTCCCATGGCACTTGTGGAAAAGCATCTCCTTTAACCACTTAAAACCCCCTTTAACATCCCCTGTGAGACCCAGGCTGCTACAGACCCGTGTGGAGGGAGGGGGGAGAGGGACACAGCCAGGGAAGCAGCCCCTGCCCAGCCCCACCTCAGCTGGAGCTGGGTCAGGAGCCACTTAAAACCCATGGATGATGATGGGAGACAAGGAGACAGGGTGTGCCAAGCCTGTTTGTGGGGCAACAGGCAGAGTTCCAGTGCACCAGATATTTAAACAAGCTGTTTTGCTGTCACAGCCACATTTAATGCTACAAGCAGTGTGTTTCCATGGACAGGGTTTAGAAAAAGGAGCTGTTCAAGGAGGCTTTACCCTCCCTCAGCTTCTGAGCTGAGATCCAGAGTGTTGCTTTCCTCCTTGCTGTGTGGGAAAGGGCTCAAATCACTGAGGGTTTAGCCTGTGGTCAGTATCTAAACCATCCATGAGGTTACTGCCAGACCCTGGCTCCCACCATTCTCTCCTGGACACAGCAGCGGGACCCACAGCTGCAGGCAGCATGGACCTGGGGGGTTAATCTTGAGCTTTGAGGATCCCTTTGGTCCCCAGGCCACATCAATTTTTAATTGTACCAGCAAATATTCCTGAGAAGGGGAGCAAGCTGCAGGTCTGCTTCAGGCAGACTCTGCATCCCATCTCTCTGCTTGCCCTCAGCCCAGCCTTGGTTGCAGGCAGGGAGGATTAGGGGGCAGCCAAATGCCTTGGCTCAGCCACCACCCACACATGGCAGCACACAAGCAGCTCTGTGAGCCTCTGGCATCAGGTCCTGCCACGTTTTGGGGGTGACAGATGCCCCCTCCAACACCTGAGGCACAGAGCAAGGAAACCAGGCTGGCATTGCCTGCCCCCCGAGGCCAGCATGGGACAGGTTTGGGCCAGGATTTGGGCACATCCTGCCCCACGTGCCAGGGGCAGGAGGCAGTGACTGGGCTGTCATGTGGCTGCCTGCCAGGCTGAGAAAAACCAGGGTGACATGTGAAAAAAGAGTGTGGGGGAACAGAAGCCCTGCCTGCTGCTCCTGCCCACCCCACTGCTCTGGCACCCCAGCCTGGTGATGTGAAAGTCTCAGCTTTTGTTTAAAATTCACAGGGCCCCAGCCTCGAGGGCTGAGCGAGAAGCTGAGAAAGTGTAATCAAAGGGCACCCTTAAGGGTTTAAATATAGAAGAGAGGGAGAAAAAAAATTGAAAAAAACATATTATTACATGTTCAAGCATGATGATTCATCCAGCAAAGCCCTGTTAGGGAGAAGGCAGGGTTGGTGTGAGCTCAGCAGGGATGGGCATTTGGGCTCCAGCCGCCTTCCTGGAATAAAAACCACCTTCCCTGGCAGGACTGCAGCAAGGGGGTCCCTGTTCTGAGGCAAACAGCTGCTGATGCCTCACAGCACACCTGGCCTTGTGCAGATCCCCATCTCCCACCTTTGCTGGCAAAGTCAAGCTCTGTCCTTGTGGTTGCTGCTGCCAGAAAAGCTCCATCTTTACTTTGCACTCAAAACACTACTTCCATCAGCCTAGGCAGCCTTGGAGTGGGCATCCATCCATCCATCCATCCATCCATCCATCCATCCATCCAGACACTAGCAGGACACAAAGACAGGTCTAACATCAACCAGACATGATTCAGTCCATACCTGGAGAAACTCATTTTCCCAGTTCCCCACGATTATAATTTTTAGCCCCACCTGAAATGAGCTGCGTGCTCATGACATTTGTCCCCACAATGCAGGGTGCAGGGCAGCCCACAGCAGCGAGCTGTGTCATATAATAATAATAAATAAATAATATGCCAGGCTGATGTCCAGCAGAGAAAACCATAAAGAAAAAGCCAGAAATTCCTCAAACAGCCATCAACCAGGATCTCATTTAACTCCAGCACCCCCAGCACCATAATATCTTCTTTCCTGTGGCATGATCAGGCTCTCCCAGGAGCGCAGTTTTCCCTCTGTCAGCAGCATCCCAGCCAGCATTCCAGAGCTTGCTCCCGGTTTCTCCCCGGTCCTCACGGGCTTCCCCTCTTGTCGTTGCAGGGCGGGGCTGTCCCGGAGGGTTGCCGCGGGGTGAGAGAATGAAGAAGCCGGCCGGGCAGCAGCAGGATGGGGCGGCAGGACCTGCCCCGTGCTGACGGGCCCCCGCCCATGCTGCCCTGGCCGCTGGCCCTGCTGGCCCTGAGCGCCTGCTGCCGCTGCAGCGCCGTGCCCCAGGGCCATGCAGCCCCCGCCACGCCCTCCTCTTCCTCCTCATCCTCCTCTCCCGCGGCCCGGGCGCCTCTCGACTGGCTCCTCACCGACCGGGGACCCTTCTACCGAGCCCAGGAGTACGTGGACTTCATGGAGCGCTACCGGCAGGGTTTCACCACCAGGTACAGGATCTACAGGTGAGAGGCTGTGAGGGGGATGTGGGGGCATGGCAAAGTGGAGGCAGACCCTCTCTAATCCATGTGAACAGACCCCCATGAGTGGGAGGAGGCTGTCCATTGGGTGGGTGTGAGATGCTGCTTTTCCGGGGAATGTAATAGCAGCCCCCCCCAGGATGCTCATGGTGAGGCCAGCTGGGCTCCAGGCTGTCAGGGTCTCTAGCTGCTCAGAGTGACCCCAAGGTGCATTAGAAAGTCTCTTTTCCCAGCCCAGCGCTTGAAGAAGGAGTCAGGGCTCTTCATTTCTCAGTCCCAAGGTTGTTTTTTGCATCTTATTTATAAAATTCTTTCTCCTGCCCTGCCGAGGTCCGTCCAGCAGGACAGTTCCAGGCACACTGCCTGCCCCCAGGGCAGTGTTATGTCTTTATACTAAAAACTACATGTACAATATTTACAATTACTTTCTAGTACCTATCACCTATGTTAGACACTGAGCTTCTACTCTAAACCAATCCAAAAGTGCCAACATCACAGCAGAAGATGGAGGCCAAGAAGAAGAAGAAGGAGAAAGGCTGAACACACCCAGATCCCTCCATCTTACCCCCCTGAACCTCCATTCTAGAAACCCCAAAATCTACTTTTTCACCTTGTGATAAATTCACCATCATTCTACTTAATTTGTCATGGCTTGCAGATCTTCATCTAAGGTTGGTAACTTGCTCCATGGGTCATGATCAAACCCACAGGCATTTCTGGGCTCTGTGCCAGGGTCTCTGAGCCCCCTGGCAGGGGTCTGGGCTGCTCAGGACAGCCAGAGGGATGTCCTGGGTCCTGACACCAGGCAGGATTTGCCCTAAGATGGGAGGGATTTGGTGCACAGGTTGAGATGGGATCAGCCCTTATGGCAGGAGGCACAGAGCCCACTGGGCTGGATGGGTCTCGTGTGCTCCAGTCCCTTTGGACATCCTCCACCTACCAATCTCCTGCCCTGAGGTGGAGGCTGGGGACAGCAGAAAGGACAGTGTGCATGTGTTGTCCACCTTCCAGGCCCTTTGGACAAAGAGGCTCTTTTGTCCTTTTTCTGTGCACAAAGATGTCTCTGTGCCAAATTACTGAACCTGCCTAGACTGGCAGTCCTCTGGGGCTGGGATGCTGCTGGGGCTTGAGAAAAGCCCCCCTGACTGACCCCCTGGCATGTCCCCAGTGCCATCAGCCCATGGTCTACTGTGGGATGCTATATGCATGGGGGCCAAGGCTGGAGGGGGTTTCTTGCCAGCAGAGAACCACGTTTGGCAGCAGTGGGGTCCCCTCACCACAGCAAAGGGCCACCACCTGACAGCCTCTGTGGGAAACCCACTCCACTCCGCCACCTCCTGGGCCTCCACCACCTCACTGGGGCTGTCACCTCTGCCTAGTGAGCCCTTTCCCTTCCACTCCCCACCAGTGCTGAGCCCTGGGGGCTTCCAGCAGCAAAGCAAAGCCTGACCAGGGCCCCTTGGGAATGCTGACGTGGGTGCAGGGATTGCAGCCTTGTTATGCAGCCCAGCACCCCCAGGGAGCTCCTCTCCCCTTTCCTGTGTGCTGATGCTGCCATGCTGAGGGACCTGCATCCTCCAGGGATGCTGCTGGTGACGGTGGTGGGACAGGAAGGAGCAGCCAGAGGGACAGCAGCTGGCTCACACCTCCCCAGAGGCAGAGAACCTGCTCTCAGCCTTTGGGGCTTGTTTGCCTCTGAGATGGAAGGGGAGAAATTGGCACCCCAGCCCCAAGGGAGTGTGTGTGTGCAAGGGGAGAGGCAGCATCCCCCCCTGCCTCATCCTCAGCTCTGCTACTGGCTCCTGCATCTTCTGGGCCCAAAAGTCATGGTGGGAGGCAACCTGTCATCTGCCAAGCCCAGCAGCTGCTGCTTTGCACCCATCCACTGCTCCCTCCTTCTCCCTCCCTCTCCCTGTTTTCCCAGCCAGCCCTGGTGAAACTGTCTGAGAGGCACAGCCTGGTTTTAATTAGAGCCAAATGCCAAAGATTAAGCTGAAATTTGCTGCTGGTTGTTTATGAGGCCGTGGGGTTTTGGAGGCAGTGACAGGCTGGGTGGCACATTCACAGCATCTGGGGCTCTGAGGGGACCCACCACATCCCAACACCTCCAGCTTCCCACAAAATGCTGCTGATGTTTAAAACCATGACACCCCCAGATGCTGGATCTGTAGGCTGGAGGAGGGATGAGCTGCAGGCAGCCCAAAGGGCTGGAAAAGGCTCTAGCCCTGCCCTGGGCTGTGATTAATGCCTTCCGGAGGTGCTGGGTTAATCAATAGCCGGCATCTCCGCTGCTTGTAGCTCTTTATCACCATCAATGGCTTAGGGAGGGACGGTGCTTTTGTCCTGCCTGGATCCATAGCTGGCAGCAGGTCCTTCACTTCCAATGGGCAGGTCGGGATGATTGTAACCAGTTTTCCACCTGTCCTGAATGGAAATCAGGGACATAAGGAAGGAGAGCATGCATGTGGTGCCGTGGCCAGACCCACTTCACACCCTCTCCCCACTGCTGCTCTCCTCCCACAGAGAGTTTGCCCGTTGGAAGGTGAATAATTTGGCCTTGGAGAGGAAAGATTTCTTCAGCCTCCCACTTCCCCTGGCCCCCGAATTCATCCGCAACATCCGGCTGCTGGGGCGGCGGCCCAGCCCGCAGCAGATCACCGACAGCCTCATCAAGAAGTATGGGACACACTTCCTGCTGGCTGCCACGCTGGGAGGTGAGTGCTGGGCTGCTCAGCCCCTCGCACAAGGAGGGGCAGTGGGAAAAGAAGCACTGCACGGCCAGGAAAGGGAATGGGGGGAGCCCACAGCCTTCCACAAGTGTCGCGTGTCCCCCCAGGAGAGGAGTCCCTGACCATTTTCGTGGACAAGCGCAAGCTGAGCCGGAGGGCAGAGCCCGCGGCGGGGGCTGGGAACAGCTCGGGGGTCTCGCTGGAGACCCTGCACCAGCTGGCAGCTTCCTACTTCATCGACAGGGAGAGCACCCTGCGCCGGCTGCACCACATCCAGATCGCCACGGCTGCCATCAAGGTAGGAGAGGGACTGAGCAGGGGCCAGCGCCGGGACTCCCCAGGGGCCCCTCGCAGCTGGCCCGAGCTGGAACAGCATCCCCCAGAGAGGAGAGAGCCGGGGAAGTTAACACCTTCCCATTATTTGTGGGAAATTGGGCACGCTAATAAAGGCACATTTTTCAGCGGGCTGCCGCCTGTCAACAGCTAATTAGCAGATAATTAGTTCTCCTCTCCGACCATCGCCCTGCTATGAGGAGGGGGGCTTGGCCAGCGGGTCAGGGATTATCTGCAGCGCTCTCATCTGGGTAGGGCGCCCTGTGTCCCCTCCTGTGTACCCTGACCGCCTCTATGTCCCCACCTTAGGTGACAGAAACACGGACAGGGCCACTGGGCTGCAGCAACTATGACAACCTGGACTCGGTGAGCTCTGTCCTGGTGCAGAGCCCTGAGAACAAAGTGCAGCTCCAAGGTAGGACTGGGCTCGTGGGGATGTGGGGACGGACAAGTGCTGCCATGGGATGCTTGTGGGTGCACGGGGGGGTGCAGGGGAGGATGCTGGCATGAGATGCTGCTTCTAATTTCAGGGCTGGGGAGGAGAGGGGAGGAAAATAATGAAAACTGGGCAGGATGAGGTTGTTGCTTGTCTGCCAAGAGGAGCCGAGATCGATGCAGAGCCCAGACAAGCGACTCCACAGCAAATTGATATGATGATCATGCGAGGGTGGGAGCCCGGCGAGGGGGGAGAGGCTGGTGCCCTCCTCGCCCAGGCGATGTTTGAGGGGCTCCGTGCGTGCCCTGATGCCCTCGGGGCTGCTCCCTCCCCAGGGCTGCAGACGGTGCTCCCCTCCTACCTGCGGGAGAGGTTCGTGGCCGCCGCCCTCAGCTACATCGCCTGCGGCTCGGCGGGGGAGCTGGTGTGCCGCCGCAGCGACTGCCGCTGCCAGTGCCAGCCCGCCTTCCCCCGCTGCAACTGCCCCGAGGCCGACATCCAGGCGCTGGAGAGCAGCCTGGCCCAGCTCGGGCGGGCCTGGGAGAGCCACCACAGCCAGTTCGAGGAGTCAGGTGAGGCTGGGCAGACCCCACCGAGCATCTCCTTCCCCTTGTGAGCAGCCCAGGCTGGGTGCTGGGTCTTCTCACCATGAAGAGCTCGGGTGGAGGGAGAATGCTTTCAGCTCCACCTTCACTGCCTGCTCTCCAGAGTCCCTGATGCCATCTCCTTCTCCCCACAGAGGAGTTTCAGGCCCTGGTGAAAAGACTGCCCACGGACCGTTTCCTGAACAGGACAGCCATCTCCCACTTCTGGAGCATGGATCTGGATGTCCAGCATCGCTACCAGCAGCTGGGCACGAGCCTGAAGCTGCTCTCCAGGAAAACCTTCCGGCTCATCCGGCGGCTCTTCAACCTCAGCAAGCGCTGCCACCGCCAGCCTCGCTTCAAGCTGCCCAAGGAGAGGTAGGGTGCCCTGGCAGCCCTTGCTGGGGACACTGCCCCGTGCCCCGAGGGTGGGGCACAGCCAGGGCTACCTCCCTGTGGCTCCCACCGAGGAGGGGGTGAGCAGGCAGCAGGAGCGGCTGTACCAGCTTGGAATGTGGCCTTGAGAGATCAGGTGCAGACCTGAAGGTGAAAAATGGGTTCATGGGGGGGCCACCAGCAGAGCTGAAAACAAACACGAGGTGGGCAGCTCTTCCATCCTTAGGGAAAGCCAGTCACATCCCAAAAGATGCCATCTAAGCCTCTCTTCTGTGTTTCCTGTGCACCAGGTCCCTCCCTTACTGGTGGAGCCGCGCACAGTCGCTCCTGTACTGCAGCGAGACCACCGTGCCTGGGACCTTCCTGGAAGAAAGCCACAGCTGTAGCTGTCCCTTGGAGCAGCCCTCCTGCCAGGGCTCCATACCGTGTGCCTTGGGCGAGGGGCCAGCCTGCGCCAGCTGTGACCAGGACAACAGCACCCGCTGCGGGACCTGCCACCACGGCTACGCGCTCACCCAGGGCTTCTGCCGCCCTGAGGTGGCCGACTCCCTGGAGCACTACCTGGGGCTGGAGACGGACCTGCAGGACCTGGAGCTCAAGTACCTCCTGCAGAAGCGGGACAGCCGCATCGAGGTGCACTCCATCTTCATCAGCAACGACATGCGCCTGGGCAGCTGGTTCGACCCCTCCTGGAGGAAGCGCATGCTCCTCACCCTCAAGAGCAACAAGTACAAGCCCGGGCTGGTTCACGTCATGCTGGCCCTCTCTCTGCAGATCTGCCTCACCAAGAACAGCACCCTGGAGCCCGTCATGGCCATCTATGTTAACCCCTTTGGGGGAAGCCACTCAGAGAGCTGGTTCATGCCTGTCAACGAGGGCAGCTTCCCAGACTGGGAAAGGACTACCGTAGATGCCTCTGCCCAGTGCCAAAACTGGACGATCACCTTGGGCAACAAGTGGAAGACCTTCTTTGAAACGGTCCACGTCTACCTGCGGAGCCGCATCAAGTCTCTGGATGACAGCTCCAACGAGACAATCTACTACGAGCCCTTGGAGATGTCAGATCCCTCCAAGAACCTGGGCTACATGAAAATCAACAGCTTGCAAGTCTTTGGCTACAGCCTGCCCTTTGAGCCGGACGCTATCCGTGACCTGATCCTCCAGCTGGACTACCCCTACACCCAGGGCTCCCAGGACTCAGCCATGCTCCAGCTGCTGGAGATCAGGGACAGGGTGAACAGGCTCTCACCCCCGGGCAAAATCCGCCTCGACCTCTTCACTTGCTTGCTCCGGCACCGGCTCAAGCTGGCCAACAACGAGGTGGCGAGGATCCAGTCCTCCCTGAGGGCCTTCAACGCCAAGCTGCCCAACGCCCTGGAGCAGGAGACGGGCAAGCTGTGCAGCTAACACAGCTGGCAGCGCTCACACCTCGGCCCAGGGGGCTGGCAGGACAGACTTCCTGGGGAGGAGAGAGAAAGAACCACCCTAAAAATTGAAATCAAGGCCTTACCTTAGTGCCAACTGCGTGCTTCCATGGTACACCCAGCAACTGGCCAAAGAGACGCAGGGCTCGGGCAGATGGAGGATGCCAGTGGGACTGAGGAGGAGGGATGGCTCATTGCATTGTGAACTGGCTCTGAGCATGGGGACAATGCCACTGTGGCCACCACGGAGGTGGCTGGGGAGGTGTGCCAGCAGCCCAGGGGGGTGTGGCTTGGCCAGAGGCAGCTGCTGGTCCCACCAGAGCAGGTGCTTAACCCACTGTAAGGATCCCCCAGCGGCGGCCTCCTCGCCACCCCAACTTTTGTAGTGTTTTTAAGAGGTTTCTACTGGCACCTTTGCCTTTGCGTCCCCCACGATCCATCCTGCAGCCGTGGCCTCGCACACGGTGCTGGGGGGGGTCCACAGCACAGGCCCTGCAGACCCAGCAGGTCTCCCCTGGGGCCTCTCCACGAGCACCTCGTGTCTGCTGCCATGCCGAGGCACCGTCTCACCCCTTGCCTGGAAGGACCTGGCACCTGCCCGGGGATGCTGCCATCACAGACACCCACGGAGACCTCTGGGCCAAGGTTCCCTACAAAACAGAAAAACCAACAAAAAAAACCCCACCCTAATGCAAAAGAAAGAAAAAGAAAATGTTTTATTTATGTATTTATTTATTTGGTTTGTTTGGGACAGGTTTTTTTAAGCCTATTCATTTGGGGAGTGTCATTTCTTGTCAGTGGCTCCAGCCAAGAGACATCTTAGTAAAATGTATCTGTTTAATATATTTTTAAAAAAATGCCTTTTTTGAGCAAAAGAGCTACCAAAACCAACTGAGATTAAAAAAAAAAAAAAAAAGAAAGAAAAGAAGAGAACAGTTACTGTCATCCCTAGCCCTGGCTTTTCCTGTGCTGTGTGGCTCCCCTCCTTCCCTCCCTCCTTCCCGGTGCTGCTGTGCTGGGTGCCTGACTGGAATATCAAGCAGTGGAGCTGCCCGGCTGTCAGAAGGGAATGTCGGGTACCCAGACAAGCAGAGCTCACTGCTCCAGTGCCTGCCCTCATTCCTTGGCCAAGGATGAGGCAGAGAGAGGCAGGAGCCGACCCTGTGACCGCAGGGATCCCCAAGGGAGGCGTGCAGACAGAGGGGATGGTGCAGGGAAAGGAGAGGGATGGGAGAAGTGAATCAGTGTGCAGGTCTGAGAACGCCTTCTAATCCTCCACAGCTGGCAAAACTTGTCTGCTTGGATGTGCAAAGGCAGTGGAAACCTGAACTCATCCATCCTGCTCCTGTCACCCACCTCTCCTCCATCCTCGGGCTGGGCAGATAAAGAGATAGGCGGGAGGAAAATAACACCAGGAGAGATAAAGAGACAGACAAGAGGAAAATAAAACAGGGACAGATAAACCATACTTGCTATTTATATTCCCTGTCTAATCTATCAATCCATCAGGCTGGCTATTGTGGTTATAGCAGCCCTCAATCTGTCACCTAGACTTCTATTTTCCACACATCTGTCTTCCTTTGCCCACTTCTCCTCTCTCTCCCAGTCCTAAAGGGAAAAAAACCCAGGCAATTAAACACACCAGGAGGAAATGAAAAGTCAAAGCCATCCTCTGGGCTCAGCCTGGGGATGGGGAGGGCACAGGCATGAAGGCCAGCAGTGCTCCTGAGCAGGCAGGGCTGCCAGGAGGATTCCTGGTTAGAGAAGTTATTTTGGCTTCTGCTGTACATATTCCATCACTTCTTGGTTGTCCAGAGCAGCTGTGGCTGCCCCATCACTGGAAGTGTCCAAGGCCAGGTTGGATGAGGCTTTGGTGTCTACTGGAAGGTGTCTCTGCCTGTGGAAGGTTAGAACAAGATGAGATTTAAGGTGTCTTCTAACCCAAACCATTCTGGGGTTCTCCCCATCATCCTGTGGGCCATGTGTCAGGCTAACATTCCTTAACTCCATCCCATCTCCTCTAGACAGAGCATTTCCTACCATGTTTTTTGGTGCCCTGAACCAGTCCCACATCCTCAAAATGAATGCAAGAGTTGTTGGGATGACTGGGAGCACTGCAAAGGACCCATCAAGGGATGCACCCTGCACTTCTCTGGCTCCACATGGAGCCAGGTGATGCCCTAACAGTCCCATGTGTGAGGAGGAAGTGGACAAAGGCAATTTACTTTTAATTTGATGCCAAAAAAGCAGGGAGCAGGGGGAGGCAGGCAGCTGGAAGGAGGAGCCATCAGCTCTTTGCATCCTCAGCAGTTGTCCCTGGGGCTGCACTCTCCTCTCACCACAGCCTCCCAGCAATATCCATAATCTATTGCCCAAAGGCACCGAGTTTGGCCCAAATTGCCAATTCCCATTAGGAATGAGGCACTCCAAGGCTTGGCAGCTGGCACAGCCCTGTCTCAGCAAAAAGCACTTCCCATTGGGAAGCACAGGGAGAGGCACACAAGGCCTTGGTCACCCACCCCCAAACCATGGGGCTGCACCCCCTCTTTAACTCAGAGAAACAGACAGAGTTGGTTCCTTAAATTTGGCTGCTAAATTGCTGTATTTTGGGAGAGAAATGCTTCCACCTTTTTGGGGGATGTGTGTGAGTTAAAGGAAGAGCAGCAGCAGCATGCCCTGGGAGGGACTGCCAGGCTGTGTGGGAATCTCAGGTGGAAGCAGCCAGGTCCTCCCATCCCTGCCCAGCAATTAAGGCACTCAGTGGAGGTGATTAAAAGGACGAGGTTAATAACTGGAGGTCAGCATTTGATTACCTTGCAGTGCTTTCCCCTGCACAGAGCAGTGCTGATGGCAGCAGGGCTGGCTGGAGAGCTGGGATCTGGCCTCAGGGTGGGAACAGCCAGCCTGAACCAGGAATTCAGCACCAAATCCATTAGGTTTTAACAACTGCTGTGTTTGGGGTTGTCCCTTCCTAGGCTCTGTGTTTATATGAGATTCTCTGCAGTATGAAAGCCAGAAAATGGCCTTTAAATAACAAGCTGAGCTCTTCACTTGCTTGACTGCAGACACTCTGGTTCCCTCCAGACACGTTTGTTTAGCAGCTCTGCCAGGGTAAAGGAGGCCAGGGAAGGGCCAGGATGTTTGACCCCCAGCCCAGATGGGGATGGGGGGTCAAACCCCAGAGCAGGATGGGGTTACCTGCACAGCTCTCCCAGGGCAGAGAGAGCTCACAGCCCGCAGGCTGGGGCTGGTCCTACCTCCTTCTGCCACCCTGAGACAGCCAGGGATGGGCTGCACCTGAGCAAACAGCCCACAGCTCCCCCTTTGTAACCTACACCCTTTTCCCACAGCACTGGCTGAGCCTCCATTCCTGTGTGCCATGAGGTGGTGGTCCAAGGGCACCTCTGCCTCAGGCTGGGCCCAAACAGCAAGGACAGCTTTGCCATGGAGAGAGGCTGTGAGCCTAACTCTGCATTCTTGCTCCAGCCTGCCTCAGTTTACCCCTTGTGGCTCCCAGCTAACACTGGGCCAGCCTGGCACAGGAGAACGTGGATGCACAGGAATGAAAACATCCCAGGGGAGGAGGGAGGGCTGGGAGAGTTCCAGGTAACGGGCTGGAGCTGGCAGGAACTCTCCTGCTTTGCATGCAAACAGCACACTGGTGCAGATGTTGCTTTTAATCCATCCCCGTGGTCTCTGGGTCTGGGCTGCAGGATGGGCAGGAGGGGGGAATCAGGGAATCAGGGTTTGGCTTGGCAGGAAGCTGCAGGCTGAGCATTTTGCCCAGGGCTCCTGTGGCTCTGTTAGCCACACCAGGCAGCTGCCAGCAGATCTGCTCTGTGCTTGACAGCGTTGCTGGGGGAGGCAGGAGATGCCAAGCTGCCCTCTCTGCCCCAGCACAGCTCTGGCTCCTTCCTCATAACTCAGTCACCACAGGTACCAGAGATGCTCCTGGGCACACTTGGGACCACCTCTCACTCTCCCAGCAACCCAGCAGATGGTGGGATGTGATCCCTGGGAAGTTGGCACCCCTAAGCTGGGCAGCACCGTGGCCTAGAGCTGCTCTGCCAGCACCAGCCCATGGAAACTTGTCCTCATTCTCTCCACACTCCAGGCTTGGGCATTGGTGGGGTTGCCACCAGCCCCCTCTGTTTCCCCTGGCTCTCCCAGGCCCAGTGACATCTGCATGGCCAAGAGGCAAACCAAAACCTTGCTGGTGCTTTTTTAGCCTCATCTTTTCGTTTTTCCTCCCCCTTCTCCTGACAAGCTCAGAAGTGCAGTCAAGGTGGCAAATTAGCACCAGAGCCTCATTAATTGGCAGGCAGGAGCCTTCTCCTGCTGTTTGGGCTGTCATCAGCTGTTTCAGCACATTTTCAGCTTCTTTCTCTCAGTCTCTTTCCCCCCTTTGCCAATGCTGGGCTGTTTTTCCTCTCTGCCATCTCTTTCAAAGCCACCAAGGGTTCTCATCCCCCCATGCCATGCTCCCTGGTGTTTTCTCTCCAGACAGGATTTACAGGGTCTGTGGTAAATGGTTAAGGAGAAGGAGGGGAAAATTCACAACCTCCTGAAATGGTGGTGACCTCAGCTTCTTCCTCCCTCTTCCTCCTCCTCAGCCTCCTGCCACAGTCTCTGAAGGAGGCAGCAGAATCAGCACAGAACAGGCAAGAGGGAGGCTTCTGCAAGCCCAGGCATGCAGGAGATGTCCCAGCCACCCTCCTGTGTCCCCACTAGGAGCTCAGTGAGAACCTGGGATGACTCCAGCTGGTGGGGACCTCAGGAAGCCCCAGTTCCTCAGCTCCCTTCTTCCCTCCCCACCAGCTCCTCCTTAAGCAAAGATCAGAAAGCAGAACCTCACCCACCCAGCTCCACTGCCTCCTTGAGTGCCCTCAGCCACTCCCAGCTCTTGAGGAGAACCTGGAGACCTTTTTAGACACCATCAAATGAAGTCTTTTCACTGCACCCCATTCTGTGAGCAGAAAAAATTTGCAAGGACCAGGGATGATGGCAAATTGCTTTCTCCTCCCTGAGCTCTTGGCTGGGAGCTGCCAGCAGCAACATCCCTGGACACTAAACACAGGTGCCCTGCCCTGGGGTGTCACCACAGGCAGTGTAAATCAGCCCTGCTGGAGCCAGGACAGAGCTGAGCCACAGGCAGGAGCCTGGCTGGAGGATCCACCTCACCCCCTGGACCCTGGCCCCTGCCTGGGACAGAGCTCCCCTGGCACCCTCAGAGCTTCCACAGGACCTCTGGGCTGTGCTCCCGGACCAAGGCTTGAGATGGGCAAAATTTGGTGGACAATGGGATGTAATTTGGAGGGATTTTCTTGTAGAGTGGAATAAAATCCCCAAATAATCTGCAAGCCAGACCTTTTGCTCCTACTGCATATGCCAGGAGTGGAGACTGACTGGATGGGAAGAAAGAAGGAGAAAAATCAGTCAAACTATTTTTAAAAGTGCTCTCCCAGCCTACAGGCATCCTCTTCTCTGTACACAAACCCTCTTGGGATACACAAACCCTCCCAGACCATCTGCCTCGAAAATCAGCAGTGGCTGCTACATCAGTTACCACCTTCCAGCTTTTTCCTTGAAGTGATTCCCTGCAATGGCTCCTCACCTTCCCTTGCCCCTGGTGGTATTGATCCACTCAGGAAGATGGGATTTGAAGGAAATAAAGGGTCTCAAGGGCCTATTTCTCCACCTGTAGCCCATTTGATCGCTGGGAGAGCCCACGCCACCAGGATTTATCTCCCACCCTGTTTTCCCAAGCTACTTTCTATGGCTGTTTCACCAACATAACAGTAAAAAAATGTGGCACATAAACCACCCCAAACAGTGTCCAGGGATGTGATGTGAGATAAATCCCAGGAGGCTGCTGGGAGGAGAGGGTTGTTTGGATCAGGCCTGCTCCATTCAAGTCATCCCCTCACTGGCCATAGATCAGGGGGCTCTCCCAAAGCCCTCAAAACTGCTGGAAAGAGATTCCTTCTCTCCTGAGACTTGGCAGTGGTGTTGGGAGCAACACTCTCAGAAAGGCTCCTGGGGAAACAGAATCAGTGATTACCCAAATTAGTTTCTAATAGCTTTTATCTCCTAATTTCTACTTTGTCAAGTGCTAAAATCCATTAATAATCAAGAGACCATGTGGAAAAACATTTAATATCCCAGCTGCCAAGAGCTCCCACCCTGTCACACTCCAACACAGCTACAGAAGAGGAGGAAAAAAAATAAAGTATGATTTTTTTTAATCTTAAATCCAACTCTCCAGTTAAACTGTCTCCTGCTTTTGCTGATCAGCAGGATAGTGGGACAAATCCATGTATGGAGCAGTAGATCCTGCACCTCCCTCTTGCTCCTCTCCTGCCCTTGCTGGGCAAAGGGTGCCTCATCCCAGTGTTGGTTCCTTCCTAGAAGGACCCAAAGGTTGGTGGCCATGGTTTGTAACACCCTTGATTGATCCTGTACCTGGTGCTTCCCATCCCAATGAAGGCAGGATGCTGCCTTCCCTGGGATAACCATGTCCACACAGTCCTCCATGGGCTGAGGCTGGGGTGGATCATTTCCATCATTTCCACCTCAGGGCTGGTCCCTTCCACCCTTGGCCTGAGTGGCTGCAGCCCTTCATCCCACCCTCACCCCCTTCAAGTCTCTCAGCTTTATTCATTCCTTACCTTGGCCTTGCAGAGCTGACCTCAGCCCTCCAGCCACAGCCCTCCCTGCTCAGGGGGAATCCACCCCACAGCCCTCCCTGCTCAGGTGGAATGCACCCCACAGCTCTCCCTGCTCAGGTGGAATGCACCCCACAGCTCTCCCTGCTCAGGGGGAATCCACCCCACAGCCCTCGCTGCTCAGGTGGAATCCACTTCCCTGCTCAGGTGGAATCCACCCCACAGCCCTCCCTGCTCAGGTGGAATCCACCCCACAGCCCTCCCTGCTCAGGTGGAATCCACTTCCCTGCTCAGGTGGAATCCACCCCCACCTTGCTTCAATTTGCACCACCCCCCCTCTCCTAATCATCTGTTTGAACAGTTTAATGGGCTTCTAATAAAATATTGTATTTCTGAAGCTCCCTGTGATGGAATAATTCCCCCCAGCACGCCCAGAGGGATGCACACAACCCCTGCACAGCATTGCCCATGGCTTTTTGTGGCTGGGCTGCTTCCCCAGCAGCAGCAGCAGCCTGGAAAGAGGAGGGAACACAGCCCTGCATCCATCCCAGAGGTTGTTGCCTTAGCACAACAGAGATGGGCACAGGGATCCAGGGGGCACAGCCAGAGGTGAGCTTTGGGCAGAGGTGCCAGAGGGTTCCAGGCACCCCGGGGACAAAAACTGGGAGCAAGGAAGGAATTGGGATGTGGCTGCATGAATAGATGGCTGTGGGAGCTGCTGGGAGCAGGGAGCACAGGGAGGCATGGGAAGGCTGAGCAGGGTCAGTGCCTGCAGCACCCCACATCCCAACAGTGGGTGCTGTTGGGGGGCACAGCCCCAGAGCCAGGCTGGGTGTGCACAGCCTGGTGTAAAGAACAGAGCTGTCCAACATTCCCTCACCACAGTGTGGCCTCCCCACATGGCTCCTTCCTCTCTTGCCAAGAGGATGGTGACCTGGAGAAGGAGATTGAGGTGCTTTTCTTAGCAGCTTAACCATTGCTCAGAGGCAGAATCAAGAGTGATTGGCCCAGTACAGCAAAGCCAGTATCCCCACAGAACCAGGAAATCCTCATTTCCACCTGAATGGCCTGCCCAAGGCCTGATGGGCACTTGCAGACCCTGTCCTGAGCTCAAAAACCACCTCAAAGAGCCCAGGCTCAGGTGCTGGCCTCACAGAGGTGAGCAGGGGGAGCCCTGCCAGCCAGGATCTGCACTTTGTGAGGACATCAGTCCCTCAGTGACCCTCCTGGTGAAGGCTGGGACAGCACTGCCACCATGCACACTCATCCCCTGCTTCCTTCCCCAGCTCTCAGCAAGGCTCAGTGTCTGGTTATGGATTTGTTTTGTGTTTTGCTGTTGGCTCACACATCATTAAAGAGCTGCTGTGATGTTGGCACTCCTGAGCCACCCATTGACAGCTGCTCTGTGGTCACATCCATACACTCAATCAGACTCAAAGGACATGGACTCCACCATGGAAACCCCTCCAGGGCATCCCTAGGGATGTGCAGCCTCACCCAGGAGCAAACCCTGTGCAGGTTTTTACAAAGTGGTGGAATCCAAATCATCTAATCAGGGGGTGATGGGATGCTGGGATGGGATCCCAATGTTTTCCAGGGTTTTGCCCCTAACCAAGAGAGATTTAGTTGCTGGGGGTGGGGTGTAGTAAGGTCACAAACTGAAATATATCCAGACACATACAGTACATAAAACTACAGTCTGTTTCCCCTCTAATTGGTAATAAATGTAAATGTTTAGTTATGCCTGGCTTGGGAGCTATGAAAAGCACATCTGGCTGGCTGGTTTTCCTGCCTGCCATCTGTAGCTGAAAGGAAAAGCAAGAGGTGCATGTGTGAGCACCTGAGGAAGGCAGCAGTGCTAGAGAGGGAGCAGGAGAGAGGAGGAGGAGGAGGAGGATTGCTGGAGCAGGCTGGTGTCAGAGGGTGGTTTCTGGCCAGAGACTTTCCCTGCTCATGGGGACCTCCAGGTTTTGCATCTCTGCTCGGTTCTTGCTCCTCTCCCAGGTAAGAACCCACAAAGGAATGGCCCATGCCTTCCAGAGCTGCTGACACAGAATTCCCTGGCACTGATGGGGGAAACAAAGCCAGAAAGCCCCAGGAGGCCTCCTCCTGGCCATTAATTACCATTAACCAGAAGCTCTGATCTGGTCAAACCTTGAGCAGTGCTTTGTGCATCCCTTCAAACAACACAAAGCCCTTGCAGCTGAAACAGCCAGGCCAAGCTGGCGAGGAAGGGATGCTCTGGCCCCCCTGTCCCTGTCCCAGAGCCATCCTTAGGTCCACAGAACCTGACCTGCAGCACCATCCCCACCAGTTAAAGACTGGGAGGAAAGCACTGATCCAAAGAAGAAAATGCAGAGCTTTAAAAACTTTCTCAGTGCCAAGTCCCCAGGGCTGGGGAAGTTTGGAGAGCTGAAAAAGCTAATGAGCACAGAAAAACAGGTCTGGTGCAGAATTAAGCACAGGAGGAAGCACAGATTCCCCCCTTTCACTGCACCTGCTTTCCTGCCCTCTCTCAGAAGCTGCTCCAGCCTCACAGCAACGCCACCATCCCCATTCCCTGCTGGACTCACACCTGCCCCATCCCAGCTGGAGTGCTGGCACCCAGAGCCTTCCTCCTCCTCCTCCTCCTCCTCCTCTGCCCGCCTGGTTCACTCTTATTGTGGCAGCACCGCCTCTTACTTTGAAGCAGCTTTTCTTGGAGAAGCAGCCTCGCTTCCCCGGCCGTCCCCAAAGAGCCCGCGAGTACTCGCTCCCTCTCGTCCCTCCTCCTGCCTTGATCAAGGCTGAAGGCTGGAATCCAAGTGCATTGATCAAAGCAGCTTCTTCGGGCGAGATTCTCTGGCAAGGAAAAGCAACAGTTGTTGAGGAGCTGCTCCAAGGGCCGGCGGCTCCTTGCCAGGAGGAGGAAGGAGGTGGCGGCGGGCAGGAGGGGAGGAGGATTCACACAGCCAGGGCAGGGTGGCAAAGGGCTCTCACTGCCCGGTGAGGCTGGAGGCTGTCACAGCACAGAGGGGGGCTGCCTGCTCCCAAGGTATTTGGGGCTGAGCAGCAGCCAGATTTCCTGATTCTGAGCTCTCCTGGAGAAAGATGAAGCTTCGCATATGGCTGGGCCAGAGGTGAATAACGCCTGGGCACAGTGGGCAGTGTCCAAGGTCTCTTGCCTCTAGACAAAAGCCCCCCATTCCTGGGGGCCAGCCCTAAAGCAGCTTGGACTGCACAGAGTGCCTTGGAGAGCAGAGGGCTGGCAGGCCCTGACAGCAGCCCCTGGTTCCGTGCCGAGCCCTGGGGCCGCGTGCCAGGTGCTGGTGCCAAGGTGAAAGCGGAGAGATCAGGCAGCCAGATGGCATCCTCCCACCAAAACAACCATGGACACAAAGCATCCTCCCACCAAAACAACCATGGATGTCCTCCCACCAAAACAACCATGGACACAAAGCATCCTCCCACCAAAACAACCACAAATACCCTCCCACCAAAACAACCACAAATATCCTCCACCAAAACAACCACAAATATCCTCCCACCAAAACAACCATGGATGTCCTCCCACCAAAACAACCACAAATATCCTCCACCAAAACAACCCCAAATATCCTCCCACCAAAACAACCCCAAATATCCTCCCACCAAAACAACCATGGACACAAAGCATCCTCCCACCAAAACAACCACAAATACCCTCCCACCAAAACAACCACAAATACCCTCCCACCAAAACAACCACAGATATCCTCCCACCAAAACAACTCCAAATATCCTCCACCAAAACAACCACAAAGCATCCTCCCACCAAAACAACCATGGACACAAAGCATCCTCCCACAGAAACGACCATGGGACACCAAACAGCTCATCTGCCATCGAGGGCTGGAGCTGGCCCCAAGGCGGCTCCAAGAGGGTGTCCCAGGAGGGGATGGGCAGCAGGAGAAGGGGCAAAGACCGGTGTAACTCAACCAAATCCATCTGCACCCACACACACCCTTCAAAACACTGGGACAGGCCCTCCTGAGAGGTCACACTGGCCCCCAGTCACTGGGGACACCCACTGCCAAGCTGGCAGGCAGCTGGGGCCACACTACCTCATTCCCTGGTGGAGTCAATCCCCACTAGCTCCAGCTCTCAGAGGTCTCCAAGATCAGGCCATCAGCAGGTGCAACTCCAAGAGATTTACACCATCCATCTGTGGGGAAGGGTCAGATGTGGCTGGTGCAGGAGGAAAGGCCAGCAGTGACATTGGCATGCTGCTCCTGGCAGCCTCCAAGCTGCTGCAGCAGCTGCCTTTGAGCACTTTTCATCTAATTCAATGAAAATGAGATGTTCAAGTGAATGAAGATAATTTAATAATGAATAGCTCCAACTTATTGGAGAAGCTCTCCATCCCTGCCTGACAGTTGCTGCCTCTAAGTGCAGTTTAATAAGGGAATCACCATCACTCAGCCCTGTGGTAGCAAATCAACATTTTGTTACTCAGGGAGAAGGCTCTGCGCTTTCCTAAAGGGTGAAGCTATTTCTCAGGGAGCCAAAAGTCTGTTGGGCTTTAAAAGGAAAAATGAGAAAAAAGAAAAAGCAAAAAAAAAGAAAAAAAAAAAAAAAAAAGGCAGAGGAAAATAATGAACCAGCAAAGCAGCCCATCTTCAGAGGCAAAATGTAATTAAAAATAAAAGCCAGCTTGAAGAAGGCTGTAAGTCATCACAAGCAGCAGCCAACACTGCAAGTGAAAGCGATGCTGGCAGAGCCTGTGAGCAGGGACACAGGGGGTCCTGAGGCTGCACTGAGCCACAGCAGCATCTCAGGAAGACATTTTAATCCATTGGGGTGCTGCTGTTTCCAGCCAGGAGCAAGATGCCTCTGCTCCTTGCCATCCTCCCTGGCTGCCTCTGTGGCTGGGACAGGGCAGCATCATCCAGCTGTTGGGTGCCAGCTCTGGGGTTATGCTCTCAGTCATCCCCACCCAAAATCCCTCTGTCTGTACAGCAAAACCAGAAAACACCCACAGAACGTCTCAGGTGGAGATGGATTGTGCTGGGAAGCATCCTGCGATGATAACAGGACTACACACGGGTCTGACCAGCCGGGCAGGCGGCTTTGGGTCCTCATCCTGCTGCCCAACAGCAGGCAGCCCTCATCCACGCTGGGGAAATCCCACAGCGAGTTATTTCCTCAAGGCACAGCTCTGCCTCTCCCGGCATCGATCGGGCTGCATCCCACCCGGCGCTGCTGCTCCCGCCTGCCGGGCAGAGCCGCGGGATGCCGGCCCCGCGGGCTCCTGCTGACACCTGCCAGCGCTGAGTGCTTAATTATTAATTGCATTTCCAGTAGCAATTGTTGCTCGTGCCGATGGAGCTGGAGCAGACATCACAAGCAATTAGCAGGGCCTGGGCTGGCGCTGGGCCGGACCTGCTTAGTGCTCCGCTCACGTCCTGCGGCGCCAGGAACCAGGAGCCAGGGACCAGGAACGCTCCCCATCCCTGCTCTGTGCAGCTGCCACAGCCCTGACTGGGCATGGTGGGCACGGGCAGCTGTGCTGCCACCAGCAGCCCTGCCATGGTGCTGGCATTGTGCCCTCCTGCAGCCCTGTGGAGCAGGATCTCGGGGTCTCTGCTGCTCACAGTGACCCCAAGATGTGTCACAAAGTCTCTTTTCCCAGCCCAGTGCTTGAAGAAGGAGTCAGGGCTCTTCATTTCTCAGTCCCAAGGTTGTTTATTGTTCCTTATCTATAAAATCTTTTCTCCTGCCCAGCCAAGGTCAGCTCAGCAAGACTGAGCACACTGCCTGTCCTCAGGACAGTGTTATCTTTTTATACTAAAACCCACGTGTACAATATTTACAATTACTTTCCAATACCTATCACCTATGTTAGACAGTGAGCTTCTATTCTAAACCAATCTAAAAGTGTCAACATCACCCAGAAGATGGAGGCCAAAAAGAAGGAGAAAGACAGAACACGCCCAGATTCCTCCATCTTGCCCCCTGATCCCCCATTCTAAAAACCCCAAAAATCTATTTTTTCACCCTGTGGTAAATTCACTATCATTCTACTTAAACTCTCTTGATTTGTAATTCTTCATTTAAGGTTGGTAATTGTTTTTTCCAAGGGCTAAATCAAAGGCACAGGGGTCTTGGGCTCTGTGCCAAGGTCTCTGAGCCTCCTGGACAGGAGCTCGAGCCTTCCAGGGCAGCCAGAGGAATTTCCTGGGTTCTGACAGCAGGACACACGGGACATTGGCTGCTGTGCCATCCCTTGGAGGCTCCAGGTCTTCCAGGCAAGCAAAGCCATGAGCAGGAGAGGTGGGAGCTATGCTCCAAGCCCATTCCTGAGCAGAGCTATCTCAGGGCCAACCTCATCTCTGCCACAGCTCAGGTGTTCAATCAAATTAATTTCTATCATAACCAAAGTGACTGGTCAGTGGAGTCCAAGGAGGCTTTTCCTGCTCATTGAAACCGTTCCATAGCTCAATTTTGGGAGCTTATTTTCCACTTCATTGAGTGCCATGTTACTGCAAATGAATATATTCCTTGGTTGGTGTGATGGAAAATACAGCTGTAAATGCTTTCTGCTTCATTTGGGTAAAGAGCTCCAGATAGGACTAAGTATAAAGAGAATTTAAATGCTTGACTTCATTAAAAAAGTTGTTTCCCATTCTCTTTCTTCCTGAAAATACAAGGCTGCTAGTGGAGAGAGCAAAAGAAGGCTTTAAATTTACATCAGTGTCATGCAAACCCAGATCACTCCCCACCCGTGACTGATGGCACAGGTCTGCCAGGAGCTTCAGTTCCTGAGGTTCAGAGGAGTGGGAGGATGAAGGCAGAGGATGGGATGCCCAGTGCTGCAGGCCAGGGCCATGCCATGCCCAGCTGTTTACCTCTATGCTACCCCTGGGATTCCTCCCAGGCAGCTGTAGAGAGCCACTGAGCCTCCTCTTCTCCAGGATAACCACACCCAGCTCCCTCAGCCACAAGGATTGTGCTCCAAGCCCTTGTCCAGCTCTGTTGCCCTCCTCTGAACACGTTCCAGCACCTCAAAATCTTTATTGTAGCAAGGGACCCAAAACAGAACACAGGATTTGAGGTGCCCCAGCAGTGCCAAGTGCAGGAATGAAGTGCTACCTCTTCCCACAGCCACAAGCCCTCCTGGCTTGGCCTTCCTGGACCCCTGTCCAAGCCAGCCAGCAGCCCAGCAGGCTCCCTGCTATCTCCCCAGGCCAAAGGAGGGAGGGGATCCTCCTGCTCCAGCTGGGACTGGCAAAGTCACCAAGAGCAATCCCTTGTCATGCAAAATCTGAACTGATTTCTCCCCTGGGAGGGCCACCACAGCCCAGGGAGACACCTCAACAGGTCTTGGGAATCTTGAGCCTTCCAGATCCCACTGAGCCACAATGTCAGGTTGTGCTCTGCTTGACACCAGGAAAGTGGGGGGAGACTTTCATCTCTGCTAAATCCAATTTTAACCCAGGAGGAAATACACTCTGTGTTCCCAGGAGTTACCCAGAACCAGGTAAACCAGCAGGGCTGTGGCAGAGCAGGAGGGATGAGGGATAGGCAGCAGGATTACAGCTGACTGCAGGATAACAAAATAACCACCTACTGCATGTTTGCTAAATTTCAAACTGCAACTTCCTACCCCCCAAATATTTATGTGGAATTGGTGGGAGTGAGTTCCGTGTAAGAGTCATAGAAATAACTGAAGTTAATCCAACTTTCCATTTGAGTGGAGAAGGCAGGAGCAAAGTTCCATCTGTGGCTCTCTAACAAGCCACTTCTCACAGACTGGTCAAACCAAAGGGACCCAACACCACCATGGACAGTAAGAAGGAGCCACAACAGCCTCATGTCAAAGACTGCCCTTCCATTTCTCCTCCTCTGGTCATGAAGTTCATCACTCTGTTTTCCAGCAGAATTTCAGGCAGTTTTTGAAGGTTTTAAATGGCACCATTTCAATCTCCAAGGCATGGGGACAAGCCTGATATGCAAAGACAGGACAGGGAACCTCCCACCCATCATCCAAGCCCAGAGAGCTGCTGTCTCAGTCACCCCAAGACATTTGCTTTGAATCCCACGTGGCCTGGAGGATCCCTGACCAGCCTGGCACCCTCACATTATCCAGCTGGACCCCACCACCCACTATGCCACAACCTTCCCTTCATCTTCAATAGCTGGCAGCAGCTGTGAACAATTACCACCCAAAATCTGGATGAAGTATAAGGTGATATAATTATCACCTTAATGGCATTTCAAGACTATCACCGTGGGCTGGAAGTAAAACTTCAGCTGAGTGAGTTTAATAAGCATATCTAATGTAATATTTGCAGGGAAGGGCAGGCTGGCTTTAGGGAGGATTACGGTAGCTTTGTGTAGCTTTACATGGGATATTTAACATGCAACAGATAAAGCAGGATGAGCCCATGATAGCTGCAAACCCTGAGTGTGGCAGCAGCCCTAATGCTGCCTCCCATCTCCTGGTAAGTAGGAGATTACATGCTCAGAGGCTGGGTGGCACTGGACCCTTGCTCTGGCTGCCTCCAGGATGGTGGAGCAGCCAGCAGGGTCCCCATCTGTTGGGAGGGATGAAAGTTTGACAGGAAAGTCTCACAGATATGTGTGCTTGGCAGAAAGATTTTTGAATGTAGAGTCTGATGAAGGAATAGAGATGGAAGCAAGTTTTGATATAGAAGAAAGGAATTGCTGAGCCAGTCTTACTGGATAACCAAGGAGGCAAAGGGTGTGTTAGTTAGAAGGGGTTTTTATGACTTAGAGCAAAGGACAAACCCACCCCAGACAAGAAGATGTTTTTACCAAGCAGGAAGATAGCACAGGCAAACAAGCCTGCCAATGTAGCAAGTGGAAAAAAGGTCTCAGAATTTTCCCCTGCAAGAAAACTGAAAAACAACTTCCAGCTTAAACTGTAATGTACTGACTTTTAGTGATTGGAGAACAGTGACATGAATATGGTAATTATAGCAGTTATGATAGGCTATAGATACAAGTTAAGGTATAGATTGGTTCTACTGTATTAAGATGCTCAGCAAAGAAAAGTATAGAATGCATTGTAACCAAAAGAAAAGTCTATAATGCAATGTAACCTAAACCAAAGGGTCTCCAGGGCTGCCTGCAGCTGGAGCTGACAGCTGTGGGCACAGCTCTGTCACCCACCACCCTGCACTGCTGTAACACCTTGGATGGAATAAACTGCAGTTTGGAGAGCTGCCTGGAGTCCCACATCCCTCATTCAGGCTCTCACACCCATCCTCTTGGTCATGGCCAGACAGTGTCATCTCCCAGGCAGACAGCTGAAACCTGCTGAAGACATTGCATCGTTCTCCAGCAGTCCACAGCAGGCTCCAGATCTGCAGATCCAGCCTCTCAAAGGTGCTCCCTCATCTTTGCCCATCTCTGGATGGGAACAGATCCCAGAGGGACCTGGGACTGGCTTAACTGGGCTCACAGGAGCCCAGCTCTGGGTGCATGCACGTGCCCTCTCCCCTGGGTGCCTTCTCCAGCCCAGGAGCCCTCGCCAGCTCTGACTCCATGGCTTGCACCCCCAGAAGCAGCCAGGCACCTCAAGTCCTGTGCTTCCCTCCCGTGTGAATCAGGGAGGGAGCAGTGGGCAAGGAGTGACCAGGGGTTCTCAGCTGGCCCTGCTGACTCACACACCCACAGGCATGGAATTCTCAGGGAAGGTAGGCACCTGCACAGAGCTCCAGGGATCTGCTGCACATGTCCAAGCCCTGAAACACGCAGGGCGCCAGGAAGTGATGGTTTATTCAGGTTTAGAGACCTTCCTAAGCCTAACTCTCTGTTAAGAGATCCAAAATTACTCTTCATGAAGGATTAAAAAACAGAAAAGAGCTTTGCAAGTCTCAAATTCCAGAGTGGTTATCCAAAGCAGAAGGTGCCTTTCAGCACCTGAGAGCCCAGACTGCCCTGGGGCCAGCCAGCCTTAGGTAATATCCTACATAAAGCTCCTGCCTCCACCTGCTGCCCCTTGGAAATGCTGCCATGCTGCCTTGAGATGCATCAGGTTTTGCTCAGCTTTGAACCACCAGGTCACCTTGTTGTTAATTAATGCTCCGCTGAAATTATGTTTGGGGGCTACTAAGGTTTATTGGGTAGAAAATTATTTCAAATACAGAGAGCAGGCAGTAAAGACTGGAAATATGTTTTCAAGTATAAAGCTAATTGCTACAGGGAATCCCCCTGGGATCCATTTGGAGCCCTTGCTTTTTTATTTCCTTCCTCTGTTAACGACCTGGCCAAGGTTTGTAGAACAGCAAATGCACAAGTGGCTGCTGGAGGAATGGTGCCCTGCACATGGCACCTGGCACAGGGGCATCCACAAGCCCTCAGTGGTCCTCAGCCACGTGCCCTGCCACAGCAGGGCTGTCACTTTAGTTTTTTAAGATTTTCTAAGCCTTCTGATGTTGACATTCTTGTAGTGAACTTTCTCACACACTTTGTGTAAATAACTCATTGGTTTGCATTCCTTTGCGGAAGAAGAAAAAGTTAATAAACTGTTAGTTTGTCCAGTGTCATTGGAGAGGTGGCACTGTCACCCTCCAATCCATTGTCACTCTTAGAAAACTATGAATGTTAGAGTCAGAAAATAAACTTCCCTTTTTTCTTCACCTTAAGAACAGCGGTGTGTGCTTGTGCTCTTTCGTGTCCTATGGTGACACAGGGCAGCCTGGCAACCAGAGAATCAAGGAATTGTTCATGTTGGGAAGGACCTTTAAGCACTGCCAAACCCACCAAGTGCCCATCCACCCGTTTTTTGAGCACTTCCAAGAAAGATGATTCACCCCATGGCTGCTCCAGTGAAAAAATTCCTTTCCAATATCCAATCTAAACCTTCCCTGGAGCAACCTGCAGACATCTCCTTTTGTCCTGTCACTCGTTACCATGGTGGCAATCCACTCTGCTCTCAGCTGTAGGGCTCCTTGTCATCCTGCTGTTCTCTGCATGACTTCCATGAGCCACAGGAGAGGCCTGTCCCTCCCTCTCTCCCTCCTGCTGACATGGGTGTTTCTGGAGAGGAACCCCAAGAAAGGGATCCCAGCAAAGCCTCGTGCAAGTCCCACAGACACACCAGTGTTGGCAGCTGCATCATTGAAATCATTATGAAACAGTGCTGTCCAGAAAGTGAGCCTGGCCTAAAGCCAGACTTGTGACCAAAGAACTTTGCTTCAACATCCCAAAGCATCTGTTTGTCTGAGAAAAGATGTCCTGCCTGATTTCCTGCAGCCTCCAGCCATCCCAGTAGGAAGGAGTGAGTCCTCATTTCCAGGAAGGGGTCCACGCCTCACAGGTGTATGTAAAGTAAAATAAAAATACACCAACTTCCCAGGCCAGGCTCAGCCACCACAGGATCAGGAGGGGCCAAGAGAGTCACCTTGCTGAGCATCTCATGAGGGTGCTGAGAGGCTGGGGCTCCTGGCTCCCAAACCCCAAGGCCAGACCCTGCTGCCTGCCCCAGGCAGGGACACTGCACAACTGGAGGAGCATCTGCACAAGCCTAAGTGCTTGTCTGGACCACAGCCCAAGTGGACTGAGCGGCTTCAGTGGCACACATGGCACTTTTCTTCTTCCTTTTTGTTGGTTTTTGGGATTTTTTGTTGCTGTTTTATTGTTGGGGTTTTTTGTTTGTTTGTGGTTTTGTTTTTTTGGGTTTTTGGTTGGTTTGCTTTGGGTTTGTTTTTTTTTTGTTTTTTGGGGTTTTTTTTGTTGTTGTTGTTTGTTTGTTTGGTTTGGTTTTGTTTTTTCCCTGATGGTGCCTTCTGAGATATATGTAAGTGAGATATATGTAAGTACACAGTGATAACCCAAACACACCCAGAACAGTTTTATTCATAAAACCAACTTGTTCCCCACTCAGTTTGGTGGTGAGAGAACACACTGACCTGCCTTACTTGCTATGTTCAGCCACTACTTTGCTCTACTTAATTTTGCTTCCCAGAGGAAGCATCTCTCCCTCTAACTGCTGCTTACTCCAGCACCTCTGAGGCACACAAGGCTCCAACACAAGCCAAGCATCAGGATCCTGCTCCCAGTCTGGGTTTGGAGGATCTGGAGAGCAGCAGGGCCACCAAGGAATGTGGAGGTCTGCTAACCCATCACCTGGAGACCTTGATGGTCCAAGCCTGTCACAGCCACAAGCCAGGCAGGGCAGGCTGGGATCTCTCAGAAACTGGGATTTGCTGGTGCCCCCCAGGGAAGCAGCTGCCCTGGGAGCTGACAGCAGTGCTGTGGAGGAGATGCTCCATCTCCTACATCTCCTACTGGCCAGCACAGAGAAATTAAAATAGTGCCGTGCTGCCCAAACCCACACACTCTCTAGAATTTCCCCTTCCAGAAAATGCTAACAGGAAAAACCAAATTCACAGCAAAAAACAACCCCCTTTAAAAAAAAAAAGAAAATAAAAATAAAAAAAAAGCGCCATTTGTGGTGAAGGAGGCTGTGTCCAGCAATCATGGCCAGGCTCTGGCTGTCATTCCTGATGCAATCCTTGCTATAACTGGAATACAAAACCAAATTATTTCAATGCCACTGCATTTTATTTCACTTCCTGCTCCCATGGCTGTCTCTCCTGCCTGGACCAAAGGCTTGTGAGTTGGGAACTGGCTCTCCCTGAGAGAATCTCCTATTGCTGCTGTTGGCCTCCACTCGGGTTGGGCGTTGGACTCAATGATCCTTATGGGTCCCTTCCGACTCAGGATGCTCTGGATTCTGGATTCTCTCAGGATTCTGTGGCAGGGACGCTTTTGTCATTAGCAGGCAAGTGAGGCACAACACACACTTGCAGGCCAAACACGGCTCCGAGACACCTCCCTCTGCTGCAGCCCGTGTGCCCGGTCGGCATCACCTCACCGTGCAATCGGCGCGGGGTCAGAAACCCTCCCTTTAGCTGTGCCCTGAGCATGGAGCTGCCGCTTCCAGGCTGCTCAGACAGCTCGGTCTGTGCCTGGGCAGCGGGAGCGCGGCGGCTCCAGTGGCGCTTTGAAATGCAGATCCTGCCCCGCTTTGTGGCGCTGCATTTACAGCGCCCTCGCACCTGGACCGCTGCCTCCCACCAGGGCCCCGTGTGCGATGAGCTCTGCTTCGTGCTCAGGAGCAGCACAAAGCCCGGGAGCCTTTTCTGCCTCCCCGGCTCTCCCGGCCGATGCTCAGGCAGGAGGTGCGGTGGTGCACAGCCCGGGGTCTGCGGAGGGATCAGAGGATGCTGTTCAATTTCAAGTCCTTGCTTCAGAAAGCTCCTCACGTGTCTGTGCTGGTGCCATGGCAGGGAGATCAGGAACGAGAGGAAATTGCTGCCCACGAACCAGCAGCTGGAGATACCAGCCCCGCTCCGGGCACGGGCAATCCTTTCACCTTCACCACATCAGATGGGGAAGGGATTTGGGATCCCCGCGATGCTGATCGCAGCCACCCCACGCAGGTGGCTGCCCCAGCCTGTCTGCCCTGTCCTCAAGCTGCCAAGGGGAATGTGGCTCACAGGCTGCTGGCAGGCTCCCCATCCTTTTCAATTACACACAGTCCAGTTCCCATCGTGAGGAGGGGAGCCAGGAGGAAATGCCACCAAAGTCAGCAGAGTCATGCTGCACAGTCTGGAGTGAGCAGGAGGGGCCAGGCCTGGCCTACACACATCACCCAGGTCCCTGCTATCTGCCCCGTGCCTGCTTAATCCTCATTTAAATTTATGGCATCCGTTCCCAAACTAGCAGAATGCGTTTATAATTAATAAGAGGGACGTGGGGAGATGTGTCCTTTTTTCTTCTTTAAAGCCAAACATCAGACAGTGTTCCAGCCTCTGCTCCCTGTGATAAAATCCTGCTCCAAAACCTGGTCCCCCAGCTACCAGCCTAGAGCCAAACCACGGCGCCTTGACCCCAGCAAACATCACAGCACACAGAGCTGATTTGAACTTTAAAGCCTGAATGGTTCCTGGGCTTGGAGCCCTTGACCCCAGCAAACACCACAGCACACAGGACTGATTTAAACTTCTGCCTTGATGGCTCCTGGGCTCAGAGCCCTCGGCCCAGCTCAGCCCACTCACAGAGGTGGGCACCAGCACTGCACACCCTGGGGTGCAGGCAGCACCCAGGCAGGTCAGTGTGCTCCTCCATCACCAGACTGAGTGGGGAACAAGATGGTTTTATGGATAAAACTGTTCTGGGTGTGTCTAGGTCAGGGACCTGTCGGGGTGACCACTGTGCACTTACATCTCAAAGGGCAACATCAAGGCAAAAAAAAAAAAAAAACCAACAAAAAACCAAAAAAACCCAAACCAAACAAAAAAACCCCAAAACTTTGTCAGCCACCAGCCCAGGTGGTGAATGGATGCTGCAGGGCTGTTCCTGCTGTCCCAATTCCCACAGAGAGGAATGAGCCCCTTTTCACTGCCTGTCCTCACCTTAGGACAGCACAGAAGGGCGGATCAGGATATCCAGCAGCACCCAGGATTTCCATCCCAGCACATCTGCTACACCTGGATTCGTGGCCATGCCCCAAGCTGTCAGACAAGCCCATGGGAAATCCAAAGCCACCACTGTAATGTGGCATGGGGGTCAATCGAGGAAGATAAACAGCTCTGCGAATTCCCTAGGGCCCTGCAACAGCAGAGGAATTATTTCAGGAGACTGTAAGACCTGTGAAGCCTCCAGGCACCAGGAGGAAGCCAGACAAAGCCCTGTGCTCCCTGTGGGCTGAGCAGGGAAATTGCTCCTTGTGCCCAGATGTGGTTCCAGCTGTGGCCACTTCACCACCTCAGAGAGAGACAGGACCACCACCAAACACAAATGAGGCACCGAGGGAGGTGAGGGCTCCTCCCTGGACTCTGCAGGGGACAGCAGACACCCTGAAGGGGGGATTAACACACAGCAAAGGCAGCACAAACCAAGATCAATCCAGTCTCGCTTCAGCACACCAGAAACACAAGGACTCTCCCCTCTGGAAAGGCTCTGAATGAATAATCCTCCCCATGAATATTGAGAGCTATCTTGAAACAGTGGCTGTCTCTGCCCACCCACCAGCCCTTTTGAAGGCCACTCCAGAAGGATATCTTTCAAGCATCAAAAATTGCTTTTAAAATCCCATCTAAATTTATTTATGGCCAGCTTATCACACAGGGCTGCACCTCTCCTGACCAGAGCCCTCACAAAAGCCAATGCATTAACAACTGGCTGTCTTTTAAACCCTACTGGGGTTACACCTAATCCCACTTACTACAGAAAGTCTGGGACTCAGCCAAAGGATTTGCCCTGTCCTGAAGGGGAACCTTTGCTAGGACACCCAGCCCCCTCCTTCCTCTTGGGAGGAGCAGGGAGGGAGAGGGACTGGGCATCTTACAGCCTGGTTTAATGCCAAAAAAAGAGGCATTTGTAGACTTTGTGGCTGAAACACCATCAATTTTTATCTTTCCTGCACCGAGGCTATTTTGGGTTTGTCTGCCACGGAGACCAAGCCAGCAGAACCTGGCCCTTCCTGTGGGCAGAGGCTGCTGCCGAGCAAGGATGAGCAAACCCAGGATGGGAAAAGGTCCCTGCTACCTGCAGGATGGCCTGGCTGCCCTCCCAGCCCATCCCACAGGGGTTAGGGATGTTCTTTAAGCTCCCCCCTGCTTTCTAAGTCATTCCTAACTCCCACTTCATCTCAGCAAGGACCATTAAGCTTCTGAGATCTCTTGGAAACCTAAATAAAAAGTCAGAGCCTATCAAGAGATTTGCAGCCAGTGGTGGAAGGAAATGCTGTCCATCCCCAGGAGAAGAGGCTGAGGGGGTGGAAAAGCAGAGTCCAGCCTGTGGGACCTGCTGGACATACACAGAGTGCCAGGGTGGCTGGGGAGCTGGCCTCCAGGAGGACACCACAGCCAAACAGCACACCTGGACCATCTTTCATAAGGACACAGGAATTCAGAGGGTCCTTCCAGCCCCAGTAAAAGTTTGGGATTTAGATGCTCAGTGATATGGTTGAAACAATTTCCTTGATCTTTTATTACCCTGGTAAATAATTTATTGGGACAGGCATTTTAAAAAATCCCATAAAAGACCTATAAAACATATTTATCACACAAAAAAACCCCTGCTCCTTGGCTCCAACCAACAAGCTGAAAACTTGTTTGTATACTTCACTGCACATAAACTAACCAATGCCTTGTGACAGCTTTAAGCTTTTTAACAGCTCTCTCCCTGCTGCTTTTTATTTCCATTTTTCTCTCTGTGAATTCACAAGGTAAAAAAAGAAGAACCCACCATGACAGGAGAGGCTTCTGCTGTCTTCCCAGTTTTCCTGACACCCGGAAAATTTAACAAATGATGCTTCTTCTGGCTGAAAAACACAAAGTTATGGTTATTCAGAGTACTTTGGGCCCCAGGGGTTGGCAGATGTACACAGAGGGGTGGATGTGTGTGTGGCTCAGGTGCCAGAGGTACAGGCTCTTTGAGCCTCAGTTTCCCTCCTGAGATCAGGAGAACTTCTGCTGGCAGAGGGCAGGGTCCCTTTTCTGTCCGAGCCTTGAATAAATGGAGAATTCAAACAAAAGGCTGAGGAATGAGCTCTCCCACCCCAAACAAGCAGCAGCCACAGGCACCAAAAGCTTTTTGGCATTCCCTTGGACAGCAGAGGATCCAGCTGGATGAAGCCTGGCCAGCAGGATGAGAGCTCAGCCTGCTGCCAAAGTACAAAACTGGAACCCAGACCACATTGATTGCTGCAGGCAGGATTCCTGGTGCCAGGCAGGATTCCTGGTGCCAGGCAGCAGCACAGATCCAAAGGCAGAGCTCCCACATCCCCTGCACGGTGCCCACAGAGCCAGACCTCACCCAGGACAGCCCTGCCCAGCAAAATGCCAACAAACACAGGTGACCTGGCAAGGGGTGACCCAGGATGGTCTCAGGTGGCTTTCTCCTCTTCCCAGGGGAGCTGTGGGAGCAGCAGTGAGGCCAGGCTGAGTCTGGAGCTGCCCTGAATGCCTGTTCCAGGTGTGCAGAGGGAGGAGGGGGAGCACAGCCCCTGGGTCAGCAGAGCTGGGGTGTCCAGGGCTGCCAGGACACACAGACACCCAGGCATGCCCCGAGCCTGCTCCAGATGGCATCTGGCACAGGGAGCAGTCTGGGTCACAATGCTCCCTCCCCATGCAGGACTTGGCTCTTCCCCATCCCCAGGCATCTCCAAAACCCCTCATCCTCTTCCTGGTTCCAGCACAGGAGCAATACAGTCCCGTTAAAAGCCTTTTCAGGGCTCAATCAACATTCCAGCTGTGCTCCCCCCTTCACTGGGCTTCCCCTTCTGCCTTCCCAAAGCCCATCCCAGGCACCTGAGCCACAGCTGCTTTCATACCTGTGTGAGCCAGAGGGCTCCTGGCTGCTTCTCCTTGAAGCTGCTCTCTGCCTTCACCATGCTGTCTACAGGGAGATCAGAAACTCAGAGCAAACTCAGCCACTGGGCTGTGTGATGAAAAACAAGCTCTGAGGTGGCCAGTGGTCAAAGAAAGGTGGGGTTGGGCTATCTGCATGCTAGGCATCCCTTGTCCCCAGCTCAGAGCCACCTTGGTGTCCTTACAGGGCATGTGAGAGCTCACCCAAGCCAGGGAAGGCTCCAGCTCCAGGGCAAGCCAGACTCCCGAGCAGAGCATCAGCTGGTCTGTGCTCCTGGGGGCTGGGATGGATGCTGTGGGGCAGGGAGAGCCTTTCCTGGCAGATCCCCAGTGCTGTCACTTCTCTCTGACACGCCATCCCCTTCCTCACACTCCATCCCCACTCCCCAGGGCTGTAACCACTGGAGCCCAGCTGGCCTGGACAGCTCCATGCCCACCATCCCACACAGCTCAGCACAGGTCCAGCAAGGAGCTGTCACCCACAGCAGCACAGCAGGGTGACATCAGGCTTCCCTCCTGCCTCCTCACAGGAGCTTCATCACTGCCATCAGTGGAAGGAAGCACAATGGGGTTTTTCAGACACCATGAGCTGCAGCATGGATTAGATCTCTCCCAGTCTGCTGGGATGGAGATACTGCAGTGGAAGGACCTGAATGGGTCCTCTTGGCCAGGGAAGACTGTGGAACAGCCTTTCCTGGGGCTCCAGGCTCAACTCTGGGGCCTCTCCCACCTTCACTGAGTCCCACGGCTCCTCTGGCTGCCACTTCTGAACTGATGAGCACATTAGCAGTTAAGTCCATTTGCAGATTTAAAAGTCAAACCCTGCCACAGGAAATTAAAAGATAATGCAAAGAATTATTTTTAAAAATTAATCTTTATTACCCTCCACTCCCAAGCTGCTAATAAAAAAAAATGTGTTCCTCATGCAGTCTTCTATAAAAACAGGTTATAAAGCAGAGGAAGAGAGGGAGGCAGATGCTTTAAAAAGGCATCTTTCATCCCTCCACCCTGCCTGCCATAACCATCCATCTGCACCTGTGTGTCAGCTCCCAGCAGTTCCCAACCCAGCCAGCCCCTTCACCCTGCCAGGTAATTATTCCCCATTTCCATCTGGTCCCCCTTGTCCTGCCTGTTTTACCTCTCCAGGAGATCAGCAATCCCAGGTCCAGCTAGCAGCCTAGGAGGTGGTTTGATGGCACAGCCTCCTTGCCCCCCAGGTGTGCTGGAGCCCTGCATAAAGCAGGGTGAATTACAGCTCATTACACAAAGGGCAGCACTTGGGAAGTAAACAAGGCAGCTGCTACAGGTGCCAGCAACAGCTCCACAACACCAGAGCAGGGCTGACACATGCAGGGAACCATCCTGAGAGAGAGGTCAAGGATGCTCAGCAGCTCTCAGGAACCAGTGAAGAGGCTGAGAGGGAGGTGGCAATTGCAAGAGTTTCTTCTGAAAATGTTTCTCTCTAAGGCTGTGCTCAGGAAAGCAGCTCAGTCCTTGGTTCTCTAGCTGGAGCTGGAGCCCACGGAGTCAGACAGGGGGCTGCAAACAACTTCTGTATCATGGAACCAGGAACAAGTCAGCCAGGTTTTGGTAGGTCCAAGAGCCACCACAGCTGAGGAAGAGCACCCAATTTAGCACATGATGGAGATGAAGAAGCAAGAGGCAGCAAACCCACCAGCTGTGTCTGTGCTGCAGCAGAAGAAACAGCCCCAGGCACAGGTCTGTGTCCCACCAGCCCTCTGGCCAGCCTAGGAGTGTGCCTGGCCAGGAGAAGACCCAGCACCTCTGCTCCTGCCAAAGCAGTGTCCCTGGGTCCTGGACAAACACAGCCAGCCCAGGAGGAGCAGGGGGCTTCACAGAAAGAGAGATGAGGGACCAAGAGCTGATGCACTGCATGAAAGCTGCTCCATGCCCAGAGCTGGGGCAAAGAAGCTGGTCCTGAGCATGCCCTGATGGCTCCATGGGAACTGCAAAGCCCAACTTCCCCATCCTCAGATGGGCAGTGCAAGCACCAAGCCCACCCTCAGGCAGCACACAGTGAGTGAGGCAGCCCCACACCTTCTCCTCAGTGGGGATAAAGGGAGCATTTGGCCTTTTCTGGCTCCAGGAGGGGAAGATTTCTCTGGAAATGAAGCGCTGGCAAGGAGCAGGGGCCAGGGGTGGAGGCAGGAGCCCAAGCAGGCTGTAACACAACAAATGAGAACTCCCTGGTGGGGACAGTGCCTGCAGTGCTGCTGCCCGGGACACCTGCAGTCCCCAGCACGGGCAGGAGCCCAGGGGACAGCACAGCACAGCCAGGTAGGAGGTGGCCTTCAGAAGGGAGGCTGACAATGACTGATGCTGCTGTGCTGTGCTCTCAGTGATGTAGAAAATTAGAGAGACATCTCTTCAGACAGCGACCCACGTGAGACACTTGCTGTGTCCATCTCCTGCACGCAGGGGCCTCTCTGGGGAGGCAGCTCTCCCTCCAGCCTGCAGGCTCATTATTCAGAGTGCTGAACTGGGAACAGCAGTGCTGTTTCATTCTCCCTTCTTTCCTCCCCCCAAAACTACTGGATTGTGTTATTCCTGGGAACACGTAAGGTGCTGACTTCCTCGCTCAGCTGCTTGAAGGAAAGTTTGATTCTCCTCAACTAGGAAAAAGTAGCCCTTCACTTTTTCTTTCCTCTCCTCAACCAAAGCTGGGAAAAGCCTTTATAAAATATAGGAGCCATTTTCTCAGATGGAAATAGCTTCTTTAAAAACAGTGAGTCATGCTCCACACTGAGAGGGATCTGATAGCTGGTACTCCACTAATGTAGCCTTGTGCTATTGTCCTCCTGGCAGGATGGTCCCTTCTTGGCTTTCAATCCCTTTGCCATTTAACCAGTTCCTGGTTTATTGTGGCTGCTTTTGTCCTTCTCCTGCTCCTCTTCCAGATGACAAAAGAGTTTTAAAATGGTCCTTAAGTGGGTTTTAAAAAAATCTACATAGGCTTCCATATGAAATGATGAAGCCAGGGGTCTAGGTCAGCACAGGCTGGTGTGCTTTCAGGAGAAGTGTCACATCTCAGACAGGACACCACTGGGCCCTTGACTTCAAAGAGTGCTGTCCCTTCATGAGTAGGCAACCAGTTTCTTTCCAGACAGACAAAGCATCTGAGCTCACATTCCTTCAGTCCCAACGTTTCCATGCTGGTCTAGAAATGGTAGAGGAACCTCTCTGGCTGCTGCCCAAACAGTCCCAAACAGGCCTTACAGTCCTACAGCCAGTCATCTGTCTTCAGACCCCCAGAGCTCCAGGCACCTACAGCAGCCCAGGCTCTTCCACTTGGCAAGCATGGCCAGAGGAGACTGACCAAGAGGCTGGAACTGGGGACTACCACCTCTGGAAAGGGCAGGGAAATGGCTGAGTTTCCTTCCCGACTCCAAAGTGAGCCCCTGGGTTTCTCCTGCCAGCTCTCCAGCTTAGGACAGCTAACCTTGTTCTCGTGGCAAAAGGGCAGGTTTCTTTTTTTTAGCTCTTGGCTATTTCATGAACAGCTTCAAATTTCCCTGCTTTGAGTCCATCACCCAACATAGGTGTCCAGGCTCCTGCACTGAGGAGCCCCTCCCAGGATGACAGCAGCTAAACCCACCCCTGCTTGTCTTCTTTGCTGGAAGGACAACGATGCCACCAGCTGCAGCCCTGCCAGCACTCTGAGCATCCCTTGGGTCACAGGGCACACAGGGCTGGCCACAAGCAGCCAACACCAAATTCAAGCCAAAGTCTGAGGCGCTCCAGAAATCCCTACAAGAAGATGATTTGGAACAAGGCATTGCTCTTCCTCCCTCCCACACACCCACCACAGACTGACCCCAGTGCCTCCTACCAATTTTCCCAGTGGTGGTTAGTCATCTGCCCTTTTGGAAGTCCTTTCTGGGGGTGCAGAAAAAATCCCCACACATCCCCCGTTGCTCCATCTGTTAATGGCTTCCCTCCACCCAGGCTGAGCCTCCCCCAGCCTGAGCTAATGGGAGGAAATTAGCATGAAAATGATGGTTTGCTATTAGCGGTGCCTCAGCGCCCCATCACGCTCCAGGAACACCAAATGACAGCCTGTGATTTCCCCACCGCGGCGCACACGAGAAGCAACGACGGCAGCCACAAGTGCTGAAGATACCCAAGGAAAGTTTAAAAAACTCATCCCTCCCAGCCCAGCAGCCCTTTTCCCTTCGCCCTCCCCGCCGTGCTCATCCACCGCTCGGGCAATCCCACGAACAGATGGCACCTGGGCAGGAGAGCGCACAAATTGGCTCTCACCTGCAGGAGCACTGAGAGCTTTCAAAGCTCGCTGGCCAAGAGCCCCGCGGGGTGGGAATGCTGCAGGAATCCGCCATCGGTGCCTTCCTCGTGGCTGCACAGCTCCTCCTGCTCGCCTGAATGCAGGTGTGCAGCTGGCTCCTCCTGGGAGCTGGTGGCAGGAGGAGGCTGCTGCTGAGTCCTGACTCCAATGGAAGCAGCAATTCAGGCTGAGCATCAATGGAGTGATGCTTTTCTCCATGTCAGCACAACGCTTTGGTTCGGTGGGCTTGCAGCCTGGAGTGAGAGGGGTTTCGTGGGGCCCCACTGAACATCCATCTGCTTGGTGAAAAAAATGAGCTCAGCTCAAGCTGTCTGCTCTCTCTTCCTGCCAAAGTGGGGGTCTGCCCTCCCAGGAACCTTCCCTCCTTGACCAGGTAGCTGTGGCAAGAGTGTGGATGGACAGACTCACGTCATTTTCTGCCTGCCTGCTCCCCTGAGCCCACCTGGCTTCTCTGGACGTGGGGCTGAGGGACGCAGCTCCCATACCAGCCTGCACAAAGCCAAGAGGCAGGAGCAGCTCAGCAAACCCCTGCGTGTCAGGGCAGGCTCTCAGCTCCCTCTGGGCACCGAGAGACCCTGGAGTTACACAGCATACACACAAGAACTCCTCCTTGCAGAGCCCCACAGCACTGCTCACCTGCAGCAGGGAAAGGGGACACAGAGAGGCTGAAATGTGCAGGAGCATCTGGGTGATTTCAGGGCATCTCATGTGGACTTGTGCACCACTGCTGAAAAATTCCAAAGCTGCACTTCAAGCCCTTTAAGGGGCTTAGGTCAAAGTGGTGACCAGCAAAGGACCCAAAGGAACAGCAAGAAGCTGTGTCAGGGGAGGTTTAGGGTGGGTATTAGGAAAATGAACTTGACTCAGAGGATGATTGGGCACTGGAACAGGCTCCCCAGGGCAGTGGTCATAGCCACAAGGCTGCCAGAGCTCAAGGAGTGTTTGGACAATGCTCTCAGACACATGGTGGGATTGTTGGGGTGTCCTGTGCAGGGACAGGAGTTAGACTCCATGATCCTTGTGGATTCCTACACAGGATATTCTATGATTCTACAAAACAATGCCCTTCCCTCTACCTCATCCTTAACTCTCTTTAAAAATACTTGGACCAGCAAGTGTCCTCAAGCCCCAGCCTGCCAAATGGAGGTGGGATGCAAAAGGCAGAGGGAAAAGAATAGCAGTAAAAAGCAGGATTAAAAAGTTTTCCCTTTCCCCAGCACTCCCATCAGCAGCTGAGCTGGGAGCAAGGAGGACTCATCTGATGATGGATGAGAGAGAACTGATCCTTGGTAAGGCAGAGCAGGAGCAGAAGGAAGCACTGCTCCCAAAGGCGATTCTCACACCTCCTTGGGATAACAAAAACAACCATGAGAGGCAGCAGAAGCTCTTCTCCCTGCTCTTCCTGTTTGGAATTCATCTCTGGCCTGTCAGGGGGGCCATGACCCAACCACACATTTGTATATTCACTGAGCCGTGCACCCAGCTCAGGCAGACTCCTGACAGATGCAGATGGGAAAGCCATTTTTCATAAAGTGAGGGGGAAAAGGGAACAAGAAAAAAATTGCAAAACAAAACAGGGCTCAGGCGTCAGATGGAAAAGATACAACAGGATCAGGGCTGAGAGAGAAGCAGAGTCAGATTAAACTTTTGGATCTTTAAGCACACTAAGAGGCCAGTCCCCTTCCTCTGTTTTCTACTGTGGCCTGGTGGCAGCAGGAACCTTCATCCTTTTCTCCATAACCAGCTGGAACGTGAAAACTGGACCCAGAACAAGGGTCCAGGGGGGCTTGAGCCCCCCTGCTCCAGCAGCCTCTCTGCCAGCATCTGTCCCCAAGGGTCCAAGGCTTTGCTGAACTGGCCCTTGGGGACAGATGCTGGCAGAGGGGCTGCTGGAGCAGGGGGGCACAGGCAGCTTTGCACAAGATCAGCCCCTGCTCAGAGGAGGTGACAGGCAGCCTGCAGAGAACATGAATCATTAACATGTAGGGCTGCCCCTCAGACCCAGACCTGGCTTAAGCCTGGCCCTAAGGAGCACAGGGGGGCTCTGAAGGGACAGCCCTGGCAGACCTCCAGTGGTACAAGCCTGCCAGCATGGCAGAGGACCACTCTGTGCAGTGCTGCCACGATGGCAAACAGTGATCCAATGGCCCCAGGTTGTTTCAGGCAGTGATGAGGGGGTTTCCCTCTGTCCCAGGTCACTGTGCAGCCAAGAGGCATCAGAGACAGGGAGCCACTGACCCAGAGAGCAGGAATTGCTGCTCAGCACAGCAAATGCTGTCCCCTGAGCAGCATGAGGGCCTGCCCTGCAAAGCACCAGGAGCCAGCAGGGCCCAACACAAGCCAAGGGGAAGGGGAAAGGGAAGGGAGAATTACCCTCATGGAGGGAAAGATTTCACCTCTGCCAGTGACATTCTGCTGTTGTCACCGCCAGCCATAACATCACGCTCTTGATGTGAAATTTAAACTGACAGTGATACAGGGAAGGAGCTGAGAGGGCAGCAAACCCTGCCCAGCCCTCCCTGTAACCCCAAATCTCCTGTGGCTTCCAGCCTCTGCACGGAGCACAGCCAGCACCTCATTACCAGGTTAGTAAACAAGGGCATACTCCTTTTCCAGAGCCATGGAATCATATTTTCTGCACTTATCCATCCTTCTGGACAACTCTGAGGAGGATTTCATTTTGGTCTCTGCTGAATCCTCTTCGTTTCTGAAATGAGAAACTGGTGTAGGAGCCCACAAGTCCTTTGCAGAACAACACATGCAGCCTTAAGCTGGAGTCACCAAAGCCTGAAGAGCTCCAGGTGCTTTCAGACTTGCTGGAGGTTCATCGAGCCCCACTGATCCCTGTTGCCTGTGGCATTTCCACCTGATATTCATTCTTTTTGTCCCAGGAAAAGGCAAGCACAGAGCTGGGCAGCAAGGCTTGGTGAAGGTTACTGCTGAGACCTGGTAGAAATGTCATCCAGCAAGCAACACGTTTCAAGAAAGATTCATCCCCAAGCAGCCTGGCTCCATAATAAAAGTGTCAGAGCAGCTGACTTGCTTCCCCCCATTCTCATTGCATACAGATTTATCCTGTCTCAGGTCTCTCTCCCTCCATAAGCCAGCACGTGCCTTTCCTTTCAATAGGCTGGCAGTGAGACCCAGCCAGCTGAGATCGTGGGAGAAAAGGGAATACAAGCAAGGTGAAGGCATCATAGGGGGGAAAATGCTCAGGAGCCATGTTTTCCTCTCAGTTCTGAAATGGAGGAGGGCGACACGAGAGAGAGCATTCTCTTGTTAAGAGAATGCTCCAGAATTACAGCAGCCATTTGTTCTGATGTTCCAAACCAATTCCCCAGCTGCCAGCCTGTGTCACCTCTCTCTCAGGGAGCTCAAATCCCATTCCTGATAAAACCCATCCCAAAAGGCATAAACATCTCTGAGCCTTCACCCTCCCAGCCAGGGAGCTCCTTCTCAGAGGGCTGGGCATGTGGTGGGCACCCAGGGAGAGTGAGAGATGGGGCTCCCTCTGAGTCTGTGTCTCAGGGAGCACTGAGAACCAGCTTACCTTCACCACAGAGATGGGATGTCAATGCAGCACCACAGGCAGCCCCTGAGAGAGAACAGACAGCAGGGAATTAAAAAAAAAAAAAAAAAACAAAAAACAAAAAGAGAGAGAGAAAGAGATATTAATGGTCCTTTGCAAACAACTAAAAATACCCAGAATGGCCAGAGTTTCTTTTGGATTTTTTCTTTCCTTCCCCCAACTTACGCCCAAAGGAATGTGCCACGCAAATTAAAATGATTTCCCTGCAACCTGCAAGATAGGAGCAGGCAAGGCATCCTTCAGCTGTGAGTGAAAGAGATGGAGCCTGCCTTTGTCAGGAGCACGCCAGCCCCGGGGAGGTGAGGTGGTGGGGGACGGCAGCCAGGGCTGCAGGGATCCTGCTGGATAATTCCCATTAACTGGGACAGACAGCGCTGTGCCAGGCACCCAGCTGGGGTCCAGGGGGTGTTTCCTCAACATCAACAGCAGAAGTGAATCCTGGGCACCTCAGCTGCCTTGGGGAGATGCAGAGTAAGAGCAAAGAGCTGTGGAGCAGCTTGCCATGGAGCAGAGAAAGCCTCTACTACCGCCAAGGCAGACCTGTTAAATTTGCAAAATGTATTGCAGGAGGCAGAGGCTGTGATACCTCCTGGCCCCATGGACACTATCACCCAAGGACATTGTTTCTCTGGCCCATACCCACTCAGGTGTGTGCCCTAGCACATGTTTTCTCCTTTCAGCCAGGAGAGACAGTTTATTCCTAGCAGTGAGAGCTCATAGGCAGGAGGACAACCAAGACCACCCCTCAGCATCCTATAAAAGCAGTGCTTTGCTGTGTCACAGCTGTTGCTCACATCTGGATGCAGACAGCACTCAGAGCCCTGCAGCTGGCCCCAGCCCCTCAGCCAGCACTCCCTGTTAACAGCAGGCAGGCCAGAGGTCTGGCAGCCGAGGTGAAGGGCCACTTCATCTCCATCATGTTCCCCTCTGCTAATGAAAATGTTTCTCCAGCGTGTCCTCGGGAAGGTTTCCTTCAGCTCCAGCCCTCGTGTGATTGAAGGCTAATCTCTGTTACTCTTGGCTGAATGGCAGCCCACGAGGAAGGTGATGAATTGTGTTTCCCTTCAACTCGACATTTAATGGTGCTGGCAGAGGAAGAAAAAGCACCAGATGTTTCTGGGCTGAAAGTGAGCTCCTCCCAAGACACTGAGAGGTCAGGGGGCCTCACGTGGCCTGGCACCCCTTTAAATTGCAGCCTGCTTTGAAAGGCCACTTGGTTTGCCAAGCTCCTCCCTTCCAGAGGCAATCCAGCTGACAGCAGTGGCCTCAGGAGGCAGCATGTCCTGTGCCACCCCATGGGACATGACTGGCCTCCATCATCACTCTGGTCAGCACAGGGGTCTGGGAGAGAGGCCAAGGTCTAGAGGGCAGAATTTTTGGGAGGAAAGCTTGTGACAAAGGCTCAACACTCACAGGTTCCTCTGGCTGGCTCCAAACTTAGTCACTGAAGCCCCAAGATGGGAATTTTTTCAATCTGTGATCTTAGCTTCCTTTTAAAATGCTTGGAGACCCTCCTGATTAAAAAAAAACCTGAGAGAAAAAACTCAGGATTACAATCCTCTTGCTGCTCACACTCAAGGAGACACCTGGCTCCATGATACACTTCCTCCTCTGCTCCACAGCTCTGCAAACACATTCCAGGCCATCCCCACCACCTGCTGCTCTCCTGCTGTTTCTCCCCTCACTGGAACCACCCAATTATCTCTCATGGCACTCTGCCTCCTCTATCTGCAAAGCTTTGCAGCTTTTCTCCTCTTTTTTTTTGCCCCTATAAAACCACTACCAGCATTTGTTGAGGACACCCAAAACCAGCATGTTATCCCCTGCTTGCTTTCCCTTCTCTCAACAGCACTGTTTGTGGGGTGTTTACCCACAGACCACACAGAATGCATTCCCCAACAGCTAAACCTGGAGGAGGAGAAGAAGGAGAAATTAAGAAAACACACAGGATGACAAAGTAAAACCCTCCAATTACAGGCAATTATTTCTAGTTGATCACCCACTGTGGCCCAGACACAAATCACTCTTGGCAGGGTGGCACAGCTCATACCTGCACACACAGTGCACAGGTGAGCACACAGGCTGTTTGGTGAAGGTGTTCCAACCTATTTGGGCATCAATTTGGGCTCAGCTGGCTCCAGCCTGTCTGAGGGTCTCATATACACCAGTCACACAGAATCACACAGAATAATGAGGTTGGAAGAGACCTCTAAGATCATCGAGTCCAACCTATGCCCTCACACCTCAACTAGACTATAGCGCTGTTGAGAAAATTAACCCACAAACACCAGAGGTTTATGTCCAAAAAGGAGACAGAGGAGTCCTTTCTGGCTTTATTGGAGTAAAGGGAGAGGCCCCCATTCCCCTGGGATCTCTCAAATTTTTGGAGGACACAGCCTCCTTTTTATCCCAATTTCCCAGCCACATTTCCCTTCTCTCTTGCCCCACTGACTGAGGTACTTGAGAGGTACAGACTGCCCAGAATGCCTGATACCAAAGATTTCCCTCTAATGTATAACCCTCCCTTTTAATTTTTAATTCTTATGGAATTTAGGGGGTTTTCTTCCCCATTGTTTCTTTCATGTCTCAATGTCTAATTTCATTTTATCAGCAAACCTAAAGTTTATTTGTAAAAGCAATTATATTTTTCCATTCATCAATCAGTGGAATCTTTCCCATTGTTTCTTTTATCTCCCAGTGCTGGTTTTATCTCCCAGCAGACCCACAGCTTGTTTGTAAAGACAAATCTGCTATTCCTCTCAGCACCAAGTGCCATGTCCAGTCTTTTATTAAACACATCCAGAGACGGTGATTCTACCACCTCCCTGGGAAGAACAATCCACTACTTTATTATTCTTTCTGTGAAAAACTTTTTCCTGATATCCAACCTATCCCTTCCCTGATGTAGCTGGAGACAGTGTCCTCTGGTTCTGTCAGTGCTGCCCAGTGGAAGAGCCCAACCCCAGCTGTCTCCAGCCTCCCTTCAGGGAGTTGTAGAGAGCAATAAGGTCACCTCTGAGCCTCCTCTTCTCCAGGCTAAACAACCCCAGCTCCTTCAAACGTTCCTCAAATACCAGAGGTGATGCTCTCCTCTACTCCCACAAGCCGTGGCCCAAGCCCTGGAGCAGAGGCAAGGCACTTGCTTGGAGCTGAGGCCTGCCATGAGAGATTGCCCAAGGGATGTCCATCCTCATTCCCAGCCTCACCTGCCTGGGCTCTCGGGCAGTTTTCCCTTCCCAGGAGGCATGGCAGCTACAGAGAGCAGCTGCAGGCAGCCCAGCTCTGCCAGAGATCCTTCCCCAGCACAGAGGACACGCTTTGCTCCCAGCCAGCAGGAAGGCAGAGGCACCCAGCAGTGGAAGAGGCACTCAGCCAGCCACTAATGCTTCCCACTGTCTTGGAGCAAAGGGATGGATTAGCTTTTATTAGCTCTCATGAAGAGCACATCACTCCTGCCCTTTCCTCCTCTCACCAGGCTCACACACAGCCTCAGCTGTGCTGCAAGTGAAGCAGAACCAACTCACCCCTACGTGCTGGCAGCCCCAAACTCCTCTTGGGTCTTGTATAAATCTTACAGATCTTAAATCTTAGGCAAGCTGGGAGTTAGGATGGAGCAATCCTCCTAAGGGTGCTGCCCAGAAGTACTTTAAAAAAGATGGATGCTTGGCTTTTACATCTGGATCTCCCAGTTGGCACCACACAGGGCCTGAAGGAGGGCATGGTGTCCATGCCAGCCCAACCAAAGCCAAGGCACAGTCCCCAGAGCAGAGATCCAAACCTGGAGGTGTAATTTGAGAGGTGCTCCGTGGTTTGCCTGCTGAGGCCTCCTGCCCCGTGCAGTACCCCCTGTACCAGCAGCACCCAGCCAGCAGCAGGGCTGAGGGATGCTGCTGCTCCAGAGAAGCCTCTCTAGAGCCGCTCTGGGGCTTGTTAGCAGGGTGATAAAGGGGATGAATGGCCTCAGAGAAACGCTCTGTCTCCTGCTGTGGCATTCATTATCCTTTAGCCAGGCAATTCCTCACAGCAGCCAGGAGCTCCGGGCTGGCTCGTTCATCCTCTGCGGGGGCTGTTTCCCTTCGGGGCCACGCCGGGAACGTGCTCCGTGCTCATCACCTTCCTCCCACACCGCGCGATTGCTCTGCCGAGCACCAGCCCCACGATCCGAGCCACAGCTGCCCCCGTGCCCGGATCTGCGCATTCCCAGCCTGCTTTCCCGAGGAGCACAAGGCATATGCGATCCTGCTGCATCCGTCTGTCCTCTGCCCACTCCCCAGCAACTCCTGACACTGCAAACAGATTTCAAGCTGATGTGACAGAGCAACGGAGGTCTTGGAGGCAGTCAGAGTCTATAAATTTCATGGGAACAGGCTACCAAACAGAGGAGAGACATTATTAGCACCATCCAAACTGAAGTGTATCATCCCTTATTAGACATCAGACAATTTGTGTGGGAGAGATGCTGTAGATATCCCAGGGAAGGGAGATGCTCCACCATTCAGCACAAATAACTTACTGGACAGCAGAGACTCCAAACCCAAACGGTTCATCCAGAGGAAATGAGCTTTCATGGATCCCATGGCACATTGTGCCAACAGGAGAGGTGCCAGGCCTGTTTGGCTGATAGGAGATCCAGCCAGCTAAGATGGCACGTGAGCCTTTGGAAAGCCCATGGAGATGGAATGTGTGCCCTTCCCTTCTCCTTTTGCATTTCCAGCCTTAATTACCATCCTTAATTACCACCCCAGACCTCTGGATGAGTTCAGCTGCTGCCTAAATTGGAAGTGTCATACCCAGCTGCAAGGGGGAGAACTGATGGGCCGAGCAGCTCCCTCACCCCCACAGCTCTCCCATTGCCTCTCCACTGCTTGGACAGAGATTTCACCTTCCAGGAAGATGCTCCACCCACAGACTGCTGCCAGGAGATGCCAGGAAGGCAGCCCAGAGTCAAGCAGTGCCTGCTGAGCTCTCAGCAGGATCACTTACACATCAAGCTGCTCTTTAGCTCTTGACTGATGGGTGGCACTTGAGAGGGAGCCCATTCCTCCACACTCAGGTCCTTGCTGCCCACCAGCCCCAGCACAGACCTGCCAGAGCCAGCACGGGGCAGGCAGGGAACAGCATGGGTGTCCTTCCCTCAGGAGCAAAGAGTGAGCCTCAGAAACATTTCTTCTTCCTTCTGAAGGGGATACAGCAGCCTCCTGGTTCTCCCTTAGATCAATTAATGTTCCCACATCCCCAGTGTGATACAGCCTTGCTCAGGCTGAGCCCAGCATCTCAGAGCTGTCTGACCCCCCTGTCATAAAGCACAGCCCTGTATGCAATTTGGGGATGGAGCAGGGTGATCCCTGTGCTCATTTAGGATCTGCACTGCTAACCCAGTCAGTATCTGTTCGAGTGTCATTTCCAGCCTCAGGCATTCCAGAGCCCTGGCAGAAACTGAGAGGTGAGAAATAACCTTTTTCCCCTCCAGCTCATTTGTGACACTATCCCAGCTGGCCAGACACGTTTTGGGACTTCTCTGAGTCACCTGGTAAAGGTCAAGTCCCAGGAGGCGCCTTCAGCCGGGTGGATCACATAGCACCTGTACTTGTGGGGCTTCAGCTCCACAAAAAGACAATTTAAACACATGCTACAGCACATCCTTTACTAAAAAAAAGGGATTTACACTCCAGGGATGGTGACTCCCTGTTCTGCCCAACAGACGAAGGGATGGGGACTGAATTCAAGCTTATGTTCATTAAAATAGAAGGGGAAAAAAAAGAAAATCCAGAAATCCAGTCACTCTATCCTAATTGTTCTGATCCAACCTTTCACAGTGTGGCACTGAGCTGAAGGGCCGCACCTGAAAGTGTGCCAAGAGCGGCATGAAATGTTAATGTTGCAATTAAAACAATATGAATATTGCAGCACTGCTCTGCTGCTTCCCATCCACTGAACAATTCTCATTCAATAGAAGTCAAGTTACATTTCAGGAAATAATGAGGTCTGCTAATTAAGTCTGGCCTAGGAAGACAGCAGTCTTAAAAAGAGAAAAAAATATTCAGATCTCCCCAAAATATGTACATTTGCTGCTTATTACCTGCAAAGGGGAATCATTAACGCTGCTCAGTGCCAGGATCACAGGTCAGCCCCGCTGCCTTACTGCACACATCTAGAGGAAATTCTCTTTGTAATGATAAAATGCATAAGTCATGACCTGCCTTGTCCCCAGGGCGGAGCAGGGAGCGCCAGGCTGGCACGTCCCACACTCTGAATGCAGAGAGCAGGGCCCTGACAGTGAATGCCAGTCCCAGACCAGGCTCTGAGGGGCTGAAGGCAGCAAATCACATTCAGCTGACACAGGACAGGTCCCAGATTATGCACAGGGAAGGGAATTTTCCTCCACAGCCATTCACACAACTGAGTGACAGTGACACTGACTTGAGCTGGTGGAAGCCACAGGGAAAGTGACCACTGGGACAGTCCTGGAAGGACAAAGACCTGTCAGGATCATCTTGTGTTTTAACTCTAAAAAGAGGCAACAGAGGATCCCCCTGTGTTGCAATAAGGATACAGAACAGCCTAGAGACAGGAAACATTGGGTTCCAGGGGTCCCAAAGGAAATGGATATCAACACACTGCTCCTATGGCTTCCCCACCCTCTTGTTTTTTATAATATTCCCAAATTTCTTTATCTGTGACAGGTGTGGAGGCTGCCATCACATCTCCTGTGTTCCTCTGTTTTTCATAATATTCCCAAATTTCTTTATCTGTGGCAGGTGCTGGTGCTGCCATCACATCTCCTGTGTTCCTCCCAGCCAGATAACTGCAAGGAGAGGTTGGGCAGGGAGGGTCCACCAGCATGAGTATTTCATGGGAAGAGCAGAAGACTGGGAACAGGTCCACCACATCACCCTGCCAGTTTGATGACACGTTTTTTTATGATGTTGTGTTTTCTCTTTCTCAGAGTTTCAGGGACACACAAAAACCACTCATCCTGCAGGCCTGAACTCCACCATCAGCCCCAGCATGACTGACCCACCTGGAGCTGTCCAGGGTACACAGAGGAGCTTGCTGTGCAAACAGGAGGCTACAGGAGTGCAAACCTCTCCAACACCTCCCCTAACCTCCTGCCCCAAGCTCCAAAGGAAAACTCATCCAATGGCAGGGTGAGGGAGGCCAGTGGAGTCTTGGTTCAGGCCTCTGCTGATGCTCCAAACTTCAGCCTGTCTTTAATACAGACAATCTTCCTGGTAAGATCCAGACAGAGACTGAGCCATGCTAACCAAACTTGGCAACACAATGATCCAAATCAGGGGGAGCTCAAAGCACCAGGAAGGAAACACTTTGTTTGAAAGAGGAGAAAAATCCAGATGAAAAGATCAGAAAGGTCTTTCCAGGTCCTGGACTGTCCTAAGGGACTCCGGTACCATTTCTACATCCATCTGTGGGAAATAAACCTGTTTGGTTACCAGGCACAGCCAGGGGGATTTCCCCACCTTGTTGCCAGCAGCAGCAGTAGCTCACAGTTTGGAGGATGAGTAGGTGGTCTGCTCCCACCAGACCACTCCTCACTCTTATTTCCAGACGAGCCAGCACTTGCTGCTACCAAGTGTCTGCTCTGCAATAAAGAGCAATAAACATGCCAGAGTAATTAATGTCTTAACAACTTATTACAATCCTCAGATAATTAATCACAAAAGCTAAACATGCTGTCTCACCCTCCTAATGTGTTAATGCTCTAATTATTATGCCTCAATTAAGGGAAAGTCAGCGCTCCTTGCTTGGGAGTGCATGTTTAATAAGGGTGCCTGAACGCAGGCGAGGCAGAGTGGGAAGCCAGGGGGTGAGGGGGGTGAAGGGAGAGGACACCATTTCTAATGAGGTTTCATGGCTGGCTCGAGGCAAAGTATTGACAGCTCCTCTCTGGGATCTCACACACCACTGCACGTGGAACCGGGGGCCATCTGTGGTGGCTCCATGCTCCGCTTCCCACCGGGCTATTTATAGGAACAGCAGCATGGCAGGAGGCACAGGGGACTGGGGATGAGCAGCCACACCATGGGTCTGGCCAGCTCTAGGCAGCAGAGGTGGCAGCTCTCTCAGCAGTCATTAAAGGGGTGGTGGTCTCCTCCATCCAGCCTGCTTCTTGCTCTATTTCCAGGCAGACTGGCACTTGCCACCATTCCTGACCCCTGCCAAGCCTCTCACCCAGTCCTGTTTCCATGGTACTCCTTGCCTCCAATCAAGCTAACTCTGGGACATCCATGGAGATCTTAAGAACTGCCCCCCAAAACTGGGATTACTCTTGGCATGGGATATATCGGCTTGTTGGAACCCAGGACATTGCTCTGGCTGCCCTGGGTGATTTGAGACCCTGGCAGGGAGCTCAGGGACCTTGGTACAGAGTCAAAAACACCTGTGCCTTTGATTTTAGCCCACAGAAAAAATTACCAACTTTGTGTGAAGATTTACAGGCCACAAGAGTTTGAGTAGAACAATAGGTAATTTGTCACAGGGTGAAAAAGTAGAATTTTGGGGATTTAGCATGAGGGTTCAAGAGGCAAGATGGAGGAATCTGGGCATGTCCTATCCTTCTCCTTCTTCTTGTCCTCCATCTTCTGCTGTGATGGTGACACTGTTTGATTGGTTTAGAGTAGAGACAGACTGTCTAACATAGGTGATGGGTATTGGAAAATTATTGTAAATAAAGTACACATAGTTCTTAGTATAAAAAGCTAACACCACCCCAAGGGCAGGGACTGTGCCACAACCCAACCTGCTGGACAGACCTCAGCAGGTCAGAGAAAGAATGGAACAGATAGGAGAAAATAAACAACCTTGAAAAGCAGAACTGAGGAATCTCGACTTCTTCAGTCGCGGGGCTGGGAGAAAAAGACTTTCTAATACCTCAGGAGTCATCTCAACCACAGAAACCCAAGATCAGCTCATCTGATTTCAGCCACTGCCTGGAGGTTTTTCCACAGGTCCCTGCTGTCTGAGGGGACAGAAAGCCATGTCTCAAAGAGCACACCATTTAAAAATGCCTGACTGATAGATGGGGAAACTGGAGGCCACAGAGGTGTTCTGCAGGGGACTTGTGGTGGTTCCCAGCCATGAATCTGCCTTCCTGCCTAGCTCTGAACCTCGCTGGATGCTGGGAACTTCAGAAAGGTTCTTGGTGAGAAGGAGCTTAAGCAGATCCTAAAGCAGATGAATGTAGGGCCTGGACCCCTCAGCATGTGATAGCAGGAGATGCCTGCTGCCCTCAAGACACAGCAGTGCATCCTTATGATACTTGTGTTTGGGAAAGACTTGTGAGACAAAATAAAGTCAAGGCAAAAATTGGCATCGCATCCACCCCACCCTGCAGAAGCAGTGACCCTAGAGAACAAAGGAATCATGGAACTGGCACTAGAATCATGGAGCTCTGCAATGCAGCAGGTGTGGGAAGCAGGAACTGGGGTAGGCAGGCTCCAGATCTTGGTACCATACAAAAAGCTGCCACAGAAGAATGGCTGGAGCCCAAGTCTCCCAGACAAAGCCTATAAAAACTTCTTTTTCCAATAAAAAAGAACTCCCCCGCTGAAGTGGGTCTTCATACACAAGAAAACTCTCCCTGAACCAGCCTGGTTTCTGTTCCATCCAAGCCTTTTTAAATTTCTCAGACAAATGAATCACTAGCAGCATTTCCAGCCTAGGTTTGACTGCAAAAACGATTGCATTTCTCAAAGAAATAACACACTGTGTGGGTTTGGATGGTTCCCTCTGAGGAATAAGGGAGAGGGAATAAGAAACAAAACAAAGTAAAGCAACCTGGAGGGGACATGCATTTTAAAACCCATGAACAGTTTTAGCTTTCAAATAATCCAAATAAAGAAAAAAATGGTTCGCACAGTTACTGCCACAAAAATAATTCTGTCACCCCTATTCTTTGGTGATGTCTCATGAAAAACAAAAGAAAATCTCTCCACCTCTGAGACACCAACCTGACAGCAGCTTGACTGCTAAGAAGGGGCTGATGCCTCCCCACAGAGGCAGCCTGTGGATTCCCACAGGGCTCCAAAGGAAGGTTTGTGTGTTGGGCCTCTCTCCACACTGCTTTCTGTTCCAGCAAGCGGTGTGACCTGTCCAGACTCTCCTCGTTCTCTTCACAGAGGATCATTTCAGACATCCAGCTCTAGTTCCCTGCCCTGGGCTGGAGGCATCACAGCTCCTTATCTGAGCAGCTCCACTTGGCTCTGTGAGCTGCTGCATGGACATTCCAGAACCCACCCAACCTGCAGAACCTGACCATCAAAAGCACTGAGCTCTGAGCAAACGCAGCCTCATTAGGAAGATATACAAGGGATATGATATTTTTTGAGGAATTAAAGGATATTTCTGCTGTTTTCACTGACTTGTAGAGCAGAAAGTTTTCTATAGATGTTGGCATCTGTGCTGAAGGTGCTCAGATTCTTGCCTTATTTTTTCCAAGCATAACAATTCAGCTCCATCCGACACTGCAACAAAGTGGCTGACTGCTTTCTTACCTCTCCCTTCTCACCACTACCAGTCACCTGAAAATATGGGGCATTACTTCTAGTCTGGGGCTAGAAATTTTGGATTGGTTGTATTAGATTTGACTTACTCCAAAGTGTGTCAAGTCAGCTGAATATCCAGTACCAAACATTCTGGAGAAGTTGCCTGGCTCATGTTAGCATGCTGTGGGGTTGGAAAAAGCAGTTTACCTAGAAGAGAGCGGTAACACACAGCTGTGTCTCTTTACACCTTTCCTATCTGAACTTAGGATAACTTTTTTGGAGCAAGTCACTGCCCCAACAGCCCAAGATCTGCTCCCAAACCAGCTCACACAAAACACCTGCAGCCAGCAACCATGTGTTCACATTGCCAGAGCCCTGCAGCAGGGCTTGGATGGGGAGGGCAGCCTCTGGAGAAGAGCAGATGAATAACAAGGATATATAAAATATGTAGTGACTGTTGGAGAAAGCAGCATCACTGCTTCCCAGAAAAAGACAGCCAGCCTGAGGGAATTAGAGGGCTGGACCATAAAGTTGGTGCCAAATGAGCCCAGATGCCCCAGCCCCAGCCCTACAGCCCTCTCCAGCAAGACTTTCCTGAGCTCAGCTTACCCCCTTCCCTCTGCCCCCTGCCTTTAAGACAGTGTGCAGCATGACAGCTGGGAAACCCAATCTGGTCCAAATTTCGTTACAACCCTGCTGGTTTTTATTCTTGTTTACCAGCATTAATTTTAATGGCTTTCCCTACATTAACTTTGTCCTGAACCAGTTGGAGGAAAATTCCTACTCACTTGCCTTCTGGAGAACAGACTGGGTAATTTTCCCTTGTCATTTAACAGCCTGCCTGGGCTGCTCAGGAATGACAGCCACACTGGAGGGCAATAAACTCCCCAAGGCTGGGGGAGGAGGATTTATCTATCCCTGAACACACTGCCCATTCTTTGTTCACTCTGGGTCTTGGCTTGTGCTGGCCCAGCAAGTGGAAATTTCTTCCTCCTGTTCAGCATGGAAAGGAACTTTCTGAGCCTGATGGAAATTTCTTCCTCTTCCTTTTCAACATGGAAGGGAACTACAGAGCCCGCACCAAGGATGAGTAATGCCTCCAGACACAGTGGTAACCTCCCTGAGTCTGGGCAGCTTTGGGCTGGGTTTGCCAGCAGCCAGTTGAGTCTCATTTTCCCTTGGAATCGTTAAAAATGCCTGTAAAGCAGACTGGGAAAAGATAATAGCACTAGAACATGCATGGAGAATGCTTCAGAGAAGTGGGGAGCAGGAAGATGCCTCTGCTCTGCAATGCCCAACTCTGCCCATGCTGGCAGAGCTGGGCACCATCCAACAGGCAGTTTCCCTGCGTGTCTTGTGTCCCTTGTGTACAGCAGGGAGCAGAAATGAGGATAAGGCAGTGCCTGACCTCTCTCTCATCTCTGTTCCTTCCAGCCACCATCCTGGCTTCCTGTAGGAGACATCACAGCTCCATCCAGGCTGTCTCTGACAGAGAAGGAAAGGTTGTCCTTCCCTTTGCTCCCCAGATGCTGGGTGTGGTCCCACTCCTCTCTCCAGCACAGAGAGGTGTGGTGGCTCAGACCATGGGAAGGAAAAGAAACACTCAGGTCTTTCTGCACCTTTCTCTCCCCATTAAAAAACAAGGTAGCAGAACTCTCCACAAAAGAAATGCAAGGGTCTGATTCAGGCATCTTTCCAAGGTTTTCTGTCTCTGCCAGCATAAAAAAAGAACATGGTTAGAGCAAGTGAAGTTATTTGTTGTATCACATGATGCCCATTCTTTAAAAGTACAGATGTTCCCTCCGTGCTCCAAGGGGTGATTTGGAAGACAGAGGACTCAGAAACTCCTACTCTATCCAAGCACAAGCACCTGGGCTGCTGTAGAGGGAGGGTTGCCATGGAAAGATGAGGAAGGCAGCAGTGAGGTGGCTGGAGCATTCCCACCAATTACCATGAAGAATTTTGACTGCTCTGCTGTGTTTCCTGCAACAGCCTAGCAACCACCCCTGAAATGTTTCTTACATGTCTGAGAAGCCTTAAGCAGGGTCACACACCCAGAAAGCTGCAGGAGCAGGGAGGGCTGGGTCTCCAGGCAAAGCCCTCTGGGCATGGACACCTCATTTCCTGCTCCAGGAAACTCCTGCATGAGGTACAGGCAGTTGGATCACATGGACATCAGAGCAGCAAGAAGAAGAAGACCTGAAGAAGAAACCACAAGTCCCACCCACATGGGGCAGAACAGGGCAGCTTGTCATTGCTCAGTTCAGGGGTGGAGAACCCACATTAATGGCAATCTCTTGTACATACAAGTGAACTTGTCCATAGGTTCTCTTCAGAGGCACTGCTTCCACCAGGACTCCTCCTACTCTGACCTAATAAAACAGCAGAAATGAGCTGCAAGATACCTCACACTGAGAGGCCACAACATCCTACCCTCCTGCAGTCCCTGAGATAATGAAAAGGCAGATATTCCACATGTGCCATTCTGGCCTCTTCGACAAGAGGGGCACTTCCAACTGACAAAGAACAGCTTCTGCCCATTCATTAAGTTCCTGGCATTAACCAATTTCTCTCCAAGCAAGCCATAAAACCCAAAGCTGCATGCAAGGAGCATCCTAAAATATCCTTGTAAATCTCAGCCACCACACTCATTAATTACAACCCAGTGATAGTTCAAGCCATTAGTTCTGGCTGGTAACTTCATTTATTCCCACGTTAATGCTTGATGTCAGTGGTTATCTCATTACCACTCTATTTCTTACCCACTTAATACATCACTGCAAGCCAGGCCAGACAGGAGGAGCAGAGTTTGCCCTGCATCTGTTGGGAGATGCAAGTGCAGAGCACCCAGGAGTCACAAACAAAGCACTTGTCATCTGCAGCTGAGCTTACAACTATTAAGAGGAGGAAATGACACAGATGAGCGTTGTCAGGAACACAGACACATTCCAACATTGAAAAATTGTGGATATTGAGGATTGGGCTACCTGTTAAATCATAGCCAAAAGCTTTGGAAAGAAGGGAGGCAGTATTAGCAGTCATGTAGAAAAATGACATCAGCTCTGCTCTCCTCCTCCTGGGACGCTCATTCCTCCAGACCCCAGGTTAGAATCAAACCTGTTAAGCAGTTTGAAATGGCAACTCAAAGTATGGCCACTGGGAGCTGCTACCTGCTGAATGCTCCAGAAAACACACAGGCATCACTGCAGAGACCACGAGCCCTGAGCATCAGTGAAAATACACCTTAAATGTGTACAGATACAAGAGTTCTTGGCATTCCCACACATACCCAGCTGGAGCTCCTCTTGTGTGGTGAACAGGCACTTCCAAAAATGTGCTTTACTGCATTTACTACCAGCCTGCCTGTCCAGGACTTACTCCACCTGCTGATCCCACCCCATGGGTCTGACAAGGGTGTTTCAGCCTAGTGAGACCCTCGGCCTTGTCCTGTCACATTCCCTCCTTCTTCCCCCAAATAGTCTTGCTGGAGACAGCATTTCAATCTTCCCCTGCTTGACCCAGAAAAAGGGGAGCTGTTTGTATGTCAACAGGCTGTGAAACCAAGCTGTGAGCTGGGGAAAGGGTTCAGAGAGACATCTCCCTTGCAGCAACACAGCTTCTCTTCAGAGCAAGCAAAGCACTTCTGCTCCACCCCAGTGTGATGCCCATACAATAGTAGGGCAAGTGGCTGGTTTTCACTGCCCCCAAATGACATGATACAGGACTGGAATCCTCTAAAGCAGGAGAAGCTGATGCCACAAAAGCAAGGTAGAAAAAGAAGACACAGCTCCAAGATAACGTCAGTAGTAAAATATCAATGATTTCCTCTGTGATCAGTAACCCCCCTCCAGCTAATGTGCCCATGCTGGCAGAAGCAGGCTCTAAATGGTGCCATGCCAGAACGACTGACAGGGCAAGCCTGCAAGATGCCACAGTCAGATGTAATTAAAACACCTTTGCTGCCCTGCTTTCCATTCTCTCAGCAATAAAATCCATTACAGAATTCAGTTAGAAAATGATTTAAAATGTCCCTGAAGCCAAGTTGTTGACACCAGTGTAGACAGATGGATTTTGATACACCCTTGATTAAACAGCTTTCTGCAAAAGGCAAAGAGGGCAGGAAGGGAGCTGGGTGATGAGCTGGAGGACCATCCTAGAAACAGGGGCTATTCCCCAGGGAAAACAAGTGCTGCTGGAGGAGAAAGATGCCCCATCAACCAGCCAGAGGCTAAAACAGCCTCACCCCCCTGGGAATCAGGCTGCAATCCTCTGCTCCAGTACCAGGCTCCTGTCCCTGTGCTTCCTGCTCTAAGTCAGGCCGGCAACACCACACACATCACTTCTCCTAGTCTCTGATTAAAGGATGCAGGGAAAACAAACAACAGAAAGCCTCACACAGTGCTCAGCCCCTAGCAGGGCCAGCAATGCTTCCATTTCCCATGGAGTTACACGTCCCAGTGGGATTCTGCAGGATGCAGTAGGGGACTGTCTCCAAGAACAGTTTCCCCCAGAGGCATTCATGACATCTCTGTTCCTCATTCTCTCACGCACAGATGCTCTTGCACTGATAAGGATTGAAGTCCTTTGGCACAGAGGGGCAAAGATAAAGTCTTCTCCCTGGCCATCTATTTATATCAAGCTGGTAGGAGCTCGTTATCTTGAAGGTCTCTGACATACAGAGCTGCAATCAGCCATCAGGGTGGAAAGTGATTAGGGGTGGGCAAAAAGGAGCCAAACCCACATGAACCCTCTTTTCTCAGGGAAAAAAGGCAAGAAGGAAGGGTGCTACAACAGAACATGGGCAGCTGCCCTGTCCAGCTCTTGGAGAGAAGAAATCCAGGTGGGACAGAGGGTTTAAGCACAGCTCAGAGAACAACCTGAAGAGTCAGAGCTGAGGGGAAACACTTCTTGAGCAAGCACAGAGGCTCTGGAGGCACAGGTGTGAGTTGTGGAGCTACACAAACTGCTGACCACTGCTTACCAAATGCTCTGAAGCTCTGAGACCTGGCAGCAGAGGTTTGCAGGCATGTCCCATGAAAAAAGGGGCTTTCCCATCCCATTCCTCAGGCTTTGTTCACAAAGATGTTTGACCAAAGACTCTAGATCAGGAAGGAATTATAAATCAGAAAGTATAAGATACTCAGTACCACCAGCTCCTGGAGTAATAAAGCCCCTGTTCATGCACAACATTAATATCTCATTACTAATGTACATCAGGTGGTTCAAATTTCCCCTGCTCCCTCCCATGGCCTGAAAGAACCTGAAGCAAGCAGCAAGAACCTTCTTATTAAATAATAAGCATCTACCTTATTATTTCTCTGGAACTTGCCTGTGAGTGCAAACCTGACACTTGGGAACCCTCAGCTGCTTCGTTTTATAGGCAGTTTGAGACTGAGGTGGCTTTTGGTCCCAGCCCTGCTCAATGCAGTGCTGGTTCATAAGCACAGTGCCAATGATCCTCAGACCTGCAAACAGCTGAGGGGCTGCTGGGATCCCTTCTGAGTCATCAGAAAATTCAGCCTCAAGTTACCCAAGGCACAGCCCAGGCACCACTGCAGCTCCACCTTCCCTGCAGCCACTCAGTCTGGGTAAGGATAATCTTGTTTCCAGCAAGAAAGCAAGGGTTTGAAAAAACATGCTCACCAGTGCATTGCAATTATCCCCGTTTTTAAACACTGTTTCACACCCCATGAGAGTACAATCACACCTCAGACAGGGCTGCCTCTTCACAGGGTATCACAGCCACTTGCAGACCCTGTTTTTGCACCAGAGAAAGGTTGGGGGGGAAGAACCTTTATCCTAAGGATGCCTTAAGCAAAGTCTCACATCTTTTAAAACACAGTGAGAAGGTCACATTTATTGCTTAGCAACTTTTCTCTCCCAAAAGCCACGGCCCAAAACTTACCATGGCTGTGTAACAGAGAGCTGAAGGAGGGGCTGGTCCTTGCCCTGGTCTCTGACAGGCCATTCAGGAGCTGACAGCTGAGCATTTTATTCCCCCTGCAAACAAACCACATCAGTTGAGCACCACCAGGGAAGTAGCAGGACCAGAGCAAATTCCCAGAAAAAGCCTTGGCAGTGTTCCTCCTGCTCTGTGAGATGGAGTAATGGAGCACGACACATGGAGGAACAGAAGCTGAACAATGCACGTGTTCCTGCAAGGAGAATGAACAATATTACAGGGGAGGGGGGAGGGGAAGGCACTTGCTAACAAATATTTATTAAAACACAATCTTATCCTCATCCGACCCTCATTCTGATTACAGAAAAAGGGACAGACTGCCATCACTGCTGGGGCACCCAGGCAGTGTCCCTGACCATCCTGTACATAACTGCCCAGAAGGTCCCACAGCCATCCTGTTCCTTCCCTCCAGCAGTCTGGGATGCGTCACTTTAAGTCACCTCCTCCACCCATGGCAGGGAGGGTGGAACAAGATGATCTTTAAGGTCCCTTCCAACCCAAACCATCTGAGGATTCTATAGCTGCTTTAATCTTCAGGCTCCCAGACTCCTCTGACACGGTCAAAGCATCTTCCAGTCTCAGACCATCCAGCGCTCTGTGCATCCTGCTCACTGTGGCCTGGGGTCATCTTCTTGCAGGGGTTCCACGCTGTTGTCTCCTTATCACAAGAGTTCCATACCTCCTTGGTGTTTCTCCTGGGCAGCTCCTCAGAGCACTGACTCTTTCTTCTTCACAAAGCAGCCACTGACTCCAGTTCCCTTCTCACCCACCCACCCCACTCTTTTACAGAACTCTTCTTATTGCTCACAGCTGTGGCCTGTTAAAGTCAGGCCTGTTCCTAATCTTTGTTAATTGGCCCAGCTGAAACTCCTTAGGGGTGAGATTACTTTCTACACTACCTTTATTTTCTTATATTCCATCCCCCTACATGGCCTGTAAGAAGGACACTCAAGTCCTGCACGCCCCCCAGATCTCCTTCCATCAACATGCCTTCTGCAGAGATCACCAAGGATGTGCTTCCTTCCCATTCCAGCTAGCCAGCATGCTCCGTAAAGAGGAGGGGAAAATCTGCTGATCTCAGTGGGATCTGGGGGTTTCAAAACCCAACAAGTTTAGGATCCAAGTGTGCCTGACCTAATAATAGCTACAGCACTTCAGAGGAGCACAGGGAATCATGGTTTGGGACCTTAAAGATCATCTGGTTTCAACCTCATGCTATGGGCAGGGACACTTCCTTAGCCCAGGGTTTAGAGACCATGAGCATAAGAAATCTTGGGAAATCTAGACACGTGCCAAATGGTTGGACAGGCTCCTGAAATGGCTCAGCAAGCAATGAGCTTGGTGCAATGTCCCCATCAGTCACTGGCTATCAAGCCTAATCCCATGGCAAAATAACATTCCTTGAGTATGCTTTACATTTAAAAAGTAATGAAGAACCAGGGTGAAAAAAATGCTGTGATGGAAGGGAAGAGCTGAAATTCAACCCCTGTAAGAAGCCCTAAAGACAAAAGCACATTTCACATTCTGCAATCTGTAAGAGTTGATTTTCTGTTCCTCAGCTTCAATCACCTCTTTGCTAGTGAGATTTGGCACTAGCCCAGGTCTCCTGAGGAAGCAGAGGCAAGGATTTTCCGAAGGATTTGTCACCCACATCTCCTCCCACAGCACTTCCTTGGGGTTTTTTTAATGAGCAAGGCCCTCTTTTGAAAAAAAATCTGCCTTTAAAAGATGAGGCCATGCCCATGAGAAACCCCAGGGCAATATTTCTACCTCAACCCCACCTCCAAGCCTCCTGCTTGCCTGCAAGCCCTGCTGCCCTCCACCTGCTTAAGGAGGATGTTTTCATTATTGTTCAATTTGCAGTGAGTTTAGCTTAACGTCCTTCATTGGATTATTTTTATATTTAATGTCCTCTCCTCTCCTCCTCTTCTTTTTATAGACTGGTAATCCAAGTCCCTTGGCAAGGCTGAGTAATCTTGATCAGATTTTAATCAAAGTAAGCCAGATCCTCAGCTGCCAGTATTGATGCATCTGCCTTTAAATATTTGAACGATGCTGATTTACCCCAGCGAGGCGCAGGCTCCATCCGTTCAGGAAATTTAAATTCCTTCCCAGGCATCAAGCTAAAACAACAAGACAGAACAAGCAACCTGCTGCGAAGGGGTTTTAGTTTATAAAACCAATACCCAGGATTTCAGAACTAAATGAAAATCTGAGATAATCCCTCCCCAAATCCAGCCTGGGAAAAGCACTCCGGACAGATAAGTATCAAGTAACTTCTTAAAACACACTTTTTCCTTTTATAAAAGCTTTCATCAAGTCAGAGCCAAAGGGAAATTACCCACAAGGCCTCGTTCTTTGACATGACCCAGAGAATTCATGTTTTCCACTCTTAGAAAATGCTTATTTTACCCAGGCAGGCTTTCTCCAGGATGGGCCTGCTTCTGCTTTGTTCAGCAATGACCCTTGCAGTGCTGCCAAACCCCAAGCATCCAAAATCAGTATATTAGTTGGAAAATAATGAGATTTCTGGAATACAAAATGTTGGCTCCATTTTCCTCACCTTTAAAGATGACATCTGCCAGCTTCCCTCCACAGATTAGAAAGCAAAACAAAAAGCACTTAGATGAAAAAAGAGCATCATCTAATCGCCTGACTCCAGGAGATGAGTTTGACATAGAGACAGGGGCTGTCCCACAGAACTTGTGGTGCCCAAGTGGTGCCAGAAATAGATGATTGCCTAAAATACACTGCTGAAGGCAAGCCAAGCCAGTTATCCTGATTTCCTTCCCCAGCTGGGGGTGAACTCCTCAGAAACAAGAGGGATTTCTCAGGTTCTCTGGTCATTTCCACTGAGACAGGTGTTACACAAGCATCACCTGAGGAGCTGTAACTCCAGACCCTCAGAATAATACATCTACATTTCCATCCCTACTGCTAGAATGCTGTAAGGTCTCCAGGGTGTGCCAGATCCATGCCCAATCCTGAACAGGAGGAGAACAACTCAAAGATCTCAGTCCTTCCTTCCCTCAGGAGGTTCAGGGCTGCTTTTCCAGCTGTTGGCTGGACCCACCCTTCCTTCCACCTCCAACCAGGCTGGCCTACAAGCAACCATAACAAATTCTCTCTTGTTCATAACTCTTATTTGCCATCCTGCTTCACAACCAACGCCTCAGCTTTGCTCTCCACACCCCAAAGTCAAGAAGGGGGAACAAGACCAATGAGGAGCAGCTGAGGGAGCTGGGGCCCTTTAACCTGGAGAAAAAGAGCCCCAAGGGGGGATCTTGTCACTCTCCACAATTCCCCAACAGGAGGCTGTAGCCAGGTAGGGGTCAAGCTCTGCCCCCAGGGAATAAGGATGGGACAAGAGGAAGTGGCCTCATGCTGTGCCATGGGAGGTGTAGATTGGACATTAGGAGAAATTCCTTCACTGAAAGGGTGTTCAAGCACTGCAACAGGCAAACCAGGAAAGTGGTGGAACCACCATTACTAGAAGTGTTCAATAAACCTGTGGATGTGGCACCTGGGGATATAGTTTAGTCCACAAGACACCTGGGGGCTTTTTACTGCTGGGTTAACAGCTGGACTTGATGATCTAAGAGGTCTTTTCCACCATAACAAATTCTATCAGTTTATAATCACCCTCGTGCAAGAGCCCAGCTGCTGAACTGCGCTTGGATCCATACCATGTCCTCCATGCAAGACCAGGAAAAGCAGTGACCATTCTGCTGAGCAAATACTACAGGATTAGGTGCTGCCTTGAGAGAGACAAAGCCATGGCACAGTGCCCTTACGATGTTGTTACTCATTAAGAGGACCAAAAATGAGCTGGGCCTTTAAAAAAAATGAAGTCTAGTGACGGCTGTAAGGGTAAATTACAGAAAAGCAGAGCTAGGGATGAGGAAAAACCAAGGACTTTGTTTCTTTCCCCATGGCTCCTCCACAGTTCTGTGAGGAGAAGAGTGCTCCAGTGGACACAGCCCCACCAATTTCACCATTAACAGGCACATTAAACCAGGCTGTGAACAGTCTCATGAAGGAAAGTACACAGAGGAGCATCTGCAGGGGGGTTAACAAGCTCCAGCTCCTGCAAGCAGCAGGCATCTTTTGTCCTTTCCCATTAGCTCACCCGAGCATCCCTGATCCAGACACAGGCTCCTACAGCAGATGGCCTTATTAGTGTCCCTGTGTGGTGACAAGGAGACCACCACAGGTGGCCCAGACAGCAACAAAAGCATTTCACCCCACTTGCCCCAGAACAGGTTCAAGATCATGCCAAGGGCAGCCAGGATCAGAGCACAGAAAAGATGTCATGAGCAAGTAGTCCAAGTTACCCTTGTGTGTCTTTGTGCTGTTCCAGGCCCAGCTGGAATTTGTTGTCCAGTTTGGGATGCTGATCTTCCAGACGGTGTGAGCAACTGGAGACAGTCCAAGGGAAACAGACAGCAGTGACTGGAAATCTATAGGAGACAGTTGGCAAGGAGGGGTGGAAAGCATTGGTGATGCTCAGTCTAGAGAGGGTGGAGACATGGTTACAATCTTCAGACAAACAAAAAGAGAAGGGAGGGGGAAAAAAACCGACATCCACCTTTCCCCATCTATGGAAAAGACAAGTCCTTTAATTTAAAGCAAGGAACCTTTCAGTCAGATATTAAGGAAAATTTTCCAAGTGCACTGACAGCAAAAGCACTAGACAGTTGTCAGAACTCCATTGCTTTCCTCCAACATCCACTGTTAAATTAAACCCTTTGGGCTACCCTGCAGAAGACCCCATAACTCAGCCATGAGGCAGTCAGGAGAGTTACGAGCTCATTCTGCTCTGTGACGTGGGGAATGGATAGTCCAACGCCAGTGAAAAAGAAATTAATTTCCAGCCCATCATAAAAAAACACCAAAAAAACAAAAAACCACAGAGCAGCTGCTGCTTAGAAGGACCTTTAAAAACCCTTCCAGTGTGAAAAGGCCAGTGAGGGAGGGAGAGGGTGCAGCAGCTTCCAGGGCTGGCAGGAGCTGGTGAATGGAGAGGAAAATTCCACAGCAAAGCTGGGCCTGTTAAGCGTGGTGGGAAAGAGAAGAGAAGAGCAGAGACCAATGCCTACCTGCTCTCTGTGAGCAGAGACCAATGCCCACCTGCTCTCTGTGAGCAGAGACCAATGCCCACCTGCTTTTCTGTGAGCAGAGACCAATGCCCACCTGCTCTCTGTCAGGTGACATACCCACCTCACCCTGCCCCCCTGTGCCACTGGCAAGAGGACCCTCACAGGACCTTCCAGAGCTTGGGATGCTCTCTCCTCCTGCACACACAAGCCTCACTGTGAGCTGGTGGCTCCATCCTTAATGTGTCTCCAGGTCAGGCCATTTCCATGCTGGAGCTCAGGACTGAGCCCCCAGGCTGGCTCTAGCACTTGATGGGTGTCAAGGCAAGGCAGGAGCACATGGCTGGATGTTCTCAGCAGCCAGAGGAGGAGGAGTTTTGGGATGTCCTTGTTTTTGCCCATGTCCAACTAAATAAAACAATACATACATTTGTGCATATCCAACCAAATAGATCTCAAGTACAGAAGCTTTTCAAGCCTGTGGCCAAGCTGGGTACCCTCAAATTCTTTTGAACTTACTTGGAAGACGAGAAGGAGTCCAGGATTTTCACCACCCTCCTTGGATTTGGGTCCTAGCTGCCTGCTGACCTCTTGTGTGAGTCAAAAATACAGTCATTTTTCTGTCTGCCTCATAGTGGGTCTGCCCTATTCCCAGCCAGATATACTGGCTGGAGCCAATTCCTGCATCACATCTTCAAATTCATCCAAGCTTCAAATTCATCCAAAACTTCTTGTGCTCTGTGGCCCAAACCTCCCTGAAATTCAGCTCTCCACGTATTTTTTGGTTGCATCTGGAATCCAGTAAGCTGAGAGATGCTTGGAAAAACAAAGCTCTGGCTAATTGCTTTAGTACTCATCAGAAAACACGGCATGATGCAGATCCACGATGGATCCATGATAAAGCATGGATCTCCTGGAGAGGCCCCTAGTGATGCAGATATGTTTTGCAGGAGGTTTCACTCCTGACTGAACCATTCCAGAATGACAGACCTGAATTTCAAACCCATAAAAATTCCTCCTGAGTTTCTCCTCCCACAATGACTTTGCTTGTGGGAGGCTTGGCTCAGACCATACCACTCACTGTATTTGCAAGACTAAATGCAGTCAAACACAGCTCACATGAGAAGAAACTTCTGGACCTCTTCCACCACTCCTTTTCTTGTGTGGAGCACAGAGGCACCCAGAGACATGTTTGCAGTGAACTATTATCCTCTGCACTCTGCATCCTGCTTTGTTTACGGAGACTTTGGGGAGATTTGTGGGCCTGGTGATGAATTATAAGGGAGGAAGACAAACATATTTTACTGTTCTGGGCAAGGAGTGCTGGAATCCTGCGGACATCTGGAGGAATTATTTGCAGAAAATTAACACTGTTTGTCATTTACATGATGAACTTCTGGATCTCACATGAATGATGGGAAGGAACCGGTGGGAGATGCTCATTATCCCTGATGGAGTGAGGCCCCTTGACATGATGCTAAGGCTGCCATGATCTATGGACCTGCTGACTGACAACTCTGAGGGCTCTGGAACTGAGCTCACAATATAACCGGGGGCGTAAGCAACCTGCCACAATTAAATTAATTATTAAACGCCGAGGCGTTAATAATTGTTGCTTTGCCTCTGATTGCTGGAGTTTGGGATGCGCTCTCTGGCTGTCTCACAGGGCACACACCTTAACTCCTTACTGACTAATTCCAGAGGGCCTGGAAAGCTAACACACCTGCAGGTATCCAGACAGGTTAAAACTTCCAGGATTTCTTGTTTCTCTCTTGATGTGCCCTTGGGGATCGTGCTCTCAGCAGCTCCCTGACAGATTCCCCACCTCTGCCTCGGCAGCAGTTGCAAATCCCAGGTGGGGGCAGATCCTCTGTGCCATCACCAGCCCTGCACTCCAAGTCACAGCATGGCAGAGAAGTCCTCAAAGTTTTCCTAATACTCCAGTGCAGCACATCTCATCCTTCTGTATGTTAATGTTTGCTGCTTGGGAGCTAGCTTCATTTTCCCTGCAGCTCTAGCATGCCAGGGAGGAGCTCTTGGAGAGCTGGGAGCACTGCTTGCTAGCAGGGACCCAGAAGAACCAAGCCTGAGAAATGTCATCTCACCCAGGACATGGCTCTTGGTCTCTCAGCAACCCAGCTTCTGCCTTTGAAAACATTAAATATTCTATGATCTGTTCCTGAGTTGTTGCTTGTAAGACTTCTGAGTGTTTCCCAAAGTAGGGGGTGAGTTCCCTTCTGCTTCCCAAGGAAAGAGGCAGGGTTGGGGTGCAGAAGGGATGGGAGGTCTCTCCAGGGGAGCAGTGTGGATGCATCAGCTGTGGGAGCCTTATTAAAGGAGAGGCAAGGAAGGGGCAGAGGGCTCAGGGAGGGGCACCTGGGCTCAGATTAAATTCATTGTCTCGAGTGCTTTTGTAAGCTCCTCTAAATTCACTTCCCAGTGCTTTCACCCCTGTACCTAAGCAGAGAGAGCAGCACGCCCCTTCCTCACGGGGTGCTGGGAAGATGAATTTGAATTCATGAACATTTTTGAGGCAAGGAAGCAGAAGAATGTCCAGTTGATGGAAGACATAATGAAAACCCCAAATGTTTTGGGCACCTTGACCACCTCACAATTGCCACAAGAGGAGGAAAGCAAGGGAATTCCTCTGCTGCTGACTGCAGCCTCCCTGGGAGCACAAGGGGGCAGGGATCTGAGGAGGGACAGATACACTGACAGTATTCTCTGGGCAGAGGCGCTGCCAAAATATGTTGACACCTTTTCTTTCATCAAAGAAGCACCAGGCTGATTAACAGGGGCAGAGAAATCCAGCCCCATCCTTTCTGGAGCACCTCGAGGCCACGACGTGATGAGCAAGGGGGTGGAGGCAATGCAGTTTGACTCACCTGAGAGGCAGGGAATGAGAGCAGCCCAGGGATTTGGGGCAGGGATGGCAGAGCCAGCCCAGGACCCACCAGTTCTCTGGGAACAGCTGCAGCTCAGAGCATGGCTCTGCTCCAAGCTCTCCTAACTGGGACTGGAGCTGAGACAGGGAAGAAAAATGAGCATCTGAAAGTCCATATGAATAAGCTAATGCCGCAGGGCTGTCAGTCATGTGCTAATACCCTTAGCTAAAGAAACATATTGATCCTGATTGCCTGGAATTGCACTTGAAAAGGGCTGGGTGACATTTCCAAGGAGACACGAGCTACTTTCAAGTCAATTAGCGGCATTGGAGGATTCATGCTGAGGGGACGCACTCACCTCCGAGGAATGCCAGGAGAGAATGAGAATTGAATTAAGCCTTTTCATACACCGAGAAACAAATCCTTTAATGGCCTGTAACAGCTGACAGGACACCCAGGGTCGCCAAAAGCATGCTGGCAGCAGCTAGGTGAAGAAGTTTCCCCGTGATGAAGCTGAGGACTGCAGAGCAGCTGAATCATTGCGACAGACCCAGGAGGGCATGCAGAGCTCCACAGGGTAATCCTCTAAACAAGGGAACAGAGGGAAGCAATGTTTAAGTTCCATGTCAACAATGCATGTGAAGCTCTTCATTCCTCTCCAGGTACCTGATGTCCCTTGGGGCTCAATGGGAATGTCACAGCCAGCACATCTTACATACCACTGAGCAGCATGACCCTTAAATGAAGTCTTAAATGGACTTAAGGAAGGCATTTAAATGAAGTCTTCTGCCCTCTGCCTTCCCAAAAATATTCCTTACTCCTATGGATCCCAAAGCCTCCTTCAGAGCTTAGGACCCCAGGCAGGTTTGAAACCACCACAGCAAATCAAAAGGCAGAAAAATTAGTGTAACTCTGCAATCCCTCTGTTTTTTTTCTATTTGCGGGTGCTCTGACCCATATTTAGTTTCCATGGTTCCTTTTATGTTCCTATAAACATGAGGCTTGTACCTGAATTCAAGGCTTTCTGGACAGCTTTACAGAGATGATTTCCTGCTCTCTCACAGCGGCTGCCGTCATTCTGTCTCACAAGGCAAGGAGCAGAACCCTTCGATCCGTGTGCAGGAAGGAGTGAGAGCCTTCCAATCCACCCACAGGGTGAAAGTGACCCCAGCAGCTACAGACTGGCTGAGGCCTCAGAACTGAACAGGTCTCTGGATATTTGAATCTTCCTGAGTGTGGCACAGGAAAATGAAAACAGACAGAGAAGCCATCCCACATGTTTTCTCCAGCCTCAGCTCTGCAAGCTCTCAGACACGGTGGGTTTCCCTGTGATAGCACCTCTCAGCCATGAGCCCAAAGCCATCTGCAACACACCAGTGACATTCAGAGGCCCCAGAAATGCCAACATGTTCTTTTGAGTGTTGCCACAGCCCAGGGAAAGCTGCCCATTGCCCCACCTTCCAAAGCCAATTAGTTTATCTAAGCCTAAAAGCCCAGTCATGTCCTCAGGCCCATCCTCATCGACACAACTACACCAGGGATGCTGCAGTAGGAGCTCTAATCCTTCTATACTGCAGCAGCACAAGTTTCATTGTGATATTTTTTACCCATCCTCACCTCGATGCAGGTTTTCCTAGTCCAGTACAAACCAAGACCCTTTTGGTGCTCCCCTGGCTTTCCCCCCTTCCCTCTGCTACACTCCTAAACTGAATGGTAAAGACAGGCAGCTCCTGTCCCAAAAGAATTCAAATACTGTTCTTCTCAGCTCAGCTGAAGAGAAGAGCCTATGTTTATAAACCTACAGGCTTCAAGCAGAATAAATGAATCTCCTAATAGCCCCTGCAGACAGGAGGAAAATTGGGAAATTGATCCTCCCATGGGTTTGCCATGGAGCATCCCTTGAGTTTTTAAGCAAGCATTTTCTCATCAGTTTCTTGTATGGCCAGTGATTTTCCAGAGAGAAAATGAAATCAGAATTCTGACACATCTGAAGAGTCCTGCAGAGCCAGAGCCCCAGTTCTCTCGGTGACACCTCAGACCACAAATGTCTATCCAAAGCACAGCCAAAAAGCTTAAGAAACCCATTTTTTCACTAGAACAACAGAGTGTCACGCTCATTTTGCAAGGACTGCTAGGAGCCTGGATCTCAATTAAAGCTACCAGGGCTCAAAATAGCCTTTTGCAGCATTTGCAGCCTGTAACATAAAGCATGGGTCACATTACTGAAAGTACCTGAGAAACACAAACGGCTGAGGCTCAGCTTCAAAGTGACCCTTGCTTCAACACCCACTCCTTTTCTTCTGTGGATGGAATATGGTTAAAAGCAACACATAACTACCATTTAATACTGCAGAAGTCGGTCAGACCACACTGATGCTTACAGGTAGAGAGCTGATGCACACAAATGACTCTTCCAAAGCTGTACAGTAAATCCAAAACACAACTGAGACTTAACCTCAGGTCTCCCAAACCCCTCCTTCCCCCCCCCCCCCCCCCCCCACAATCCATTGCACTTTGCTTTCTGCTTGCTAATAAAAGCCAGCTGAAGGGATATGGCTGCATGGACACACACTCAGCAACCAGGGCTCTGGTGAGGAGTACAACTGAGAGAGAGAATCCATTCCCTCTGTGATATGGGAAGAAAGCAGAGGGGCACAGCAGGGTGCTCCTGACAAGATGGGAAGGAAAGCAAAGGGGAGGTTTTTTTGTCTTTACTGTGAAGAAATGTCTGCATTTCCCTTATTAACAGCAAGGCTCAGCCCTAGCTGGAGAACAGCAGGAGAGGCTGAAAAACGGGGTCTTTTCAAAGCACCATTTCTCTATAAATATCAAGCATGAGCTGCTGCCCGTGAAAGCAGCCCATTACATTTCTGGGGTGCTCTCACCCAGCCATACAGGAAGCCAAACTGATTAAAACCCACCTTTTGTGGGTTTCAAACAAAGCTACATCATCTCCCCAGCCACCAGCAGCCCAGAAGACCCCACTAAGGGACTAAAATGTATAAGAAAGTAATATTTGGTTGTTCCAGCATCTGGATGGCTCTCACTTCCAGGTCTGAAGGATCACAATCTTATCTGTATGGAGATACCACCATATGTGCTGGCCTATTTGATTATGTTTTAATAAAAAGAGAAGTAGCTCCCTCTATTGCAGAGCACACAGGAAGGGCTGACCCAACCACCCTCAGCCCCAGAAAGGAGCCTGCCACAATGCCAGTAGGGTCAGGATACCTTGGGATGGGAATGGGGACAGAGGGACAGAATGGGGACAGACAGAGGTAGCAGAGGAAGATGTGCTTGACAGGCAGGGTGATGAGCTGCTGGGTTAAAGGGCAGGTGGAAGGGGGAATGACCAGGTGTCCAAGGAAGCTGGAGGGATGGAAAAAGGGGAAGACTTCCATCAAGTCTTAAAGCTCTTTGTTCTGGTCCTAGCTGCCATTATGAATTTCTTCTGGCCTTGGCAAAGATGATGCAAAATCCAACCCAGTATGAAGTTGGAGGAGGACTCAGGTAATTTTTTTTTCTTTTTTCCACAGCCAGCTTCAATTCCCATCAAATCCCAGTTCACCCCAGCAATCCCTGTCACAGAACTCAGTGAATCCAACGAGCCCAGGAGTCCACACCCCTGCAATGGGAAAGCACTTTAAATACACACAGAGCATTGGGGGGAGATCTTCCCTCTACCTTCTCATATCTAGACCTGAGGGCTCAGCTGTGTCTTCTTACATAGATATTTTTTATGGAGGCAGAGGAATTAAGCTTTATTAAAATAAGGGCTGTGATTCTCTCTGTCACATGCACCCACGACATGGGAGTTCAACGTGACATGTATCACCAGGAGGGCTACCAGCAGAATTGCAAAAGCTGGTAACCAGAAGACCTGGGTTCAGGCCAGAGGCAAAGACAAGACACAGCGTGATGAGGGGCTGAATATCTTGTATTGCTCTCACGTGTGTCCTCGGGTCAGGGGGGGAGCACAGACAGTGAGGCAAGGCAGCAATGAAACAATGCTGATCATGTTTCCTTTGCCCTGTGCCATTCACACTCTAAGGCTGTTACAGCTGCAGCCACGTGCTCCCCACACAGCCACAGACAGAGAGGATTTAATTCTCTCTGAAGCTAAATCTCTAATCCAAAAACCTATGGATAAAAAACCAGGGTCGGGAAAGGAAACCATGACCAGCTTTCACCACCCAAAAAAGTCTGCACAACTGCCTGGGTGCCAATAGGACAGAGATAACGATATTGAAGTGAATACAATCAATTGTTCTGTAAGAGCTTTCTGGGACCATTAGTTAATTAAGTTGCCAACAGATAAAGCTCTATATAAAAAGCTCTGATCACCTTCAGCACCCAAGATTAAAGAGGACTGGTGTCCACCCCCTGCCTACCTGCAAAATCCCAAAGTGTTCAATCTCTGGCTGCTCTCTTTCACAGAGCAGCAAGAGTTAAAAAACAAATCCACACTTCTTCTGCAAAAGCAAAGGCACTGCCAAGCACGGGAACACCAGGGAGAAAGCAAGCACGCGGCTTGCAAGCTGCCCAGCTTTATTATTTCTTAAAACAAAGACATCTCTTCGTGCAAATGTTTTTCAGGAGGTGCAAGAGACACAATGACTGTCATGAGTCCCTTTCAGACACAACCACCCTCCTTTTGGGACCATCACCTGGGAGATGATGAGCAGCTTTTCACTTTGCCCATCCCAGCTGGCCCTGGCCCCTCTGCCCATGGCCTCCCACCATGGTGAGGCAAACACGATCAGCACTGTTTCACTGCTGCCTAATTCCACCTCCACACACCCTCACTGCAACCAGATCATCTCTGAGTCCCTTGCAACCCAAACTATTCTAGGATTCTATGATCCCCAGCCTACCAAAAGCCACATCCCAGCTTTCCCTTTAAATGTTGAATTGGTCTCATTCTCCCCCCAAGGAATGGTGAATCTACCCTTGAATCCTTGCTGTGCTTCAGTGGCCTCAGCAGAGTTAAAATCAGGCAGGGTCTTTTGAGAAAGTGCTCCCCTCCATAAGGGGAACTGAAAAGGAAAAAGGGATTTGGAAGCCCAAGAGCAGATGGGAACAAAGAGGGACTGTTCTATAAAGACCTTCAATAACAGGGTATTCTTACAAAAACCAGAGAGCATCATGAGGCTTGGCAAACAGGAAAGTCAGATTCCAATTACCTTTTTAAACACCCCTGAAGATGCTCCAGGGCTAAGCATTGCTACCCCCAAACCCTGCCTTTCCAGAAATAATGGCTTCCTGGTGCACCTTTATCCTGCTGGTGACCCACAGAGTCCTTGTCACCACATTCCCACCATCACATTTAAATCTCACTGAGGAGCTGAAGTCAGAATTTACATGGTTTATGCTCATCTGCTGAGATGGGGAGTATCATTTTTTCCTGGCTCCCCATGTGAATTACAGCCCCCTCTGGGCAGTGCAGAATTGCTTTTGAAGAGGAGATAGAAACACTTCAGCACTTTCTGAGCAGATGAAAGGGGAGCTGTCGAATGCAGTGGCTCTGGAGAAGAGAGAGATTTCTGCTTCCTTGTGGCTGTTTACAGACTGGTGCAGCCTGGCTGGGGGTCATTAACCACCCTGGTGCTCCACAAAGTCACCAGCACCACCCCACGCTCCTGCTTGCCAGAGGAGCAGAACATTACCCAAACAGCATCTGGTTAACATTCAAATCCCAGGAAATTCATACCCCCCCCTGCTGCCATCCAGGTTTTCTGAGGTTCTGATTCCCAACATGCTCGAGTCAGAGCTGGACTCTGTTTTTCCAGCTGTTTTTTAGCTGGGAGGCAGCTGCTGGAAAGGCTGGAAAGACAAGCTCTGGGGGAAGACATGGACACATTGCAGCACTTCCCTGAAAGACAGCAGTGGGACAAGCTCCCAGTACATCACAACAGCATGGATGCAGGGCAGTGCATGGCAATATGACCCCTGGCAGGGTTGGTAGCTTCCCAAAGCCAGCAATGAAACCTTAAGGCAGAGCATAGCATTTCACCCTTTGTTTATCCCAATCTCCCAAGGCCTTCCAGCAACGCACAGCTCAGGAACAGCTTTCATTACTTTGTTTAAACCCTTTCCAAACCTATTTAATCTTTAGCCTCCACAGTATCCCATAGCAATGAGTTCCACAGTTTGCCTACACGGCATGGCAAGCAATTTCTCCTCCTGAAGCACCCCCAAAGTAATTTCACTGCAGATGCAGAAAGAGATGAAAAAGCAGGGGGCAGTCTGGAGGAGAAGAAATTAAACCATCACAGCTTTAGGAAGAGCTGGCAAGGAAAGGTTAAACGAACTAGGTTCATTCAGCCTAGAAAAAAAAAGGAGAAGACTAAGGCACAGAGGCATAACAATCTTCCAGTAGCTTGCAGGTTATTAAGACAGCAGTCGATTGTTCTCTGTGTTCAGTGACAGAAGAAGAAATAATTTAACTTGGAGCAAAGAAAGCTTAAGTTTAGACATCTAAAAAAAAAAGATTTAAAACTTTCCACCTAGAACAGATACAGGGAAGTTGCAGAATTTTTCACTGGAGACATCTATGGAAAGGTTAAACAAACACCTGTGTGGAGGGGAAAGGTGTAATTGATCTTGCCTCAGTGCCAACACATGGAGTAGATTATCTGCAGAGGTTTGTTCCAGCCCTCTGTGATACCAACAACAAACTTTTTAACTGCTTTCTTCATGCATTTTTAATTGCATTTTAATTTTTGTCCTCATATAGCTTGAGACAAGTGTAAAAAAACAAAGCCATGGCTATTATATCAGAAATTACATGCTTTCCATTCCTTCAATGTAATAAAAAGATGTAAAAGTTAGAACAGATATTTATTGAGCTATACAGTCACACCAATAAATATGTATGGGTGTCGCGTCCCCTTTTGCTTTGCCAAAAATAGTTCCAAATTATGCCAACCAATGAAAAACCACGTTTCATTAGGAAATGAACTTTAAAATACAAGATTAAAACGTGGTTTTAAAATCAAGATTTCCTGCTTGTTGATTTAAATCATGATTAAAATGGGTAATTCAAATCAACCACCCTGAAGAAAACAGGCTGCCTCCTCAAGTCTTTAGGGTGGAGAAGACAGTGGTGCCCCAAAGACCAGTCAGGTAATTCCAGTTTCTACTGCTCTGCTCTTTCTCCAGCATTCCTTCCATATCCACCTTCTGTGAAGAAAAAGCAATTTGCATCCCCAAGCCTGACACCCCAAGTCCCTTCCACTGCCCTTCTCTGGACCTTGAGCCTGCACAGTTCTCGTGCCCAAAGAGCATCATCAAGAAATCTCAAGCTGACACAGAATCAGTCTCAAACAAACTTCTCTGCAGCAATTATAATCAGATCCTCCCTGGATGCAAATAGTGTTTCTGAGCGTGGGCTCCAATCAAAGCTTGTGAATAATTACGACAGGATTTTAAAACCTGCCCTCAAGAACAAGAGGAATGTGGAATCAACATGCCTGCTTGAGGGGATGGAGGCACACACAGAAAGTGGGGACTTCCTGCCAGCAACACATGGAGAAGAGAGTCCCAAAGACCTCATCACAAATGGATTTTGGATATTTCATCCCAGAGCTGGGCTAGAACATCAGGGTGCCACAAAAGGTGGTGGCTCCACATTCCTGCAGAACACTCCGGTCTTGAGATGGCCAAGTCTCGTCTCCAAAGCCATGGCATAGGCTTCATGCAGAAGAAGCTTTCACAGAGCTCTGAAGAGAGCTCCAGAGACCCTTTGGTTTTCAGATTACTCTGCCAAGAGCACTGCCAGAGGTGCAAGACACTGGTGTTCCAGCATGCACTCATCTGTCAGAACTGGGTGAACCCCAGCTCATTTCCCTGGGCCCATGGACACAGGTGGGACTGAGGGAGGAAGGAGAAACCCTGACAGGATACTTCCCAACTTTCTCTTTGCTCCAAATCGAAGGTTTACCTATGGTTCTGAAGATTCCCCAAATGAATCCTGCCATTTTTATTTATTTACTTATTTATTTAACAATTCTGAGGTACTGAGGAACAATAAACCAGCAAAAAAGCTGAACTTCAGTTTTTGAAAAGCCAAAATTAACACTGCAGTCAACACAGGTAGAGATCCAGCCTGCCTAGCCAACCTCCACAGGCCACATGGAATATTCCAGTGCCAGAATCTGCCTTTCCTTATAGAAGAAGTGAAGCACTCTGAGCATAAAAATGAAAAGTTTTCCAGCAACAGTGTGTGAAATGAAGGTAACTCAGTATAAGATGACATCTCTGGGATTCACAAAGATTTTAACCCAAATAGTCCATCAAGGAAGGAAATACCTCATGGGCATTTCAATAGTCTTGGTGCTGGAAATTTCAGTGCAACAGGAATAGGAGTGGAAAAATGCATCAGCAAGGATGGAAGTGGGAAGGAGAGACCAGGGCAAATCAAAAGAAATAACCAGAACCTCAAGAGGGATTGGTCATCCCACAATCAACTTGAAATTTTCTCAGTGCCTACTGAGATTTCATCAGGAACATAACAATTCCACCAAATGACGTTTCAGCACAAATCCACCAAAATGAAAATCTAGGATTTCATCACCAGTATGAAAATTGTAATTTTCCTTGGTTTGGCTCTTAAAATCAAAAATCAAAGATTTTTAATGGGTCTTTTCCTTCTTATGCCTGACATTAAATGAAATAGAAAGAATGGCACCTAGGCAGGATTCACCTGTCTTTCTCTTCTCACCTCTTCTAACTTGTGAAGAGTTCCTTCTTCTTTAAACAAAATAAAATGGCCTGTGAAAGAAAAGCAAACTCACATTAAAAGCTGCATCTGCAAAAAAAGTGAAGGAAACTTTGAATCAAGGACAGAATAACAAAGGAAGACAACAAAAACACTACTAAAAATAAGTTTTAATCTCTCCATTATTAAAAGTCCTTCTCCTGTTCAGTAAAATTGAACCCTTGGCAGCTGTTTTTTTTCTCCTGTGAACTGATTGCTGTATTGTTTTGTTTGGGCTTTTTCACCAATTTAATACATTCCATCTGCATTAAGTTGTGGGCAGCACAAAAGGGCACTGGGCAAGTCAGACTCGAGATTTTCAGCTTTGGCTCAAAAGTCAAAATCTGTTGTTGATTGCTTGGGTAGAACAGCAGAGAGAGGCCAGAGTGAGCTTTAAAAACAAATCCAACACCTTCCACAGCCCGAGAGGCATCTCTTTCCATCTGCCATCTCAAGCAATTCTCCTTGCAGCATGAGAGGCAGTCCAAGACCTGAGCATATTTTGCAGATCCTCCCGTGAATTTGCAAACTCACCCCCATGACAAGGGGAAGAGCCACAGTCTCATCTGCCTCTCCTTCTCCCAGCAAGCAGACTGCCTGCCTGGCCCTGGATTCTGTCATTAGAGACAAGAGTCGTTAAGAATTCATGCCCACTGCCAACACTGCATTTTTTGGAGAGGTCCTGCACTCAGGCAGAACTAATGAGCAGGCAAAGAAAGGGAAGAGCAGTTAAAGCAGAAAACAGGCACACAAACACAGCCAAAATGAGAATGCAGACTTATCTGTAGGTCTTCTCCCCTCCGAGGTGCTTCGGCAGCAGCGCATAATGAAATGTTTACCCGGGGGAAGGGATGATTGTCATACCTGTGATAGGGATGGGGAGGCTGAGGAGGAAGGATCTAAGGTACCCAGGCACTCTGGAGGGCTGTGTTGGAACTGGGGCTGGGTTTGAAGCACCCATCCTGACACATTCATTCAGCCGGGGAGATCACAAGGTGCAGGCAGCGCCTTCGGATGGCTCCGAAGGCTGCAAATTCTCAGCTGTAAAAATAGGCCAGATAATACCTGTCTGAAGGGGATTTATCCTGCTGTATGTGCAAAATGCTTTGCAGTCATTGGACAAAGGATTTTATCAAAATACAGCCAGAGGCTGGATGAGATATTAACCTCCCTCTCTTCCAGCTACTGCAAAAAAAAAAAAAAAAAAAAGAAGAAAAAAAAAGAAAAAGAAAAAAAAAATCCTGCTGGTTTCTGGGAGCAGAAGGCAGCACTTCCTCCTGCATTTCTGTGTGGAACAGCCAGCTGTGGAGCATGTGCTTACCACTAATAATAACTTTAACTGCAATGGAAGAGTGGAGAAGTTAATCACATATAGAAATAGGACACGCAGAGATGGGATTCACAGAGGGACAGGCTCCCTTTGCACCCACAGAGCAGTCTGCATAAGGAAGGATGCTCTTCAATGTACACATCTCCATGTACAGCTTTGCTGAATTGTTGCTGCCAGAGAATTGTAACTAAAGCATTTCTCACTTCCATCTGTTTCTGTTGTAAGCCATAATGTTACAGCAGCATTTATTCCTTCTTCCCTCTCTCTTCCCCTGCCTGCTTTTTCCCGAAGCATCCAATTTTTTAGGCCTATAACCCTGAAAATGATGAAAGTCTCCCATTGATTTCAATTGGCTTTTGTTTAAGGGCTTGATAGCAGAGAGAAAAATTGAATGATCATTCATTGAACGAGACAGATTTGGCCCAGTTCCCCAGCTAGTGTAAATCAGCACGAGCACTCAGGACTCGGAGGCTCCCTGCCCTGTGCTGATGACTTAGTCCACTTCTGTGCACACCAGGAATTTTAATGATGCTGCCCTGCCCTGCCAGCACATGGACCCAGCAGGCAGCTTTTGGGCTTTTTCACCAATTTAATACATTCCATCTGCATTAAGCTGGGCAGCACAAAAGGGCACTGGGCAAGTCAGACTGGAAATTGTCAGCCTTGGCTCAAAAGTCAAAATCTGTTGTTGACTGCTTGGGTAGAACAGCAGAGAGAGGCCAGAGTTAATGCTGCTCAACAGCTCCAGTGCAGGACCATGAGGATCCACCTCACTCACCTTCAGGACAGCCCATGCCATGGGCTGGAAGACAGCTCTGAAGCTGCCAGGCTGTTCCCCTGGAGCACAAGCCCTCTTACTGCCACCAAGTATCCCATGGATCATGGCTCCCAGCACAAGGAAGTGCACCCTGTTAATCCCAGTATTCAAACCAGGATGCACCTAATGTGTTACACCCATACTCTGGGCTGTGGCAATGGAAGAGTGGCACCTGTCTATGAATTTACTTTGCTTCCCTTCCTCTCCTTGCTCTCCAGAGGGAATTAGCCCACCTGGGATTAGAGCTGTGCTGGCAGCAAGGGAAAAGGCCCAGGGAGGCTTTGCAGCAGCACATGCCTGAGGCAAGACAAGAGGCATACCAAGCACAGCTCTAAAGCCATGCTGCTGCTGGAAATCTCCTGGAATTACCTTCCCCTCATGATGCAGATATTTTTTCTTTCCATAGCTCACCTGTAGGCCTGTCCAACCTGAACAAGGTGCTGCCGAGAGGGGCGGGAGAGGAAGTGGTGCACTACAGCCCTGCCAGCAGGGCTAACAGTAAGTTTAGGGTCTGAATAGGAGTGAGGAGGCAGGACACAGGGTCAAAGGTAGTCAAACCTCTGCCAAAATGTGTTTTTCCATGAGTTTTCACTTATCTAATTAGAGACCTGCTGCAAGAGACAGTCTGGAAGAGCAAGAGCCATTTGTCTCCAAGCCTCTAGCATTGATCAGCTGGATCCTTCTTTCCCTACAAAGGAGATTGCTACAGTAGTCCAGGAAAGGAAGGAGAAAGGCAAAGCAGAGAAATGAACAAGCTAACAAGAGGAAAACCTCTGGCTGGCAAGTCTCTTGCTCACCTTGATTAGTCGAGCAGGATATAGACATAAAATTACAATTGCTTCCTCTGTTCCCCCCTGCTCCCCCTCTTTGTGTGGGGAAGATGTTAAAAACGTCAGGCTTGATTTACCCTGACACACTGACTGACTCACGGCAGCTACAAATCCTCCCCACCAAAGCAACCTCCTCTACCTGCCACCAAGCTGCAGATGGCAGGGGGAGGAGGGGGGAAGCACCATCTCCCCTTCTTGCTGTGCACATCAAGCCAAATAACTTCTTCTTTCACCCACCTCCAAAAAGCAGACAGGCAGCTTTTGTTCAGGTGGCTGACGCTGCTGCACGAGTGTGTTTTAAACAAGGCCACGCCACCTCTCCTTTGCTTTGTGCCTGTCTGTGCTCATTTTTGTTGATGCAAGAATCTGGGTATGTGCTGGAGCACACATGTTCAGCTCAATCTGACCACTGCCAACTGAATTACAGCTCAATTTCGTGGGGGTGATTAGCTCCAAAAGGAGAAAGGAGACGGCAGGGGGAAAAGTAAACGCCAACCTATCCTTGTGCAAACTTCCAAAGGAACAGCTCAAGTGTGTTTTGGATAGAAAAGCAAGAGAAAGCTCTAGGCAGGAGGGAAGGAAAAGGGGTGGATAAAAGGAGAGAGGGAAAGATCTAATAGAAGCGGATGCGGTGCAGTCTGGGATACAGTTCTGGCACGTCTCCAGAGGCCAAAGCAGCTCCTATAGGATGGAGGTTTTCTTTTAAAAATACTAATGGGCTGATTTGCAGAGCTGCCTGGCTCCCAGGTCTCCCACAGAAACTACTCCTCAAACATCATTAACATGTGTGCACTGCTGAGAAAGCCTTCCAAATATGACCCTGCAGCCTGACTGCGGCAGCCGACTCAAACAGCGCCCAAACGAGGGATGAAAAGGCTCAGCCTCTCCTGGCCCAGGCACCACACACCACCCTCACAGGGTTTGCTATGGCACTGTCACAGCTCGGGGCTGCCATGACATCCACACACCTGGCTCTTACCTCTCAAGGCCAGAGCCTCAGCCCCATGGGCTTGTGGTGTCCTCCACGCCCCCCAGGCCAGATGGTCCTGGTGGGAATCATGAGGTACTCCAGCATCATTGCCCTTCCTTCACCACCTGCCCTCCTCATCCAGCACACAAGGTCTCACGTGGTGGGAGAAGACTGGGGACGTCCATTCTTGAGGAAGGGAAGTGCTGTCAGTCCAACCACACCCTCCAGCACTCAGTCTTTGAGACCAGACAAGAAGCCAAAGCAGACATAAGAACATGGCCACAGCCTTCCCAAGAGGGAGAGGGGGAAAGCAAATGAGGATATCTATGATTCTCTTCTTGCTGCAAACCCTTTGATTACATTCAGCATCCTCAGGGATCTGCCTTCCATGATGATCTAGTGCTGCTTCACATCTATTCACCCTCCTCTTTTGGACTCCACAGCAGCAAGTGATGATGGAATATATATGTAATTATGCATGTCAGGAGAATGGACTTACCTTCATTTTCTCTAAACTTTTTGCTTAATGAGTTCACTGGGTAACCCACATTACAAGATACAGCAAACCATCCTACTCCTCTCTGGACTGGGCTTGGCTTGATCATCCCTCTCTCCCAGCTGCCTCACTACTCAAACAACACATCTCAGTCTGATGAATCTCTCCTTGTGTGGAAGCTCCCCTGTACTTTAAATCACAGACTCTACCTTTTTGAAGTTTTCTACACTTTTCCCCACCAAAGGTAGCCAAAATTCCAGAAGTGGCAGTTTTAGAGAGAGAACTTTCCTCACCCTCCTAGTAACACATCTGATTCCTGGGATGGGCCAGCACTGAACATGGGTGAGACATCTAAACCCCACACCAATGCTGGCAAAGTGTCCCTTCCTACTATTCCAGATACTGAGGGATCAACAAAATTGCTCATATTGTACTTTTCAAGAGGTTCTTGGAAGGGTACTTTGTCAAATTACTGCAGGGACCAACAAGACACATACCAGAGCTTGAGGCTACTTGTATTTACTAGCAGAACCACTACTGAGTTTATATCTTATCTACAGAAACAAACCCAGAAACCTTTCCATCCCATGAGGGAGAAAACACCATTTGCACAGTACAATACAACACAATGGTTCTCGGGGACATTGGCATGCTGAGCTTCCTTTTGCAACCTCCTGGTTAAGAAAAGTTCCAAAAAATGTGTGTTGTGTGATAAACAAAAGCAGCACAGCTGGAACTCCTGTGATACAGAATCCCGTTTCTCTGTAGTTATTTATAAGCTCTTCTTTCCAATAGTTGGGAGCTTCATAAACTAGAGCAGATCAATAGACCTGAAAAGGTAGAGGCTGATCAGAGGGAATTAGATGACATTGGTGTACACATCTTTAAAAATAGGAAAAGAAGAGCTGATCAAAATGCATGGGTCAGAAAGGCCTTTTTTCTTCTTCTTCTTTTTTTTTCCCAATCAGACATTTTCTCCATTTCCAAATAAAATTTTCCAAGTGCTGGTCTTTAAAAAAAGTGTATTTCCTTCTCTCACACCCAAGCCAAAGTAATTTCTGATTGGAAAATTTCCCATTGGAAAATGCCAGAAACCAAATTCATCGTGGTTTTGGGAAGGGTGGCAGGGAGAAATCTGACTTGGGTCTTATTTTCCACTAAAATCCAGTCACTGACTTCTTCAGGCTGTTCAGAAAAAGAAAATCAGAAGCATTCTTTTCCCAGCAGAAGCACTGCAGCTTTTTGGACAGATGTGGTTATTCTTCATGTGTGAGAAACTTCTGGGCTCCCGGCTGTTGAGACAGCCCAGAGATCACCCCCAGCCAAAGGAATGTGAACACAGCACCAGAGTTTCTCTTCTGAGAGGCCACAAACCATGTCCAACTCTCCAAGTAGCCTCGGAGCCACTTCCCCAGGCTGTCTGCAATCCAAATCAAATCACATCTGACTTCAGGCCAAGTTCAGGAAACTCGATTATCTTTCTCCCCCTACGCGATGGGAGATGGCAAGTTGAGGGGAAAGAGGAGGAAGGAGTGAAAAATTAACACAAGCACTTAAGATGTTATGAAACTGCAATATGCATCTGTAGCCTGGCCCCCGGTCCTCCAGCCCATACATTATTTAACAGAAAAGAAAGCACAAATGAGCCAGAACAATAGCTAGAGGGTGGGAGAGGAATGTGTATATATACATGTATATATACATATATATATTTAATTCCTTAAACCATGCCCATTAGTTTTGTTTCTTATTTAGGATAGTGCATTAATCATGCTAATATTTTACAGCCAGGCTGTACACTTTAGCCATTACTTTAATCAAAGCCATCAGCGTGCCCAAGAACACGCTACCAGGTGGGAATAGCTGCTACCGCTCGCTGTTAATTACTTTGCATTTTACAGCAATCAGCAGCAGGGGCTGAGATCATAATAAATTCATGACTTATGGGTCCATAAAATCATTACCGTAGGAAAATATGTTTTATCAGGCATTCGTCGGGCTGCTGCTCAGAGAGAGATTTCTTGAAGGAAATGACACCCATGAAATTAAACCGATCCTTGCAGTCAGCAGAAATGCTAATGTGGGCACAAACAGAGCTGAGGCTTGTGTGGAGCACAGGGAAGGGAGGAGGGAGAAGGGTTTCACCAGCCAGGAAGGAGGGGAGGCACTGGGGGAAGCCTGCTCACCCCAGGATAGGCGGGGCAGAGGGAGGACAGGGCACTGCAAGGAAAGGGAAGAACCAGGAGGAGGATGCAGGGCTCATCAGGTGTGTCAGCATCATCACTGAGCCTGCAGGAGCATTGCTCCATGGGGCATCTCAGCACAGGGACACAGAGGGAAAACTTACACCATTCAAACAGGAGAATCACAAAATCATAGTGACCCACAAGGACCATCATGTCCAGTTCCTGGCCCTGCCCTAAGAATGTTGTCCTAACACTTTCTGAACACTTGGTTAGAGGGATCCTGCCAGATAAGGACACACCAATGAGCTGATGTGCTGCAGCTTCATCAGCCCAGGCTATATCCCTCTCCAATGGCAGTTTTCCAGAAGGGAACACAACCTATTCATGACTAATCACAAAATCTCTTTGCCTAAATAATGACACCGAGGGCTTTTCACACAGGGAATGGCAGCTTGGCCTGAACTCCCTATCCCCAAAAAGGTTCAACCAAAGGCTGGAGTTTTAATTCAATCCCCTAAAAGCCCAGGCAGGTTACATGGGATGTGATCAGTGCAGGACCTGCTCCACATGGAGCACAGCAATGCCATTGCAATAATGTTGAGGGCGGCAGCGAAATCAAGCAGTGCCAAATTGACATAAAGAAGCAATAAAGAAGCCTCAGGATTTGAGAAGCATGAAAGGAACCTAAATGAACTTGCTGAATATTTTCTAAGTCTTTTCTGCACTTGCATAAAATCCCATGGCACTTGCAGAGTCATTAGCCCTGCCAGTTCCTAAAAAACAAACAATAAGTTCACTTCTGATTTTTTCCTTTTTTTTGCAATCTAAGATCAACTGAGTTTTCTTTGGCAAGAAGCCACTGGCTTTTTAGAACTCTCATGTTTCTTGGCCTGTGAAAATGAAAAAGTGAAATGCCAACTAGAAAATACCCCCAAAGTGTTAAATTGGCTAAGCCCTTGTTTTTTGCTGTTTGTTTCAGTCTGAAAATACTAAGGAAGCTCAGTCATAGCTGGTTTGTTTGGTTTATTCGCCTCTTCCAATTACACTGTGCAAACAGGGAACATTATTTAGTGTTATTTAAGCATGAAATTATAACAGATCATTTTAAATATCAAGGCCCTAAAAATAAATCTTTCTATCAGCAGGTCTAGATCTACTAGCTTGTTAACATCCACCAGGGTGGGCAGAAGGTGGGAAAACCCCGTTGGAGAGCTCCGTGTGTAAGAGATTTGTTCCTTTTCTTTATGGGATCGTGAAAGCCTGGGCAGCGTGGCTCCAGGACTGCACTGCTGGGGCTGGTATCTGAAGGAGGATGGAAGCTGAACCAAGTGTGGCCAGAGCAAACCTGATACCCCCCAGAACATCCTGCACAGTGCCCTGGGCTCTCCCAATCCTGCAGAGCCCGGAGGAGCAACACCAGCTGAGAGTCACCTGCGGGCTCCAGAGAAGATCCCTCTGGGTCTCATCTCCATAAGACGTGGTCTGTAAGAGGGGTTTTGTTATTCCTTCAGCCCAGCAGGTTTTCCTACAAGGAAAGCCTGCCTGCAGCACCCCACACAGCTCTGGGTGATACCTACATGCCCATGCCATGGAGAATGGGCCACCACACCCTTATGGCTATATCAGCATTCTTGGCCAGAACACGTCATGGTTCCTTCTCCAGACACTGCACCTGGATTTCTTTCCCTTAAAATCTAGGGAGATATGGGACAATACAAGTGTGCACAGAACACCCAGCCCATGCTGGCCCAAAGGAGAACACTTGGACCTACACCATGGGAGATGCTCCCAGGTCTAGCTGAAGCTTACCAGAGATTTCCACACTCTGGTAGTCCAAGAAGCCAATACTACACAGAAATAACAGCCCCAGAGCTACATTAGCCTGACACCAACCTTCATCCAGATTCCAGCTACCTTGGGCTACACCAAAATGCCCTTGGTGTCCTACCTGGGGCCTCAGAGCAAGCCCCAGGGCTCAGGTTGCAGAAAAGCTTATGCTAAAGCCTCCTGTGCAGCCCCATCAGCTGCAGAAGATAACCCCAACCCCACTCCCCAGCCCTAAAGGGTGACTCCCCTCCTTCCTGACCACCTCTGGAGGAGAGGTGATGTGCCAGCAGAAACTCCTTGTGCAGAACAAGCTGTGGGTAAGAGCAGGTTGTGGCAGAGCTCTGCTGTCCCCAGACATGCTGCTTTTCTTTGCAAGCTGTCTTTACCTTAAGAAACCCCAATCACTCTAATCCCTGGGAGTAAATTGCTCCATGCACAGCCCAGACAGCTGCTCACTGCCTGGCACTGCCAGCCTGGATTCAGCCCTGCCTGAAGGAGCAAGGAGGAACCAAGACCTGCAGCCAGGTGCTCCATCAGCCCCTCAGGAGCTCCTAGCCAACCAGGGCAAGCAAGCCACAGCCTCTCTGTGTGACAAACTGGCTTTCTTTGGGTTTGCCTCTCTCACCAATCCCTTTCCTACCTCCCCAAGGAGCAGGAATGATCCAAACCAAATTTCAATGTCTCTGTGTGTCAACACTCTCTGAGATTCAGAAGGGCAACAAAACACAGTCAGCCATAAAGAAAACCCAAAAAATACCACACTCCAGCCAAGCCTACTTTCAGAACCCTCCTGGAATTTGGCCAAATTACCTGGGCTAGACCCTCCTGTGTGGCCCAGGGCTGGACCATCACCTTTTTGCTTCCATCTAGTGGGTTCCAGGTTGACTCTTCCTACTGGGGCTATGTGTAACTCCATCTGACAGGTACTGCAGCCTAGAGATTTCCCCTTTAAGGTCCTACCTAGCTATAAATATCCTTTTCTTCTTCAGGGAAAGAGCGTCTGACCCAAAGTGTATGAAGCTTCCTGACAGGCTGGGAAAAGAGAAGAGGTTTAAATGTCAGCTAAAACAATCTTCATTTTCTTTTCTAAATTTGCAAAGCTACTCGAGTCACTGGAGTGAGGAATTTGCCTGTTTGAAGTTCAGCCTGAAAATCCTTTTGCAAAATATTTGCTGAAACACAATAATGTTGGAATTGGAGGGGATTAAAACAGCTTCAGTCCTTGCCCCATCCCCCTGAAGCCCCTCTTTAAGAGGGTTTCTGTAAAAGCAGACTTAGGTCCTCATGTCTTGAAGGCATGATACAAAGGAGAGAGGGAAGGAAATAAAAACGTAAAGCTCCTAACATCACTATTATTGAAATGCCTCATTTGACATTTTGACTGTTTCAATTAGCTAACAAGGAACGCTCCACTTAATCCACCCTCAGATACTGAAAGAAACCAAGTCTTTCCCTTCCCCCATCCCAGATCCAGCCTGGCAGCTACTTCCCAGCCTCTGGAGGAACCCCAGCCTGGGTGATGGCTCCCACCCCGGGGCAGCCAGCAAGGCAGACCATACCCAGCCCAGTGCTGGCTGACACTAGGGAGCATCCTTCCCTCCAACCCAAGGCACAGCATCACAAAGTCCAAAGAGGAAGGAAAAGGGCACCCAAAAAACCCACTGCCAGTGCCTTTCCTTACCATTTTGGGGAGCACAAGAGCAGCATGGTACTGTCAGAGCAACAGAGGGGCATCTCTCCCTCATCAGGACTAACCAACAAGGAGCCCTGGCTGGTTTGAGCTGCACCGAGCTGAGAAATTACCCTCAGTGATTCAGTACCCGCAAGAGAGTATGAAACCCTGTGAAAACATTTCCCACTTCCTGCACACGGGTCCGGGCTAATTCGATTGGGTTGGTTTTATTTCTCCAGGATTTATCCGCCGCTGTGATTTTACGCCAAGGAAGCTGAAGTGCCGGGAGCTCTGCTGTCAGCACGTGTAACAGCCAGAGCCTTCCTCCACGGAGCCTTTTATGACCTTAAAACACACACACACACTCTCTCCCCATCCCACAGGTGAGCTCCTGCCTGGGAGGGGCACTCCTGGCCATTGCAGGGGAGCTGCTCCACACTCCATAAAGTCAGGGCGTTCATCTTCGGCTGGGGGAGCTCTTGTGAAGATGGATTATCCCACCAGGAGCACTTCCTTTGCTTTGGGCAGAAAAACAATTCACCAGCTCTCCCATGGCTGGCCTTTCACAGACAACTCTGCAGGCACCACCAAGAGAATTTTCTCCCACATTTGGACAAGCAGGCAAGGAATGATGCACACAAAGCCACAGAGGTGTTGGATGCCCACAGGACACCACCTCATCCAAAACACTGGAGTCCTGGAGGCAGTAGACTCTTACAGGCAATGCTGTCATCTCTTCATATTTGAAGGGTTCAAGACACTGAAAAAAGCCAGTGCTATGTTAATGGTTGGACTTGATGAACTTAGAAATCTTTTCTGGCCTTAATTAAGCGGATTTAGGTATAAAGAGCTACCTGTGACAGCACCTGGCCTAACCACAAAGACTTTCAGGTCCAAACACCTGGAATCTGGCAGGGAGGAGTAGAAGCTGCCTGACAGACTGCAGAGCAAGGAAGAGGCAATGCATCAAAAGTCAGCAAAGCCCTTTTTTTCTGTGTATGACCCAGGTTTCTCTGTTGCTTCCCATAAGGAAAGCCTGGCATAAATTATGGGACAATCCTGCCCATCTTCTGCCAACCATGACCTCAACCTGTTTGTTCTGCCCCAACTCACAGCAACACTCTCCATGGGAGAAGAGCAAAATCAGGGCATATTTGGAATAGCCTGTTCCACTGCTACTTTAATAACTCCCACACCTGTGGCAAGCTTATGTTAACAAGATATGCAATTTCCTCTACCCATGAAAATAAACAGCAAAACAGTACAAGTGTATTTCTAGGATCACCTCAGTAGAACCTGCCTTCCTTTTGCACAGAAACCAGCTGGCTTTGAGAGTTGTGTCAGATGCTGCCAGCTCCTCAACACCAAGTTAACTTCCATCATGTGGCTCTCCTCAGCAGTTCAGGAAAACATATGTGTGTCAGGCAGCACTTAACTGAGTGTGAGACTGTGTGCCAGGGGAACAAAGAGTTTATCCAGGTGCATGAAGGCTTTGTGGAAAACTGACCCTAATCCTCTCCTGAAATGCCTTGGCTATCTTTGAGCTCCTAGCCCCAACAAAAGGCACACACAACATCATAAATAAGAGCAGTAAGAAATCCCACATCCCTGCATCCAGCCTCTGAGCAGTGCTGGAGTTATGTCAAATAATCACTCCTGCTCAGCTTCACTTTAAACCAGTCCCAGTGCTTCCCTGCTCCATGGCTGCTGGAAGGGATCACTGTCTTTCTGCTTGTTGCCAGTCTCCCAAGATCACGGACAGTCCATAAATACCTGTCCTTGTGCCAACATCTGTTTACTCTAAACAGTTCTTCCCCCAGAGTGCATCACCTCTTAATTTTGATTTTGTGAAGCCAAACTCAGGGTGTGATAGGACTTGTGTGATTCTGAATTTACCTGCTCCCATTTGACCTCATTGGTTTCAGAAAGACTGGCCACAGTATCCCCATTATTCCTGGTGTGGTCTCACCAGTCTAGCTGACAGCAAGGCTAACATTTCCCCCAGCAGCATCTCACTGGGGCTTCCAGCAATCCCTGTTACTCCAGCCTTGGCTGTGTCTCGTCATCCTAGTGAATCAGAATATTCTGAGTCAGCAGGGATCCCCCAGGATCATCCAGTTCAGCTCCTGGTCCTGCACAGGACATCCCCAACAACCCCATCACAGCTGTCAACTTCAGGGAGCATGTCCAAATGCTCCTTGAATTCTGGCAGCCATGGGGCTGTGACCACTTCCCTGGGAAGCCTGTTCCAGTGTCCAACTGGATGAGGAACATTTTCCTAATATCCAGCCTAAACCTCCCCTGACAGAGATTCATGCCATTCCTTCCGGTCCTATCACTGTCTCAGCCAAGCTTTGCCCCTCTGCTTTCCCACCACAGAGAGCTGGAAACATCCTTAATTCCTGGGAAAGGCAGCTGAAGTCTCACCAACTCAGCCCAGTGCCCAGGAGCTCCCTTACCCATGAATAGAGCCATACCTTCATGGGATAAAAGCATCACTGAGCCTGCAGAAGGGACCTGGCACAACTTCTCCATCCCAATCTCCCAGACAATCCATAGGCACCAAATACCTGCAGCATCCCAAGCAGAGGAGCCTCCATTAATCACAGCCCTCTGCAGTTAAAGTTATTTAATTCAGAGGTGAGAGAAGCTGCTCACTGTTTATGTCCAAGGGTTAAACTTGCCCCAGCCGCACACTAAACACATTTTTTACAATCTGGCAGTGATCCTTGCCTATTAAGCATCTCTGGCTTCAGAGAAGAGGTATTGATTTATTTCACTTTTATGGCTGGAGGTATTTATTCCTATTTGCTTTCTTGCTTCTTCACCCCAGCTGGGATGGCGGAACAGGGAGGAGGAAAAAAAAAAACATTACAAAGCTGGTGGAGCCAAGAGGTGTTGACTCAGGGTTTTCTGATGGAGGGCACGAAGGCTGGGACAGGGGAGGTGGGGACCAGCTCTGGGGCTGTGCCAGGCTTTGTCACAGCTTTTATTTTTGCAATGAAAAGAGGAAAATGTGTGGCTGGAAGAAAAGGAAATCACATCAAACTTCAGAGGGAAGGTTCCTATCGAAGTTGTGTCCCCATAGGGTGCTTTGTGAGTTAGAGCTTGATTGATTTGCACCAGCTAAGGACCTCAGCAAATCTCTCCTGTGGGAAGAATCTCAACGCTTTCTCATGTCTTAAAGCCATTCTAGAAAGGAAGATAAAACCACACAGCTGCAAGAGGGAGCATGGACTAACATCCCTGATTTTAGCCCATTCCCAGGCAAGGCTCCCAGGCAGGGCTCCCACTCCAGTGTCTAACACTGTGTTTCCATCTCTTCCTGGTACAACTGATGCTGGGATGTGGCTGGCTTTGTTACAGAGGGCCAGTACAAACACAGACTGGCATTTGCACCCTTCCAGATGTTTCTCTGCATGCAGGGAGGTGCCATGGGATGCCTGGGGATGTGATGAAAGCAACAGGACAGTTCAGACCCTCCAATACAGCAGATGCTCTGGCTCATGGCACAACTCCCATCTCACATGCCCAGCTTGTTCTGCCTCCTAGCTGGGAGTTTGCTTCTCAGAAATGCCAAAAAGTCATTCACTATGAAAAAGCCAATCACATTCCTCTTCTGCAGCATCCAGTGTCAATGTATGAGCCTTAAGCTGTGCCACAGAACCTTCTCACAACACAGGAGCAGACATAAAGCCTCCTGCTCTCCTGTGGTTGGCTGGATTATTCTGGGGACATGGCTTAGAGGTGAGCACAGCAGTGCTGGGTTACCAGTCAGACTCAATGATCTTAGAGGTCTTTTCCAACCTTAGAAATTCAATTATTTTGGTTGCAGGCAAGTTTGAGGAGAGATGATACTCTTCACTCCCATGGGTAGGCAATGCAGATTCAACACAAGCCTATGGTCTGTAAGCACCACATTGGGATTTCTGGAGGCACAGTTCACGTCTCTGTTTCTGAAATCCCACAGCACAGGTTCTGGGGACAGAAAGTGAGCAAAGGCCTGACTAAAACAGGGAAAACTGGGGGAAGAAGGGGAGGTAAGAGCCAGGGGCTGTGGGGAAGAGGGCAGGAATACCTGGACAGGAAAGATGGAGCAGGTCCTGCTGCAGCAGGGAGAGATGAAAGGTGTTTGAGGGAGGTGGGAAGTGCACTTTGGAAGTTCTGCAGTAAGAAGGGTTGGGGGTTTGGAACTCCATACAGAGGAGCAGCAGCCCTGGAGCACAGAGCACTCCAAGTCAGGGCCTGAAAAAAAAGACAAGAAACTACAGTAAAAGATTTCTGGCCACAGTACAGAGCCACTGAAAGAGCCTTCTTTGCACCTCACTGAACCTGCAAAACCCAGAGTCTCCCATCAGTCCCAAAGGCTGCAAATCTCTCCTAGAAGCTTTGTGTATCCTCTGACAATTTAGCCCAGCCCTGAGAAAGCAGAATTTGAGCTCCCATCCTATCTGTTTGCTTGTCATCCCTCCTGCTTCAAAGAGAAGCCCGCATTTCCATTCGTCAACCCCAAGATGCAGATAGAGAAGCAGCGAGAGGAAGCGGTGGGCTGGCGGCAGCGAGCACGGAGCCGCCACTGAGCGCAGCCGGCTCACGCCTCATTAGCATCCTCTCTCTCCAAGCTGCGAGCTCAGCCTCGCAGTCTGGCTACACACACACACACACAGGCAGGCAAGGAGCACGTTTTCCACTTGGAGTCCATCTCCCCCCTTCCCAAAGCCGGCTCACCCCCGTGGAGGCCTCCTTGGGCTCAGAGGTGCAGGCCTGTGCTCCCGCACTAGTTAAATATACCTCCAGGCAAACGTCGGGAGCCAGCCCAGTTTGAAACTCGCTGTGTTGTCAAGATGACAAGTGCTCTGCCAGGCTGTTAGTCTCTGCTGCCCTGCCTGGGTCTGTTCCCCCTCCCCTTCTCCTCATTAGAAGTTCCCTTGATAAACCAAGGCTGGGTATTATTTTTTTCATCATTTAAATGTTTTCATAACTTCAAAACATCAACAGCTGCAGGACTGAAAGAAGAGTGACGTTTTTACAGCAGTAAAGACAGAGATTCAGCCTGCTACAACACATCAGGGTGGGTTCATGGACAGGGAAGAGCCCCAGTGTATTGTACCCATGTGGCCACAAGCAGGAGCCCAGCCTGGAAGTCTCAGTTCCCCACAGGCTGCTGCTGGCTCACCCCAGCCTGGAAATCCTGACAAGGGGGTTGGGAGCAAGTCAGCACATCCTGCAGCCTCATTTACCTCAGCTTTCTCCATTCTCATGCCCAGTATGATCATCAAAGCCCTCAGCTTCTGTCCTCCACACAGCAGCCCTCAGAGCCCCAGCCCACGTTTCTGTGAGGCTGGCATCAAGGCTTGACCCAGGGTGTGGATGGCACTCATAAGCATAGCAGCACAAAGCAAAGCAAAAAGTCCTGAGGAAGGAGCCCACAAGCCAGGCAGGAGCACAGACTGAAGGACAGAATCTGGAAGTCCAAAACAAGGCTAGGGACAGAGCTCAGCAGCCCACAGCTCAGTGACTATTGCTGCCAGCATGGGACTGCAGTGCCCACAGGACAATTTGTCTGATTGTGCTCAATGCCTCTGCCTTCAGTAAACTCTGCCCCTCCCCATGTGGCGCCCTCAGGGCAAGGGGGGCCAGATCCTTACCCCTGCCTCCAGCACAGGGTCACCCTCACAGTGAGAGGCACTGAGGGTTGACTGTTCTTGGTTCTCTGCTGGTTCTCTGCAGGACAGGCAGCAGGCGAGGATCATTAGTTTGGTTTTTTCCTTCCTGGCCAACTTCTCAGTCTCTGTGCCTCCATGTCCTTGGATTTCTGCTGTTAATTACTGGATCTTTTAATTTTATTGGTTAAGAGTTTGAGAAACACAAACCAAGCTCCCCTTGAAAACAAGGTGAAGCACTGAACCTTCCTACAGGCCTTTTCTGTTACATCCACCTGCCTGGCTTCCTCACAGCAATAAAATAACTCCTTTTCCCTGTTAGGTGTGCTGGAAAGCATCTTCACCAGCAGCCCAACTCCTGGAAGAGCTTGCTTTAGGTCTTGGCCAAGCCACTGAATCAAAGCAGCTAGAAAGGGAAGATGGATTGCACATTCTCCTCTTGCCTTCTGTGACCCCAGTGGCTCTCACAGCAGCTCCAAGCAGCAGCAAGTCCTGCAGCTGGGGCTAAATGGTCACAGGAGCCTCCCCACCTCACCTGGGCCCCTCCTGCATGTGTCTCCAAGGCTGGCTCCCACTCCTTCCATGAGCACACACAGCATCTGGCACTGGGTCTCTAGCCTGAGCAGGGGCTTCTTGGTGCCACTGCCAAATAAATAACTACGATTAGCTTCCCTAAATGAGCATTCCCATCTCCTAATAAACACTGTAAAAAAGGAGAAATGAGCCTTAATTCACTTTTATTGTCACAACTGACATATTGCAAGATCTTAATTGGACTGAAAAGAGTTTCCAGTAAGGAGATGCTGTTTAACTAACTCATTAGCAGCAGCCTGACAGAGAAGGATGCTCCAGTTTTAGGAAGGGGAAAAGAAAAACCAGATCCTGCTGATTCCCCACCTGCCCATGCCCCAGCCAGCCTCAGGAAGGAACACAGTAAAGAGTCTCTTCTTCACCTCAGGCACACAGCAGCATGCAGCACACACCCATTCAAACATCTGCCCTGTGTTCCCCTCCACCAATCAAGAACGGCCCCAAAAAGGGCCCTGTGGGGAGGGCAACCCTCAAACTGAAAATGAGTCCTTCAGAGCTCCCATTCCTATGCAGTACCTACAGGATAGTCAAAAGCTCCTGAGCAGCAAAGGCTTCACCTCTTGTCCAGCACTGTTTCCACCCTGGGGTTCTCACAAGGTCTTGGGAAGCAAGGCAAGGAGTGTAGCTCCTCATCTGTCTCCCAACAAGCAGAGGGACCGCTTTGCCTCATCTACAGAAGAACTATTTTAACACAGAGACTGATAAAACATCACCTACACAAGGCAAACTTTCCAGCAAATTCTGAACCCCGGGGACAGGAGTGGAAAATGCTGTGCAGGTGTCACAGTCAGCCCAGCATCAGCTGCACCCCAGCACCTCTGGCTCGGACAGACAGACAGCTCTGTGCCACTTGTTCCACCCAGCAGATCTGGAGCAGCGCCTGGCTGGTTTACTCCAGCTCTCTCTGTCCCAATGCAGATAAATTTAGTTTTCTGCTCTCGCTGCCTGGGGAAGAGTAGGGAGGGGGAGCTGACATCTTTCAAATGAGACCTTAAAAGAAGCTGTCTGCATGTCTGGACGTGGAAGAATCCCAGGCAAAGCTTTGCCTGGATAAAAGAGCTCGTTCCAGCACCCTAACCAGGCTGTACCCTAACCAGGCTGCTCCCAGCCAGAAACAGCTGCAAGCATGACTGGCATTTCTTGCTGTGCCCAGGGTGCTCTGGGGGTGCCACCACGCTCTGTGCCACGTACACATGCAGTGACAGCCCCTGCACTTAATTTTTGCAGCTCTTCACAGAGCTCTGGAGGACAGGAGCCAGAGCAGAATCAGGAATAAAAGTCCAGATTGCCCATTTTCCATAACTGTCACCCACTCCAGTCACTAGCCCAGCTTCCCTCACAGAGACACTTTTTTCCCCTGGGGCTGAAAGCTGCTCCATAAAGGCAAGTAAGCATTTGATAAAGAAAATAACAGGATGAATAAAACCATGTGTTTGTACAAGAAAGCTTTTGCTCTGATCTTTAGTGCTGCAGTATGTTTTGACCTACTATTGCAAGACTCAGCTACATCTTCCCTCCTTCCAAATGTGACAGAAGGCAAAAAGAAAGCCAGGGCTGATGCTGCAGAGCCCTGTGCTGGGATCCCAGCTGACAAACAGCCAAACAGAGCTGCCCACACAGACACAGGGATTAAACCCCACACCCTCTTCTCTCCTGTCACCGGCAGGAGGAATTGCACAGGGACATACAGATATACACACATTCAGGCCTGATTCTGCACTCAGACACTCAGTGAAACACCAGTAGCCTCCAACACAAGGAGAAACACACCCCCAAGAAGATAAACTCCCTAATGAGGGCTGACATTTACCAGCTACCACCAGATCCTGTATTACCCAGAATAAAACTTACAGACAGAACCAGCCCTGCTTGGACAGGGCCAGCAGCAAAAGACCTCAAACCCATCCAGCACTTATGAAGAGCTGAGGTTGGCAAGTGGCATCTGCTCTTGTGTGGCATTCCAGGGGAGGATTGATGACTCCAAGTGGCCTTTGTTGAGCAGCCTCTCTAGGCTGTCTGGCTACTGTACAACCCTCTTGGCTTGTCAGTTCTGTGTTGATACAGAGGGAAAAGGGGCTCTAAGCACCAATATCAGAGGCTTGCAGAGTGATGAGGACTCCAAAAAGCAGTAACTGAGATCTCACCTGGGATCTCACCCAGGACAGGATTAAAATTCCAAGATTTGTTCCAGAGAGCTTTAGCACCAAGTCCTCTTCAGCACAGGCAAGCTCTGAACCACACACAAACCAAGTGCAGTGCATTTTTGCAGTGGACTCCAAACCCTCTCTGGACATGGCTCATCTGATTTACTACAGCTGCCATGGAAGGTGGATTTATTCCCAAATTTAGCAGCTGCCAAATCAATGTGAGAGTTCACATGGGGATTTGCCACAGGCTTTTGTTAAGCCAGGGCAGGACTTGCACGCTGAACAACCCTTCCCTCAAGAGGAAGCAGTGGCCTCGCTGCATCACAGTGTGGGTTGCTCATTAGGTACCTCACTCTTGCCTAAATCTAGTGGTGATCCTCTTTGGAGATGGTCCCTCACCTTTCAGTGGCAGGAGACAAGGAGCTGCCAAGGAAAAATAGACTTCTAAACTTCAACCCCAGCTTGGCATGCAGGGCACATGGTAGCAGGTTTATTTTTCCAGCAAGCAAGTTTCCTTTCTTCCAATCAACTCTGAGGCAATAAGAAGTGGATTTCAACATGGCATAAATCTGCCAGCAGCATATCAAGGCTTCAGAATAGCAAGGGCACAGACAATTGTCCAGTGGAAAAGAAAAAAAAAAGGTCAGAGCAGTAACTCTTGCAGTATTTGTTCCACAAACAGAGAAGGTTTACACAGCTTTTCTGGGCAATTATAGGGCAGGAAATAAATCTCAACAGAAACTCATCTTCTTCTCACTCTTTTTGCAGTCGAATCTTTCTGCCTCCCGCCCCTTGCAATGTGCCCAAAATGCTTTGCAACAAGATGTCAGTTACACAACCCAAGGCTGAGCCCCAAGAGCCGGTGGAGAAGTGTATTAAATTTAATAGCATTGCTCCAGGTAATCTATGACCACTTATAATCAATTGTCCATGCCCGCTGCAGCATGACTGGAGCCATTTTCCCAGCTGCAGGTGCAGGACTGGCAGAGAAAGCTCCTGCAAGGGCTGGGAGGAGCTGTCTCATGGCCTTGAGAGGCTGAGGGACAGCCAGGCAGCTCATCTCTCCTGCCACATGCCTGCAAAGCCAGGGGTCAGGGTCTCCTGGGGGACTGGAAAGCCCAGGCATGGCCACGCCAACCCCAAAGAGACTCATCTGTGCTGGGGGAAAACAAGCAGGAACCAGTCTCTCTCCTTTGGCATCGACTCAAGGAGGCAAGAAAAGGATCACTGACTGCTTTATGCAGAGGGAAATGATGCACAGGGAGATAGGAATGATTTCTCCTCTGCTGTGGCAGAGATGGGAAACGATTGGCATCTCCTGCAGCCCCTGAAATCCAGTACCCCTTCCACACTTTGCAGCACCAGCACTGTTCTGCTGCTCAGGAACAGCTCAGGCTCCTCCACAGTGCTGAAGGGGAACATGAGCAGCCAGGCCAGGCAGAGGAGAGGCAGAGGGGAGAGGGAGGGGATGGAGTACAAGAGGAGAGCTTCAGGGGCAGGGCTTGCTCCTCCATCCTTGCCATACAGGCAGGAAATGCTGTCACACCCACCTCAACCCTTCCCTTAGTGGAAGTGGTAGGAATTAGCTGAAGAGGAGACTGCCCTAGATCTGTTGTCACCACACCAGCCAAGTTCAAGCAGATCTGGGTCTAGCCTCTATTTCTGGTCCACAGAGTAAACCCAGTTGTCCCATGAGAGGGTACACACATAAAACCCCAAGGAGCACCATGAGTAAAATGGCCCAGACCTTTGCTGAACATGGTGCTTGCCTTCCCCCCTGCTCAGCTCTCTGGGGACCTTAGCAAGGGGCTGAGTTTTGCTGGCAGCTTCCAGGAGGGCTGTAATAGGGAAGAGTTACAGGACCCCAATCTACATGTGCTGCATTTCACAGTGCCCAGGGGCACGAACACATCCCTGGTTTTCTGAGTCTTCCTCTCCTCTTCTTGACCCCAAATGGGTTGAGTCCATGATAAAATGTGGTCAGAAGCCAAGTGAGATCAGCCCCAAGCTTGAAGCAAAGCTATCAAGTGCAGCCAGTGAGGGACAGCAGCCTCCAGGCTCCCTCCATCTTTCTCCCTTGACACTTAAATGGACAAAGAAAGTACCTGTCACCTTGGCATCCAGGAGAGAAGATAAACACAGGCACAGCCTCTGAGGTGTGGTCTCCATTCAGCATCACAGGGAAAGGAAAGGAGTAGGGTACTGAGCCCAGCATCCCCATCACTCAGGCAGTGAGCAGAGACAAGTGCAGGGAGGAGGTGACAGCAAGTGACAGCTCCAAGTGTGCAGGAGCAATTACAGTCCTCTCTCCAGCAACATTTTCCTTCCCTAAGCTCCCAGCTCTCCTCCAGCCAAAGACAAGGCCCTAGTCCCACACAGGCACTGGGAAGAGCAGAACCCCCTGTCTGCATCCTCAAGCACACACAGCAAACTACCTGGGCTTTGTCACAGCAAAGGACACTCACCACCACCAACATCCCTGCTACCTCCCTGACCAACAGGCAAGCGTCCAAGCAATCAATCCTGAGCCAATTTCATCAGGTGGTGGGGAGGGACAGCCAGGAACTGCTGTCCAGCCTGCTAAAGCCGCTGGTCCCCTAAGGTCACAGAATTCCAGCCACTCTCACTGAGGGAGCGATAAGAGGCAGCGGGGTGCTAAGCTGCCCACTTCAGCCCAGCGCTAATCTCGGAGCTTCTCCAAAGCCTGGCACGAAAGGGATCCGTGGAGCTGGCCTGGGAGCCGCTGCTGGGCTCCTGAACAGAAACACTGCCATCTAGAGCCCATTGCCTGGCCTGTGAAAGGGCTTGGGAAAACCTGGCAGGAATTTCTACACTCCCCAGGCACCCGTGTGGAAGAGAGCTGTCAGAAGGGACAGGGAACCTGACGTTTGGGAGCACAGCGTGGGCCAGACTCCAGGAGATTGCAGTCTCATTGCTCAGAGAGCTTTAAGGGATGTTGCAACACTTGGGTCTTTCTTTTCTCCTCAGGACAGCTTGGCCAGGGCTTGGCTAACAATTGTTCCTTCTGCTCTGGGGCGTTTGAAAGCTTGTCTTGCCCTCAGCAACCCACTTGGAGAGACGTGAGCTGGGGAAGGGTCTCTACACCCTTGGGCACCCTTGATGAGGGGACTGAACTGTGTGGTGGGGAGACACCAAGGCAGCACCACTGCAGTGCCTGAGAAATGGAAATGGGTGTGAAAACTGAGCATCTCAGACTCTTTCTGCACACAAGAAAGTGTCAACCACCCAAAGTGCTCTGTAAAGCCAGGCTCAGATTCCAGCAGACACCACTTCAAACCAGAGACATTCTCCACCACATTTTTTTCCCATGCTGCACTCCAAGTCCACAGCCTCTGACATGCCGCTGCCTCTATCACACAGGACCAGAGTGGCACATCACCAGCACCTCCTCATCAGCAGAGGGAGGCAGGTCCTCCACAGAGAGCCAGGGTTCAGGCCCTGAACACATGGGACACTCACAGGGCTGTCTGCAGTGTCCTCCACTGATGCGTTCAGTGCTGTGAAACCACATCCACCCCAAAGCACAAGGAAAGGGGAGAGCACAACAGCCCCCACCCTTTCCAGTGGTACATGAACCAGCAGCCAAGGCCCAGCATTGCTCCTGTGGCTGAGATGGTGGGCTCCACAACAGGAGCAAGCTGGACAAGAAGCTGGGTAGATCACAGGGGAGAAGATGAGCCAGGGGATGCAGCTGAGGTCAAAGGTAACATCCTCATGCCAGGTAAACTGAGGCTGGCCCCTTGAAGTCACTGGTGTAGACTGGGTTGCACCAGTGAAGAACAGGAGCTGGAGCATGCAACCTCCAAGCTGAAGCAACCTACAGAGCAGTCTGCAAGCAAGATGCAGATCTCTAGCACTTCACTGGTCTCACCCTCCAAGATTCCCAGCAATAGCACTACACAGTCATTGCCACATACAGAGAGTGGCCTGGACCCCCTAACTCTGCCCCATGGCCAGTGCACAGCCTGTTGTGATCCACTGCCACATGCCAGTGCTCCCTCCACCTTTGCAAGCTCACCTGGGAGCATCAAGCACATCCTCAAATCCAGACCAGTGCTTAGTCAGAAAGCTTTTGTCAGCAAAGATTAATTTCTGTGGTTTGCAGGTTTCTACCTGAGCTACCTCAGAGCTTGAGCTCTCTGGGGAGGAAAAGAAAAGATAATAAAATCCCCTGAATGTGTGATCAGAAAGGAAGCCTGATCGGGTGTCCTGCAGTCCTCTCACGTTTTTAAACTGGTGAATCACTGGAACTACTAAAGAAAAGAAAAATCACCTAGCCTGAGCCCTGGAAATCTCATCTGGGAAGGTGAGAAACTAGCAAAACACACTTGAGCACAGGTTTTGAAAAGAAACCACTCCTCAGTCTTAATTAGGGTTTGTCCAGATGAGGCAGCCATTAAGGTGCTTGCACAGGGCGCTGTGGTTAGTGCCCACTAATGGATGAGTAAGAAGACACCCCGGGATTTAAGGTGCCGGCACCTCCGAGGACTGATGGAGGGGAGGCTCCTGGCAGCTCTCTTCCTCTCCCGCACGGTCAGGAGGCTGGTGATGGATGTCTGAGTGCCGGCCCTCCTCTCCCACAGCACATCATTTGATTTGCCGCAGACGCGGGGCTGGAGGTCCCCGGCAGCGCTCGGCGTGCCAGGAGAGGTCAGCGTCTCTTTGAATAACGTCTTGTACGGTGCCAAGAAGTGACATCAGGCTTTGCCCCCTGGCATCACGGGGATGCTAGGCAGAGTAGGGGTGAGAGGAGGCGCGTTCCCCGCCGTCTCTGCTGCTCGTGCGTGATTTATACCTGCTGTGTCAGACGGACAGCGACAGACGGACAGCGATGGCACACGCTGCCTCCCAGCGCTGGCGGCACGGCTGGCAGAGATGGATGGGGCACTGCTCTGCTCCAGGCCAGCACCAGACTTCCTCCATGGCTCCTCCACAGAGGGCTTGCCCAGGGTAGATTACTGTTTGCATGGGAGAGCATCTCCTGGGATGTCACTCTGGAAGGGGCCACATTGGACAAGCCAAAATGCTCACAAGATTCGCTGCTGAGGTCCTGAGACAATATGTGAGATGGCTACAGGCTGACACAAGAGACACAGATCACATAAAAGGCACCTGCATTCCTTTATTCCTTTCCCCAAACTTCCCTCTCCATCCCAGCAAAGGCTTGCAAGCCTGCCTCCTGCTCCCTGACCCTGCTTTGACAGGCACAGCTGGCCCACAGAGCAGCAGGTCAGACAAACAAGTGATGGCACGTGGCTCTCAGAGCTAGCTAGGAACAGCTGAACGACATAAGAGACAGATCAGACCCAACCACAGAGAGAGTCAGCACTGTGAGCAAGGACCCCTGACCCCAGGTCCTGGTTGGGAGGCTCCCCCTCTCCCAGCATTTGCAGTTTCAAGTTGCTAAGTGGCCTCACTTCAAAACAAACTGAACACCTCACAACAAGATGGAGGCTACAGGTGTATTTTCTCCTTGTTCCCCTCCAAAACCTGCCTTCACCACTGCTCACCAGCTCAGACATGAACATGTGTGAGCAGCCACCTACAACATCACAGATCTCTCTGGAGCCATTTGATATTTAGGGTCTCCAGTGACCTCTCCAACCAGTAGGACTCGAGGGCATCACTGCAAAGCTCTCAGCCTAAAATTACAAACAGTGTCCCACCACTGGGTTACTCACCACAGGATCTTCCACCACTGCAGCCAGCTGGGACCCTCAGCAATTTTCACCTGCCAAGTCAGCATTCAGGCAGGGCTGCTGCTGCTCTCCCAGCCATGAGCTGGAGATTTAAAAACCACACTCTAGACAGGAAGGCTCCGGGGTGGCAAGGGGGGAAAACATTCATTTTTCCTTGGCAGAACAGCACCAGCAAACCCTGGGCTTTGAGGACAGAGGAAAGCACTGGCAGCTACAAATTACTAATCAATGTCGAGTAACAACAACAGCAGCTAATAAGGAAAGGCTGATCAGCTTACTATGGCAGTAATTATTCCTGACACCAGCCCTCAGAAGGAGCATCCAGGCTTAGCACACTGTCTACCATGATGATAACCCAAGATAACTAGAAAAATTTTGTGCTGGAAAAAGGGAGGGGGAAGAGAAAAAACCCTCAGCAATTAGCAAGACTTGTGGTGCTAATTACACTGTGAATGGTGTGCAGTCTTTGTCAGAACTCACTTGAGCCTTCTGGGTGATGCCAGGGAGGGATAAAGCGCCAGAACACCTTTGCACGTGACAAACAATTCTGGCACCTGGTTATTTTTGAGAACAGCACAACTCTGTGCTGCTGACACAGAAGCTGGCACACATCCTTTGCCATCATTGCCTGAGGAAAAGCCTCTCACCTCCATAGTGCAGTAGAGCTACAGTTCAGCTTCACATCACTGGGTGGTACTGAGCCCACCTAACCTGGGTACAGGACCAATTCAGGATGAGATACAGCCAGCACAAGAATAGAAATCTTAATTTACCAACATGTTTGAGGTATGTTCAAAGCATGTTGCATTCACCCACAGCTGCTCAGGATCCTGCAGCCACAATGCTCCGCAGCGCTGCAGCAGCCCAGGCACAAAAGCCCCCATCAGTGCCAGCACAGCCACCAGTCCTCCCACTGAAGAGAAGTTTCCATCAGCATCCTTTCAGCAGCACAGGAGGAGTTACTGCACCCAGCAGGGGTAGCAGAGTGAATGTGTGAACAGGCATGTGCTTCCCCCATGCGCCTCTTACTGACAGAACAGGTGAGAAGAAAATCTAGCAGCCCCCAAGGCTTGCGATCGCACGCGCTCCTCGCTCACCTCTCTCCCAAGCAGCCATAATTAAAGGCACCCTTTCCTTGCACTCTTCATTCCAGGGGGCTGACAAATTGCTCTCTCAGCAGTGGTGTGTGTTTTATGGAGGTGAGCTTCTCGGAAAGGCAGCTGCCTCGGGATGCAGGTCACCGCAGTCACGGGCTCACGGCATCGCCAGTTCTGCAAGTCCAGAGACAAATTGAGAGGCTGCAGCTTTCCTCCACACATCAATGCAGCCACAGCAGCAGCAGCAAGAGCTGCTGGAGCCTGTTCAGACTTACCCTCTATGGCTCTTCCTTCTCCTCCAAGACTCCCAGGCTTTGGCACCTTATGCAGGATGGGGACCTTACCTTGGCCATGGGGTCTTTAGTGAAAGCCAGCCCCCTCTCAGGAATACAGACCAGTCTGGCAAGATCCAGCAATTCAAGAGAGAGTGGAGGTGCCCATCAGCACTGTGTTTCTGGCCCACAAACTTCCCAGCACTTCCCATAGATTAATCCCACTCCTCTCCCTCTCTTCAAGGGTATTCTGTGCCAGCCCACCCTTCCCATCCCACACACAAAGCTGTCATAAACTCTACAAACCTAATACAGTGCAGCATCAGGGGGACATGGCTACTAGCCCTTGCACAAATAAAATCCTATTACAACAGAGATCCCAATTCCAGCCTTTATTTACAGAAATTACTACTACAAAGGACCCTGAGGGAAATCACAGCTCTATGCTGCATACACTGAATTCATCATTGCTAGTAAGAAGCCTCATAGTGTTTTGAGACACACCAAGATGCAAATAACATCTGCGTTGTATGTCATGGAGTGGGAGACAAAAGGGAAAATAACAACCACAGCCTAGGCAGTCACAGGAAGAGAGAAAGGGAATGCCACGTGTGTTTCTTTTGTCCAGCCTAAGGCAATTTTTATCCACAAGGTGCTCTAAATCCTTTGTGCTGCTCGATTAAATTTACAGCTGACCTAAGCACAGATTGTTGTTCTGCCAAAAAAGAGTAGTCCACACTCAGAGTTGTCCACAGGGTGAATGGCCATGGCCATATGCAGGCACGTGGGCAGCCCAAGGAGGTCAAGGAAGGGAAAGAGGAGGGAGATGCTGCAGGGCTGGAACAGTTTGGAATTGCTACCATGTGCAGTGTCACGAGCTGTGCCAGCACTGACACCAAATCCTGTGCTGGAGCATGTACTCTCAGGTGAGAGAATACAGAGGGGCAAGGGGAGCAAACCCCCATGGCACCCTCCTTGGATAAGCAAGGAAAACAAAGGCTTCGAGCACCTGGGGCACCCTCCCACCTGCAGCTGATGCAAAGCCCAGTGATGCTCAAACACCAGCACGGTCCAGCAGTCAGAGCGTTCTCCTGTCACAAACCTTGACTGGTTGAGAGAAGCAAAGAGGGAAAAGGGTTGTGATGTCCAACAGGGAACAGACAGATCTTCCTGGGGCACATCAACCTGTCAGATGCACACTGTTCAGGCATACTGGAAGGAAGGAGGAAGAAGAGAAGGCATCTGATCTTACACAAATCTATAGGAGCTGCTCCTAAAATTTACCAGCACAAAGCAAGCAAGGCATTGGAGAAGGGGAGGTGGGGTTTCTGACACTGCAGTGCAGGCACCATGGCACTGTAAGGGTTATAAATCAGAGCACTGACACCAGACTGACTGTAGGGATCACCCCAGGCACCATCAGAACCACACACACCTGCTACAGAGTGACCTTCTCTGGCAGTAGGGTCCCCCTTGCACTGCAGATAGTTGTAATAACAACCCATCATCACTTTGCTGTACACAGCCAGAAATGTTGACTTTAATGCCAGGCCAAGGGTGCTCTCAGTGCCTGACCTGCACACATTTCCAAGTGATGCTTCTTCAGCTATTCCCATCCACCTAGAAATTATTAATCCCCTCCACTTGAAAGTATCTCTCCAAGGTGAAGCTCCCATGTCTCAACATTATCAGAAGAAAACAAATCCTGACAACAAGAGGAAGGTCCCATCAGTTGACACTGATGGGTGAATGTGACAGCTCTCCAGGAGGGAACCAGGACAAATGGTGTTGCTCAGGGACAGCTTAGGTAGGACTGGCTTATCACAGAGGGCACATCATTACAGGGTGCAAGCTCAAAGGCTGAACCAGACTTCCAGAATCAGAGGCTAGAACCAAACCATTCCTTCTTTGTGTCCTCAATCAACTCCACCAGAAGGAGTTGATCCAATCCACTGCTGCTGCCTCCACCAGAAAGGGAGGCCATGGTCTTCCTCAGATCTATGGATTCCAGCCAAGGCAGCAGCCTGGACAAGGCAGGGCAACACAAGGGCTGGCCCCTGCAAAGCTGTTCATCAGTATTTCAAGGTGAATCTGACAACACAGCTGGTTTCCTAAGTGTTAAGAACATGTTTCACTCCAGCCTTTCATCTCAAGCAACACACAGCGCCAAAGGGCAGCTTGCCAAAAGCAAAAATCACATGCAGGACGAAAAGCATCACCCCTGGGAAATCTGCATCCAAGGAAGGCTGGAAACCTCCCCCCCAAATCTGACAGAATTCGAATCCCTCCCCTGCTGAGGCAGTCTCTTTCAATTTCTTCAGTGGATGTATTTCACGCCTCACCTGCCGAGCGACTGTTTCCTGGAGAAGGAGGAACCATGGAGAAGTTTCAGCACAGCACAAAGCCAAACCTGGATTGTGTCCCCTTTTTTTTTTTCTACCCTTTCACCCCCTACTAAGGCATGTCAGGAGTGAGATTTCAGAGAGCCCAGCAATACTGTCAGTGCCTGAGACCCCTGCCAGCAGCCCTGAGCTGACAGGAACAACACAGCTCTTTGGGAACCCTTCCTGCTTGTTCTCTCCTCACAGCACAATCGGAGGCTAAACTCACACTCCAACAACAGTGCTGTGGGTGAGTCATCCTCGCCGCTGTCAGCCGGAATGATTAAGGATGAAATGGCATCGCTTATCAGCACTGAGGTGGCTGCCGGATCACTGAGACAGCCACAGATTGGGACTAGGAAGCAGAGCCCAAAGCAGGGACTTTCTCAAAAGACCTAACCTTTTGTCCAACTCCTGCACAAAGCTCAGCATTGCTTCAAAGCCTAAAACCAACTTAAACTTATCTGCTTGCAGAGACAGCAACTGGCTCCTGCACATGTCTATGGAAGATTAAAACTTTGAGGGGCTCAATGATAATTTTAGGACCAAATTGTGTCAAGTTTTTAATGTTTTCAAGTTGAGAGTCCTGCAGGGTCAACAGAAGTGGGCTCACAGATCATAATGGCTCTGACTAATCACTGCCAGCTCTTGGCTGGCTGCCTGGTTAAAACTTGGATTACTCCAATGGGAAGCTGACCCTCATTTAAACTTAAGCCCACATTTTACAGCTCCAAGTTGCAGCTGCCAGGCTCTCCCTGACATAACTTCTTTATGACATTGCTGTTTCCTCTCACACTTCTGGTGAGGCACCAAGAATCAGGGCCATTATAGCAAGGCCTCGTAGTTGACAGGACTAAGACAGCAACCTCCAGCCAGGAAACCAGTGTGATACATTAAATAGCTGAGCAACTAAACCCACTGGCTAAAATTACTTGCAGCAGAACATCAGTCCTGTGGGGAGGTCTCCCTAAGCTAGACCACGTTAGTATTTATTAATAATAATACCAATATCTTTCCACTCATGTACTTGTCCCTCAAGATGCAAGAACAGCAAACCCATTGCAAGAAAGAGGCACACAAAGTATTAGAGAAGACACTCAAGGGCACCCCCCCAGCTCCAAAAGCAGCCCCTGAAGTAGCCCTTGGCCTGCAAGACAGGTTCCTGTGCTCCTATGGAACGTGGAACCCTAAAAAGTCATGACTCACCAGCCTTTCCACCCCTGGAACAACAAACTAGATGATATTTAAGGTCCCTTGAAACACAAACCATTCTATGATTCTCAATAGAGTGGGGATACAAGAGATCACCTCTTGCCTAAATATATACAATTTTGGTTGACAGCTGTAATGGCCATCAGAGCCTTGCTCTCCAGGGGAGATTCAGCTGGAGATCACCTGCAGATCAGCTCTCTGACTGGAATATAAAGGCAGGCATTGGCACTGAGAATGGGGCTTCAGGGATTGAGAGCTGATGCTTTCCCAAATGGCCAGGTAAAGCAGATAAAGGAGCTGCAGGTTGATTTGATGATTTAATCAATAAGATAATTATATTAATTCAGTCATTTGATACAAAGCCACTTCCTTTCTGTTTGATTTAACTGCATTTCAGAATTTTCATGGCTGAGTTGATCAAATACATAAAATAGAAAATTTGTGCTAATTAATTAATATTAGATGTATTTTCCTTAGCCATGAATTGCAGAGGCCCAGAGGCTGAGAGCATTATCACCCAGGAACCAGATCATGACAGCCCATAGATTTGCACCTGCAGTCACCACACAGCCAGCTACCTGTGCCAGAATACATCCAAAATTCAGGACAACTGTACCACGAGGGGACCTGGCAGAGAACAGAGACACAGGTGAATCCACATCCTTGAAGTGCGGGCATCTACACTTAATAGAAATTACCACTTGTGGTAATGGAGTAAAGAAGGATTAAATTCAGGTAGTATCAGTTGTTTTCCATTTACAGGGAAGAGGAGTAAAATCCTTCAAGAAGATGGAAGATTTTAGGGGTTCACTTTCAGTCTTGTACCCTAAGGGGACACCAGCTAGAGAAGCCAGTCAGCAGCACAACACCACCGCTGCCCAAAGCTGCAGTTACATGGTGAGCCCCATCCCTACTATTAATGCCCCAGAGAACCCCTGTAAGAGGGCACAAAAAAAACCCCACCCCACTACTATCAATGCCCCAGAGAATCCCTGTGAGAGGGAAAAACTGTGATAGCAACCCCTGCCTTGTTGGACTGCAGGGCATTCCTCCCCAAGGCAGGGAGCAAGTGTTCTTTACTCTCCTTCCCACAAAGGTGCTCCACTGCTCCTGTTGCTGGGCAGCAACATTTCAGAAAGCAGACTGAAGATGCTGGAGAAACTGGAGGTGTCTGCAGTGACCTTTGGTTTTTTCTGCTTTTCCCTAGGAAGGACAAAAAACACACTCCCACACTCCTGCCTGCAACTATATCTCTACAGTAATTCCCAGTGCTACCACAACTTTCTTTCAGGCTTGGTTTTTTTTCCTCCCTCTTTCTCCACTTGAAAATTTGCTAACCCCTGACACTGCCAGGAGAGACGCCGTGAAGGCAATCATAGGTCAGCCTTCTTCAAACAATTGCAGGCCTTCTTGCCAGGTTCCTCTCTGGGTAATAGCATTCCTCCAGCAAGGAAGAAAAGCTTCTAATTAAAAAGACCTGGACAGCAACCCACCAGCTCCCACTCCTGCCCTGATCAATGAAGCTTGCTAATTAAAAGCAGTTGACCTGAGCAAAGAATGGCTTGGAGTAGATTAGCCCAAGGGAGACTAGATTTAAGAATTAAATTACTTGACCAGTCTGTTTTATTTTACAATCCCCGTTCTTCCTCCTCCCCTCCACAGGTGAACAGTTGCTTTGAGGACTCAGTTCCCATTTGTAAGAGCAAAGGAGCAGAAAGTATGGTCCTGCTGTTTAATTCACTGTCAAACACCACAGGCTGAGTGCTTGGGACTGTTGGAGCAGCTTCTCTGTCTGATCACCAGGTGACAAGTGAAAAATGGCCAGGTGGCACCTAATCTCTGCAGTTTGATTAACTAGTCCTTTGCACCCTGCCACATCCACAGGACTGGGGACAAGCACACGGGCAGTGCCTCAGACACTCACTCTGACTCTACAGCCAGGGTCTCACTGACATATTTATTATAAACCCCCAGGAGATTTATGCCCAGCAATCAAAGGGAAACAACCACCACCCAAAAGCAATAGTGCTCAGATCAGGTCCCATCATCTGGCCTGAGCAGTGACTCACTGGTTTGAGTATCCCACCACACAGGGCCATATAGCAGGTGAGAATCCTAAGGCAAACTGACATGCAGCAAACACAGCACGTCCCACATCTGGGATCTTGCAGGATGCACTGGGATTGCAAGGAAAGCTCTCTCTGGAGAGCTCTCACATCTAGTTTCCAAGGTTGCTTTGCCCTGCTCACGTCACTGGGAACTGCAGGAGCTCAGCACCTCTAGAAGCTCTGTTAATAAGAGGCAAAACAGAAGAATGTAACGCTTCCTTGCTTCAGGAGAATTGGGTAGAAACATGAGGTTTTTCCCCATACAATTAGAAATTCCAGTGCAAAAGTGAAATATGCTCTCATTCAACCACCAGTATTCAAGGGCCTTCACCACAGAGTAACTTTAAGGGGATTTTCCCTGAGCATATACATTTGCACAGAGAGAAAGAATATTCTTGAGAGAAACAAGAAGCTTCCTAACCAAACACTTGGGATTTCATGTATGTTCCACACACAGTCTTGGCATTAATTTTCTTTTAAAATCACTGTCTTGGAGCTGAGAGGAATAAAACCAAGAGCAGGAGTGATGGCAATCCTATTTGTGTAACTTGTTAATCCACTGCCCTTTCTTCTCTGGCATGCCATTTATTTCCTCTTTGCCTCTGATGTCCCTGCAGAGCCCAAAGTGTTCCCTCATACTCCTGACTGTTGATACCAGATCTTCAGAGCATTTCAGCTTTTGCTCCCCCATGATTATTCTCTCTCCTTTTTCTCCTTCATGCAGCAACTTGCTTACCATTTTCCAACCAGCACAGCTGGACACATCTGACACTGGACTGACCACCAGAGCAAGGCACTTTCTATTTCAGCTGGAATTCCCAAATGAAAATAATACTCTATGGCTTCTTCCAGCTCCCTTAAAAAAACACCCTGATTGCAGGGTGAGAAGGTGATTGCATAGAATCCAGCAAAAGGAGCTGGTCAAGAATTAGGACCCTAGGGCACTAACACCAGGGAAAACAACCCCACAATACCTCCTTCTGAATGCCAGCCAAAGGGAAAATAATTCAGCACCAGAAATCTAAACATAGCCAAGCCATCTCAGTGAGGCAGAAATTTGCATTCCTCCCCACCAAGGAAAGTAGTGCATAGGCATGTAGCCACAGACACAGAGTTAAACCCACAGCTTCTGCAAAAGCAGAGATCTGCCTCCAAGGTGCCCCAGGTGCCCACAGAGCCGATGGGGATCACCAAGCCCACAGGGGTGTCATGGCTCAGGCATTGTTTAAGCTGCATAAACAAAGATGTCTGAGATGCTAGAATATGCTGTTACTCAGGCCTAATTCCCCAGCTGAAGTCTCTGAAGTAATCCCATAATTTTTATTACCAGGAGGGAGCCCACTGCAAACCCAGCCACTTTTCCTTCCAAAGGGGAGAAAATTCATCAGAGATGCAGCAAAACATCCTCATCTGACTTGTGAAGCAAGAGATTTCTTTAAGGAAAGTTGGTCTCTCCAGCAACACCTCCCTCCTGCCCTGAGGAAGAGAAGCACAGGGAAGCGTGACGAGAAGCAAAGCTGGGTAGTCCATCAGAGGAAGGTGCTGAGGAGATGCAGTCCCTTCCAGCTACCTGGCTGGAATTCAAATGCTGGATTAGTGTCTCTGGCACATTTCTAACAGGAGGCAAAGGAGAGAAATGTAGTGCTCCTTCCAGCCTTTCGGATCAACAAACCTCTCCCAGGCAGCAGACATTCTGGTCCGCCTAAAAGAGGCTAGAATTAGAAATTAGACACATTTGTCATATAAAATTTCCAGGTACAAGGAACAAAGCTGAATTTTTATCAGGCAGAGGTGCTGCAATAACACTGCAGCAGCTGGGAACTCCAGTCAGGTTAAGGTCAGGGCTGCTTCGCATCCACTACAGTGCCAGGCCTCTCAGAGAAAACCAAAAAGAGCAAAGGATGAACAGTTCCCCTTGGCAAGCTCGCTCCTGTCCAGCTGGATACAATGGGCTTTGAAGGTTGGAAACTCAGCAGGGCTGGCTACAGCGAAACAGGGAGGCAAAGGGAGATATGGAAGAAGAAAAAAGCTAATCTTCAAAAACAAAATGGTTTTGTTCATCTTCTCTTTGGTCACCAAGTTAGCTCCAGCTGTGCCTTGGGTCTGGGACTGAAAAGAGAACGCCAATTGGAACCCTAGGGAATTGGGTTAGAAGTCACTTGTGTCTTCTTTGTACTGAGTTACAGCACACATAAAAATGAGGGTGGCAAGCCCTGAAGGTGCCCTTTAGCCACAAAAAGGGAACATGCTGCAAAGACAGACCTTGATAAAACACCATCCAAATGGGGACACACTCTGCATCCCTCAGGGTAAGTGCCAGCTGCACAGGCAATCATCCTGACAGGCTGGGGCTCTGCCTGTGGCCCACACCCATTCTGTGGGGAACAACACAGGACAGTGCAGGGATGCTCACACTTGGCTGTGTCCTATTTCTCCTATCAAATCTCTGCAATAGCAGCATCCTTCCACCTCCCCCCTTGGACACCTAACAAGGATCAACAGCTGGAGGCCCCTTAGCACTGCCAAGCCCAGCACCCAAGGAGCTGCCATCTGTGTTGCAGCCTGCCTTTTGTACTGATTTGTTACGTTTTTGCCCTGATTGCACGCCTCGGGCGGGCTGCAGTTGCTCTGTGCAGTACTTGGAGGAGGGGAGTTTTACAGCTTGGCTGCTGCCAACGCACAGATGTTACAGGCTGGGTCACGGCAAGGTGCTAAAGGCCTTCAGAAATGTTGCAAAGCATTAATTATGTTCCTGCAGCTGTTCTTTAACCCTCACCCGTGTCTCCTTTCTTCCACAGGCGGCCAGAAAGACAACTGTGAACGGGAAATCAAAGCAGGAGGCTTTGAAAAGAAGCAAGGCAGAGCCTTTAAAGGTTAAAAGAAACAGCATTCTGCAAAGGCAGGGCTTTCTTAAAGCTGTTTGTCCCTGCCACTTGCTTGGACACCTCCTCTTCTCCTATTTCGGTGCAGCGCTGAACTCCAGCAGCATCCAAGGTGAAATGGAAGAGGTCACCCAAATCCTGACATTTCACAGAGCACGTCTCAGCTTGAAGGTTGATCCACGAGCTTGGGAATACTTTGTCTCACAAGACTGGAGCAAGGAAAGATTAGTGGCATGGGTTTAACCAACCCCCCCATCTGTGCAGATCTGGAGATGAGGGGTTTCCCTGGTTTTCCACAGTTTTTTGTGAACCTCTTGAAGCCAGTCCAGATAAAGACCACAAAGATGCTCAGAGGGATGAACACCTCTCCACTGGAGATAGGGTGGGAGAGTTGAAGCTGTCCAGCCTGAAGAAGAAAAGGCCCCAGGGAAACCTTAGAGCCCCTTCCCATGCTGAGAGAGGCTACAAGAGAGCTGGAAAAGGACTTTGGACAAGGTTCTGGAGCAACAGGAAGAGGAGGAATGGCTCTAAACTGAAAGACAGGAGGTTAGATTAGATATTTGCAAAACATTCTTCCCTGTGAGGGTGGTGAGGCCCTGGCACAGGTTGCCCAGAAAAGCTGTGGCTGCCCTATCCCTGGAAGTGTTCCAGGCCGGGCAGGACAGGACTCAGAGCAATTTGGTCCAGTGGGAGGTGTCCTTGCAATGGGAATTACCCACTGGAATTCCCATGGAATGGGAAGATCTCTAAGGCCCCTTCCAATCCCAACCATCCTGTTATTTTGTAGTCAGAAAAACCCCATTTTGCCCCAGCTGGCCCAGAGCTGTACTCAAACAGAGCAGTGACTAAACTCACCTGGAAAACCCAAGCTTAGAGCTTCTCCCATCCCTGCTATGGAAGCTGGGGTTATGCCAAGTGTCAAGAAGGCATTCAAGCAGGCTTACCTGGAACAGCTCTGGGAGATGTTGGAACCCAGGTCTCCTGAACTCATCTCTTGTGCTTCAGTGCTCTTGACAGCCACCGTGTGCCAGGGCTGGCAACACAGCCTCTGGTGTCCCTGCACAGGCACTTCTCTGGGAGCCCTGGAAAACACAAAGCTACTGCTGAGGAAGTAGATCCATGCCTAGAGCACAGTGCCATTCAGAGCTGCCACTGCAGGAAAGCAGTTAAGGAGGTCTGCACCCACATTTGAGCCCTGCTGAATATCAGGACTAATGAGCATTCACACACCACCAAGGCAGCCATTCTGGTGCTAAAACTGCAGCTTGCCTGGGGGGCATCTCCATACCCCACAAACCAGAGGTTCTCAAGGGGAGACTTTGTCCACTGCTTATCTTCAGACCAGCTGCAAAGTAAATCTCCATCTCAAACATGGGCATTCACTAACATCTGCATGGGCTGGGCTGCAGCTGTGCCACAGGACCATGAGCGGGCTGATAAAACCCACCAGGCTCCTGAAAGGCCTCTCCCTCCCCTATTCCCCATGCTTTAAGCTGCAGTCAAGCAGAGCACAACTCCTTTTAAGACTTGCAGTTGTGTTTCTGAATCTGGCTGGGCAGCTAGTGCTGACGAGAGGGAACAAGATTGTCTCTGGAATCCTTTGTGCTGCAGCTCTCTGTGCACAATAGGCTCCTGCACACTCGGGGGCTGAATAACTTCTTATGCCAGAGATGAAACAAGGGGGGAGAGAAAAAAATAGTACAGCCACAATAGCAAACAAACAGGCACAGAGAGTGAGGTGATGGAAAAGCAGGCAGGAACAGCAATGCTGTTGTGCCCAGACACTCGTTTCAAACAGCATCTCCCACATTCAAAAAAGCATACACTAATAAAGAATAAATTTTTGCCTGACACGTCTCAGATGTGCCTTCAGTCAGGGATTGTTAGGACTCAGCACACTGGCCAGGACTTGAACTTCTGCATAATGGCCCCAGACAGCTGCTGACACCCTCAGCTGCTGCTGGCACAAATGTTCACTCCTCTGCATCACTCTGGAGAGATGATAACTAAAAAAACAAAACAAAAACCCCAATGTCCAGGCCTTGAAAGGGACTCCACGATAGCATTAAGCACTGAACCCCAAAACCATGTAACACCAGACTGGGCCATGTTGACAGCCACAGGTGAAGGAGCTTCCTCCAGGTAGCTCAGGAGCCTCATCCCAGGTGCCCAAATCAGATACAATTCCTCCCACACCAAAGCAGTGAGTGATGGCTGTCTCCCCTTCCCTCTGGGGAAGGCTGTCCCTGGGCATGCAGCCATTTCAAGCAGGAATTGGACCAGCAGTGTCACCCTGACAGTCCTTACACCTTGGGCTTGGGCCTGCCTTCCTTGGGCAGCTGCCCTGGAGCAGCCAAAGGTGGGCCAACATCAGATTCCCACCAGGATGTTCCAACAGCCAAACAAAATCAGATTAAAGGCTTTGCAGGAGCAGCTTTTGTGTTAAGACATTTCTGGACACCCCCGTTCTGCCTAAATACCAGAAGACAATGTTTTTATCTGACTAATAGAGCTCCTCAAACCATGTGGCCCAGGCTGGCTATTTTAAAACAACGTTCAGCAGAGACTTTTGTTTCTGACAGAATAATTTAACACCCCGCTCTTGCTGAGTACTCTCACCCCAGGTACCAGAGTGGATCAGAAAAGCTGTGCTGGAGAAAACCAGAAAATCATTAAGGTTGCAAAACACCTCCAAGATCAAGTCCAACCACTGATGCAGCCACATAACTCACATCACCTGTGATCCTGGAGCAGAAAATCCCACCTGCCCAAAAGATCCCTCAGCAGGGACATGCAGAGAGGCAGCTTCCCCAGCAGCCTCTCCTGAACAGCAGCTTCCCTCTTTCCACTTCTTTTTCCAACCTTCCTTATTTATTTTTCAATCTGCTTCCCTCCTCTCCCCCCCGACACCGACTCCAAATTCAAGTTATGCAAATTTCATGGAGGGGCTGACATCTTCTGATGAGGATGATCCCATTGGTGTTATTGTCTGGCTGTCAGCTCCTGGGAAACAGGCACGGCACGAGGGCGGTTGCTGTTTTTAACCAGAGGCCGCGTCTGACTGGAGCGTTAGGGGAGTTAATGAGCACTGTGCAAAGGGAGGGATGGCTGGCACAAAGCAAACAGGGGAAGCTTTAGTTTTACATTTCATTATTTTTATAAGAAAAAGAAGCCTGGGACCTTAAGGGAGGTGTAAAGGGGATTTTTAATTTTTTTTTTTTTTTTTTTTAATAGCAGAATTTGCAGCTGGAAGAACCTGCTGAGATGTCCTGTGCTTAAATAGGAGGGAGGTGCCTGGGTCTCCAGAGAGGTTACCTTGCCCTTCTAGGTTTTAACGTCTGTGAGTTCTGTGTTTCAACACCTGTGAGTGTGTACCCACACACTACAGCTCCAGGAGAGAGTCCTCCATGGCTCACCCCAACCATCCAACCCATCCCATATACAGGATGGAGCTTCTCTTGGGGGTCACAGTCTCCAGGCTGCTCAAGGAGTCCAGACAGGCTGGGAGCTCCCTTCCAGCTCTAAAGCAGATTCAGGCCACCAAGCAAGTTGAAACCAAAACCAGTAGTCTCTAGAAAAGATGGATGGGGCCAGCAAGCCTGACACTATTCCCCATAAAGCAACAGGGAAGAGGTTAAAAGGGAAGATTTATGGGCATATATCTCTGCCAGAACCACCAGGTGATCATGTGTACACATTTCTCTACTCTAAGACCTAATTTTCCACCATTTCCCTTGATTTGCTGTTCCTATTCTCCCATTTCCTTGATTTAAGGCCCAATTATTTCTTGTCCTCTTGCCAGTGAAACAAAATATTTCATAAGCACTCCTGCTGCCTCTCGCCACTCCCTCCCTCCTTTGGATGCTGGTTTCAATGCCTGACTCATGCTTCGTGTTCTCTAAAATTTAGAGTATTTTAGTGAACACCTAACAATGATTTTACCATTTTTCTCAGTGATACAAATGGGATTTGGCACCAACTAGCTCGCTGTTGGAATTTAAGTGAGTCTGTGGTTGCCACGGCTCTGGCAAGTCTTTGCAAAGCTGTCCCTGGAGATTGTCACCTGGGCAAGATTTCACTGTGTCCTTCACAAGGGATGAGCCACAGATCCTGGGCTGAGCTGGAGGTCACTGTGTGCTGGGATGGGGAGAAGGGCAGACAAGTAAATTCTGTAGTTCATCCAGGAGAGCCCAGGGGAGAGCTGGGCATTACCATCCCTACACGAGTCCAGGATCTGGTCCTCCTCCTTAAGGATACAGACAAACTCTGCCCTCATTAAAAGGAAAGAATAATGTCACTGGTGGGTCCCCAATCTAAACTTCTAAGCACCACCAAATCTTCCAAGTGGTTCATCACAGTCAGCCCATTGAGCACCAGTCCTTCAAAACATTCCTAGGCAAACACCCTCCCCTCCCATTGCAGCAATGGCTTTACAATAAATTTCCATTCCTCTTCCTCCTCCTCCTTGCCCAGGCTTGCATTTCCATAGCATCCTCCTACTAGCTCCCTCAGTCATAACCAAACCTGCCCCAACACAACACAACCATGAAAAAGACAGTAAAATGCTCTTTCAATATTTCCAGCCTTCTTCAAGGAGATGGATCCATGTTAGGTGAGTTTAAGTACAAATCAAAAGAGAGGTGCCTTAGACCATGAGCCTAACAGAAGGAAAAAGCTCAACACTGCTCTGAATCAAGCTGAACATGGACTCAAAACTGCTTCTCCTGTATTCTCAACTCATGTAGGTCTGCAAGACTTTGAACTTCCATGATCATCAGCTGCTTACCTCTACCTGCACAACATAATTCATTTAGCCTTCATTTTTCCCCAAAAAAACCCCAACCAAAACCAAACATAAGCACAATTCACTGGACAGGAAACCTTTCCATTCAAACACCATAAAAAAAATCTCAAATGTGAAAGTTGTAGCTCACCAGCTGGGTCTAACTTGGTTGGCTCTCCAGAAGGGACATCTCCAGAGATTCTAGTCCTTCCAGTGGCTTGCTGGAAGCAACAAGGAGGCATCACCTTGAAAAGATGGTCAGGAGGAAGGAATAGGATGAGTTACTCTCTCCTAGAGGTTTTGAGCCATGCCTGTTCTCTTCAGCCACACAAACATGTACCACAGCATATGGAGAAGTGTCCAAACACGATCTCATGCTCAGATTTGGGGTCAGCTGGGCAAGAGAGCTGGACACAAGCTGGGAGATGCAGAGCCCTGTCAGAAATCGGGCCCTAAAACATGGCAATGGGAAGCCCTAAGAAGGTCAAAACATTCACACATCCCAAAGTAAGCAGGATCTGGTCTTCACACCCACCATGGCTGCTAGCATCTTGTTCACACTTTTCATGGAGCCTGGAGGACAAGCTGAGGCCTGCAATGCTGTTTGGCTACACCAGACTTGCTGTTCTCTTATGGGATTGGCAACTTCACTGCAAAAAGCTGCACAAAATAATTGACCACCAAATGCCACCAGAGTGAGAACAGTTTGGTCTCTGGTTACCCAAGAAAGGACTGAGGTTTGTTGGGAGGCAGGTCTTCATCTGAACTTAAAAAGAAGAAAACTAGCCCTAGGTAGAAATATAAAGTAGGAATGGAAAACATGAGGAAAAACTTGAAAGGCTCTGCAGATTTCCCTGTACAAGGCCATCATCTCTTCACAGCTGGGGCTACACAAGGCAAGACCTCCTCTATTTTCAGTGTGGCCTGGAAAAAGCTTCTGGGACACCACCTGCCATTCTGAGGGGCATCAGACCTGCTCTGGGCTCCTTCTAAGGATCAGCCTACTGAGGGCTTCTGAATTCCACTCACAGCTTGGGAGGTTTAGGGATCCTTCAAGGTCTCTAAAATCCAGAGGCCTCAGAGGATCCTAACCAGGCTAACTTCATCCCTCCCTTGGTACAATCAGCTCTGCTAACTGTATTGGCCTGAGGGTTAGTAGATTAATGTCACTTTTCATTCATCATGTGGCTGTGGCTGGCTGGAAGCATCACCTCCAGAGGAAGCTGACTCACCCTAAGCACACTGCTTTCTGAACAATTTTCAGCCAGTCCTGCCCACTAGAGCAGCTTCCCTTCAAGCTACCTGTCAGCCCAGCACAGGCTGGACAGCCCCCAAAAGCTGACACACCACAGTTCATATTCCTGGCAAGCACCATCACAGAGCTTAAATCCCTGTAAAGCATTGGAAACGGTAAAAGCTGGCCATTAGGGTAGTTTTATATGGAATAGATATTCTAGGTTGTAAAGCGTGTTCGGAAGGATCATTACACTCCCTCGGCTGCCTTTCCTCAGAGGAAAGAAGATAAATGTCCAGGAGATGTTCATAGCCCAGGGCAAGGGAAATACAACATCCTCTGGAGGAGTGAGCAGAAGTACCAGAGAGCAGAGACTCTGCTTGGAGCCCGCGTGACCGGCTTCCCCAGCATCCCATCAAACCCAAACCACCCATGGCAAGCCCACTCCAGGGCCTCTGTGCCACTCTCCCAGCACCCCAAGTGTGTCCCTCAGAGAGCCCACCCTGATTTTTTCAGATTTTCTAAGCCTTCTGATGTTTACATTCTTGTAATGAACTTCCTCACACACTTTATGTAAATAACTTAGTGTTTTACATTATTTTATAGAGGAGGAGAAATTTGATAGACTGTTAGTTTGTCCAGTGTCATTGGGGAGGTGGCACTTTCACCCTCCAATCCACTGTCACTTTTAGAAATCTATAAATGTTAGAGTCAGAAAAATAAAGTCCCTTTTTTACCTTAGAAAGAGCATTGTGTTGTTTCGTGTCCTATAGTGACAGCCCACCCCAGCCCTGGCACCATGGCAGTGTCAGGGGTGACTCAAGATACCAAGACAACAGCATGTGAGCAGTGCAGTGCCTCTGTGTGCTCACTCTGCTGCCCAAACAAATCCTCTCCCCCATTTGATTTGACCATTCCACAAGCACAGGGATGAACTGTGTGGTCCTTGGGGAGCTCACTAAGCCAGTGTTTCTTTAGGAAACAGAAGCTTGTTCCAAATCTAAATATAGAGGTAAAAAAATAAAAGACAGCCTCTATCTGATCAAGAGAAAATTGTTTGGAGGGTAAATTGAGACAGAAGTGTTTGCTCAGATTTATGGGGAGGGGGAGTGAGTTGGAGAGGTCTGAACTGAATCCATCCCTTGAGCAGAAGTGTAACCCTGAAGTCCAGCTATGATTTCTTCTGCAGCCTGGCAAAATGCCAGAGGCCCCTTCAACCTCAGCTATTTCATGATTCTGTGGGATGCAGAAGAAATGGGACTCTATTTTGATGCTGGGAATAGGAGGGATATGGTTAGGACCCCAGCAGATCTTCTATTCCTCGTCCCACCTCATCTGATTGAATCCAAACCTTTGTTTAAAAAGGGGTCCATCCCTTTTCCCTAAAGGAGCTGATAAAAGACATTTACAGCCTTGGAAGAGCACATGTCAGCAAACTGAACAGAGATCAATTTTTCCATTCATCCATGGAATGGATCAGATCAAAAGAACAGGGACAACACAAACCCTAAAATCCAGAGATCCTCAAATGCTGAAACATTTCTCAACCTTTTCTTTGCTAGATTCGGGGGGAAGACATCAGGGAAGAGAGATGTAACTTGGTTTACTGGACACTCCTAATCAAGCTCCAGTGCCTAGGATCAAAGATTAGTTGATTGAAATCCAATTTCAAAGCTTATTAACTTTTGAATGAGAAATGCTGCTATGGTGAGCTTACTCGGGCAGGCTATTTCTGGCTTGGCAGAAGTGGCTGTCAGGGAAAAACAGCTCTTTGCTTATCAGCACCCAGCTTAGATTAAACCCAGATGAGGCAAGAGGATTACACCTCCTCAGACCACTTGAAATCAAGACTAAATGAACAAAAGGACTTCCCTTAAGCTGGATATTAAAACCAGCTGGGCATTTCCCCTTCATGCCACCACAGCTCATTTGAAAAGCACACAGAGCCTTTGTGTTGTTTTGCTAAGTTACCCAAATTTCACTTTCCTGCACGGTATTCTGGTCAGGTGGGCAAGTGACAGCTCTGGCATGAAGTCTCAAGGTACCTTCAGCCCACATCCTCCTTGCCCAAGCAGCTCCTTCTCCTTACAGCAGCTGTGCCACCATGTCCAGCTCTGTCCCACTACAAAAGGGGCAGGAAACCCTGGCACTGCCAGCTGAGAGAGGTGACAAGCCAAGCTGAGATCTGTTTGCCCCAGGCTTTTTGTCCTGAGGGACATAAATCCCAGCTCCTAACCTGAGATCCTTTCAGGACACCCAAGTATATTTTAAAGCATGTAAGATACAGAATCATGGAATTGTTTAGGTTGGAAAAGACCTCTTAAGATGTAGGGTGGAGCTGCATCCTGGAGCTTTAGGGGTGTACACATTTCTGGTCCTAAGGACAAATGGGGGTTAAGCACTGCCTTTGGGGAGCCAGTTCACCCCATCCCCTCCTGCTTGAGCTAATCCTAATACTGCTTGCAGAGAGTTTCCCAGTTCCTCTGCTCTTTCCCAGGCACAGCAACCACAAAGATAAGAACTGCAACACACAGCAAACTTTTTCAGGTGGTAAGGGCCCATTTCTCTCTCAGGTACAGACTTTTTCAGAACATCTCTCATCCAGGGAAACAGTATTTATAGCCATCTGTGCCCAAACAATGGGCTTTCACCTCTTGTGCAGAAGGACTGAGTTTATCAGCCCAATGCAGTCATTGACAGGGACTCACATGTGTTGCAAAGGCCCGGGTCTGTGTCTTGTCCTGCTCACAGTGAAACACATGCTGTGTCCTCAAAAAGCACCAGAACAAGAGGAGGTTAACACCAAAGCAGGAGGGAAAAGGCAATTTCTGCTGTTGTACTTAAAAGAGGGAAAGCAGCAGGCAGTCTGGGTGACCAAGTTTGTTTGAAGAGTGGTTGGTGACAGCTACATGACAAATATCTTGTCTCTCTGGGAGGCACCTCAGTAGCTTGTTTCCTCTCTCCTGCTGTGCTCCAGGAATCATGGACACACTGCCCAGAGCAGCATGGTTGAAGGAATTCTGCTTCCAGACACTTTCAGACCCAACTCCAAACAGCCATCAGATCAGTAAATGACACTGCAAACACTGACTTCTCCCTGGTTCAATTAAATCTTATCTTTAACCAAGAAAAAGGAAAACAACCTTGCAATCTGCCTCAGGTACACATGAAGTATGCAGGAGCTCTTCAAAAGGATTTCTGCTCCTGTAGATCAGGCACAGGCTTTCAGAAGAAGAAAATCAGTTATTTCCACACATTTTTTTTGCACTGTTCAACCAGGTTCCTGTTACACACAGTGCCTCCAGGGGAGGAAGCCGTGTGGACAGCACAAAGCAGAGGCCTCCCCCATCCCTGACAAACCCTGAGCTGTGATAACAGAGAGACAAGGGTACAGCTGCAAACTTCACCTCCACATGGGCGCAGCAGGGATCAAGTCTCTGAAACCAAGCCCACAGAAAACTTTGAACATAGAGAAAAAACGTTGGCATAGAAGTGTTGCAGCATAAGACCTCCCTGCTGGTGGTGAGGCCACTCTTGCCTTGGGGAAAGAGCATTGTGTGTCTTCCCTAAACCACAGAGAGGTCAGGATGGAAAGGCACAGAAGTTTCTTCTATGAGTAAAAACCAGTTTTTAAAACTACCTCTAGAAGGAGAGCCTGACTCTCCTGTTATTCAGCCCATGCCACCACACCAGCCCAAAGGGCTAAGGGTCCCCACACAGCCTGGGAAAGGGCCAGGAGGTTTAAGTCAGCAGGGGTTTAAGTGCCACCCTTGAGCTGCACCTTGTGCCCCCCAAGAGCAGCAGCCCTGCTCCCCCCTGCAAGCCTACCTTGAGTATTCCATCAGCAAGCTACAACTGAGCTGTGAAACAACACTTGCAAGCGAAGGCAACACCAGATCAGCCAGGCAAACGCTGAGGAGAGGTGACAGTAACAAGGAAGGTTATGTTTAGCTCCACATCTGTGCTGTTTGGAAGCTCTCTTCACAGGGAAGGAAAAAATAGCTTAAGAATAAATCTTTTACTTGGAAAACATCCAGTCTGGGAATAAAAAACAAGAGTCTAGGAGAATGAGTAATTGGATGGAGAAAGATTGTTGAGCAGGCGAGGTCAGGGCGTGCAAGGAGCACAAAGGAAGGACCACCAGCACAGGAAGGGTTTGGGGAAAGCAGCCATCTTTGGGGCAGACTCCAGCTGTCTCACCAGGATCACCTTTTGGAGGGGAAAGAACAAAGCTCTGTGCTGCCTCCACTTTGCACAGACCACCCTCCTACAATAGGGGGAACCTGCTCCATTCCGCCCCGGGCTCTTCCATCCCACAGCTCAGCAGAAAGCCAGATGCCAGGCAGGAACTGGGAGCTACTGAAGGAACTCCAGTGTGGAAGACATGGAAAGTCACTAAATCTGGGACTCAGTTTGGAGCCAGCCACTCCACATAGTATCTTAACATCACGGAGTCCACCTGCACCTCCTCTGAAATGCCCCAGTCCTTCCTTCTCTATCCTCACCTGAATCACATCCTAGTGCAGCAGGAAGTGCCAGCACTGGAATAGAAAGGCACACCCTGTTTGCTCAGGACCAGTTCAAGCACACATCATTGCAGGCACATTCCCATCTAGTCTTACAGTGCCCCAGGAGCCCACACACCATGGCAGCAGCAAAATGCTTCTCTGGCCACCCCAGTCCCAAGCAAGCAGCACCATGCTTGGTTAAAGTGCCAGACAAACAACCATCCAGGCCACGTAATCCAGCTCCAGACAGGCTTGCTAGGGATATTTCCCCATTACTGCTTCAGTGCCATGTGAGAGATCTGAGTCCTGCTGCATTAGAGGTGGTTGAAAATCCAATTTCCTTCCCCAAAAAACGAGGCATGTTTGCACCTGCCTCAACCCCCCTGCACCCTGCATAAGGATGGAGCGACCAGCTGAGCAATGACTGCAAAGCCCACATGGCATTAATCCTCCATGTTCATATCAGAAATCCAAATCTCTAATTTACTTCATCCTGAAGTCACTTAAATGTAAGCATCACTCCTGGTCCTACTTCTGTATTTATTTTTCTGGTTGCAGATATAATTGTTATACTAAGGGTGCCTTAGTTGTGATTATAAATACCCAAACTCCCATGCCTATGTATGTGCAGGCACGCATCCACACACACTCATTCTTCTACCTCTTGAGAAATGGGTCTGTTCCGCTTTCTTCTGCTACTGATAAAATATTGATTAGGGAATTTGAAAATTTGAAATGATTTAGGAGTCCCTGGATGGGAAACGTAATGTACTGTGCCAGTCGCATTATGAGCCATCCATCACCTGTCAGCAAGCAGCAAGAAAGTGACAGAATCAATACAAACGTGTCTGAAGATGGGTTTAATTCATTTCCCTTCCCCCTCAGGCCATGGCTGGAGCATCCCAGCCGGAGGAGGAGGAAGCTCAGTAACACCAGCCCAACCTCAATCCACCCAAAGTGCAGGGGGTTAACATCGTCCCAGGCAGTCCAACCACAGCAGGGCCAAGATGGGTGACCTTGGCCACATTCCTGGGGGAGCATGGCCAGGCCAGCCGGCCAGGAATTGCTACATCAGATCCTGAGGGCTGCATTCAGCTGCCCTTGTGCCCTGGGGTACCTGCAACATCCACATGGCTCACAGCACCTGCACGGCTCCTACTAGAAGCTGCTTTGATTGACTTGGGCAGGTTGTTATTTGTCCCTAAAGCCTCCCCATGGGTGGTGATTCCAGCCTGTCCCAGCACATTTTATGCCATGAAACACTGCCGTAGATTAGTCTGCTTTCAGAGGGACCAGACTGGCCAGCAGACAGTGTGAATCTCTCCTTGCTTCCCTACTTCCCTTCTGCATCACCCACCTTTAGTCAGCACTGCCTGATCCAGCTCCTCGTTCCTCAAGCATTTGTTGTTCTTACTCTCACCAAGAGTTTTAAAATAAAATTAAAAATATTAAGGGGTGAGCAGAATGCATCCGTAGGGCGATCCATCATCCTCCCGCATTTTGCAGATGGATTCAATTGGCCTGTGATCCTATTTTGCAGATTCCCTTAGAGCACTGTAATTCATCCTGCAAGGCATTTCAAATGAGACTGGACAGAGCACCAGAGAAATGACAGGAGTCAGGTGCCCTGCCGTGCTCCCCAGGAGCAGAGAGGGCGACCAGGCAGGCTATTGCTCATGTCTGATTAGAGCTAATTATTCCAGGGCACACCACAGGAGGTGATGGCAGCACAAGGGCAGCTCAGACAAGCCCCACAGAGCTCCCAAAAGCTGCTCCTTAACTCAAGCCAGCCCACTGTGGGCTGCGTTAGGCAGCAGCATTAACCCTGGCTGTAGAGCACACAGGGTGGCGCAAGGGATGTTCCACAGCACAAAACAACTTTTGACCTGCCAGCTGTGGGTGGAAGAGCCAACAGCCTGCTGGGTGGGACGAGGAGGATCTCCAAGCTTCCACCTGGACTGGCTCTTTGTCCTGACAAAGCCTGACAGACATCCCTCCCCTCTTCCTGACATCTTTCAGGGCTTCAGCAAGGTGGCACAGGCCAATGGATACAGGAGCAAGCACTCATCTTCTGGACAGCATGTTTCTCCTCTCTTCTTTGGCTGATGATGTGGCTGCAGGTAGGACTTCTTGGATGAAACTTCTTCATTCATTTTGATTTTAATTCCATTATTTAATAGACTGCAAAACCCTTAATGTGGGAGTCTCAACTACTGCGACTGTGCAATTCACTCCAGCTATATCCCCTCTAGCTCACCATCCCTATTAGACTCAATAAACGGTTCCAAATCCAGCAGAAGTGCTCTATTTGCTGCCTAGTATACCATATAATCTTTTCCAGAGGTAGTATTGATCTTATTAAACCTGCAGCCATCGAGTCCTCCAATGTGTCTCAGCATTTGCTCGCCTACAGCAAAGCAAAGTACCTCTTCCAACCTCACAGCAGCATGCAGATGACAGCACCAGCCTACCCTGACCCGGAGACAAGAGGATCAGTGCATTCCTGAGAACAATTTAATAGTCAGTAGAGCCATGGCTTTAGGGTATTTAGTCAGAAGCAATATCCCGTCTCAAAAAGAAATGTCTGAGTAATTTTAACTGTAAGGGACAGAAATTAGGGACTAATTCAGGCCGTAACAGGTACTGAATGCCGAGTCCAGAAGCAGCTCTGCTCGTGGCTAATGGATTTTGCACACTGAGACTGGCTCAGGGCTCTCAGCTCATCCCTCCAGAATGCTCACAAGATTCACTTGCAGCCACTTTGCCAAATTTTCCTCACCCACTCATAAGATTATTTGCACGGTCCTCTCCAAACAAGAAACCCTTCCCACAGCACAGAAGCTGGCTCCAGATGAGAGAGGAGAGGCTGTAGGAGGCCGGGCAAGGAAAGCAGCATTAAGATGCAAAGCACAGAGTTGGAATTCTAAAAAAAAGGATATATATCCACATCTGTATGTGCAGGTACATGAAGCTCAGCATTTTGAGGGAACACAGCACCACAGCGTGCTGGGAAGGCAGAGGCACAGAGCACAGTCTAACCAGATGTTTGCCTGACAGAGCCTCAGCACTGGGTTATGTTCCCAGGCCGCCCTGGCAGCGGCATCCAAGGAGAGGACAGATGGCAGCTCCACAGCAGAGCATTAGGACCATGACTCGTGTCTTTCTTCTAGACAAGGCTCTGGTGCTGCCAGCTTAGAGCAGGCACTGAAGGAAGGGGTGATAAGTGGCCACTGTCTGGCCCAGAGGCGCTGGGGTGCCAAGCAGAGGGGAGAAGGAGGCACAGCTTCCACCCCTCTGACATTGGTGCTGACCCAGTTGTGTCAGCCCCGCTCATCAGCTCATCCGTCACCCTGCTGCCTCCTGCCAGGGCCCCAGGACCTGCAAAGGTGGCTACACATGGTGGACTATTTGTCTTCTCAGGTTCTGGGGACACAGGGGGCTGACAGCCCTATTAGTTATCTCACAAAGCAGAGCCCTAACACAGGCCCAGAGAGGAGGGCAGGCAATAACCCCAGGGAATGAGAGAATGTCAGAACCACATGGCTCCAAGTTTCCCAGGGAAAGGCAAAGCACCAGTACAGCCTGAGAAATCAAATCCTTGCAAGAAGTGTGTGGGGAAGAACCCTGGAAGCTGAAGCTCTCACTCATCACCTGCCATCTTTCCTTAGACAAAAGTAAGCTGCTTCTGTAACAGGAACTTTCAACACAGACCTATTAAGCCTTGTCCTGGGATGTGCCCAGGCTGGGAGACCTAAACTACTCCTGCACCAAGCCCAACTAATCCTGCAGTCTTCAAGAAGGCACATCATTGCTCTGAGAGCCAGCCACCCGCTCACACACACTGCTATGAAGAGAAAGAAACACTGATCCAACAGCTCAAAGAAGTCATCCAAACCCACATGATGCCCACACACATGCTGGAAGCAGCAGGTAGGGCCCTGGACCTCTGTGCCAGAGGAAAACCAGGATATATGGTTTTCATATATCACAACAACAGCTCATCAAGACGCTGAAAGCACCAGGCACAGAGGTCAAATGACTAAGAACTGTACTACAAGTCTTCAAAACACATCAGTGGGATGTCACATCATTTTATTCTAAAGAACAGCTGAAGAAGCGCCCTGCTCCCCACATTGCCAAACCAAGGCTCCTCCAGCCAGTGCAAGTATTTCTAGTGCACACATACACCCAAGCTGTGCATCAAGGCAGCTCCTGATTTCCCACATGAGCTGGTTTTTAGGTAGGGATCTCCACGTGAGTGATTATAGCCCAGCTTATCACTGTCACCCAAAGCTGCCCACCTGCCCTGCCAACACCTCCAGCAGAGCAGGATCCCAGCCAGCACCAGTTCCAGGATCTTCCCCAGCCGTTCAGGAAACAGCCAGAAGGCAGAGCCTGAGCCAAAGCTTTGTAAAATAGAGCGTGTCGTAGGTGGAGAGGAGGGGAGACAGCTCTTTGAGCAAATAATTTCAATTGCCTTGAGAAAACAGGTTGTTAAAATGATAGAAATAAATGGGTTGTTTGAGCAGCCTCAAAAATGCTTTCAGAGAAAGCTTCCAGGTAGGAACATTGATTGCAAATACTTATTAACTGCTCCTTCATTATCAAAGAGATGTGATACATATGTTTACAAATTCTGATACATTTTTATTAAAACTACTTAACTGTTTGGTTCTCTAAACCTTCCCAGAGGAACTGTCACCAAGCAACTCCCTCAACACCACTTCCACTCCTGCACAGGCAGGCGTGGGCACCGCAGGAGTCACTCAAGCATCTGCCTGTACCGAGGAACACGTTCCACCAGTGTTAGAGCCAAAATGGCTCTTTTGATCCCAGTCTCTCAAAAAAGGAGGCTCTCACTTCAGAAGTTGTGTGATAGGGTCACTCACCCACCTTTGTCCACTCGTGAAAGCCATCAGCCAAGAGGCTGTAGGTCCCTCTAACCCAGCCTTGTCTCCCACAGGAACTGGGCTTGATGCTAATGGCAAGAACTGAAGAGAAGGTGGAAGTGTTTTCCCAGGATGATTCTCCAGCTCCTAGCAGCCCAGCACTTACAAACTCCCAAGCTGTAAATTGCTTCAGGGCTGTGTTTAGGCCCATCATCAAGAGTTATCTGCCATGAAATTGCCAAGTTCCTTTTTAAAGGTTCATGATATTTTTTGGCCGCCACAACATCCCAAGGACAACACATCTCCAAGGCTGAATTAGGTCCCCACACACACACAGCATGTAAAGCTGTTTGATTTAACCCTGAAGTCCATTATTTTCTTAGCCTGCAGGAAACAATTACCTTCTGATCATCTTCTTGGGTGATTTTATCCACATCTCAAGTCCTCCTTGTTGATGCTTTTCCCAAGATGGTGAGTCCTGACCTAGGCTACCCTCAGATGGAAGCTGTGACACCAAGTTATATAAAGCACAGCTCCTTGCTCTTGCCAACATCTTCTCCAGCAGCAACATCAAGCGTGAGCGATGCCCTGTGCTGGGACAAGTGTTCTCCTCTGGGGCCCCTCCCTGGAGCTGCTCTTCCAGTGGAGAATCTGAAGGTCTGTTTATTTTAAGCAGGCTAGAGAGAGGCACAGGCAGAAGATGGGTGAGGAGGATCCCTGCCTCAGGTCACTGCTTCAACAAGAGACAAGATTTCCCTCTGAGAAAGCCTGTGCCAGAGGGATGCACAGATTGTCACCTCCTGGCTAACTGGGCAGGAGTTTCTGTCCAGAGAAGAGGCAACATGCTGATGGCCAGATTCCTGCAGGCTCCCACAGCCTCCATCAGCCTGCTGGAAGAAGGGGGTCCTGCCAGCCCTTTTCCAGTAATCCTGCCTGAGGACTGCAATGTCCCAGCCAGAAACAACCCTCTGAGTACACAAGGAGCACAGTGATGCTGGTATGGTCTGCAAGCTCCACCTGCCACAGAGATCACAGCCAGTCCACCAACACATTTTGTTTTCAGAAGCTGAAAGCCCTGGTGTGCTGCCAAGTCATGGATTCTTCATCATTAGCACCTTGCCTAGGAGCGCACAGAGCACGGCTGGGGGGGTTTGCAGGAGAAAATGGGAACTATCCTCTCTCCACATACAGCTCTTAGAGAACACTTCATCACAACAGGAAACCCAGCAGGGCCCAAAGCAGAGACTCACAGTACAAACTGACAGGCACAGTACACCCCATGGCCTGCATTCCCCAGCAAACACCTCCTAGCAGCTCAAGCCCTACAAAAGCAGTTACACCTTTCTACACACATTGCCTCGGTGTTGATTTTCACACCACTAAAGACAGTGGTGTGTTTGGGCCTTCAGCACACCCACCTTCCACAGACATCTTTGCCAGATAAGGTAATTCATCAGTCCAAGAATGCTGTACCCTGCATAGTTCAATCCTAATCCAGCACCTGCAAATCCCACTGAGGGGTGGAACAGAGCATCTCTGTGACCAGCAGTCAAGCACACACAAAGCTTTGGGCTTGTCTGTACTGCCCAGACATTATTTCCCCCACAGAGAGAATGCAGTGGAAGGACTTTTCAGACACACAGACCTCATCCCTCCCTCGCTGCAACTGTGTGGTCCCAGGGGCCTTAATTATCCAGGATCCTTCTTGCAGGGAGCTGCTCTGTGGGAACATTTGCATGTTCGACTCCTCTGGACAAGTTCTGAGGCAGGCAGCTAATCCTCTCCCAGGTCTCAATGTCATATCAATTTTCCTGTTCGAAGCTGAGCTCTCTCCATCAGGGGTTTTAAACTAATGAGACGTACTGAGGCCTTCAACTCTGGGAATATCAAATGCAGTGGGATTCAATTTCGTTTGATTTTCCTGTGGTTTTCCCTTTGTAATTAACACCAGACAGCATGCAACTTCTCTTCATCCTACCACTGGATACCATCTCCTCTCAAGACAAACATGTCAGGAAAGGTGATGCTTCTACCCTACGCTGCCAAAAGCATGATAATTTTTTTTTTTTTTGCTTCCTTCCCCCCAGCATGAATATAATCCACATCCTCAAGGTACTATTCAGACCCTTAAATCTCCAAGAGCAGTGGCACAGATCCCTCATGGTTCACGGCCCCTGCTACTTATTACTCATACAGATTATGCTCCAGAAACACCTGTGCATGGGCACAAGCCCTGAAAGGATTTAATGGGACAGTCTTTTCTAAAATCCTCAGAGGGCTGAGGATGTCCAATGTGCCCTAGCAAAGATGAGGAAATATGAATCATGGAATCATTACGGTTGGAAAAGACCTCTAAGACAATCAAGTCCAACTGTATCTGTTTCCATGTGCACCCTTCCCAAAGGCAGCCCAGTAGTCTTCCTACTACAGCAGGTTTTCCACACTGCTAAGACACAACAGCTGCCACTGACCAATAGCTTGGAGATCACAAGACAATATCCACTTTTCTTTAAAAAAAAAAAACCCTGAATGAGCTCAGTTTTGCCACATCTGGCAGGATCTGCAAGAATGGCAATGCTGTTTTATCAGAGGAGTTTGGTACAGTCCCTCAGTGTAGCAAGGGGCTGCACAGCAAAATAACACAGTGCAAAAACCTGATCAAGAGGCAGCTCCTACAGACACTGTTACATGAAGGTTTTGAGGGAGAATGTGTATCTTTTAGTGTCCATTACTGAAACCATACACTGCCAACATCCTATGGCCTCAATCCAGCAGAAATCCCTGCAGAAGGGCTCTCCTGCAACCTCTCTAGACAGAGAACATCTGAGGCAGGAAGGGAAGGTACTGCTGCAAGCAAAAGCAGGTCAGATCTGCATTACACCAAGAGTGAAGCAGATCTTTCTCCACAGTTAGGAAAATAAAGGTCATCAACCTTCTGCTCCATACACCTTGACCCTGGACTCTCACTGCAGGAGCTACATCAGGGCTCAGAGCAAGACCTGGGGTTGTCTCTGCCAATCAAGCACATATATTAAATATACTCTTCTTAAAGGCACAGCACACTGCATGATCTATTCTAAATTAGCATGTAAAATACCTCATTTTTCAAAGGAAAAACTGTTTTGTTTACAGGAATTCAGGTGTCACATTGACATTTCTTCACAGGATAGCAGAATCTGGAAGGGACTCACCTGGACCAATGCAGTCTGCAAATTTAAAATCATGCTCTTCCTTTGCACATCTATAACAGCTACATCCCATTTCTTATAGTGATTTCCATACCAACAGCCCAAAATGGTAATTTCAAGAGATGTTGCATTGCATCTGCCCTCCTGCCAGTTCCACCTTGGAAAATATTTATCTTAGGAAAATAATATATAGGAAAATATTACATTAATTAACTGGACCATTTGCCACCTGAAGCTGCAACAAACAAACTTTCCTGTACCTGCAGCACCCCCATGGATGTTTGAGGGATGAATCCCTCCCCTGTTAATGCTCACAGTGCTGTGTCCCTGCTTTGGAAAACACCAGCCCAGCCTCTCACTGCTGTGCCAGGAGCCTGCAAGTTCCAAGTGTCGAGCAGAACCTTGGAGCAGAGTTCAGCACAACTTTATTATCACTCCATCACAGAGTTCCCCACACTGCCTGGCAGCTCCAAATGAGCCCTCCATGCTGTGACAGCACCAGGACCACCGAGGTTTCATCAATATTCATGTCCTAGTGACACCCCAGAGAGCACTGGAAGCTCATTTGCACCAGCAGATCATTAAACAAAGGAAAAGAGTGACCTCACAGGACCAGCTGCATCACTATTGTCACCAGGAGCTGAAGGGACAGAGACAGGGTCATCACCCAGCACTTCTTTTAATAAATAACAGCTCTAAATGAGCATGGCCTTGCCATGCCCAGCAGGACCCACGTGAGACTGGAAGCATCAGGGACAAGGATGCCCAAACTGCAATGTGCCTCCTCTCAGCAACCCTGACCAGGGGGATGCTGTTGGAGGAAGCAACATCCACCAAAACAGGGCAGTAAATCTGAATTAAATTGCTGTTTTAGGCACAGTTAGCCCACTGCAGGGAACACACACAACTCCCTCCAAGGGCAGTAGCATTTAGGAGCACCCCAGGGTTTCCTGGAATGCTGCATCCCAGCTCAGGGTGTTTAGCAGAGAGCTTCCCCAGGCTACACTACAGCACTCCACATGCAGAGACTGGATTACAGACCCTAATTGCTGCCATCCATCACATTAACAATTAGCATCATGTTCATGCATTTCCACTGCTCTCAGGAGAGGGTGGAGAAGGAAAAGGGAGTCTTAGTCCCAGTTTACCTCGAGTTCACTGAGAGGCCACAAGAAAGCAACTCACAGGCAAACTTTCCACATACCCAGGTTGCTTGGGATATTTCCAACTTCTGAAAAAGCCCCATAGGAAAAAAACCAACTCCTTCAGCCCTCCTTATCCAAGCAGACAGCTGCTCTACCTCCACATTCCCACATAAAGAAAGTAGCTAATGGAAAATCACCCCTCACTAAAAATGAGACAACCTCAGGGATGGAAGATGCCACAGGCTCTTTTTTCTTACTTCTTTAACTGATGTTGATACCTAACTCAGGTGCATCAGTTAAGGCTGATTCAGCCTCTAAACTCTTCTGTGAGCCTTGATCTCCAAATGTCCAAATGTGGTATCAAGAGAGCAACAGGCAAGCAAAGAAGCTCCTGTACCCCACGTGCATGGCTGCACACGGAGTCTAAGGGGATTTGCAGCACTCTCTACTTCAGAAAAGTTTTACTATTTGACTCCTTACAACTTCAGGGGGATGAAGTGCAGAAGAAGAGTAATATTTAATATATGTGCTTGAATGGCAGAGACAGCCCCAGGTCTTGCTCTAAATCCTTATACAGCTCCTGCTGTGAGAGTCCAGGGTCAAGGTGAATGGGGTAGAAGAAGAGTCAGAAACCAAAAATCTGAGGGACAAATCTAAAATCACAGGATTTATTTCTAAAATTATTTGCCAGATCTGCAACTTCCACAAGCAAGAAGTCCCCTGTATTTATCATTTTCCTCTGAAAAAGAGATTGCCTGAGCAGCAGGATAGACCATGTTCAGTCTTGGAAGAGCAGGATGTCTAAGCCCTGAGGTGAGAGATTTGCACGCTCATACACCATTAAATCAACTCAAAGGACCGTAGGGCAGCAAAAAGCCTCTGCCAGGCCAAAAAGCAACATACAGACCCCCCAAAGAGCTGCCCAAAGCGTCCTCTGGCTGAGACTGAGGGACATAAAGGTGTGTGGGTGCACAGCTGCAGCACACAGAGCTGCGAGGACACCCAGCCACATGGGGGTCCCCCCCCCCCCTGCACCCACAGAGGCAGAAACATCCCAGATTTAGGTTTCCAACCTCAGGAAACCCACTGGAGTGTGTGCTGCAGGCAGCCGGACTCACCCCAGGGCAGCATCCTGGGCTCGGCCAGCCACTTACAGGTCCTGGGAGCCAAGCAGCCCTGGAAGAAGGGACAGCCAGGTGACAGCACCTGGATCTAACCACACAGGTGCCCCAAGTTTATAACAGCCTTGATACCCTGATATGATTAAAAGCCGGCAGTCCCTGCACTGTGGGTCTGAAGGGTTAAAACTATTCACCTGCAGCACCTCCCTGCAGGGGAGCCTGGACTCCATCGCACAGCCCATCCCCAGAGGGCTCCAGCCCCACAGCCTGCTACCAACAGCGCTTGCATCAAAGGGGCACGAACCCCACAGACAACCCCACATCGTTTCACGGGGGAATCCCCACCCCACAGCCCACCACAGCCAAGTTTTAGCCTCGCAGTCCTTCAGATGGAGACCGAGTCCCCACAGCCCATCATGGGCAGGCTTCAGCCCCACCTCAGGCACAACCTGAGGGCTCAAAATCAGGCAGGAGGCTGGACACCAAGCCTGGTACAGTGTGAGGGGCCAAGCCCCATGGGTCCCCTTCTGTTTTTCACCTCGTGCTAGTTTGAGAATACCCCAACATTTTTTTGCTCTGGGACTGTAGACCATTCTCTACCAGGACGAAATTTCCAGGGGAGGTTCTCGCTCTAAGCTATCAGGGATGTGACACCCTCAGGAGCTGACGAGGTCTGGCATAACCACATCTACCCCATAGGTTCGTGCCCGCAGCTCCCAACACAGCCCCTCAGGCAGCAGCTTCCCCTCCCCGCCATGAGCCTGCGCTTTAACCCTCACACGGGACACGCCCTCAGCCCCCTTCCGACCAATGCGCGACTCTTAATCAGCATATAATCGCAATGCAGGCCGGGTAGAACCAGCGTCTCACCCTAACTTTGAAGCAGCCATGTCATCGAGCCTTTATATAGCGGCGGAAGCGCGCTGAAACGCGTCCGGGGGAAGCTCACTGCCGAGGCCACCCACGGGGTGCGCGTCACCCGCGCCCCGCCTCGGGGAAGGTCTGAGGGAAGGGCCGCCCGCGGCCCCAGCAGGGCCCCGCCCGCGACGGGCGGGTGAGCCACCAGCAAGGGGGGGCGCCGCGCGGGCCGGCCCGGGCAGGAGAAGCCGCGGCGGTTCCTGTGCGGAGCCCCGGCGGATGCTCATGGCCCCGCGGTGCTTTGAGACAGACTCACGGCCGGCGCGCTGAGTCCAATGGGTGAGGTGGGGCAGCGCCCCATAACCCAATTCAGACTACTCTCCCCCGGACACCCTTTTTACCCTCACTATTTCGCCATCCTTCCTACCCTCCTTATCTTCCTCTTCCACCCTCCCTTCCTTCCCCACACACCTCAGTGTTCCACTCCTCCCTCTGTTTATTACTGACTTCAACCCCCCAAACCTGGAGCCCAGCAGAGAGCAACAAAGATCATCAAGGAGCATCTCGCTTATGAGGAAAGGGTGAGTGAGTGAAGAGAGGGGGCTTCGTTTAAATATCATCTATGTTTAAATACCTAAATGTATAGAAAAGAAAGGTAAAAAGAAACACTGGAGTGGACTTCAGGAACCACGCATAAGGGATGACAATAATGAATCATGCAAACCAGACCTAAATTTTGTGAAAGTGGAAGGTAGAGGCCTATGTTCTCACCTGAATCGCCAAATTATTCACCCCCCTCCCAGCCTCACACCCCCCCATTTACTGGCTTTTAAAGCCAGAAACCTCCCCCTTATTTTACAACACCCTCCACCAAGCAAGTCCAACCATTCCTACCCCATCCAAAATAACCACAAACACCATTTTGGTTAAAAAAACTTTGTGTAATTGGTCTCTGCCGCTGTCCCCACCCACCACCTCAGAGTGGGTTGGGATAGCGATGCTGGGAAAGCAGCCTGGGTTGGGTGGGTCGGGCAGGAAGCTGGGAAACACAGAGAGAGAGGTGGTGTGAGCAATGGGCTGTACCCCAAAATGTTGCTTTGCCATCATCAGGATGCAACCACAACCATCCTCCCTACATTTTGCTCATTCATCACACCCTCCCATTGCTGTCCTCCCACCATTGATTTACTTATAAAAAACCCTTATTCCCAAAACTGGTGTTACCTAACCCCCCCCCCTGCCCATAGCAGATCACCTGAAATGTGGCACCACCCCAAAATCAGGAGCCACCCCAGGTCTCATACAGCACCACCCTCATAAAAATACTCTCACCTGAGCGACCTGGGCAGGGTTGAAGAGAGGAACTGAAGCCACTGGTGGCAGAGGTCCACGGTAGACAGCCTGGAAGGACCAAAGAGAGAGAACCTTAACAGACACCCCAAGCAGAGAGTTGTCCCCCATCACACACGGGTACACTTCCCTCCCCTCCTCACCTGCTGTCCTGCTGACTGCCTTCCATCCCACGAGCCTTTCACCTCTGCAGACACTGGATTAACAGCAAAGGTGCTTTCACCCTCCATTCCTCCTAGGGCCAGCAACCAAAAACAAAAGCCAACTTAAAATTAAGAGGAGAAGCTTGTGAAAGGGTGATGGGGGAGAGAGGTGAGGGGAACTGTGCGATATTTACCAGGATTTCTGGAGAGAGGCTGAGCCAAAGGGTTTGTCACAGCTGCCAGAGGGGCAATGGGTGGGGATGGTGATGCCCGCTCCTGAAATCACATCCACCCATTTAGAGCAGAAGCTCCTTCAGCTGGGAGAAGACCTCTGCACCAGACACCACACCAGGCTTTTGGGGTACCCATTCTGCACCCCTCCTGCTGCAGAGGTACCCCAGGAGCTGCAGGAATCATGGCTAAGGAGGGGCTACAGGGTCAGGGCAAGCAACACAAGCATAAAGCTGAACCAGCCTGAGGGTTCAGAATCAGGCAGGAGGCTGGACACCAAGCCTGGGTACAGTGTGAGGGGCCAAGCTCCATGGGTCCCCTTCTGTTCTTCATCTCCTGCCAGTTTGAGAAGAATATCCCAACATTTTTTTTTGCTCTGGGACTGTAGATCATTCTCTACCAGGAAGAAATTTCCAGGGGAGGTTCTCGCTCCAAGCCATCAGGGATGTGATGCCCTTAGGAACTGGCTAGGTCTGGGATAACCATGCATGGCTGCTTCCTCCTTGCTGCTGCACTTCCAATTAAAGAGGTTTTCCCTTCCCTGCATCTCCTAAAGCCTGCCAGAGTGCTGCTGCTCACAGCTGCTGTGTTCCGCTCCAGCGGAGGGCGAGGGATCCCTGCAGAGTTTGCCAAGGGCTTGGATGACCTCATGGCTGAAGGAGGCTATATGAATTTATATTATATATATATATATATGAAAGAGGCTATCTGAATTTACAGTTATTATTAATCAAGGATTCACTTCCAGGCTAAAAGGGCTCCCAGTCCCCATGTCCCCCCACACGGAATGGCCATGGCCCCTGCATGAGGACAGGGAGAAATGGGGAGATGTGTCACCCATTCTCACAGCTGCACCCTGCATGTCACCAGGGACAGGATGGCTTTTTGTCCCTACCTGTGGTCCTGATGTGGGAGAGTCTGAGCCTGTGTCAGACTCAGCTTTGGGAGAAGTTTCCTTGGTGGGTTTTGACCGAAACCAGCCAAACCACCTGAATCCAGAGCTCTGGGAAATGAAGGAAAAGAGTGGAAAGGAATAAGAAGGGATGGATGCCAGGCTCCTCCAGGTGCCTGCTGGGAGTGGGCATCATTTTTCCAGGGGCAGGGCTGGCATCAGGGCCAGGCAAGCTCAGGGCATGAGGCTCATGATGGCTCTGGCATGCTCACCTTGTTCTCCTCTGGCTTCATGGCCTCTGCCTGCTCCTCAGCAGTGTCCTCACCTGCGCTGTCCAGGGAGAGCTGGCTGTCCCCCAGGGACACAGTGGAGGTCTCTGACAGAGTCCGAGTCCTGGCTGGTAACTCCTCCTGCCATCAGACATGGAAGCTGCCACGTGCTGTTCCCACAGGAGCTGCACCGAGCATGGTCAGAGCCCCCCTGGAACTGCTCCACACCCAGATTAGTGGGGAGCATCCTTAGGGACCCCTACATGCCTTACACAGCAGGGCACAGCTTTCACCCAAGGGAACAAGTGGCACCGTGATGGGGGGATTCCATGTGAGTTCACTGCATGGAAGGATGGGGCAGCACATCCCAGATCCAGCCAGGACCCTCAGTGGGATGGTCTCTCTGGCTCCTCTGACTCACCTGCTCTGTGGGGAGGGCTGGCTGCACCCCTCCAGGGGACAGCCTGGCACCCCAGGGCTCCTCAGCTTCTCCTGTGGAGCAGAGGGAAGGACACAGTCAAGGTTTGATCTGTGGAGCTATGGATTTATCCATCAGAGGTATTTGCAGAGCTTCTACCATGCCCCTCTCCAGAGCACAGCCACTCACGTGGTGGCCAAGATGTCCCCCCAAGAGATGCAAAAGGCCATTCTGATCCCTGCCAGAACCAGGGAATAAGTGGTGAGGCTGAAGTGGTGCATCTCAAAGGCAACTTCTAAGGAAGAAATTCCTTGCTGTGAGCGTGGTAAAGCCCTGGCACAGGCTGCCCAGAGCAGCTGTGGCTGCCCATCTCTGGAAGTGTCCAATGCAGGCTGGATGGGGCCTGGTCTAGTGGAAGGTGTCCCTGCCTGTAGCAGGGAACCAGCTGATCTTTACCATCCTTTCCCAACACAAACCATTCTGGGATTCTGTGATTTCTGCATGGAAACAAGGCTGCAGCACTTACCTGCTGGCAGCACTGGCTGTGGAGGGGGCTCAGCAAAACCCCCTTCCAGAGGGGCAGGTGTCTCTTGGCTGAGCACAGGGGGCTGCAGCTCTCTCCCAACGCTGGGCACTGGAGATGCCACGACCTGAGCAGGTGCTGGGGACCTCAGGGACACATCCTCCTGGGACCTCAGTCCCTGGGATGGCACAGGCTCAAACCACTGGTCATACTGGTAGCTTTCACTCTGGGGAATCTCATTGCCAGGCTCTTCATCTGCCAAAAAAAACCCCACACCTCAGGAATTTATAATTTTTGTAATGTTTATAATTCTGTTGGGCTGTTCTCCCCTTTTCCATTAAACATCAGCAGGAGCTGAGGGAGTGAGGAAAGGCTTCAGGCACCAGGCAAGGGAGGAGGTAGGACACAGCACAGCAATAGGAACCTTCCAGAGATTTCAAGGAAGGTGGGCTGGGAAAGACTGGGGGAATTATTTTTTTATTCCTGGGAATATACCTGAGGCTATAAATGAACTCAGAAGGAGAATGCTATGGAAGCAAAGGGCCCACAAGCAGCATGCACCAGCAGCTCAAAGGAGGCTGAGGTCTCCAGCCTTTTCCCCCACTCCTGCTGCACACCCTGAGCAGGAAATATTCAGCAGGTAGCTTTCATTCCTGTTCCACAGCAGCACCCATGGATGAGTTCCTTGCTCTAGGCAGAGTTATTCAGGGTTGGGATTTTTTTGTTTGGAAGGCAAGTTGAGCAAGCAGGACTGGTTTCATTTCACACACACATTGGTCCCAGGTGTGTGTCCTGCTCATTCCAGCTCAGCAGCCTCCTGCCAGAAACACTGGACACTGGGAAACTCCTCTTCCATTGCTGTGAGGCATGGCAGGCAGGACCCAGATCCCATAGGGAAGGATTAGGGCACCTCTTGATGCTGTCAAACCCTTTGCTTTGCTGCCAGCATCACCTCCAGCCCACTCAGGACTTGCTTCACAACCATGAGCTGCTCCCACATGGCCTGGAGATGCTCAAGATCCACAAGGAGGACGATGGATGCTCAAACTCATGCTGCCTGGCAAGCTCAGCTGGAACAAGTCAGGGAGGACCACGTGGATCCCAGCTTGGCACCTGATTTGGGCTTTGTCTTTCCAAGATGGATGGACTCAGCACCAAGCCAGCTTTCTCTGCATGCAGGTCCCTCAGGTGGTGGCTCTGGATGGCCTTCACCATGGAGGAAAGGGCCAAGCACAGGGAAGGTGAGCTGTGGAGACCACATGGAGCAGACCTGGCTGCTCAGAGAAGCCAGGCCAATGGGATCATCATACTTGCAATTTCCTTCCAGGGAAGGAAGAGCATAGTCTGAGCCCTGATAGCAGCAGAAGGCGATCAGGATTGATGATCCTTTTTACTGCCTGGGAGAGCTCTTTGAAAAGGAATTTGGCAGCAACAGGGAAAGCTGATAGGAAGAAACGGCTTGAAGGAATTAGTTGTGTTTCATCCTGTCTGCACCAGCCTCTGCTCTCCACACTTCAGTGCCAGCATTCCCAGGCAAAGGCACATCCAAGGAGCAGGGGACTGTGCAGGAGCATCCTGCTGATGGAGCTGGATGTGAAGCAACACCTCCCCCTGACTTCTCCTCAATGGGACATGCCAATGGATGCCTGCCCATCTGGGAAAGAAAAGCCCCCTGCTCTTTCCTTGACACCAGGGGATGGCTGTGCCCCTCCTCTTGATGCCTCTGGACTCTTGGGGTCACCAAAGGGTGAAGCAAAGGGATCAAAGAGGAAGCAGGGAAGGAGAAATGCTGATTCTTCAGCAACAGGCATCCTGCAGCCTGGCACAGAGCTCCTTCCTGAATCCTTTGCTGTCTAAGTGTGAAATCCCTTTAGTTCAGCTCCAGTTTGCACCCTCAGAGGACTGCCTGAGAATGGGGCTGTCTCCCCTGAGGCTCAGCTGGGAGGCTCATCCAGCACCCACCCCCAGCTGCTCTCCTCCTCCCACAGCACCCAGAGGGACCCTGAAGCTGTGGTAATTAGGCCCAATTACTCAGACTTTGTATGAGCACCAAGCATTGAGCCCTCACTTTGCAGCCCATGCCTGAGGGATGCATGCAGGCAGGAGCAGCCTTTGAGCTCTGGAGGGATGCAAGGAGCAAGGAGTTGCTGCTGATAAAAACTCCAGGGATTGGGAAGCTGCTTCCCAGCCCATGGCAGCACAGTTCCACGCAGGGAGAGCCCACTGGGGAGACCACAAGCTGCTGCTTTGGTTTATTTACCTGCTGTTGGTAGAACAGCACAGGGCAGCTCCAGCTGAGCAGGTGCCACCTCTGGAGGAAGATCATCTTCCACCTGCAGAGGTAAAACATGGTAAAATGGATAGGAAAAAGGGTGGAACAGGACAAAAACTAAGGAAATCACAAAGCCAATGCAAAGGAAAGCACAGTGCTTGTGGATTTGGGGCTCATAGCCCACCCCAGGCTGCAGGAGAGACCCACACCAGCTCTTTCCCAGTAAGCAAGAGGGGCTGCAGCACCCCTGAGAGCAGGCAGGAGGGGAAACAAGATGGAAAAGGCCACAAAACCAAAAGCAGGTGTGAAATCGGAATGAAAAGCATTAATCCAAGCACCAGACCATAGTTAAAAGACCCCAGAGTACAGCCACAAGGTGACACCCCATCAGTGAGCTCTGCAATGCCCCCCTGCAAAGGGAGACCATCACTCCCCCACCAGCCCCTGCCTGCCCCCCTTGAGCCAAATCAAAGAGAGTTTTGCCCTGTGTGAAGCTCTGCAGCCCTCAGGCACTGCAAGCCCCTTGCTCCCACTGAATCTGCAGGTCCCAGAGCAGAGAGCACATCTCAGAGCTCACAAGCAGAGAAGAACAGCAGCTTTAGAACCTCCATCCCCTCAGATTGAGGGAAGAGGAGGAGATGCTCCTGCAGACAGAGCACAGCCCAGAGCAGCTGTCCCACTGCCTCTCCTTACCTCCCACTCCTGGCAGCAGGCTCGGAGCTGCTCCAGCCAGTCAGGCTCCAGTGCCTGCTCCTGCTCTGGCATCTCCAGGAGCAGAGGGTCACAGAGCTTCAGCCTCTCAGCCAGCTGCAGGCCAGGGGGACAGCAGGGATTAGCACAGGGTCAGATCCACAGGGATCTGTCACACAGGGGCTTGGGAAAACAGCATCACTTCATAATACAGGGGTTAAATAACACCAGCCTCCTGTGCAGGATTTATTCCCTCTCCCACACCCCCACAGAGGTGCTGGCCCATCCCATGCCCCACAGTCTCAGCAGGGCTGGCTCAGCACCTCCACAGAGATGCCAAAATACTGTGTCAAAGATGCTCCTTGCATCAAAGAGACAGGTAAATATCAGCATCCCTTTTCCCCCCTGAGGAAAATGAGTGGCTTTAATCAACCCCCTCACAGGCATCCTGGGACACTGGCAGGTTTGCAGGACACCCCACCAGAAGCCCGGGAAAGAGCCCAACTCCCAGGGCAGCTCCTGAGCTCCTCACCTACCCCATGAGGATGGATGGGAGCTGGTGTTTTTCTGATCTGCATTTACAAATCTCTGAGAAGATTTCACAGCCTCCCAGGCCTGTCCTGATGCTTGATGTCCTTAGAGCTAAAGAGTATTTTCTTAATATCTAAGTGAAATCTTCCCTCCTGCAAATTAAGCCTCTCTATCCCTGCTCCCATGGAAGCTGTGAGAGGAGCCAGCCAGCATCCCCCACGAGCAGCCTCCTGTGTGCTGAGGGCTGTTATCACATCCCTCAAACCCCTTTCTCCCCCACCATATCTTGCCTAGAAGAAATAACCCTCAGGCCTTCTCCAGAGGTCATTTTCCCCTCAGTCTCTTATCGCCCCAGCTCTCCACTCCCACACTCACTCCAATTTAGCCCTGTCTCCACATGCAGCAGCCCAAACAGGACCCAGCCAAGACCCCTGAGACCCCAGCATGGGGGGATTATCACCTCCTTGTCTCAGATATGACAGTTGTACTCTCACAACCCAGAATAACACTATAACACGGTGAGGTATTTTTTCCTTTTGTAACAGCATCCTGTTATGCTGCTGCTCAGTATTTTTCCATGCTCCACTATCTCCCCCAGGTCCCTCTCTGCAGTATTGCTGCTGTGTGTTTAATTTCTCCTGCAGAAGAGGGTCTGTGCTGCCCTGGCTGCAGCCATCTCAGTGACTTGGGGCTCCAGCTCCCATCAATGGAGCAGGAGGCTCTTCCAGGGTGACCCAGGAGTCCAAGGTGAGATGCAGGGCTCCCTGCTGAGCTAATTCCCTGCCTGAAGGAGTTGTTTAGACAAGGATCCAGTTTTAAGACAGCTGGGTGAGGGGAGATGGCACTCAAAGCACTGCTGTTCATCCACATCTTTACTGGATTTTCTCTTGCTGATATCAGCCCCTGATCTAGTGGAAGGTTCCCCATGGCAAGGGAGTTGGAACTAGGTGATCTCTAAGGTCCCTTCCAACCCAAACCATTCTAGGATTCTTGGGGATTTCTCAAGTTTCCTCTGGCTACTTCATGCTGCCTTATCTTCAATGCTTTGCTACAAGGCTGCCACCAAAAGCCACCCAGAGGTGACTGCAGCTCAGCCACCCTCCACAGCCACACAAGACTCAGCTATTCCTTCCAGCACCAGTCCTAGCAGCCATTTCTTTCTATTCCTGAGCTTTTAAAACACAAACTCTAAACCAGCACCAAGCACACTTCTCAGGTCTGTGAGTTTACAGCAAGACAGGACCTGCACAACTGGACCCCACCTTGGGACTGGGACTGGCCACGAGAGCAAAGCAACCCTGCAGCCAAGCAGGAGCCTGCACTACCCACTGTCCCATCTCTTTACAAACACACCTATGCTCATCCTGAATCAATCACAGGAAAAAGGAAATTATAAGCATGATTACTCCTAAACGGGGGGAATGTTTAATCCAAAAGCTTATGTGCACTTTGATCCAGTATTAATGAACCAGCACCTGGTTGTATATCGTCCCCAGCTTCAAAAGAGGGGAAGTCTTAATCAAACACTAATGTGTATCATAATTTGTAACACAGTCTAGAACATCAAAGACAAGAGCATCTACGAATGCACTAGTTTTTCAGATGAAAGTGTTTTCTCCCAGGAGAAGCATTATCCCCAGCAGAATGGCAGATCTAAAAGGCTGTTAGACAGCAAATAGGCTTCGAAGATCGGGTGAGGAAGCAGTGCCAGCCAAATTTTGGGTGAACTCAGCAGCACCCACTTCAGACAGGCATCTTGCTGCCCCTCACTTCACAGCACCACAGCTTTAGTGCCTTTCATAGAATCACAGAATGGTTTGGGGTTGGAAGGGACCTTAAAGCTCATCTTGTTCCAACACCCCTGCCATTTGCAGGGACACCTTCCACTAGACCCACCAAAGCCCCAATCAACCTGGTCCTAAAGGCTGGAGGAAGGTGACAAGCAGCCTCAGCACTGCCCTGGTCTTGTGAGAGCCCCAAGGGGACCTGGGACACTTGCTCTTGTCCCTCTCTACCCCAGCCCCCTGCTCAGGAAGTAGAGGGGCTGCACTTGGTGCTACATGTTGGGCCATGCTCCCTCTCAGTGTCACCCCAGCACACACCCCTCAGGAGGTAAAGATAGTTGTAGAAGATGTGCTGGAGGGGAAATGCGCACTTAGACTTCACTTCTTAAGCCTGTGACATTTAGAAGTTCAGAAAACCCCACCAGACTTAAAAACATCCTTTGTTTCCAAATAACTCTGCTCCTACTTGGCAGTCAACATAACACCTTTGTTTTCTACCCGAAATCCACGGGGATTAGAAACCCTGTACCTGGCAGCAAATCCCAGGGGGCTGCTCAGAGCTGCCAGCCACTCCCACCCCAGCAGTTCCTGAGCAGGGATTACACCCAGGCTGGGATGCAGGAGGTGCAGACTCACCCTCACCACTTGCCGTGCCAGGACGGGGTGCGCGGCGGGGTCGCAGCGCAGGAGCGCAGTGGCCACAAGCTCGCAGTACTGCAGGGCCTGGGCTGGCAGCCCGTGGTCAGCCAGGCGGGAGGCGTAGAGCAGCTTGTACACCTTGGGGGAGAGAGGCAGAGCAGCCAGGGGTGGGAACAGGGACATGGACAGGGCTGTGGGTGCCCTGTGCCAGGCACATCGCCCCAGCGTGGCTCAGAGCGCCCTGGATCGCGCACCCAGCCCTCCCTCCTTGAACCAGGGAGCTTCACAGAATCCTGGATCCTGCACACAGAGGTCACTTCCACCCATCCCCATGGAGGCATCCAGCCCTCCCTCCTTGAAGCAGGGAGCTTCATAGGATCCTAGAATGGCTTGGGTTGGAAGGGACATCAGAGCTCATCCAGTTCCAGCCCCCTGCCATGGCCAGGGACACCTCCCACGAGACCAGGTTGCTCCAAGCTCCTTCCAGCCTGGCCTTGAACACTTCCAGGGATATGTCCACCCCAAGGCAGCAACAGCTGGGTGCTGCTTTGCAATAGGAAAGCATAAATAGCTGTTACCCAGAGAGCAGGAAGGCAACGAGAGCTGAGCAAGCACTGATCAGACACACTGTGCATCCCAAAACCTGCCCTGAATGAGTCCCTTGGCCAAGGCAACCTCTCCATCATTCCCAAAGCCCAGTAAGGGGACAAGCCTCAGGAACAGCTTGAATTCCAGGCTTCAGGGAGATGGGTGCATGTTTTGGGGCAAGTCTGAGCTCTGCACGAGATGTAGTTGAGCACATGCACTACCTGGAAGGGCAGCAGGAAGGATTCGGGCTGTCGCAGCTGCCGGCAGTACTCGAAGATTTCCATCCTCTGGATGGCCTCTGTCCGGGCGAACTGGGAGAACGCCTGGCTGCGGGGAGAGGGGCGGGGTCAGCAGGCAGGAGCAGAGCTCCTCCCCAAACAGCCCCACACAGAATGCACACTAGCAGCGAGAAAAGCCCCGACCAGGGCTTGCTTCTGCATCAAAGTGAGACCCCAGGGAGGGCGGAAACGTGGGGCAGGCGACCCTGGCAAAACGCCAGCCTGCAGTGCTTGCTCACCGGTGGCTGCTGCCCAGCAGGGCCATGCGATCTGTCTTTGCTCCAAAGTAACCAAAGGGAACATCTGCCATCAGGTAGCAGAAATGAGCTGCTTCCACTGCTCCCTTGCTGGCTGCATGGAAAAAGACAAACCTTTAGTATGAGACATCACCACACGGTCTGCTTTGCTTTGGAGGCCCTCAAGCTCACCCATAAAATACAAACTCAACTGCCTCACTTTCCTGGCAATGCAGATCCTGATCCTTCCCTTGTCCCTGTTGTTTGTCTGTTTTCCCCAGTTGCTGCTTTTTGTTTCAGGAGATTTCTGTTCAATGGTAGAGCTGGGTGAGCCTGAGCAAGGCCAGCTCCAACTCTTGCAGGATACATAGAATCCCACCACTGGTGGCAAGGCTCAGTCCCTGCAGTTACCTACACCTTCCCTGGCCCCAACTGCTCCAGGTGTCTCCACAAGAGCATCTAATGGATGTGCCTGGGCCCAATTCACCTGAGGATCCATTGGCACCTCACCCCTTCCACCACACAGGCACTGCAGCTCCAGAGGTGCAGGCACAACCATCTCAGTGTGGACATGCATGGTGACACTGCAGTGCCCACCCCTGTTGTGGCTGCTCCCACTGATCTCAGCTCACCCAAAGTGTCCCCCATGGTGACAATGGCTCGGTGGTTCAGCTCTGTGTCTCCAACCTTGTTGGACAGCATCACAGCCAGGTGGGGCCTCCAGTCCCCCCACGTGGGATCCCCGCAGCACTGGAGGGAGAGGAGGAGAGCAGAGGTGAGGAGAGATGGTGACCAAAAGGTGGGTGTCACAGGCAGGTGACAGCACAGGGGAACACAGGGCCAGCCTCTTGCTCACAGACCAGAGCTGCCTGAGGGATCCTTCCTGACATCAGCTGGAAGAGGGTCTGCAGTGGGTCGTTGGTGGCCAGTGTGCTGGTGAACCTGTGAGGAGACAGAGAGAAGGGCTGCACACCAGGACCCCAGACCTTCATTCACCTCCCAGAGCACAGCCCAAATGCCCCAGGAAACTGATGTCTCTAGGGGTTTCCCAGAGAATCCAAGAAGGGATTGAGTTGGAAGGCACCTTCTAGTCCAACCCTCCTTCCATAGGCAGGGACACCTCCCACTGGACCAGGGTGCTTCAAGCCCAGTCCAACCTGGCCTTGGACACTTCCAGAAATGGGGCAGCCACAGCTGCTCTGGACAACCTGTGCCAGGGCCTCCCCACCCTCACAGGGAAGGATTTCTTTCTAACATCTAATCTAAATCTACCTTCTGTCAGCTGAAGCCGTTCCTCCCTATCCTATCCCTCCATGCCCTTGTAAATAGGAGGCAGAGAGGATCACCAGCCTCTGGGGGTGATGATCTGTATTACCTTCAGAGAAGGCAGGTCTCCAGGACAACACTGCATAAAACCTCCTTAAAAGGATTTGGGTTCCACAAGACAGAAAATTTCTGCTTAACTCTCCCTGAAGGGATCAACCCAATCCAGACTAAGTACATTAAATTTCACCAGAAAATGCTCATACAAGTGGGGTGAACAGCTGGGACTAGACTTGATCACAGTGAAAATTGCTCAGCTCCCCCTGCCCCATGGCTGTCTTTGCTAGGGCAGCATGGGCAAAACCAAAGACTCAGAATAAATTCGCCCTCCATCTCCAGGGATTGGCTTTCCTCCTGCTTTCCAGCCCCCCACTTGGTTTCTCCTGTCCATTGGGAAGCCTGAAGGACTCAGGCCTGTTTGGATGGATGTCCTCTGTCCCCCTTGCCCCCTCTGGAAAGGCTCCAGCTGGAATCAATGCTCTTTTCCAATTCAGGGGGCACTGAAGGAATAGCAGGCTTGGAAAGCCAGCCATGGAACATCATACCCTGCTTGAGCTTCTCCAGCTTACCCGGTGAGGACCCAGCTGTACGTCCGAGGGTCCATCTTGCTGGAGAGGAACAGGGCATGGCCCCACAGCTGGTTTCTCATGGCCCAGACCAGAGCCTCCTGCAGGTGAGGGGGAGAAGAAAGAGGGGTTGTACCAACTCTGCTTCCTCCCTCCTCTGCTCCCCCAGCTCAGAGGAGAGTCCCAATAACTGCTCTGGTTTTAATTAGCATCCTCCAAATTAGCATCTTCTGCATCCCTTTGTCTTTCTACCCTGAAAATTTACAAGAACTTGGACCTTCAAATCAATGTTGTGTCCCCTACATTTCCAGGTCTGTGCTGCCTGTTAGCCCTCAAAGCTGTGGGATCCCAGTCTGGGCACCCAGTCTGCAGCGCTCCTCTCTCTTCTCCTTGTGCCTTAGGTATCCTGTGAGATCACATAGCTGCAAATGGGTTTGGAACAAGGCAACCTTTAAGGTCCCTTCCAAAGCAAATCATTCTAGGACTCTATGAAACTAAATGTGGTAGAGGTGCTGGTAAAAGCCTCTGCATCTCATCTTCGCTTGGGTCTCCCATCCCAGTTCCCAGTGTGGGAAATCACTGCCACAGCTTGGAAGGTTGATCCCACAACCAGAAGTCACTTCTTGAAGGGTGAAGGAGCACCCTTCCCTTTAAAACCTGCCTGAAGAGGCCAACAGGTCCAAGAAGAACAAAACCTCCAGCCCCACATCCTGGATCCCACTCACCACTTACTTTCTTCCTGCCATAGTAGAGGAGCTTGGTGAACTTCTCCACGATCTGTGCCTGTGTCTCCACGACGGGCGGGAGCTCCCCGGTGATGAGGTCCAGCGGCTGCCGCTGCGCCCACTCGTCATCAGCCATGCCCAGCAGGCTGGCTGCAGGCTCCTGCCTCCTGTACCTGTCCTGGCGCCTGCAGTCCTGCATCAGCAGCTCCGCCGTGTCCGAGCCCACCATGGACTGTGAAAGGGAAGGAAGGAGCCACCTGGAGGCTGCCCCAGGGTCAGAACCCAGGACATTGCTCTGGCTGCCCTGGGTGATTCAAGACCCTGGCAAGGGGCTCAGGGACCTTGGCATGGAGTCAAAGACACCTGTGCCTTTGATTTTAGCCCATGGAAAAAACAATTACCAACTTTGTGTGAAGATTTACAGGCCACAAGAGTTTGAGTAGGATGATTGTGAATTTGTCACAAAGTGAAAAAGTAGTATTTTTGGGTTTTAGAATGGGGGTTCAAGAAGCAAGATGGAGGAATCTAGGCATGTCCTGTCCTTCTTCTTCTTGTCCTCTATCTTCTGCTGGGATAGTGTCTTCTTTTTGATTGGTTTAGAATAGAGACAGACTGTCTAACATAGGTGATAGGTATTGGAAAATTATTGTAAATAAAGTACACGTAGTTTGTAGTATAAAAAGTTAACACCACCAGTCAATGTGCCACAACCCGACCTGCTGGACAGACCTCAGCAGGTTAGAGAAAGAATGTAACAGATAAGAGAAAATAAACAACCTTGAAAAGCAAAACCGAGGAATCTCGACTTCTTCTTTGATCGCAGAGCTAAGAAAAAAGACTTTCTAATACCTCAGGAGTCATCTCAACCACAGAAACCTGAAACCCCACAAGCAAAGGCTGATGGCACTTCCAGTCTGCCCCCTTCTTACACCTGCATCCTCGTCCCAGCACATGCCCCAAACAAGACCAGCTTTGGCCACCAGCACGGGGAGTTGGAAGGAAAAGGACTCAGCACAATTAGCAAGACCTTCACAACACTCCCTCTGATGACCTTATCCACCTGCTTCCAACAAGCAGCTGCAGACTGGATTGGGTGGATTTCAGTGGATTAAGGGAACAGCCCCCTTTTAAGTGTAAGTGCTGGCTCCTCCATGAAGGTGGCACCAGTCCCCTTCACTGGGCTGTCGGTAGTTCCCAAGGACAAAAAGCAATCACAGAGAAGGATTTGCTTCAAATATCCAGGCAGCATCAAACTGAGGAATGAAAATCAGATCCTCTTAAGGTACACCCCTTCCCCCCAAAAATAGCAACTGGATCAAGAGGCACCTAAGGGACATACTCCTTGTCTCATGTCCAAGATCAAAAGGGTCAGCCTCTTCCATGGGATACCTACCCCATTCTGCCGGCAGAGGAGGACCAGGAGTTTCCAGAGGAGACAGGAATCTCTGCCCCTCTGTGTTGAGAGATCACAGCCTGTGGTTATCTTCTGCTGGCAAAACGTCATCACATCCACCTTGTGCAGATCTTCCCTACAGCAGCAGAAAGAAGCATCAAAGAAACCCAAGGCAAAGCAACCCAGGGCATCATTTGGGCTCAGTCCCCAGGTTCACTGATGAGGATGACAAAGATTTCAAGCAAGAGCTGGAGGAAAGAAGATCCCCAGGACCAATGACTACTTTCAAGTTCAAACACACTCAGATTTATTGTGACACCTAGCAGATCTGCGTTTCAGGGATGCAAAGTACATTTCAAACCCACTCTTGGCCCTCCTGATAATATTTTCCTCAATCCATCTGCAAAGAAACAGTTTGGATTTGCTGTGCTGCCATTACATCCACGGATGTCCAAGGCTGCAGAAGCAGGCACAATCTGTTGTGGAGGCAGGGTGGGAGGGTCACTTGTGTGACCACAGAAACCCTTCAGCTATGTGCAAGCCAGGCAGAAGTGCTGCCATACAATAAAATAACCATTCAGTTAGGAAGGAAGAGTGGATAAAACAAGAGAGAGAAACTGCAGGTGGAGATGTTGATCCTGACTCAGTCATTCCAACATATTGTATGGAGATTCCCAATGTACCCTTTGGCACAAGTGGGAACCCAGAATGATAGAATGGTCTGGGGGTTGGAAAGGGAGCTTAAAGCTCATCTAGTCCACCCCGCCCTGCCATGGGACCTTTCACTAGACCAAGCCCTGTCCAATTTGGCTTTGAACACTTCCAGGGATAGAGCATCCACCACTTCTCTGGGAAACCTGAGGCCTTACTACCCTCACAGGGAAGAATTTCTTCCATATATCCACCTAAAGTTCCCCTCTTTTAATTTGCACTTGCTGCCCTTTGTCCTGGCTCTACAGTTGCTGACAATGAGACCCTCTCTCGCTTCCTTGTAGCCATTTCAGATACTGGAAGGTGCTGTAATGTCTCCACAACCTTCTCTTCTCCAGCTCCAACTTCCTCAGCCTGTCTCCATAGGGAGGTTTCTCCAGTCCCTTTATCCTCCTCTGGACTTGCTCCAACAGTTCCATGTCCTTCCTGTGCTGGTGGCCCCAGACCTGTTTGCAGCACTCTGGGTGGGTCTCACGAGAGCTCACAGAGGAAGCTCCAGATAATCCCCCCAGCTTCTGTGTATGCACAGCTCTTTTGCTTGGTAAATACTTTTTCCTTTTCTCTCCCTGCTTTGGTTGAGAGTGGCCAGAAATAGAGACAACCTGATGCAGCACCCCTGGTTGATCCCCAGGCTCACACTGGATGAAGGAACATTCTGGGTCTGACCCTGCTGTGGCTCAGCCATCTCAGGGGACAAAAACTTTAGGAAAAGCTAAGCCACAGGTTGACCCAGAGCTTCAGATGTTCAAAGAAACCAAAAAAAATCATTTTTCTGAGACAAAATGAGTACAAAATAAGGTCAGATGTACAAACCACACTAAACCCACATCCTATGAATATTCAAAATACCAAATCCCACAACCCAAACCAACCCAGACTGCATCAAAGGGGCTGGGCTCCCTGCCTGAACTTAGACCTTTGTAAATAACTCAAAACCACAGGGACCCTTTGAGTCTGCCTGGAGCTCACATCTCCTCATAAAGGAGACAGCCAGGAGGACACAGCTCCTGGACCTGCCTGTGCTGCCATACCTGGCCAGGGGCCCAGGGAAGGCTTGCAGCTCCTCCAGCTCTTCTGTGCCATGAAGGATTGCCTAAAAAACAAAAGTAAATTCAGCAGCTGGCCTCCAGCAATCAGACCAGCCCCACCTGGGCTATTGGGAAGCCAGTGCCTTGGCCAAGGATTGAACAGTGCCAGTGAACCCTGTGCTGTCATCAGGTAACCACAGAGCACAGACCCTGAGCTATCACATGGACTCCAGTGCTAAGGTCCAGTAAAGAAATGTCTGCTGAGATGGCATCTGCTTCCTTCTGGAGGTAAAATAGGAGACTGGAATGCTGTGGGAGACTCGGGGACAAGGCCCCTGTTTTGGAGCACTTCAGGAAGATAAATGCAGTTGTCCTTCGGAGAGGAACACACCACATCTGTCCCCATGAGAAGGGATCACTGTAAGCAGGTCACTGGTACCCAGGGTTACAGAGCTGATGGCTGAAAGCACCACCCAGGCACAGGCTGGCACGATGGAGACTCAAAAGTTCACATGGGATGGACAGAAGATGGGAGCAAGGAATGGGAAGGCTGCTGAGGAGGCTGCTTGGGTTATGAACCATGTCTTCATCCCTCAGGGTGACAGGAGCCACTCCAGGGAGGGGACAGGGGGGCCTGGAGGGCCAGCTGTGTCCTACCTCCAGGCTGTGCAGCTCGACACGGGGCAGCTGTCCCTCAGCAGGGTGGTGGGGACACACCAGCACCAGGTGGCCCCCAGCTCCAAAGCACAGTGCTGTGTGCAGCTGTGGGAACTTGAGGGGGACTGCTGGGGGTGGGGTGGACACCAAGGGCTCCCCTGCAATGACACACAGGCCACTGTGAGCCACTCACACTGATCACACACCACATCCACTGTGGAGGGCTTCACCAGTCCCAAACTTGTCCCCCAACTAAGTGGCCCTGCACTGACCCCTCTGTGCAAGAATTGTCCCCCAAAGCAGCAGATGTGCACAGAAGCTCCTACACCTACCCAGGCAGAGCCCCTGGACCATTCACCCACCCTGCAGCCCCCCAGTCATGCATTGTGCCTGCACAACCTCCTCCAGGAGAGGACCCAGCTGAGAGACAGCCAATACCCTACCACCAGCCATTTATTCCCTTGCTTCCCCCTTGTCAGAGCCCCCCATTCCACCTGACCTGTTTGTCCCGTGCTCCAGGACCCCATTCCAGGGCTGTAGTCATCAGCACCGTCACGGATGTACTGGCTGAGCTCATGGCTGCTGGAGCTGAGTCCTGACTCTTGGTACTGCAGGAGCAGGCTGGGCTGGCCCGAGGGCTGGGAGGGAGGGAGAGCACACAAACCTGGCTCAAAAACTAGGGACATTGCTGATTTCCTGCTCCCAGGCAGTGGGGCAGGCTCTGCTGCTGCAGGGAAGTGCCCAGCAGGAGCAGCACAGCCAATTCCCATCCCAGCAGCTCACACCCTACACCAGCTTGGGTTCACCCAACAGCTTAGAAAAGTAATTTACATCAGCCATAGCTGTAGTCTGACAGCTTTCCTAGCCCTTACATGAGCTTCTCACCACAGCCAAGGAGATGGGGCTTGGAAACCCAAAAAAAGCACCACCCAGGAGCAAAATCACCAGAGCAGCTTTGATTTAATCTTTTAATTTTCTCTTGGCAAAACCCAGCAGTCAGGACACAAGTGTGATGGAGCATGACTTGGTGGACAGAGCTGACAATGACACACAGCTGTCATCTACCTAGGAGGGCTAGAATTGTGGAATCATGGAACCATTAAGGTTGGAAAAGCTCTCTAAGACTGAGTCCTACCATTTATCCACCACTGCCATGTTCACCACTAAACCATGTCCCCAATTGCCACATCTACACATCTTTAAAATTCCCCAAGGGATGGTGCCTATACTATGTCCCTGGGCAGCCTATGGCAGGGTTTGACAACCCTTTTGTTGAAGAGTTTTTTTTCCTAGTATCCAACCTAAACCTTCCCTGGCACAACTTAAGGCTGTTTCCTCATGTTCTGTCACTTGTTCCATGGGAGAAGAGCCTGATCCCCACCTGGCTACAGCCTCCTTTCAGGGAGTTGTAGAGAGTGACAAGGTCACCCCTGAGCCTCCTTTCCTCCAGGCTGAGCCCCCACAGTCCTCTCTGCCTCTCCTCATCAGGCTTGTGCTCCAGAATGTCACAGACATGTTTTATGAAAAATCCTTTCCTTAGGATTTTTTTCTCCTGAGAAGCTGAGAGGCCTCAGGAACAAAATGTAAACCATAATTATTTGCTGCTGTGGAATGCAACAGGTGCATCTGGGATTGGTCTCATGTAGTTGTTTCTAATTAATAGCCAATCACAGCTGGCTCCGATTCTCTGTCCAAGACAGAAGCTTTTGTTATCATTTCATTATTTTTCTATTCTTAGCTAGCCTTCTGATGAAATCCTTTCTTCTATTCTTTTAGTATAGTTTTAATATAATATATATCATAAAATAATAAATCAAGCCTTCTGAAACATGGAGTCAGATCCTTGTCTCTTCCCTCATCCTAAGACCCCTGTGAACACCATCACACCAGACCCTTCCCCAGCTCCATTGCAGAACATCCCACTAAGCCTGGATTTCTGTGCTGCTCCTGGGCTGAGCACACAGCCCTGCACCTGGGGGAGTGACAGCCCAGCAGAGGGAGAGAACACAAACACTAAAAACCCACTGCAATAATCCCCAGGGACTGTCAGGCACTGAGTGCAACATTGCAAAGGGGCCCTTCTCTCAGCTGGAGGGGGACACATGGATTGTTCCCAAATCTCTGAGAGATTCTTGTCCTCCACCCCTGCCCATCTTGAGGTTACCTCTTTGGACCAGCCACCAGCCTCCCCTGAATCACTGCTGAGGGTTCCTTCCCTCCTGGCAGTCGAGGTGTAGCTCTCCTCATAGAAATTGTAGGTCCTGCAGGTGGGAGCAAAGGGAGACACACTGAAGGTCTGAGATTTTTGAACCACCCACAAACCCACTCATTTTGCAGCAGGTGGTTTCACAGGGCTGCACAGACTCCCCAGCTTTACCTGTCGTGCCCTGGGGGGCCCGTGGCCAGGTTGGGGTGGTAGCCCCTGTAGTAGTGCTGGTCCCGGTAACTCTTGCCATAAGGCTCTCCCTGCCTCAGGTCTAGAGAGAATCAAGAGCCAGCATTACCCCTCCAGAGCAACAATGAAGTTGCAGAAGAAAATCCATGAATCAGGCAATTTGCCATGCCCACTCAGTTTGCTTCCAAATGGTCCCTACACATTGGAGATATGATAATAATGCCTGTGCACATTTGCCAACACAGCACTGATGTCCTTTTCTCTTTGCTCCCTCCTCTTCTGTTCCGTCCAGAAACAGCAAAGAAGAGGCCCTGGCCATCCTGATCACACAGCACCATCAAACTCAGGCTGGAACCAGGAATGACACAGGTTTTTAGCCGTGGTAATGAAGATCAAACATCCTTTGGGTGCACCTAGCTCCTGCTCACATTTCCTAAATGCAGACAGGGAGCCAGTGCTGCACAGAGCACCCACCACCACCCAGGATCATGGGCAGGAGAGAGCCCTGGATGTGTGCAAGCCTTGGGAGAAGAACCCATCCTGGGAAAAGCATCACTTCCCCTGCAAGCTGCCTCCAGACCCAAAGGATGAGCCCATACCTCTGTCATCCTGCCATGCCACTGGCTGCCACTGGTGGCTTTGGTAGGAGTAGCCATCCCTGTTGCCAGCTGCAGGATACTGCCAGTGGGGATCTTCATAGCCCTGCCTGGAAAACAACACAACAGAACACACTGATCTGGGGGAGAAAGGGTTCCAGGGTCACACCTAGGGTCCCTTCTGCTTGGGACTTTCGGAGGCAGCAAAGGGATGGAAATAAAGCCAGGTCCCCTGCTCTGGCAGGGCCAGGAACTGGTCCAGCATCACACCTGGAAGGAGCAGGAGGAGGTTTGGATGGTTTGCTGCCCCCAGCTATGAGAAAGCTGTGCTCTGCAGTTTCAGTGATGCCCAGTTTTATAGAATCCAAGAATGGTTTGGGTTCCAAGGGACCTTTAAGATCATCTCATTTCAACCCCTGCCATGGGCAGGACACCAGGGTGCTCCAAGGCTTGTCCAACCTGGCCTTGAACACTTCCAGGGATGGGGCAGCCACAGCTCCTCTGGGCAACCTGTGCCAGAGCCTCACCACCCTCAGAGAGAAAATTTACTTCCTAATATCCCATCTGCATCACACGACCTCAGCACAAAACCCCACGTACCGACTCCATAACTCACTGAGGGCAATAACTCAGGCAAATCAACCCAGATTTGCTGGAAGCTCTTTCTCAGCACTGAGAACATCCTCCAGCCCACATTTTATCTGTCCACTCTTCACTGTTTCAGCAGCTGAGCTTGCAGGCTGCCTCTTGCTCCTATATTACCACTTGTATTTTTATTGTTCACCTTGCACTTAGGAAAAAAGAACTGCATTTAATCAAACCTGTAAGAAAAATGCACCTCAGGGCTGAGACGGAGCTTGTCAAACAGCAACCACAGAAGCCACAGCTTTAAGAAGAAATCAGAGCTGCAAATGCTACACAGCGTTAAATATAGAAGTCATGGAGCCGCTTGAATAGCTGGACATCACCTACTGACCCTGTGTGTCCCTGTGCAGTCTCAAGGGCAGACCTGTGAGCAGTGCAATAGGCAGTTCTTACTTTAGGAAGGTTTCCAGGAAGAGGGAGCAGAGGGCTCTCACCTGGTGTGGGGCTGGCTGGGGTAGGTGCTGTCGGTGCGGGAAGCCGGCCGGCGGGCGTCACCACGGGGCTGGTGGCCCTCATCCCAGGGGTGACCAGGGCCGTGTCTCCCGTGCCAGGAGCCGGGCCTTGGAGCCTGCCTTGCCTGCAGGAGGTGCCGCCGCAGCGGGGCCGGGGGGCTGGGGAGCCCCTCTGCCCATGAGCCCCGGGCTGCCGGCCTCTCCTGGGGCTGGGGCAGCTGGGCAGGGGCCCAGGGCTCCATCACCAGCCAAATCCTCTCTGGGTCTGGGGAGCCTGAGCCCCAAATGGCTTTAGTGGCCTGCAAATGATAAGTCACAAAGTGTTTGATCAGCAGCTTTTCTACCCCCTCAAAGCCCCCTTTGAAGCCCGTTGCCAGCTACTCTCTGATTTTTGGGAGCATCCTGGAAACCCAGGAACCTTTCCAAAATACCCAGAGGCAAGGAAAAGTCATCTCTAAATCTTCCTTAACTTGAAGCTCCCCTTTAAACACCAGGATGAAATGGTCTGTCTTTGAAAGCAGCACACATTCATCTCTTCCCAGAACAAGAATCTCAGAATGGTTTGGTGAACTTAAAATAATCTAGTGACCTTAAAAATAACCTAGTTCCAAACACCTTCCATTAGACCAGGTTGCCCAAAGCCCCATCCAACCTGATGTTGAACACTTCCAGAGATGAGGAGTTTCTCTGGGCAACTTGTGCCAGGGCCTCACCACCCTTACAGGAAAGAATTTCTTCCCAATACCTAACCCAAATCTCTCCTCTTTCAGTTTAAAACCATCACCCCTTGCCCTATTGCTACAGGCCCTGCTATAAAATGTGTCCTTACCTTAAAAAGCCCTCTTATACCCAGGTAGGATCCTCCTGCACTCCCAGCTGCAAAGCACCAGCACTCACAGCCCCCTCAAGCTGTGAGAGGGTGAGAAATCCCCCTCCCCTCTGTGACAGGCAGTGAAACCCCATCTGATATGCACTGAGGGAAGGGACATTGGCAAAGCTTTGGCAGGACAAGGAAAGAGCAAGCAGGGAGAAATGGAGGCTTGTTCTTGTGAGCTATGGATGGGGTGGAAATGGGGATTTCCTCCTGCCTTTCAGCTCCAGCAAGAATTCCAAGTGGGCACCAGATTTGGTTATAGCAGTGCCAGGCAGAAGAGGAAATCCTGAGGAGGGCCCAAGGTGGCACATGGGTGAAGCCCCAGCTGCCAGGGGGATGTCATCCTCAAGCCCCCCACATCTCCTCTTGCAACATCAGTACCCAAAGTGCCCCCACCACTCCAGGCCTGCCCAATGCAGGGAGATGACCAGATGCTGTCTAACCCTTCCTCGCTCGTCCCCTTCAAAGTTTAGGGCACTTTGGGGTAATTTCAGGACTGGAAAGCACACAGGTCTGAACAGAGGTGGCTCAGTTTGGGGCTCTCTAGGTGACATCCAGGTAAACCCTTCCCCTAAACAGCCCCCAGCCACAAACATCCAGGCACCCATTATTCCAGTCCCACCAAGGGCCCACCCCAATTTTTGGCCAGGGGTTCCCACCACCATCCTCCCCCCTCAGCAGCCACACACACCTGCTCAGAGGCTGTCAGGGCCCTTCCTCTGCTCCCTGTTGCCACTTCCAAAGTCCACTTCCACATGGGCCAGGGAGCAAAGGGCAGCCCCTGCTCCTCCGCCCCACGTCGCCTGCACTCAGCTCCTGGGGGATTCCTGCTGCTCTTTGCATCCTGAGGGTCACCTCTCCCATCACTGGGGTCTCCTCCCACCCAAGGTAAGGAGCATGCAGCCCTCCGAGCTCAGAAAAACCCAGAAGTTTCTCCTGGGGAGTTTTTTAATGCTGTGAAGTGAGTAGGGGCTGATAGTGAAAGGACAAAGGTGAACAGCTTTAAGCTGTAAGAGCAGAGATTTAGATTAGATGTTAGGAGGGAATTCTTCCCTGTGAGGGTGGGGAGGCCCTGGCACGGGGTGCCCAGAGAAGCTGTGGCTGCCCCTGGATCCCTGGAAGTGTTCAAGGCCAGGCTGCAGGGGGCTTGGAGCAGGCTGGGCTAGTGGAAGGTGTCCCTGCCCTGTGGCAAGGAGTGGAATGAGATGGGCGTTAAGGTCCCTTCCAACTCCAATCATTTCAGGATACTATGAAGTGTCTTCCTTAATACATCCTCTCATCTCCTAAATAACAACAACAATGACAAGAATAATAATGTAAATAAATAAATAAATTAATTAATTAATTAAACCTGATTGGTTTCATTCAGACCCAGCCACAAGTCAAGCAAATAAGGTCCATCCCCACCATGTCCTGCCCAGGGCAGAATTTGGGCAGGATGGAGCTGGGCTCCACCCCAGCACTGCCTCATCTCAGTCATTACAACACCATAATGGCCTTGTTCTCTAAGTGACCAGAGAAAGAGAGAGACTCTCTTTCTGCCTGGAGACCCCATCCTGAACTCCCCTTGGCTCCTTAAGAACTGAGAAAATGAGCAAATTAAGGCAAATGATATCACAGAAAACCACATTAAAAGCTAGATATAAGGTCCATCATCTACCACCCAGCAGTTTAGTGATGTCTCACCTTCTCCCCTGTTCCCAGAGCCTCCAAATTACTTCCACTGGAACATCACAGCACTGACTGATTGGGGATTCACAGGCAGGAGAGTTTGCTTTGCATCATGGTGGCACTGTCAGAAACCCCCTCCTTTAATGATGTTGAAAGACTACATATATTATAGCTTCAGACCTTGAAATTTCCACCCTGCTGGGAGAGTAAGAAATTTTCCCTGGTGATCCTGAGAAATAAGCACTCAGCCTCTGCAGAATTCAAGATTTCAAGTAAAAAAATATCCTTAGCACTCAGCCATACAGAAACCCGACTGGGAGAAACACAAACCAGGGCAGAGCTGTCTTCGTGCTGCTGAGCTGCTGCTGTAGAATGAAATTAAGCATCTCCTCTTCATTTCACAGCTGCCCTTCAAAACTTCAGGAGGTTTTGAAGTAAAGGGTCTGTCATGGACAGATCAGGGCTCAGGGGAAGCAAGAAAGGATCCCTAGGAACTATGAGAGTCACACTTTAAAAATACACAAATTGATAGGATATTTCATAAATATAAATATAAATAACATAATTCCACTTGGTTTCTGGCTAATAATTTTAGGGTTTTTAGCCAAGAGGTGACTGCTGGATGTTTGCAACCTGTTTTCTAGCAACAACACAAATCTATACTGGGAGCCTGCAGGGCTCAGTCAGCATCACATAAAGATGCTGGAAAGGGGGAGTCAATTTAAACGAGATATAAGGAAGGAGTTTTTACAGTGAGGGTGGTGAGGCCCTGGCACAGAAGCTGTGGCTGCCCCTGGATTCCTGAAGTGTTGAATGTCAGGTTGGATGGGGCTCTGAGCAAGCTGATCTGGTTGAAGATGTCCCTGCTCACTGCAAGGGGAGTTGGGCTGGATGACCTTTCAAAGTCCTTTCCAACCCAAACTACTCCATCTCTGTGATCCTCAGGCTGCTGTTGCCAGCCTAACCTGGGAGTTTTGGATTACAAGGAAGATTTAGGAGCTTGTCTTGCATAAAAACAGCTGCAGCTTGTGATGCTTGTGTTTGAGATGTGTGGAAACTCAATTCTGTTCTTGCTAGGGGAAGAAGAGGTGAGAAACTCTACCACCAACACAAAGCTTTGAGCAGAAGTGGTTTAAAATGGATGGGGAGCACCAACTTTAAGGCAAAAGCAGCAAAGTGTGCTGGAAAAAGAAAGAGCCATGGAAAGGAGCTGGGGAATGAAAAGTGACAGAAGAAAAAACAGAGAAAAAAGGCTCAGATGGGCAAGAAAGAGGGGGAGAAAAGGATAACCTTTCAAAGTCATCACATCTAGCCAAAAAATGACTATTTTAAAGGAGTCATAGCTTTCTTGGAAATGGAAGCCCTGTGCCCTAGGACTGCCATCAAGCTTACAGGACTCTTGCAATGCAGGCAGCAGAGAGCATTTGTCACAGAGCTGAAGGGACAGCGCTATCATGTTAAAACATCACATTTTTCTGCTTTAAAAGATTTCACTGGTGTTGTTACAGTAACAAGATTAGGTGGAAAACATTTTTCTTCATGCCCTCGGTGTGTTTGTGCAGCTCCTTGGGGCCCTGATCACAGCCAGCCTCAGGCTCTCAGGTCAGTCCCCCACAGAAAACCCAACCTCATCTGAAACCTTTGTAACCCAAGAGAAGAAATTCAGGTGTCTTCAGTACCTGAAGCTATTTTGAGGTGATTTATGTTGTTTCTACTTGGTTCTGAGATGAGGCTTATTCTTTTTTTAAGCAGAATTGATAGGAAGCTTTGTTAATCTCTGAGCTTCAGCCCCTTATAAATGTGAAAAATATATATGTAAACAAATGCTTTTTTTTTGTTTTTTTTTTGTGGAGATGTCTTGAGCATCATGCAGGGCAAAAATGCAAGTAGCAGATGAGCTTTATAAGATGTGAAAACTCATCTTAAATATTCTACACAGCAAAAAACACCAGCCCTAAATGTGCTGCCAGCTTTTGGCAGCCTATTTCACATCACACACAGCAAGAAAACAAAAACCACCCAGGCTCAGGTTCCCAGACAGGCTAAGCACCTGCACCACATGGGGAGAGCCCTCATCCCCAATCAGTCTCAACGGCAGCTAATTAATAATTACCTTGATCACCCCTGTCAGGCTCAAAGGGAAGGAGCTGGGAGAGCCCTTGCTCCAGCTAGGGGGTGGCATTTGGAGCTTCCCAGGCCACGGGCATGCTGGTGGGAGGAAGGTGGTGTCACTAAAGCAGCTGGGATGGGGTCTGCTCCCACCTACAAGCCTCAGCACCATCCTATGGCTGTGATCTGGCCGTGGTGGGACTCTCCATGTTCTCCTGCAGCCACTCTGGGAGCTCCAGTTCCCTCTCATGGTTTTGCACCTTCCTACCCCATGTGAGGTCATTTCCAGCTTGGATGGACTAAGCTGTCCCTCCCCAGCACCCCCCTGCACACACACAGCCACGTTCAGCAGCTTCCAGACACGCCTGTTAATTTTTGGAGACTTAGGCAAGAATATTAATTGCATTCCAGAGGTGTTCAGCATATTAGAAAAAGCATTTTGTAACCCTGCATCATATCTGGTGAAGAAACAGAGCTGCAAAAAGCTGTTATTTGTGAAACTCAAAACACATCCCCAGTCTGGCTGCACCAGAACCGTGACCTTAGCCTTGTGTGGGAGCTCCTGTTACAAAACAAATCCCAAAAAACTTCCTAATCTTGGTCTTACTTCATTCCCACTTCAGCCAACCAACCCTCTTTAACACCTGGCTGGGAATACCAAGTCCTGCTACCTGCATCCCCCACCCTTAAAGGAGAGGCTGTGCAGCTCCTCCTGCATCCCTTCAAGGCTGGCTTGCAGCACCTCACCAGCCTGGACCCAGCATGGGGAGGGACTGGGATGCACAGGGACCTAGAGCTAAACCCAACAGCCGGGAGGAGGCCGGAGAGTTTTCAGTATTCAGGTCCTCTCGTTTTCCTGTGCAACACCCCTTATGTTTTCCCAGCCATAAAATTGATGTTTATCTCACTTCTAACTGCCTTACAGAGATCATTACACATTGCAAATGCAGCCATTTGCGGATAAAACGAGCACAGGCAGCCTGGAGACTGTCACACCACCCCTTCCCGTGCCACATTGCAATGCCTTACAACCTTTAAGCTGGAAATTAACATATAATACCAAGGGACCCAGAAATATTTGTCAGGCAAATGCAAAAAAAACAACAAAGCAGAGGCAATTCTTCCACCTGCCCCACACCACCCCCTGCTCAACCAGGGAAAATTAATGTTTAAGTGGGACAGATCCAGAAGCTATTCTTGTGGCATTAAGTATAACCAAACTAAAAAAAAAGAAAAGAAAAGAAAAATAAAGCCAAGAGAAGGTTGTTATTCCATGTCTAAAATCTCCTTGCTCTAAAATGTCCTTCTGGATCTGGGTCTGTTGGAAGCTGTGGAGGGCACAGAAGGCAAAGAGGGGATGCAGATGTTGAAAGAAGAAACCCCAGTGGCCACAACTGCTGCCACAACACCTCCTGGTGTGTGTGCCATGGAGAAGCAGGGCAGAGATGCCAAGCTCTGGATTGAGGCCAGGGCAGCACCAGCCCTCCTTGAGCTGGTGCCCCCAGACACTTCCACATCACCCCAGCCACCCCCAGGCTCCTTTCCTGGTGGCCATGGAGGGGTGACCACTGCCCAAGGTCCCCATCAAGTGCCAGAGCAGGGAAAGCTGCTCAGCTGGACACCCTCAGCCCCGGGAAGCTGCAGGGTGTCCTTTTGAGAACATTGCCACCTTGTGTCTCTCCAGACACCTGAAGCCTGCTCGAGGAGCTTTATTGCAGGCAATCAGGGGCAATAAAGCCCCGTGACAGTTACAGATCACCTGCCTGTGTCCTGTTCCTACTGCTGCCTTGTAAAGTTGGACACTAACCCATTTCCCTCGGTTTTTTTCATCTCAATTTATGACTCCTCTGCCATGAAAAGCCACTTATGCCCTGCACAGTTACATACACAGTATCCTCCAAGGCCAGTAAATCACGGTCTCAAGTCATGTCAGATTTTGTGAAATAAAGCTAAATTGCAGTTGTACTCAAAGGCAAGAAGCTGCAAAATTGAGAGAGAATAAGCTCTGTTTAAAGCCAGAAACCCTGCTGGTAGCCTCCCATGACTTGAAGAGGCAAGGACCACAAAAACCCCTCAGTGAAAGAGAAAATCCTGATAGCAGGGAGCTCACAGGACCCTCTGGACCACCCCAGGCTGCCTCTGTAGGTTTTCTGTGGGGCAATCCCAAGAGTTTATATAGTCCAGACTCAGAGGATTTCACTCATAAACTGAGCTGAAGTCCCTCACAGCCAGGACACAGAGGGCTGGGACCAGGACAGAGCCAGGTTCCAGCAGCATTTATTCATTGAGGCTTGGTCCTCAGCCTGAATTTGGGCTTGGAAAGAAAACTGGGAAGCTGATGGGGTCATTGTTTAAAGTTTTGGGGTTTGCTGGGGTTTTTTTGTGCAAACAAAGAAGTACTAACACAGCAGGGTTTCACTCTGCTGAGCCCATCTGGGCTCACTCGAAGTGCTGGGCACTGCACCAAGACCTGGGGAAACTGAGGACAAAAAAACACTTGACCCCAAACCACCCTTTACATTTTTCAGGGGCACAGTGACTTGTCTTTTCCCTTCTGCAGCAGAGTTAAACCTTCATGAAAGCTGAATTAACTTGGAGAAGAGCCAGCTCCAGGGACAGACAGCAACATGATGGAATGAGAGCAACGAAGACCCAGACCACTGCTGTTCCTGCTAATTCCCCTGCCTGCATCCCACATTAGTAATTTCCAGGGGGCTCAAATGCTCCATGCACTGCAGCTTCTCCATCTCACCATGACAGGACATCCAGCCTGGCAAAAGCACCAGGCACCTCTTTCACCATTTCTCAGGAAAACTCTTGCAAAAAAAAGCCCAAAAAACCAAACCAACGAAATAAAAAGAAAAAAAAAAACCACTGCTATTTTGGAAAACAGGGTTCATTCCACACTCTCAGCTCAGGAGTCTTCTTCACTTCACAAGGTGACCTCACAGCCCATTGCTCAAGCTACAAGCTCTCCAGGTAGAAAATGCCTCCCCAGAAAGAGAAAAGATCCAAAGTATACACACACACACAAAAGAGGGAAAATAATGAGCAGCCATGACAGAGACAAGGAAAATCACAAAACATCTCATGCCAGAGTCTCAGCTGATAAAAACCCAACGTGCATAGCACACAGCTTCAGGCTGGGATACACTTAGCCCTCTCTGAATGTTTAATGGGAGTGTATGCATCAGTTAATCAGCAGCACAAGACACAAAGCGTTTTGTACCTCCTCGCCACGTGTTGTGCAATTAAAAGGCTTCTCATTCAGGCACAGAAAGAAAAGTCAAGGGACTTTGCCTGTGAAACATCCATTATTCAAAAGTATATCCATTATTCAAAGTTTTTCTTAAAATCCCATTGTCAGTTTGAAAGGAAAAAGAAAATGAGTTTCTGAAAGCTGTGCGCCGTTGATATTCCACGCCAATTTTTGCTGATTGTAAGTACTAAAACTCCAGACATTTTGAGGAACTAAAGAAATCCTTCACAGTTGCTGAAAAAGGCAACACCCTGTGGGTAGTCACAATGTTCCCCCCCTCAGTTAACTCTACCTAGCAGGGGTGTGAAACACCCGGGCCAACAATGCCCCCTCCTCTCCCAAATCGCTCAGCGACCCCAGCGTGAGGCTGAGGAGCAGCTGTTGAGGAGGAGCAATAACAAAGTGCTCAGCAGGCAGGACCAGCCACCCAGCACTGCCCCCCAGAGCTGACTGCACCCCTGATGTGCTGAAGGAGGCCTGGCTGGGGGGCACAGCCTTCCCACAGCACTCAGGAGCCTCCACGTGCAGTGCCAGGGCTCAGCTGCAGGAGCTCAAATGGGAAACAGATCCCAAGGGTGCCTCCTGCCATCCAGATGTGGGGGAAGAGGAGCATCACATCCCACAGAATCCCCCCAAAAGCCCCCCAGCTCTACCAAAACCCCTGCTGCCCTCAGTGGGAAAAGCACTGGGACAAACAGCACTGCTCCAGGAAAGATACCACCCAGGAGCCACCTGGATGGTGGAAAATATTCAGCAAGAACAACAAATTGTGATAAATTGCTGGCATTGGAACATAAAATAAGTAGCCAAGGTTTTACCTCCTCTTGGAGCTGGAGGAGAGAGTGCTGAGCACCCCTGAGAATGCAGGCATCAGGCAACTCTGCAGGGATGAAATAGGTCTCAAGTCCAGGTGGTCAGTCTGGGAAGGAATCCCCAGGCTGGGATCAGGTCCAGGGAAGCAAACAGGCTTGGCCAGGCCCAGAGCAGCAGGGTCTAAGGCCAGGCTGACTGCTGAGCTAAGCTGGAGATTTGTGTTGCTACTCAAGGCTTAGAGAGCAGCAAAGCCCCCAGGCTGAGCTTATTTAGAGCCCCAGCCCAAGGGCGGGGATGCACCAGAGGCACTTAGGGAGGGGTAGAGCAGCTAAAGGCTGCTGTGCTCTAGGGCTGGCTGTTGAAGAAAGAGCTGAACTGAGATTATTATTGAAGTTATAGATCAGATGAAGAAGTAGGGGCTAAAACCTGAAAAAATAACCGAGAGTTATGAGCCAATAAAGGGGCTTATAACTTTAATTTAAATAAATATGTGTGAAAGAGGAATAGGAGCCTTAGAAAGGCTTCCCTGTCCTGGAAGAGGTAAGGCTATAACATTTAGTAGTCTCTCAAGGCTCAAAGATTCTTTTAGGTGAGTTAAGGAAGAGCAAAAGAAAAAATGGCAGAGAGAAGCAGCATTCCTTCCCTCTGTGATAAATACTTGTTGTAACTAATACTATATAAGAATATATGCTATTAGGTAGGCTTAAAATCTGCTTATTTGGGATTTCTGTATATACAGTGTGTAACTGAAGTGTGGAACCTCCAGTGGTGTGACCTGAGCACAGCAGAGACACGACTCCACCAGAGCAGATTGATGGAAGGGTGATGACTGACAACTAATAAATGCAGTAACTTGGGTGTAACCTATTAAAGCCCTTTAACACTGCTGGAAGCTCAGTGGGTGCCACAGGGTCAGGGTCCTGCTCTTCCACCATCATGCTGACTATTTTTCTGCTGTCAGACTACCAACTTTAGGTGTTGCCAATAACTTGGGGAACAATTTGAGTGTATAAAATGAAGGCATTATTCAGCAGCCTGTGCTGACAGCTATCTTTAAGCAGCACATTTATCTAAAGTACAATGATGCTTCAATAGTGGATACCTGTAGAGTGCTTCCAGGGCACTAAAATGAGCTGGATTTTATCTGCAGGAAGGCTATGGCTCACAGCTTATTTGGACAAATTCTTTGCTGCAATAGACCATTTTCTGCTATTACCAGTGAAAGAAGCTAAACACCCACTTCTTTTCTTCCATAATGAGAAGCTGTGCATGATGTGATGAATTTGCAAAGCTTTTAAAGGATGGATGGGAGTTAAAAAAAACTTCCTCCGGGGTCTGAGGCACTGCCAAGCAGGACTGGAGTTGCAGAAGGAAGCCGGGAGGGGTATTGCAGCACGGGCAGTGCTGGAGCAGCTCAGGAGCCAAAGCTGCCGTGATGCAGGAACAGCAGGGCACAGCACAGACAAATTGAAGCATTGACAGATGAAATGGTCTGACTGTTGTGACTCCACAGCCCCTTGTAGCTCAGGTTTCTCTCGTTAAGCTTCAAAGAGTAACAGCCAGCTCGTTAGTGGCGTCTCAGGGTCCCTTTGTTTGCAGCGGCTCTTTCAGAGGTAACAGAGTCTGTAATGGCCCCTCCTGGGACCAGGCTGGGCTGATGCAGGGTCAGGAGCACATTCACTCTCCCCAGGCAAAAATGCCTGGGAATGTGGCAGGCTGTGTGCAGGGAGGGCAGGGGAGCACTGTCCCTTGTTCCTTGCTGGTCTCTGCTGGTGGCTGGATGGATTTCATTCCCTGATCAAAGCACACAAACCTGTGCCCTGCCATCTTTCTGACTTGGGGCCTCATTTCAGCTCAGACCTTTCTGTGCAGCTGCTGGTGGGACACGGTTCTGATACACAGCCACAGAGTGGTTTGGCTCAGAAGGGATCTTAAGGCTCATCTTGTCCTACCCCTCTGCCATGGGCAGGGACACCTTCCTCTATCCCAGCCTGCTCCAAGCCCCATCCAACCTGGCCTTGGGCACTTCCAGGGATCCAGGGGCAGCCACAGCTTCTCTGGGCACCCTGTGCCTCACCCCCCATGGCAGGGGCTCCCAAATGGGCACCAGTGGGACCCTGATTAGCCTCAGCTGCTCTTTGTACTTCCACCTCAAGCTGGAAGAAGCAGCTGGAAGTGAGCTGTGATGCTCTGCTGCCATAGCCACTGCCTGCAGCCCAGACACAGAACTGAGCTGCTGTCAGGGGGGAAAGGGCCCCCAGCCTTGTGATGGGGCTGGATAAGCAGTGTGAGGAGCCAGCTTACACCTGGAGATGATGACCTTTCCTGTGGCCCTGTGCTGGAGCAGGTGGTTGAAGGCTTCATTTAGCTGCAAATTCAGTCAGAGGTGTTTGTGGTGATGGCCATGAGGCTTTTCAGGGAGGGAAGGGGCAGAATGGGGTGTGTGAAGAAGTCTGCAGCTGAGCCTGGGCTTTCCACTCCTGGGATTCACTGTTGGGGTTGAAACAATGCAGGACCAGACCAGCTCCTGGCTATCCCTCTGCTCTACATCCTTGAGTGTGCTGGATGGTGGCTATGTAAATATTTCTGTGGAGCTCAGCCATTACCTAAGGATTAAAATGCCATTGAATAAGTTAAAAAAATTATTTGAACACCTTCAAACATGCTCCAGGGGAGAAATGCAAATGAAGGACATCAGGATCCACTAATCCACTTCTAAGGCATTATCCCAACACATTATTCTTTAAGAACACAAGCCCTTTGGTATGGGAATGAGAGGGTTTTTTTTTATGGCATTGCCACTAAGCACATCACAATTCTGGCCTTGCAGTACCCAACCAGGAGTTAATGACACCCTGGCTCCAACCCAGTGAAAGAAGATTTAAAAGGATGAGGGGAAAATGGGATTTCTTGATTTAATATTTTTGTTTCTTAGAGAACCAGGAGAGTTCCTGTGCCAGGGGCCTAAATGCTCACAAAACTCTGTTTCTATTAAAAAAAAAAAAAAAAAAAAAAAAAAGGAAAGGAAAGAAAGGGGGTGGAATGAGATGAGCTTTAAGGTGCCTCCCAACCCCACCCTTTCTGTGATTCTGTCCCCACTGATAGCAGCTGTCATATTTTCTGAAAAATCTCTTCAAAAGGATTTCTTCTCCTGGGAAGCTGAGAAGCCTCAGAGAAGAATGAAAACAATAATTATCTCCTTGCTTCTCCTGTGTTTTGCTGCTTTGGAATGTGGTTGGAGATTGTTTATCCAACAGGTGGTTGTTTGATTGGTTTCATGTGAATTGCTTTGACTTAAAGGCCAATCACTGTCCAGATGTGTCAGGACTCTGGAAGCAGCCACACGTTTTAATTAGTACCTTGTTAAGCCTTCTGTAAGTATCCTTTCTCTATTCTTTAGTATAGTTTTAGTATAGCATAATTATAATATAATATAATAATAAATTAGCCTTCTAAGAACATGGAGTCAGATTCTCAATTCCTCCTTTGTCCTGGGCACCCAGCAAATACCACAGGCCTCGATGGCTGTGTGAGCATTTCAGCTCCTCTCTGCTCCAGCTGCAGTTCCTGCTGTGGCTTGTGCTGCCCTCCCACATTTGGGGCCATTCCCCTGCCCCTGTGACCTGAGACTGAAGGCAGCACCCTGTGCAAGAGCTGCTCTGCTCAGAGAACCTCAGGCTGCACACAGGAGGTTTTTTCAAGCAAGTGGGAAGCTGGGCTGTGACCAACTCTTCCTCTGTATATATTTAAATGTGTATATGGCACAGTGGAAAAAAACATTGTTGATTTCTGAAGGGTGCAGTGTTTCCAGGCCATGGGAACTCCCCTGCCATCAGGGATGTGCTGGGTGCTACCACCCAAGTAAGACCTCTACAGAAAGGAGCCTCATCCCCTCCCCTCTCCTCAGCACAAAGCTTTGATGTGGTGAAGTGAAACATTCTGCTAGGCAAGGACCTGTGTTTGATGCCAACTTTACAAGCAGGAGTACATTAACTCCAGGCTGTATTGAAAATGTCACTGCTGTACCATTCACACAGCCCATGTAATTGCCTCTGCAGGAGGCAGGAGGAGGAGGGAGGTGTCACTGTCATATTTTCTGAAAAATCCTCTTTGCCCAGGATTCTTCTCCTGGGACATTGAGAAGACTTAGGAAAAAAAAAAAAAAAAAGGAAAACAATATTATCTCATCTGCTTCTCCTGTGTTTTGCTGCTTTGGAATGTGGTTGGAGATTGTTTATCCAAGATGTGAATTGTTTTAACTTAATGACCAATCACAACCAGCTGTGTCAGGACTCTAGAAGGAGTCACAAGTTTTTCATTAGTATCTTGTTAAGCCTTCTGTAAGTATCCTTTCTCTATTCTTTAGTATAGTTCTAATATAGCATAATAGAATATAATAATAAATTAGCCTTCTAAGAACATGGAGTCAGATTGATCATTTCCTTCCTGCCACAGGGGACCCCAAAAATACCACAGGGTGGCATGGGTCAAGGTATAGAAATGATTCCTGCAGCCTGTCCCCTCCTCTGCTGCTGTCTCTCTGTATGTCCCAAGAATCTCAGGACATTGTTTCATTTCAATGGCTTTGTCTCAGGATGTTCCCATCTTTCAGAGGAGTGGAGAACTTGGCATTTCAGCTAGCAGCTGCTGCTGAATATTGCAGGAGCTGGACACCCCCGCTGCAGCTCCCTGGTGAGGGCTGAGTGGCACAGACACTGCTGCTCACAAGCAGAGCTGCTGCCCTGGAGCCCATCAAGGGACCCTGAGCTGCTCTTTGGTGAGACAGCTTTGTGACAGGGCCAGCTCAGGATGCTCCCCACTGAGGGGAATGGGGAATTAACTCACCACTGCACGTGGCCCCTGGTGTTTCAGCACTGAACAGATTCACCAGGAATGTCACATTCTGGGTAGGAAGTTTGTGCTAAGCAGCTCTGAAGTTTGCACTGTGTCTGTGTGGGTTTGGTTTGTAAGAATTGCCTTTCCTGCAGCCCCTGACACCTTCAGGCTGTTGAAATTCAACAGGTTGGGGCTGCTGGCTGAGTCTCTCACTGGCTGCATCCCAGCTGGATCCTCTGCAATCCTCACCTCTGTGGGGCCTGTATGCTTTCCCCTACTTAGAGGGAGGGAGAATCAAGGTGCAAACCTGAAACGATCACCTCAGCTTACACAGATAGGTGCCAAAAAGACAATATGCCAGCTTTTTGGATAAATTTTTGACAGCTGAAATACCCAGGTGTAGGGTTGTGATTCATGTGCTGCCCCCTGAGCAGCTGCTGCTGTTTACACTGATTAAGTCCATGTGCCATGGCCAAGAACCAGTGAAATTGTGCCACAGGTGGTTGGAAATTGCACCATGTCCTCATACTACACCTCCAGGGATCTGCTACAGCACCTGCTTAAGGACCTGTGACACAAGTAATCCCAAATGTTATGGGGCCAAAGATCTGTTGAGCTGAACCCATGGTGGAGCTTGGTATTTGAGCCTGTTAAAAATACTATATTTATACTGAGCCTTTAAAAAGACTTAGTATTAAGTAGTTTTTTTACATCTTTTAACAGCCCACTGTTAGGATAAACCTCCCCCAAGCATCACTCTCTGCCAAAAATGACAGGGTAAGGGAAAAAAAGTAATCTAAGGGTTGCAAGGCAGTGGTTCAGGCAGAACTAAAGCCCTGAACAAATGGACAAAAGTCTTTGCAGTTTTGGAAAACAATGGCTCTGTATCCTCACCTTCTGATCAACGACACACTCTGCTGCCACAGCTTTAGTGGCAGTCACACCACTCACTCTGCTTCCCTGCCAAAAATCCCTCATTGGATGGGTGTCAGGAGAGAAATCACATAGTCCTGCTGTTCTCTCTGAATTAAACATTTGATTTCCCTACGTTTTCAGGAAGAACCGTGAACAGCTCATGCTGTGTCTAGTAACAGTCCACTTAGCAATTGCATTAAGTGAGTGGATTTAGCCCCTTCATCTCCTGAATGTGGCTCCTCAGGCAGAGCCATCGGGATCCCTCAAGGTGCCAAGGCTCAAGAGGGCACCTCCCATGAGACACCCCTGGATCTCCACCCACTCTGACCGATGAGGGAACACGAGCCCGTTCCTAAACCCTTGTATCCCTGCATTTCCCTTACCTCCTTTCCCTTGATGGCCAAAGGCTGGGGAAGTCATGAGCAGCAAAATTCCAGATGGGCAGAAGATGGCAGCAACAGCCCAGCAACAGCTCTGCTTCACTGGAGAGGGATTTCCTCTCTCCGGGAACACCGGGGTGGTTTTGCAGAGGAGAGGAGACATTTTCACCCCTTTGGATTGTGATCGAGGCACAAGAGACACCTGGACTGGAAAACAAAAGGAAATGGCTCAGCATGAAGAGCTTGGTGTGAGAAGGACCATGTAAGCATTACCCAGGCCCTGAAAGGTGCTCTTCCTTTGAATGATCCATCTCCCTGGGTGGACCATTACAGGAGAATTCCATGGATTTTAGATCCTTAGGGCAGGTAGATTTTCTGCATCATTTACCTGATCCAGGTGATGCTGTCCCGTGGGAGATGGTGGGAATTCGGCAGTAAGCGTTGAGGAGCAGCAATGCTAGGACAGTTTTGGATGGTTTTGTCTTTTAGTCTTTGATCATTGCAGGAGGCTTGTGTGGATTTGGGTGCAGGTACATGGGGCCTTGTGGATTTTAAGCTTGGCATTCCTCTTTCCCCAGTGGAGATATTTAGGAAAAATGAGGCTGCTTTTCAAAAAATGAGACAAGTAGATCCTGAACACTCCACTGTGGTAGGGGTGTAGTCTGGGATGTGCTGGCAGACACTGGAAGTGACATGTGGGAAAGGAGGGAGCTCTGAACATCACTGCCTTGCATCCTGGATTAACCTTCCTCTTTTCCTCCTTCTTGTACACTTTTTGCAACATGTATGTAACTTTGTTTATTCCTGTTCTTAGCAAGGTTCAATGGGATGGGACTTAAAATAACTTTCAGCTGCGCTGCTGCTCCTCCTCTGGAAGATCTTGGCCAAGTCACCTGTGTAAATTCAGTGTCCACACTTCTTAAAGGGAGCCAAAGTCTCTTTTTTCCTCTTGGTAAAGAGCCTGGAGATGTATCAGTGAAGAGGGGGAACTTTTTCTGACTACTGCAGCATTTAAAGGGGCTGATTTGAAAACAGGGCTTATGCTGTTGTAAGGTGTTGCCCAAATACTGTAAAAAATAAGCAGGTTCTCATGTTAAGGAGGTTTTCAGGGCAAAGGGACAGGGCAGAGGGTTTGAAGAGGGGGGCTGGAGGCACAATCAAATTCCCAGACCAGGGCTTTCTCCAGGGTGTGAATCTTGTAGAGGGGACAAGGAGAGATGCAAAGGGAAGGGGGTGCTGGAGGGGAAGATGATTGGAGCTGAAAGAGGGGAGCAGAGGAACAGCAAAGACAGGCAGGGCAGCTAGAAGCCCCCTTGAGAAACATGACTTGATTTACTTCCTCAGTGTAAGGGTGTTAGATTATCCTCAGTGACCCAGTAAGTGCCACACAAGCCTTTGCAGTGATCCCTGTACTTTGTGGGGCTGCAGAGCAGGACATGGGGCATCCCACACAACCAGAAGCTTTGCCAGTTTGGTAGCCTTGAGCATCTCCTGTTCAGGAGGGCTATCCCAGAGCCTGCAAGAGGGACGACTCCACCATGCTCTTGCCAGGGCAGTGTTTCATAAAGCTCTCACAACTGAAGCCAAGGAGCATCCTTGGGATGCTCCAAATGTTGGTATGAGAGCAAAGATCTTCAGTGCTGGGCTTGGGGGGAAAGCAAAGGAAGCCCTGCAGTAGGGCTGAGCTGCAGGCACAGCTCGGGGAGCCAGAGGGTGCTGAAGGGGAGAGATGAATGATGGAGAGAAGAGAATGATAAAAAAGAAAGGATGCCCTGTCCCAGCTTGGGGGGACTTGAGAGGCAACAGGGTCACTGCAGCTCCTCACAGTCCTGCTGCCAGCACAGCACCCCAGGGCACAGCTGTGCATCCCCAGGGGACTGAGCACTGACTGGTGCTTTCAATATTGGGTAAATATAAAAGTTCTGGGTAAATATTTAAAGTATCTAAGTAGATCTTTGCAGCTTCAGTGAACCACACCAGATGAAAACTTTGCAGAGGAGCATTCTGGCTTCCAAAAGCTTGATTTTTTAAAGAATGATTTTTAATTTTTTATATATTTTTTGAGAGAATGTGCCTTAGCAGAAGCCTGTGGTGGTTCCCAGCAGTAAAAAGGGCTGTGTGATGCCATCACAGTGTGTCATCACACCGGTTTTCCCAAAGGGGAAACCAAACATTCAGGGGCCATGGGTTGAGTCAGAGCTCACAGAGCAGGGGGTGAGAACCCTGATCTGCTGACTCTCCAGCCCACAGTTTAACCACAGCTTTGTCCCTTCCCCTAGGGGATCCCACACTCCCAAAGCTGCGCTGCCTCTTGCGCGTGATTTTTGGAGAAAACTATTTTCAGAGAAAATAATGTGCTTCTTGGGCTGAAACATCCTATAAAAACTCTGTCCAGAAGGCAGATGGGAATGCATGTGGGGGAGGGATGATGAGACAAAAAGTTTGGGGGTGGAGAAATCAGCGTGGCTGTTTGTTACAGCTGTGACCCTAAGAGGAAGACCAGAGCCCACCCAGCATTACTGCTGCACACAGCAGCTGCCTGACAGAAAGCCAGGGCTGGGCTTAGGTGTGGCAGTGCCAGCGTGGCTGTCCTGCCTGTGTCCTGCCAGGTGTGGGGTAAACTTGGCTGGCTGATTGTTCTGGAGGCAGCTCCTGGCTGGCAGTGGTGATCACACCACCTGTGCTTCTTTATCTGGAGTGAAGCAGCAGGTTTGCATATGAGCACTCTTTTATCTGGCACTCAGGATCAGGAAGAGAGGTGAACTCCTCTCATAAAATCCTGCAAGAGCTCTAAAGGGCACATGGGAGTGAGAGACAGGATCTGTGCCCTGTGCTCGGTGCCACAGTGTGGGATGCACAGTAACACAATGGGTGTGAGATTTTCTGTGTATCCCCTTTTTCCTTCAAGGATTAGCTCCAGTAGGTGGGATTTTAGTAGTTTAGGGAGAGTGCCTCTCTTACTAGGGTCATGACCACTAGCCCTGGTGCCTTGTGGTGATGTGAAAGAGAAGGGGAGCAGGCTCTAGCTGAGTGCTGGTGCCATTTTTAGATATACCAGGTTGTTACTAGACATCATTCACAACTTGGATTGGAATCCTGCAAAAGGACCATGAACTGGCTCTTCTTGGGGGCAAGTGGATTTTAAAACATCAGCTGTGATTATAGAAGTACTGAGACTACACTCCCATAGAAAATACAGAAATGGGAGGAAAATACCCAATGCAGCTCCCAGATGCTCAGTATTTCTCAGGCAAAAATCTGCACCCATGCACAGGAAACCCTAAACATTTTGGACTGTACCTGCAGAGGGGAGTGGGCACTGCACATCCAGAAGGGGAGGCTTGTAGGAGCATTAGCTGTGCTCTGGGAGCTCAGGCTCCTGCAATCCAAGCTGCACATCTGCAGGGCAGTCAGGGCTCTGTGTACACTGCCCTTCACATCTGCCCTTGCTAGGCATCAGCCCTCACCTGTGAGCTCAAGTGGACAACCTGAAAAGCCTTTTGCTGCACTTTGCCACAGGGAGTCTGTCAGCTCATTTCATCCATCAAAGAAGCACACAGCCAGCAGTAATTGCTCCTTGTCTCTGCTGTACAGCCCTGATTAAAAACCAGGGCCACAGCCACCAAGTGTCATCGCTCTGGTATTTTCTGCCCAGAGGAACAAATGCTGCTTCCCACCAGCTTCCAGCTTCCCTCCCATAAACAAGGAAGGTCTCACCTGGATGTACCTGCCATGAAGGCAGATGCAACCAGCTTGAATGCCTGAGAATGACTGTGCCCCTGCCCAGGATCACTGTCTGGGGGACAGAATGGTGTTTCTTGGCTAGCAGTGTAGCAAAAGGGATGGTCAGCTCCACCTTTGAGGCAGCTCAGATGCAATTGGAATGAATCCCTTGTGGAACCCTCCTGGCTTCTGCTGAACTACGACACAGATGGGTCTGGCTCACTGCATGCAGCAAAAGCCACTTAATTACAGCAGCATCTCAATTTATTTGTTTTGGATCATCTTTATTAGCCATCACTGAAGCTTGTAATTAAGGGAAGAATAGGGACTGTAAAAAGAGTACCATCCTGTGCTGCTGGCCTTCTCCTGTGCTGCAGCAGCTCTCCAGTCTGCTCAGCACCTTCAGGACTCTCTCCCCTCCTGTATGGATAGCACTGCTGTCACCTGTGCTCCAAATTGCCTGCATTATTCCTGGAAAAGCATGGATGTATTTTTTCCCTGGGACATTTTAATTGACTTGGGTAGAATACCTGATGCCCCAAACACCCTGTAGGCACAGCATGAGCAGCAGGTGCCTCCTGGAGGTAAAATAAATAGCCAGGTAGGTTAGTACTCTCTCAGCCAGTGAGAGAGAGCATCAAAATCCGGGCAGAGATCCTGGCAGGAAAAACAAAGACCTGGGAAATGAGATTTGAGGGTCACATGGTAACTAAGGGAGCCCAGACCTTCTCCTCAGGAGACAACACTGCTGAGAAACACAAAGCTACATCACAGCTCTCATTGTGGCTCTTGTCATGTGCTTAAATCCTTGTGCTCAGTGGAGGTGCAGCTGTTCAGGTGCTTCTTCTCAAGTTCCCAAGATGTTTCTGTGATTTCCAGCCTGCCTCTGTACCACTGTCCCAAATCTCCTCCTCACAACCCTACACCTTGACTGCACTCTTAGGGCTTCAGTGCTGCTGTGGCCAGCACCATACAGCCATTTTCCATCATCCCTGCACTGAGACTCAGTTTTGGTTTGTGCAGCCCACTTCTGGGGTTCCTACATCTTATTTTAAAGGTGGCCTGAACAACCACAAGCATCAGCAGAAAGTTTTAATGATCTCTGTGTTTTTAACAGGGACTGAGTATCTCATCCATGTCACAGTGATGCCTGCTCCTGGACCAGGACCCAGCATGGATAAGCTGTGGGATAAGCTCTGGTCCCAGGAGGTTCACAGGTGAGTGGCAGGGATGCATCTCCAACCCAGCATCTTTGCAGGTGCCCTCCTAGTGGGACACAGGGCTGGATTTCCTTTGAGAGCTGGCAGCTCCAGTCAAGCACTTTTGTGTGGGCCAGGAGGAAATTCCCCAAACTGGCATCCATCCATGCCCTGTAAAACCAGGAGAAGCTCCTGTTTGTGGTGCAAGGAAATGTGCATCAACTCTCAGGATCTGCTCATAGGACAGAGGAGAAGGCTGGATGTTCTATTTGTCTGTGAGTGAGCTCTTACAAGCTCCAGAGCAGCGTTTTTCCCTTATTTATTCAAACATCTCGAGGAACAATAGGTTGCTGGACTGGGAGGGGAGAGGAGTTTGCTCCTCCTTTCTTCTGAAGTCTCAGCATCTCACAGTGCTCTTGATCACTCCTGTTTGGTGAAGGATGCTGTGGTAAATGTGGCAGTGCAGCATGGAGAACTCCCAGGCTGTGTTTGTAATGAAGAGCCATCTCCAGGCTACACCAAGTGAGGTTATTTGTGTGCTGGTACAGCCTTTGTTTGCAAACAACAGCCTCTCTAGGTAACCACACAGCAGAGCACAAGGGCCAATTTATTTGCATCTGCCTCTGCTCACAATAGTGACGGAAGGGAACCCATCTGTTTGGGCAAGGGAGAACAAAAGTACAGCAGAGGGAAGTTGGTTATATGTGTAATACAGGCAGCCCAGAGAAAGAAGCCCATGATTCTAGAGATGGAGATAAAGCCAGTGATTACTCTTCCTTCAAAGCTCAAGCCAAGTCATCTAACCAGGAGCCTGACAAGAAAAATAGAGACAAATACATCATTCCTTCCTTACTGGCCTCACTTCTTGCTCAAAGACAACCCCCAAACCTCTTTGGCTGAGTTACAGCACTGACCCTATGTCCATCCCATGACCTTTTCTGCACTGACTCATCACAGCATCTGCTGCCACCACCCCCCCAGTGTCCTGGGGACCAGCTTTATCACCAAAAAGAGGACCTGTTCAAAGGCTGCATTTTTAAATGCCAGTCCTGGGCTTCCTGAAGATGATCCAGCCCATGAAGAGAAAGCTGGCAGGTTTGTCACAGTCTTGCCTTTGCTTGTTACAGTCAGTTGGAGAGTTTTACAGATCTGTTCTGAAGGTTGCTGGAGGCTGGTGATTTTGTTTTAAAGTCAGGGCAGCAGCAGACAGGTATCCACTATTAAAAGGAGAAATTTAAAAAAGAAAAGTCATTTGGGCTTTAAAGCCAGCTGACTGCTTTTGACAAACTGAAGGATTTTTTATGTCTGGATATTCCTGACCTGCAAGGTGAGGGGATGTATTGTCATGGAAGAGGATTTGAGCAGCTCCAGCAGACAGAGAGGAACCTCCACCTTCTTTAACAAGGGCTCTGTGCTGACTTGTGAGAGCCTTTAATCAGACTTCAGGTACCCTGGCATGGCCACATCCATTCATTCCTCAAGCTTTGTTTCCAAAGAAAAGTTCCCAAATCAGACCTTTCTATGCCAGCACAGCCTTTCTTCATTTCCCTCCTCCCCAAATCCCATGAGGAGGGAAAAAAAATTACATTTAGTGCTGCATATGCCTTCACATTTGCTTTTTATAAAGGGGTGGAGATGAAGGCACATTTCACCCTAAGAACATCCTGTTGGATCAGGTGCTGTTATCTCAGGTTGCTCCCTCAGTCTCCTCTGAATAGTTTTGCTTAGGTTGAGAGAACATTTCTCAGCAACTGCATAGAAATTGGCTGGTTTGGTGCACTTCTGACACATTTTGCAACAATATTTGATGTGCCACAAAAGGAGTGACTCAAGTGAGGAAGAAAAATGTTTCTCAGCCGGAAAAGTCATGGAAGTGAAGAGCTCACAAGGGTTCAGCTGGTGACCCCTCAGCCTGAACTGTCCACAGCATCACCAGGGTTTATATCTGGATGATGTTCCCCCAAGACTGAGTCATATTTCCTGCCTCAAGTTGCTCCAAGAGGCTGGTGTTTCAGGCAGGGTCCACATTTCAGTCTGATTCACACAATAGGCAGGAGTGGCCCTTTCTGCTGCTTTCAGGTGGACTTGGATTACCCAGCACATATGAAAATTAGACCCAAGCTGAGTAAACAAATATTGATCTACTCAACCTCAGGTCACAGCTGAGAAGAGCGTTCTGAAGGAGTATATTGAAGGGGCAGGATCACATCAGAGGATATAAATGCAGGGTGAAATTCAACCCTGCTCCAGGGAATTTGCAGCCTTAGTACAATCAATAGGAGCATCTGAAAACGCTGGTCTCATTTGGGTTACAAAAACCCCGTGCCTCTGAGTGACTCCTCCTTTAGCAGCTGAGTGTAAGAAAATAATTAATGAACAGTCCAGAGCTGCTGAAAACAGGAGGGGGAGTGATGCTGAAATAGCTGTGTGCTGGGGGCACGTGGGGCTGTAAGTGGATTGGGATGGGAGCAGAGGCACAGCCTGTTTGAGGGAAAAGCAGGGCAGTGGGATAGGCTTGCCTGAGATGATGAATGACACCCCATCATCATTCAGGGTACGAGCTCCTTTCAGACCCTGACTTGCACTGCTGAACGTGCTACGTGGGAATTTTCCAGGTACTTGGCCATTTGACTTGAGGGTTTTTTTAAACATGCTGGATGAGATGTGATGTCTTGTGAGCACTGGAGGGGAGGCAGCAGAGCGGATTTTCCCCACTGTGGTGAATTAAGTAGGACGCATTGCCTTCCCAAGCAGAGTCCCTGACCTTCCTGTGTCTCTGTAGGGTCACAGTTTATTTGCTAACACCTTACAGAAAGGCCTGGCTGGTCTTTCCTCAATAGTCTGAGCTTTCCTCCAAAATCCACTGTGATTTCGGAGAAAAATTCAGACTATTGAGGTTGGTGTATTCAAACCAATAAGGCTGACTCACTGCAGGCCTGATCCCTAACCAGCAAAGTCTCTGGGATTACCAAGAAAATTATTTTCCAGTTAAAGGATGGTTTGGGTCAGAAGGGACCTTAAAGATCATCCAGTTCAGCAAACTGTCTAAGTCAGATGGGTTTTCCCTGTTTTCTCCCCAGCAGGATACAAGGACAGGAGCAACCATCCATCAAGGCACATTGTCACCAGCGTGGCAGACAGCAAGCCCCAGGTGTGGAGGGGACAAGCTCCCACAAGCTCACATTTTTGGGCCTGGTTCCTGTTTCATGTGGCAGCAGGGTTGGCCTCGACCCGGTGCCTGCCCCAACAGAGCAGGACACGGCAGCTTGAAAGGGACTGTCGGGAGGAGAACAGCTGAGAGGCACCGCGATCCCGGCGCGGGTATAAATAGAGACGGAGCTGTTATCCTGATGAAATGAGACCAGATGTTTCTCCCAAATCCCTCCTCTCTGCTAGTGAAAATTATAGTTTAGTTACAGCAGGGCAAAGCAGGCAGCAAAATATTTTCAACCAAATAATGTTGGGAAGTCAAAGGGGCAAAATGCCTCACTGGGGTAGGGATTCCGTGCCCTGTGATGCTGCAGGGATGGATTGGGCATGGTCACAGTGGGAACCAGAGGAGTCCCTTGCTGTCTTTGCTCTATTTTTCTGCTTCCTATCCCAGTATTAATGGGCTGAGTTTTAAAGCCTGTGCTGTGGCCGCTTTTGTGAGGTAGAAATTCAGTGTCAGCACATGTATCCTGGAGGCAGTTGGCACGAGATGAAGGAGGGACGGCAGCAGCAGTTAAAACTGGGCCGTGGCTCTTTAATATTTAACTTTCCCCAGTGCTGGGGTTTTTTTTTTTAATCAGTTTGTGCATTATCTGCCATCCCTGTTCAAAGAGGGTTTTAGCACAGAGATTTCAGTGCTTAATCCCAGGGGCAGGGAAAGTGGAAGAGTCTCTCTGAAGGTTCCAGGGCTCAATCTGGCCTCAATTACAGCAGCCTAAATCAGCAAAGAGTGGCCACCATGGACCTCACTGTGACCGCATCGGGCTGCAGGTAACAAAATGAGGGGTCAGTCCTGTATCTCTGCAGGAGACACCTCCGGTCCCTAAGTCTCCATCCCTAAGGGAGTTCCCAGGAGGATCCAAACATTGTCAGACTGTGTCAGAATAAACGTCCACCTTGGGCAACAACCAGGGCTTGGCTGTGGCCAGCTGCAGATGCTTGGGAAGGGATATGGGATGAGGGAGAGTATAAAGTGATCCTTCCTCCGGCATTTCCTCCTGGCTCCTGGTAATCAGCAGTTGAGGGACTTCCTAAGCCGGAGGTTGCATGAATTTGTGTAATCCCTTTTGTTTTTTTTTTCCCCTCATTCATTTATACTTTTGGCCTCCATGACATCCTGTGGCAATAAGTTCCACAATGTAATTATGTGTTGTGTGAAAAAGTACTTCCTTTTGTCTGCTTGAGACCTGGCTCCTGAACATTTCTTTCCATGTTCTTGTGTTGTGAAGAAAAGGGAAAAAGAATTCCAGGTCCATACCAGACCTCTCTTGACCTCTCCAGACTTCTCTGTCTTTATTTGCCCCAAGGTTTTGTTCTTCCAAACTGGAGTCTCCTTGTTTTTCTAGTCTTTCCTCCTCATATGGTATCTATCCCATCACTTCCACTGTCCTTACCGCCCTCCTCCGTGTCTCTTCTCATTTTCTTATTGCCTTTTTTTTTTTGAGATAACATCATTGAAGTGAGACTTGCTCATTTCTGAAGGCATGAATTCATTCTCCTGGAAGAAGGTCAGCTCAAAAGCTTTCTTTTCTCAAGCCACACTGGTGTACTTTGAGTTCTTTAAAAACACATACAGCAGTTAATGAAAATACATATGCAGCTCTCTTCAAATACTTGGATTTAACCTATTCTGAGCAAACCCCCAGCCCTAATTTAATTAGAGTCTGTTGGTTAAAATGACATCCACAAGTCCATCGACTAATGGGGCTGGTTTACACGAAGGGAATTTCATGCATGTGCTTATATTACTGCTCATTTATGCCTTCACAAATCCCCTGAGCACTACTGGTGGAGAAGACCCCCAGCCAGAACAGCTGAACTGGTGAGCATGAAACTTGGGAGTCTCTGATTTCCAGGACATCTTTATTTATAAAATATGTCTATTTTTGCTCCTGTCAGGCCCGCAAAACCAGCCTTCCTATTTTAGTCATCCCTGCTCTTTATTATTGTTTATGTTGCCCTGAACCCCACCAATAAAGGCTGGAGAATGGATTTTGTCTTCTGGTGCCATGAGAATTTCAGAAACCACACTAGCCAGTCCTTCCAGACCTTGCTGTTGGGATGGCTTGATCATACTTGCAGATCCAACCAGTCCTCACTTGATGGGAGCCAGTTGCTGCTGCCTCACACTGCTCCTGTATAAACACCATCTCAGGATTGGGTGGCAGCTTTTTCAATCTCCACTTTTGGCAGAAGCTTAGCAGCCACATCCTTCCCTCACTACAGGCCAGATCCTCTCCTGCTTCTCAAAGCAGCTTCATGCCCTTTTCCCCCCGTGTCTGCTTGTGTGAGTTTCCTGCAGCAGGGAAAGAGCCCAGGGATGGGGATGTCTCTGGGAGGCTGGCGGCAAGAAGGGGGCTGTGGGGAGAGTTGGAGGGGAAAACTTTGAGGAGTTTATTGGATTGTGGCCACTAAATGATAAGCTGGGAGAATATGTACATTTTATATTATCAGGAGCATTGGGAATGAGAAGGGGTAGAGAGCACGTAGGAGGGAAAACTGCTTTCCCTACTGCTTTACAGTATTATTATGGCAATTTATGCAGATGTCTGCTCTGGAAGGAGTATCCTGCACACCCTCAACTCCCAGAACTTTGGAAACCAGGCTGCAGAACATGTTTTAGGGTGGGAAGGATCAAGGAAATGCTACTGGGTGTCCCAGTTGTGCTGCTTCTGTGCAGAATCGCCCCTGTCACAGTGGTGGAGGGTCAAATCCTCACCAGATTTCATCCTAGTTTAACTCTTCCTGGTTAAAAGGGTAGTTTTAAAGACCTTTTTTTTCCCCAGAGAATTGAGGCTGACACCATTAAACTCACTGGATCTTTCTTTCCCCTGGTCCCGTCTCTTACCTCCTACAACCTCAGGAAGTGCTGAACTCACTGGTTTGTTTTAAACAAAACAAACAGAAGGATAAAGGTGCAAGAGCTAATCCTGGTGCTGTGAGATCCTCCAAGCCTCTTCTCTGAGGGTGTCCACCCTCTGCCAGGGATGAATCTGTAGGAAACTGGACTACACCAGTTCTGCCAATCATGAAACAACCTAATATTTGGAAGAAGGAGGTTACTTCATTTTCCAACTCAGCCTGGAAATTGCAGCAGGGTGCACATGCCCACCCATCCTGCTCCCTCCCAGCTGGGTAGAGTATAACCCAATTGTAGGGCAAGATTCAGGTCAAGCTCTCAGTCAAGCATGAGACAGAAACTCACAGAAATGAGGTTTCATCAATTAATCATGGGACTGGCAGGACTTTCTTCCTCCATTGAAACAGTTAATGCAGCTTCCATCACAGACACAACTATGTGGTGTGAGGGTACTGCAACTCACGTGTTTCAGGAGGGTACTGTTCACTCCCAAGAGGAGCTTTTGGGAACTGCAAAGACAAACCTTCATGTTCAGGCAATGGACTGGGACCTGCCAAGCTGCAGAACTCACACAGTCGCAGTCCTTCCTTTCCAAGTGAAGCTGCTGTTCTTCAGCCACAACTTGCTGTGTAAACCTTCTTATTCTGCTCTGCTGCAAAACAAAACAAGATGACAGAAGTGTGTTTAGAAGGTGTGGGAGCTGTTATCTACTTTAAAGCAGCTTTATGGCAGCATAACTGCTACAGGTCCACACTAAATCAACTGCTCTTTCAATAAAGAAAAAAACTGTTAGTGCCTCTAAGTAGTGTACAGAGGTGAGCCCTTGGAAACAGCCTGTGCTAGTGGAGATAATCACTGGATCTGGGTGCTGGAGTGAACCCACACAGTCTATATTGATCATGGACATGCGCAGACTCAGTCCAAGAGATTACAGGGATGGAACCCAAAGCAAGCTGAACCCCTTTGCCCACCTTCCCTGAAAATTCAAGTCACAATGCCACAATTTAAAAGACACTGCAGGATGCATGCTTTATTCACAGCTGTTCTAGTCTAGACTTTTAAACAGCATGTACCTTAAGCACTGGGAAATTTACCAAAATACAAACGGGAAATAGAAAACTGAAACATGATGTACTGGGAGAGGTCAGTAAATACACATTCAGGAGAAACCAGCCCGCAAATCCCCTAAATGAAACACACTTAATCAAGCCAGCTGCCCTCCTTTCCCTGCAGCACATCTCCTCATGTACCTGAGAGAAACAGCCTGTGTGAGGGCATGAAAGATTTATCAGTCTCAGTCAGGCGTGTGAGCGCAGGTCTGAGCCTGAGGAGCCCCACGGCAGCCGGGGCTGTTTGAGACTGACCCCATCACCCCAGCATGACTGGGAAAACGGGCTGCTGAGAGGGGCATGGGCCACTGTGAGGGGCATGGGCCGCCGTGCCGTGGGCCGCTGTGAGGGGCACGGGCCGCTGTGAGGGGCACAGGCCATGTGCTGTTGTGAGGGACATGGGCCGCTGTGAGGGGCATGGACTGCTGTGAGGGGCACGGGCCACTGTGCCATGGGCCGCTGTGAGGGGCACGGGCCGCTGTGAGGGGCATGGAGGGGCAAGGGCCGCTGTGAGGGGCAAGGGGCAAGGGCTGCTGTGAGGGGCAAGGGCCGCTGTGATGGGCAAAGGGCAAGGGCCGCTGTGAGGGGCACGGGCCGCTGTGAGGGGCATGGAGGGGCAAGGGCCGCTGTGAGGGGCACGGGCCGCTGTGATGGGCAAAGGGCAAGGGCCGCTGTGAAGGGAACGGGCCGCTGTGAGGGGCATGAAGCGCTGTGAGGGGCACGGGCCGCTGTGAGGGGCATGAGGCGCTGTGAGGGGCAAGGGCCGCTGTGAGGGCATGGACCGCTGTGAGGGGCACGGGCCGCTGTGAGGGGCATGGGCCGCTGTGAGGCATGGACCGCTGTGAGGGGCACGGGCCGCTGTGAAGGGCATGGGCCGCTGTGAGGGGCACGGGCCGCTGTGAGGGGCATGGAGGGGCACGGGCTGCTGTGAAGGGCATGGGCCCCGGCGAGGGGCACGGGCCGCTGTGAGGGGCATGGGCCCCGGCCGGACCATCCCGATTCGTATTCCTTCGGGACGCCTCTCCCGAGCCGCCGTGGGGCTGAAGGGAGGAACCATCTTGAGTCCCCTCCGGGCTGCCACACGAAGGCCGGCGCAGCGAGGCGGCCTCAGGGGCAGGCGGGGGCCGGAGAAAGGGCCGGCGGCGGCTCCGGGGGCAGCGGGGGCAGGGCCTCTCGCCATCGCCCGCCTCTCCTCAGGCCCGGGGCGGGGCGGCGGGGCTCCGCCCGCGCTGACGCGAAGGGCGGGCAGGGGCGGCCCAGGGGAGGGAGGAAAGGAGGGAGGGATGGAGCCGCACTAAGGCGAAGCGGGGCCGGGGTGCAGCGCGGGCGGTGGCGGCGCCTCCTCGTCCCCACGGCAGCATGGAGGCGGCCGCGGGAGCGGCGGCGGAGCCGGCGGCATGGGCGGCAGAGCCCTTCGCGGAGCCGGAGCCGGGCTCAGAGGAGCTGGAGACGGGCAGCGCGCTGGACCGCGTCCTGCGGGAGTCGGTCTGCCAGCAGCAGGGCTGGGTCCGCGTCTACGGTAAGGGGCGCCGGGGCGGGGAGCGGCGGAAAACTTCCCGGCCCCAACTTCTTTCTCCCTTTCTTCTTCTCCCGGCGGCCGAAGCTCCCAATTCCCCGCGGCTCCCTGCCTCCCCCTCCCCGCCGGGCTCCCGGAGCCCCGGGCTCGCCCCGGCCACGCCTTCCCCTCCGCCGAGGTGCGGGATGCTCCGGCGCTGGGATCCGCGTCCCAAGCTTTGTGTGCCCGGAGTCCCAGGATGTGTGCCCGGGATGCGGTGCCAGCAGGGCTGAGCACTCCCGGATCTAATTAGTATTAATGAGCTGCGAAAGGCCCGCGAGGTGCTTATACCGTGGGTCCCGTCGCCCCAGACTTACTGGTCTGTGTTACATTGGCACCTTTGTAATTTATAAAAAGGATGTTTGGGTCTTCAGCAGTGCAGGACGCGGGTTTGTTTCCCCTTCTTTGTCAAACTCTCCCTGGTATGTAACCTCTTTAAATTAGCTTGATTTATGTGGCCGGGCCTCTGGTTTGTTTAGGCTCCCAGCTGAAGTGCAGTCGGATTTTATCTCTCGATCAGCACCTAAATAGTGGAAATTCTGTTTTATCTTTTCCTTGTCTCTCCCTCTTGTTTGTCTTGGTAATCTGAGGATAATTACTCCCACGTTTCAGAGTGAAGAGTACTGCAGGCATTATTTTGTTTTCCCTCCTGTAACAAATTTGATGGTCCAGCCTCGAAAAGGTCGTGGTGTGTGCACATGTTACCTTTGTCTGATATTATTATTGTTGCCCCTTCCCTGGAAGTGTTCAAGGCCAGGTTGGATGGGACCCGGAGCAACCTGGTCTAGTGGAGAATGTCCCTGCCCATGGCAGGGAGGTTGGAATGAGATGATCTTTAAGGTCCCAACCCAAACCCTTCCATGTTTCTATGATGATGGAGAACCTGTAAAAACATTTTTTATTGGGACTTTTAAACATGTTTTACGCTGGTGATTGTCCCTTTCTTCTTCCTGCCCTGTCCTGGTTCCCAACGAGGTTCTCCAGGTTTTCCCTACCTGTAAAACTAGAAGCAAATGCTCTCTGTTACCCGTGTCATTGATCTGTTACTGGATGTGTTATTCCTGAAACACAACGATGACATGAATAAGTTATCTGCAACAACTCTGCTGCATTTCTTGGCTGATGGCAGGTAATTATTGTGAGTACCAGCAGCCTGAGCCTTCACACATATCAAATGAGGAAGATCAGGCTGCAGGTTTTCTGGAGAGCATGGTCTGTTCAAAGACCTTTGTGTTTATTTTGGAAGCTTGAAAAGCTGGTGCAGTGGGATGAGGTTGTCTGTCTGCTTTCTGTCTGGTGCATCAATGAGTGAAGTTATACTTAGCAGAATTAATTGTAATAGAAGTTTGGGATTTTTAGTAGTTTGCACTGTTTAGCCTGCTGCTTCTTGCTTACCTTGCTTTTGCTAATCCCAGCCTAGAGCTGGTACTATAAAATGCAGCCTTATGTAAAAATATCTCACTGCTGTTGTTGAGAGGAGTTCCAAAGAAAGCCATTTGTCTTCGATTGTTTGTTTGTTGAGAATACTTTCTAAAGGTAAAATGAGAATGTACTTAAGGAGAGGATGTCTGGCACCAGCCTATCTGATTGTTACCCAGGGTTGTATCTTCCATGAGTGGAAGCAGGAATGTGGTTTCAAAATTAGCCACAGTGAGGAACATTGCTTGTTGATAAAGTCATATGTTGTGATGTGCTTGTAGTTTGACGTTAACGTGGAGATAAATGGGGAAAATCCACTGTGACAGGGCCCAGCTAGCTCACAGGCTATAAAAATCACCATGCACTTCAAGCACATGAAAATACATCTTGTAGCCCAAGGACAATAACTAATTATTCCTAGTCTGTGTTTAAAAACAACTCATTATCCCTCTCCCTCATAAAGAATCTGATGTGCTAGTGTCTTCTCTCCTTCCCTAAGAAATTGCAATCGGATTAGCTGGTATTTGTTTGTTTCCTCCTGTTTATTAGCTTTTTTTTTCCTTGCATGAGCACATCTGGAGAAGTTTGCAGACAATGAATCAAGCTGAAACTGTGCCATGTGCACTGTGTTTGTGCACAGCTAAATATGGGTTACAAACCTATGAGTGACAAGTGTTATTCATAGGATTAAAAGTAAAGCCTTGCACAGTTGTTTGAGGAACCACAGCAGCATAGCGAAAGAAAACAGGAGCAGAAAGCTTAGCCTTATTGTCTGTATTGTCTGATAAACAATGAGAACACTAACACTAATTATTTCACCATGAATGGCTGGGGGAGGGAAGGAATATCGAGCACATGAAAAGTGGAGAAGCGTTTTCTGGCACGGTGGGAAATGCAGCTTTTGATGTCACTGCATTTCATTTCCACGTGTCTCTGTCAGTGTGAACCTCTGTGTAGAGGTGTTGTTCCAAATGAAAGGTGACTGTCTGAAAAGTGTCCCTAGTAGTGAAAGCATGTATTTTAAAGAAAAAGAGCTCAGCAGCCACTTCAAGACAGACAGCTGTTTATTTCTGTGCATCTCTACTTGGCAGTGGTGTGCCATCCACTTTGTCTCTGTCCAAAGGAGTAATTACTGCCATGAGGGGAGCTGGTCTGCTTGCAGAGCCTGTAAAACTTCATCTGCTAGCACAGAGAAAAGAATTTAGCAGTGAAATCCCATCATTGCTGGTCTCTGTGGCTTGCCAGCAGTATGACAGTGATGTGAATACAGTAGGACTTTACAATGTCTGGGATGTGATTTCAGTGTGACACTGAGGTCTTGTCTGACTTCACTACGAGGTCTAAATCACAGTCTGGCTATTTTTGCATTTCCTGCCTTAGCTGCACTAGTTCCAAGGGTGGCTGTTTCATTCTGTGTTCTGGAGGTTCAGCAGCTTCTGCTTAAGTGAATTAGCCAGGACATTATCATGGAAATACAGTTTCCTTACCCATGGATGGAGTTTGAAATGTAATTAGTTTCCTCTAACCTGATGTTTGAATAGTGGACAGGAGCAGCAGATTTGCTTGTCAGAGTGATAGGTTTAATTGCTCGTGAAACACAAATCATGTGAGTGCTGTTAGATGATGTTTCCAAGAACTGGTTTTGACACACAACTAATGTTTCTGTAAAATATGTATCGACATGTGTTCTGGGTGACGGCTTCCATTCAGGCTCGTGGCATGTGTGCAGGGGGTAGGAGGGGGGAGGTGTCTTGCCTGGATTAATGCTATGATTTTTTTTTTTTTACTTTTTTTCCTCTCTCTAAAAGTGACAACTGACTTTTGAAAGCATCCACCCATGTTTCAAGGTCTTTTTCTCTGCTCTATGAAACAGGTTTTGTGAGGAGGAGGCAGGGCAATAACTGAATAGACAGCATTTTCAGTGCTAACTGTGGAAACAGAGCAATTACATTGCCTGGTGTGGCTGACTGAACATCCATGGATTTTGCAGGAATGAATTCTAAAGCCAGCATCACAGCATTGGTGTTAAATGTTGCATGTGATGGGGGTAGGATTGGTTTTTGCCTGATGTACAATTTGTGTACATCACAGGTTGCAAACTTCTGTGATGGGGTTGTCAAATTCATTGATGGGGTGCCTGCTCTAAGCTCGCTGCAAAAGCTCCTGTGCTAAAATCGCAAAAGAAGAGTTGCTGAAATATGTAAAAAATAGCACAGGGAAGAGTCTGTTCCTGAGTGCTCATCCTGCAAACAGACATTGTTGCTCTGGGGCCTTATCTGGACTAGGAAATGTCTTTCTCTTTTAGCAGCAGTGCTAAAAGCTGACGGTGGTTGTACAAACTCGAGTGCAGATAGGATGTGGACTCTTTCATCACCTTGTCCTCTAATCCTGCGGGCAGCCTGGAGACATTCCTCACTGCTGGAATGACCCTCCTCGCCCCCCTTTCTCCTGGCAGGAGGAGGAGGCTCTCTAAGCATAGGCTAGAAGGGCTCCATGCCTTTTCATGGATATCAATCTGCAGACAGAGCTTCTAACTCCAGAAAAAGCCCTAGTCCCCGTGCAAGCAGACAGAAACATCTCTTGGCTGCCTCAGACCTGAGTTCCAGGCTTTTAAGTATTGGCTCTCAGAAAATACCAGACTCATGCTCAGGACTGAAGCCATGGTAATGTGTGTGGTGTCATGCAGAGATGAAAAAATAGCTGTGGCTTGGGCACTGAGCAGAAGCATCTCCTAATCATGTGAAATCAGTTCAAAAGCCCAATTTCTGTGAGCTATCTACTCCAGCAGTTTGTCATCTGCCTCTTTTATATCAATGGTTTCAACTCTGTTCTGAGGGGTTTCTGGTTCTTTACAGCCTGCCTCGCTATGACTTTGAAAGTAGCTTTTTCTATCTACCTTTTCTTTTTAAATTCTTGTTTTATTCCACTGTTTGCAGTTTTATCTAAAAACGCAAAGATTATCCATTTCTGAAGCGTCCTGCTTTGGATGAGTACCAACAGGCTTTGGTAACGAGTAGCATCTTGTTGTCAGCAGATCCTTTCCTTCCAGCCCTGCTCATGCTGCTGGCCGGCTTTTCCCCGAGATGTGTGCACGGGGACGGGGAGTGTGAGCCGCCACCCTCCCTGGCCGGGGTCCCTCCTGCCCCCCGGCCTCCAGCCGAGCCCGAGCAGGTCCCACCAGGTGGCGGCATCTTCATTGCGCTGCTGCAGGACCTGCCGAGGATGCCCGGAACACGCGGGGGGATCCGGTCCTCTCCTCTCCCAAACCTTATCGCTCATCTCCACCAGCTCAGTTACAAACTACTCCAGAGGCCGCTTAACAAGGGGGAGGTAGGAACGGTGTAGTTAATGTAAAAACCAAATAAAACCCCTCGTAGCCAGGCAATCTGCTAGGTGAGATGACTGTCACTAAGGTTTTCCCCTCCTTGAGATGTGAGCTGGGCTGGGGTTTGTATACTGCTGCCTTTCTGAGCAGGTATGGAGCTGCAATTCCTTGCAGGAGAACATTTGCTTTTAGGAAAGGTTTAACAGGAGATAAAGTGAAGGTGCAGAGAGCCCTGGAAAGCTGAAAAAGATCTGGAGAGCTGCACGGCATCTGTGCAGCCACTCTTGTGTTGGAAAGGAGAGAAGGTCAGTGTTCACCAGCATTTCTTTCCCTTCTGATCAATAGGTTTATTTTTAACTCACCCAGAAAGTTGGTGCAAAAGCAGGCTTGGAAGATAAACCTTGTTGGGCCGGGAAATGTCATTTCCTGAGTGTTTGGACAATGCCTGCTGTGGTGGTATTTGACCTTATCGTAGCCCTCAGGTACCCAATGAGGGACAGACGTTGAATGCCGACAGCATAAAGCTTTTGTTGGCTTTGTTGATAAGCAACAATGAATTTTAGTTGGAGCCCCATTGTAAAAGGCAGAGTTTAATCAAAACCAAGGTTTTAAGTGACTGCATTTGCTACAGATGAAAAACAGTCGAGTGTGCTGTGGGCAGAGATGCTGCTTTCCCTTGCCAGCCAGCAGCAGGGAATATCAGAGGATGAGTGAAGTGCTCTTACAGGTGATCTGCTCATGCCTGCTCTGTGACAGCTCCTCCAGTAGCCCTTTTTGACTCCAGGGAATTCTGACAAGCATGCAGGGAGTGAATTACAGATCCTCTCTGCTCATTCTCCTGTGCAGCGACAGAGGTGACTTGAAATGGAGCTGAGGGCTGGACACAGCCTGTTTTCTCCTTGGTTGCTTTACTCCAAAATCTTATTGCATAATCAGCCCTTTGACATTAAAACTGCTTGCCTTTCCTCTTTTTAAGGAACACTGACAGGAGTTTATACATAAATGAAGTTTAAAATTTTTTTTGGGGGGGAGTTTTTAGCTGGACTCCTTCAGCTGGCTGTGTTGTTGCAAGTGTTGCCTAGGTTACTAATTTATTAAGTCACTTAAATATTTGGAGGCATCAACAATACTAGAGTATGCTGGGGAAAATGAGGATGACATTATTTTAAAACACTGGTTTCCTGACTCCTGTATTTCAGTCACACGATTTATCTCTGGCTGAACATTTTCATGTGGTGCTGTTTCCTATTTTTAAACAATAGGGGAAAAAAAAGGAAGATAAGAAGAGCATAACTGTGACCTGTTGACTTATTATGAGATCATGGATTCCTTTTAACTGATATTTATAGATTTTTATAAAAAATAGTTGAGACTTTGGTATTTTCTGACATATATGCCTTTTTAGCCTCAGGGTCAGAAGTTAAGATCTCATCTGAATTCTTTCAAAATCCTCTGTGAAGACACATAGTAATCACAGAAATACAAATTGTATCTGCAAGGAAAGTAACCAAGGGAAAAGAAATATTGCTGCCTTTTGGTTTGTAAAATTCTCTCAAAGCTCTTTGTGTGTTTTGACACCCTCCTCTCTCAGAAAGCCTTTATAAAATTGATCAGGAGGGAATAGCATTTGTCAATTCTCTTTAATAGGGTTTCCAAAGGTCACAAAAATGTAGAAAGGCTCTTCTCCAGGAGTCGGGATTATTTTTAATTGTAAAGCAAGCTGGAGCAGTGCAAGCAAGGAGCTCTTGGAGGTGAAGGGGTCTTTGCACTTAAGTAAATGTAAAACCAAGTCCTGGATTTAGATCCTTTATTATCTAAAGGGATTTTTTTTTTCCAACTGGGAATACCCCATTAGAAATTAGCTCTTAGACTGCAAGCACTGGCAGGCACTTAGTTAAACACATTAATTCTGCAAACTGTGGGAAAACGACACCCATTTCAGCAGATGTGCCATGCGTCTGGTGTAGATTTGCATAAGAATGCATATGCTTCTCTGTGAGTTTCTGCCTTGATTAAAACTTGCAGGCACCTTTTCTCTTCTTCTATTGCTGTGTCTGCATTCTTGGCTATTAATGGTTTAATTGAAAATACCCCGGTTTTCTCTGTCTTAAGATAATTCATTTTATTTACACAGTGCTGCACTGTAGATGTGCTTGGTGCCTTATAGACAGAGGGTGCTTTGCTTGTCTTCTGGAATTTGTAGCCAGGACCAGAGAATAAAGGATACAGCAAACATGAAAAATGGCAAATGTGTTTGAAAGTGGATGGAGGATTACACGGTGGAGTATCAGGAGCTGGGAGGGGATTGTGTGTATTCAGTCCCAGCTTCCAAGGCGGTGTGGGAATGGAAATCGGTGCTGTGATGAGAGGAAAAGTGTTGAGGAATCTGTGACTAAAAATGATCTCAGCCTTAATCCCTCCCAGCCTTAGGCTTTCACAGTAACAGTCCAAGAGATTCAGCAGAACCTCTTCACCTTGGTCCTGTTCTCAGTCTGGGTGGCATGAAAAGAGTGTGGGAAATTTCCTCAGGTAGATCATACCATTCACTCTGAGAAAGCTGTCTTAACTCTGGTAGCAGGGGATTGAAGCAAGGTACTGGGGGCCAGGGAATTGAAAAAGAGGAGCATTACTTGGGTTATGACTTGAAATTTCCAACAAGGAGACAAAACTTCCTGGGAATAAGCATTTTGTGTCCATTGTATCCATGTAACATAATGTAAGAAACACTGCATGCCCACTACCACCTTCTGGGGCTTCAGGAGGAGATGTTTTGGGTTTTTTTTTCCTAGGGCTTCAGGAGGAGATGTTTTGGTTTTTTCCTCTAGGGCTTCAGGAGGAGATGTTTTGTTTTTTTCCTCTAGGGCTTCAAGAGGAGATGTTTTGTGTGGGGAAAGGGAGGAAACTTAAAGCAGTGGGGTCTGTGGGACAGGCACTGGATGGCAGTGAGCCAAACTGCACCAACAACAGCTTCATGCTCTCCTGAGAGAGCTCTGATGTTCCCCAGCTCTGGAATAGCAGTCCTCAGGGTTAGGCTGAGTAAGCTGGAAAGCCTGGAAATTTGACACATCTGTTTTTTGGGAGATCCCTCACAGAGGAACTGGAAGTTACTCCATGGAATACAACAGTGTAACGACATTTCTCCTCTTGGGATGTACATCATCCTTTGCTAGTAAGGGCTTGGAGGAAATATAGGTGGGTTTGGAACTTCTGGAGGGATTTCTGCCCCCCGTTTGATGCTTGCAGGACAGAGTTAAAAACCTGCTTGCTTTTTTCAGGATCTCATTACTTGAGTCAGTGGATTGGCTTGAGATAAGCGGAGGTAATTCACACCCTCATTTAGCTGACTCTTTAGTGCTCTGATACTGGTCTCAACAAGATAGGGGACAGATGCTGCACTACTCAGCACAGTGTGTGCTGTGAGGCTTCCAGGAAAATGTGTGCAAAGCAGCAGAGGCTGGGAGGGCTGAATGCAGTCCTTGAGTCTCAGTTGGAAATTAAATGATCGCTTTGCTTCAGTTTTCTGTTCCATTTTGTCGTGACAAATGGTGACTGCTTTATTACCAATTCCATCAGGGTTAAAGGAGGATCAGTTTCACTGACTTGCACCATTCATTGCCTTGTTCTATGAGTGCATCCAAAGCATTAATGGTTTTATTTGAGAGGGCTGCTCTGAGCTGAGAAGGTGAGGAAATGAGGCACAAATAGGTCAGGTAACTTGTCCAAGGACATACAAGAAACTTGGCAACAGAAGCCAGATCTCCTGAGACACCTACAGTGCTTTGCTTGCATGCCTTGGGTTGCACTGCTTTGTGTTTGGGGTGCTCTGAGCCTGCTGCTTTACTTGGAACCTCTGTAACTACTAATAATCCTCTCAAATACCCTATTAGCTGTCACATCTGTAGGTCAGCAGGGCAAGATGCCCTCAGAGGGGGGACTTCTGTTCAGATGATTGCATCTACTTGTTCCTTTTATATTTTTTTTTCTTATTCCCCAAGAAGCCAAAGGTGAAGCTTTGTTGGCCTTCAAACGGAATAAACTTGTCTCAATACAGTGATAGCAGGCTGGACCACTGGGATGAAGGTGTTGGATAGCCAGCACTCATTAGCTTTTCCTGATTTGTAAGCAGGGCTGGGTGGTGCCTGAACCATTAATTTCAGGTGGGTAACTCCTCACTGCTGACTGGGGGAAGCAAATACCTCACAGATCAAAGCTGGAAAACCATAGAACAATGGTTAAACCCCTTTGAGCTCCAACATCCTTCCTGTGGCGTTTGGGACCCAGTGCCAGTGCATAACACAAATTTGGTTGGCTTTGCCAACACTTGACTGATCCATAGTAGTTTTCCATGTTAATTAGCTGTTTTATCTTAGGAGTGCAGTGCACTGCAGGCTCTAGGAAAGAAGAGGAGACAAAATGCTTCCTGAGAAGATGTTTATTTACATGATGAGGTTATACCTCAAGCTGTACAGACAAGCTGCTGCCTCTGCTGCATTTCCCACTTGTTTAAATATACTGGAACACGTACATCACGCAGCAGAAACACAATGGGCTCACACTTGCTAGGAAATCATTCGACTTCCTCGTCAAATAATACCAAGTATTTCCTATTTTGAGGTATGTTTCTGTAATTATTTTCCATCTTTTTTTTTTTTTTTTGTTCAGAATGGTGAGTAGTTGATAGGTGTCCTGGAAAATAAGAAGTCAGGAAAGAAACCAGCATCCTTCTAAACCAGGTTTGGGAAGATTTATCTTCTAAATGGCATTGGTTTATGGGGTCCCTTTCTCTCTCACTCTCTGGCAGCACTTGCTTAGGATGTCAGTGAGGTGTGGTGTGATTAATTACCCTGTTGAATAGATTTCATGGGGTCCTTCCTTAACTTCTTCCATTAGCTCAGGCCCTGCTCACTGAAGTTTTCAAAGTGCCTCAACTCCCTAGAGATAATAAGTTTTATATCCCATGTAGTGAAGTAGCAAAAAAAGTTTTATGGTCTTGCCATAAATATTTATGTCAGTTTGCTTCCACGTACCCTTGGCTGGCGACTCCTCTGCTTAAAGAAGCTCCTGTGGCTGTTCATGTCCAGTTCTGCAAGTACTGTCAGAGCAGTGTGAACTGAGGCCATTTCTAATTCAACTCTCCTCATTTTGATGCCAGTGGTTGCTAATTTCTCAATTTATAGCCATTAAATCATTATAACCATTAAATCAAATTAGGAAGAAAGCCTCTTTTCTTTTTTTTAGCCTGGGACGGAAATTAAGCATTTTCTGCTCTAATTTCTGTTTTTTTCTTTTTTTTGGACTTTATTAATAGGAAGTCAGGAATGTGAAGTAAACAGCCTCTGTTTGTAGAAATGATGAATGTACAGGATAATAGGAAGGATGATAAGAAGGAAGCAAATATTTTTTTTATTCCAGACCAGTGCTAGAAATGGGGAATTTGCATGTTGTAAAAGTCAAAATATGTCTGAAACTTTGCTGAAAAAAAAATTGAGAGGAATGCAGTAATAATAGTTGAAAACCTTAGTGGTATGAAAGGGCATTAATCTTTGCAATTCTGGCACAACTTGCTTTCTGCTATTTTATTTTGTCAGAATACATTGCTTTTTCTGTGTTAAAAACCAGAAAAGGGTGAAAATACAAAACTGTCTGAAAATGCAGCATGGCTGTCAGTGATTAATATATGTTTGCTGTGAGAGCAACATTCACCTGAATCATCATGTCTCAAATTTATCTGGATCCTGACTTCAGCAGGGTCTTTGGCCAGTTATCTCAAATTGTACATTTTTGGTAATTTGGGTTTACTGGCTCTCTTGGCACCTTTAACTTGCTGCTTATATAAAATGGTGATCTAATACTGCTCATCCCTAATTATTACATTTGGGAGCCAGTAAGCCACTGTGAATTGTACATAAGCAACTAGAAGGAGGCTTTTTCACCAGGCTTATATTTTGACTTACACATTTTTATAAAAATGGATTATAATCCCTTTCTTCTAGATAATTTGAAGAGCAATAGCTGTTGGTATCAAAAGACAGTAACTGTTTTCTTTGCAGAGGTCCAAATCTCTTCTCAGAATGGGTTGGAAACCAGACAGCCTGGGACACAGCAAGTGCTCTGGTAGGAGTTAAGGTAGTTTCCCCTTTGAGCACATAGGTTTTCCTGTAAAAAGGTGCCAGGAATTCAATCAACCTGCTGCTTCCATGCTGAGGAAATACTGGCTCTGACTACAGGTTACATTAGCTTTGATGTTTCACTTAATTCTGGGGAAGAAAAAAAGGTGAGAGTGGACTGCTGGGCCCTAGTTTTCTGTGGGTTCAGGCTGATTTTACAGCCATCTTTGCAGGATTACCACTGGCATCTGCTGGCCAGGCCATGAGATCTCTTGGCTGACATATACAAAACTGTAAAACATAACCACCACATCTGTTTGCAGATCAGTCTCTACCTGGATGGCTCGAAAAAAGCTTTGGGATGAGTCTCAAATGAAAGCTGTGGTGACTGAGGGGTGTTGGGAGGTTGATACCCAGCAACATAAATCTTTGCTGTCAAGACTGCTATTGTTGTTGATGGAGTTCAGAAGGGTTATCACCAGTTCAGTCTAAAGAGCATGCAATTAAGTTTAAACTTAGATAGCTTTGCAGGAGACTTAGAGAGGAAAAGCTGTAATGTATCACTTGGAGTGTAGTTAATGTGTTTCATCAGGTTGCCAGTTGAGATGTTCTAGCTGTACTTTTGATTTCCATTTCTAAGAACCACCCAATTCTGTAGCTGACACAGTATCCCTCCCTGGTTTGTTTCCAGACTTTATTGATGTGGCTTCTTTGTGACCTACTTTCTCTGCTTTAAGGTAGCTTTTTTCATTCCCTTCCAAAAGGAAGTGCCTTCCATGAGAAATGCTGGAAGCTCACTAGCCTGTTTATGAAAACTGGACCAGCCTGAGTGGCCTTCTGCTTACAGCCAGGGTAGATGATGTAATTGACTTTTGGGTACTTTCCTTACTGAGTTGTTGCTGACCACTTGGAAACCCTGGAGCTGGGTGTTTGGAGAATTAGGGAAGGAAATGCCTGTGTTTCCTTGGAGCTCTCATTACTCATGATGGAACTGGCCAGCCCTGTGACTTGTAGGGCCATTGTGTTGGCCTCTTGTCTTTGCAGGGGCCTGCAGTATGTCATGTGCTTATTACTCAAGCACTTAAACAGCTGGAGGAAGCAACATCCCAGTTGTTATTCCTTTTACTCATTCTGGGGTGTTCTTCATCTCTGTTGCTCCTTGTGGTTTTCTCTGTAGTTTCCACTGATGGTGATTCAGTTTGAGGCTGTATCTCTCTTCAATTAGTGGTGCCTTTGCTTTTTATCTGGGGCAGGAGGTGTGTGTTTACTTCTTTGTGGGGACACTTCAAAAACAGTTAGTGTGATGCAAATGTGCAGTTTGCAGCAGATATGTAACATTTAGCTAAGTCTTATGGGGGGATTAATACCTCATTGGAAAAAAAAAATCACTCCTGTAATTTCACAAAGCTGATGCAGCATTTGTAATCATCATCTCATAAAACTGGCTGCTTTTCTCCCTGCTCCATTTCACTTGGGTTACCCAAAAGAAAAATCTACTCCAGTCCTTTTTCTGGAACCTTGGTGGCTTTTTGGTTTCCAGCAAAGATTAGCCAGCTTTGTGTGCGTGTGACTCTGTTATAAAATGAGCATGCTATTAATTTTAACTACACAGTTTTTGCTTGGAACAGCAATTCAAGCCATGAGGGAAATTGGTTTTGTGTGTGTCAATGTCAAAGGAATTTCAACAAAGGTGACATTCATTTCCCATTGGGGTCTGGAGTTGAACTTGTCTTTGCTCATCTGGGGTTGGGTGCAGAGTGCCCTTAAGCCTCTTAGGAAAACCTTTACCAGAAGGTGAATGGAGAGCTTGGACTACAAGAGATGTTCAGCAGTGCTGGAGGAGAAACACGTGCTGGTAGCCACTGCTGTAAGTGAGAGTCCTCCCTGCCTCCCTTGCTGCCTGGTGTCCAACCAGCCGTGGGCTCCTGTGCTGCTGTAAACAGGAGGTGGAGTTTTGCTTGAAAATGGAGTGCTGGAAGAGTCTGGGGGCTAAAAATACAGCTAAAAGTAGCTGCACTGGAGTCATTTGCCTCAAAAGGCAACCTCTGGCATCGTGCTGAGCGTCACAGGGCTCTGAGCTTAAAGGAGCTCTGTGTGATTGGGGAGAAAATGCAGAATTCAGCAAGTGGGGGTGCCAGCTGGAGAGACCCAGTGGTTTTCTGGGTACACCATCCATTTCTCCATGTCTCCTGCCAGCAGGATGCTGGGTGAAAGCGGGGTGGTGCTGTTTTTGTTGGAAGCAAGCTTGGTACCAGAGGCCATGCTGGTCCAGAGGCACAGCATGTGAAAGCTGTTAGTGGTTTGGGGCTTTTTAGGATGTTCTTTTTCTCTGGTTGAAATATCCAGCAAAGCAAGTGAAACATTGGTGCCCATGAGGGACAGCTACTGAGTTTCATACCTTGGGTTTTTTTTTAATCTTTCCTTTCATCAGCATATAGGAAACAATGAATGCAAATCTATTCCCCAACACGTGCAGAATATATTTGTTGCTTGGAATCTGAGCTGGGCAGGAGCTCTGAATTATCAGCATCTGATTCCAGAGCTTTGACAATCTGCAATCTCCTTAATATGCTGATGAGCCACCATGGGTATTATTCCTCTGTGGGTTTTTTCACTTTTTTTTCCTTGAAACTCATATTGCAGTCTGAATGCTGTTGGTTTAGGATTAAAAGAGATATTGGCTGGCTCTGTGCTTTGCACAATTTTCCTGTGACAGCAGAAAGAAGGAGAGTGGTTAGTATGATTCTCTTTCCTCCACAGTAGTACAAATGAAGCCTGAATTAGTAACAACTTTTAAAATTGAAGAGTTATCTCCTGTTCATAATTGTCTCTCTAATACTATGACTACCAAAGCACATAAATTATTCATGCAAGGAAGAAATCCTCAGATATTTTTCCTGGGGAATCACAGCTCTTCCAAGGAAGAAACTTTTTGCCTCTCAAGACACTGAGCAACTCTGCTTTGGATCCTCTGGCAAGGGTATTATTCCAGTTACAGCTTATCTTTAGAAATAACTGCAAATTAATTTTAAAAGACACATGTCTTTTAAAATCCAGCTTGCTTACACAAATGGCAGTTAGTTTCATCTTAATGGGAGTGTAAATCTAGAGCTCTCCAGCATAAGGGCTGGCCATTTTACTGTCCAGCTGTTTTCCAAATGATTTATTTCATTTTCCCTCTTGGTTTCTTTGCCTCACCCCTCAGCTTCACTCTTGCTGCTCGTAGTACAGTGAGGGAAGAACAGCTGCACTTAGCAGCTCCAATAAATGACTTTATTAGAATTAGAATTGTGTCTGCATTACACTAATGCCAAAGGTCTTAGTTCATCTTGTAGCCTCTGAAACAGTTTGTCATCATTTCCACACTGCCTCCTTTCAGTGGGGGGAAGCAGCTCTGACTCAGCCCTGGATAAATGGGAATACAGGGAACTGAGTGCTGCTGCCAGGCAGTTTGTTCAGGCTCTGTCACTGGCTGGAAATGTCTTTCTCCCCACTTACTGTAATGCTGAGCATAACATGCAGGAAGAAGACCTGCTTTACAACAGCTCAGGAATCAGGATGAACTACCTTCCTGTCAAAATGATATAAAAAAGTCCTTAATCTTGAGGACTGAATGTGGATATTTAGAGGACAGTACAAATGTTATCCTAGGACACAGCAAAACCAATGCTCCATCTGAAACCTGCAAATTCTCTGGCATTCCTTGCTGACAGAAAATAAAATTTAAAACTTACTCTTTTCAGGTGTTCAGTGTACAGGCTCATGAGTAGGGAGTTGCCTTTTTTTAATTGGGAAGTAGCTCATATTTTGTATGGCAGGATGGAAATTCCATCTCCTGCTTCTGTGAACTTCAGAGCAGTGGAATTGCATGTCAAACACAGCAGAGTTCTGTGCAATCCTAGGGAAGCCATGCCTGCAGTGTCCTGGAGATGGAGCAGAGCAAGTCCCAGAGGTCAAACTCAACTCCAAGGTCTGTATGAAAGATCTGAAAGGTGAGGTGGGGCTCACTGGCTCCTGGAAAGGCCTCACAGACAGACTCCCTTGCCTGGGAGGAGCCTTCCACTTGAGATTCTACCTCTGGGCTTCACTTTGAGCCTTCCCATCTTTTCTTATCTGCTGGACCAGTGTCAGCTGCTGCTTGTATTTGTCTTTGTATCAGGAAAGTCTCTGCAAAGCACTGGAGCATCACCCCAGTCCCCAAGGGGTGTGACTCCCAAGGGTATGAAGAAAAAACATTTCTTATTCTGCATTTTCTAATTTCTACTATCTGTAGCTTGTTATTTTTCCAAATTAGTCTGCTACACCTGCCATGGCTCCTAAACAAATTTAGATGTGCAGCCCAGACAGAATATTAACACCATCCTCATTTATTTTGTGAAGAAAGGGCTAAAAAGGGAACAGCTTGCCTCAGTTGTCTTGTCAAACTTGTTTAATGTCAGTACACAAAGTATTTCACTAGAACATTTCCACCTTTACTCATGTTTTTTGTGGCTGGTACACACAAGGTATGAACTTCCATTCACACATCTCTGCCATAGCTTCTTTGCTCTCACTCAAACACCAGTGGTTTCTTTTGAGTAACTTATATAGTGGCAAAGAAAATGGGGAGAAAAAATGGGGTTTGATTCTTATCTTTCTGAAGGTGTGCCTTTGTCTGGAAGAAAAGAGAAATCATTATTTTTAAACCAAATAATGTATTTTCAAATGCAGTGTGTGGTTTGGAGGGTCTTTTTTAAACTGTTCTACTTTTAACTGGAATTCTGTGGGTGAAATGCTAGAATAAAACCCAGCAGCAGCTTGATGCTGTGCACCCACTTGGATGGTAAAGCAGAAAGAAAAATACCAGAGAAGCTGGGGAAAGGGGCAGCAGCCCTAGAAATCCAAACTCTTCCTAATCTGTGTCTTAATCAATTGTGTTACTGCCCTCTCAGGAGTTCACAGGCAGCCTGAAAGCAGAGACCAAAGCTCTTCATGGGAGATTTGACAAATCCACCTGTCAGTGTCACCCAACAACTGATTTATCATCTCTGGCAAGTAGAAAATTGCTTTGACTTGTCTGCAGGACAAGTAAAATTTAGTAGCAGTGATGGGGTATTTTAAAAATTGTCATGATCATGTAAATCCTGTTATCTCTGTAACCCAAGTTCTGAACTGTAAAATGACATTAACTTGCTTAAAAAAAAATTTAAAAGGTCTCATATTAACAGATTACAGGACATTTTTCCCCCTCAGTTCATTTTTAAATCCTGTTGCCTTTCAAAGGCTGACACTTCTGTCTTTCAGCCCTATTTCTCTGGTAATAGAATATTGAAGATGTCTTTTAAAGAAAAAACCCAGCATGTAGCTATATCACATCAAAAAATACAAAGGAAGAAAGTCTGCTTAATCTGACAAAGCATCAGTGTTTAGGCTATAAGCTCATTATGAGGCTTGTACAGTGGGAGCTGATTTTTTCAAATTAATTTCTATGATTACCATAATAAACATTTTAATAGCCTTTCCTTCCCTCATATCCTCAGCAGCTGAATATTTCAGTAGGTTATCTGGTCTTTCACATCAGCCTTTATCCCAATCAGCCATGCATGATCTGTTTACAAGAATGCTTATAGGTATTTCCACTATAATTTCATGTTCCAGGTTATGCTGCTTCAGCAGTTTCTCTCTGTGCATTTGGGGTGTTCCCAGAAAACACTCAGGGAGTTTTGAGAGCTTTGAATTTATAATTTTATTTGGTAGTCAATGCAAAGAAGTCACATCATATTCTATTTAAATATTTCAAGTGTCTGGAAAACAATTTGCTGTAGCAAACATCCAGCACCTTGAACAAGGAGGCTGGTGCTGCAGTATTTGGTTTGGTATGTGTGTTATTTGCTGACAATAACAACTAAAGCCTTGTATTCTGCTCATGCTGTGACTGAAAGGCTGAGGGAATCTAGAAAGTAGGAGTAGAGCATTGTTAAATGGCAGAGATTTGTTGGGATTAGGGATCTGTGTGGAGCTGCCTTCTGCTGCAGAGTTCCAGCAGGAGAAGGACCTGTTGGAGTATCCAGAGGAGGCACCAGGATGATCAGGGGGATGGGGCAGCTCTGCTGTGAGGAGAGGCTGAGGGAATTGGGATTGTTCAGCCTGGAGAAGAGGAGGCTTTGGGGTGACCTCATGGTGGCCTTCAGTACCTGAAGGGAGCCCATGAGACAGATGGAGAGACACTATTTACTGCAAGAGCATGGAATGATAGGACAAGGAAAAATGGGCTCAAAATGAAAGAGTAGGTTTAGATTAGATGTAAAGTAAAAACTCTTCCTTGTGAGGGCAGGGAGCCCTGGCACAGGGTGCCCAGAGAAGCTGTGGCTGCTCCAAGGCCAGGTTGGACGTGGTTGGAGCACCCTGGGACATTTGAAGGTGTCCCTGCCCATGGCAAGGAGCTGTAAGTGGATGACCTTCAGGGTCCCTTCCAGCCCAAACCATTCTATGGTTTTACAGCTCAAGACAACTGCCAGCTTCTTGAAGCTGGTGGAGTTTCAGGCTGTTGCACCACATAGTTTTGAGCCTTGCAACTCAACATTCTTATATTGCTTTTCTTCACTCACAGCTCAGGAGTGGCACCAGAAATGTCAAAAACTGTTGTACTGATCACAACATACATCCTGAGGGATCCCTCATTTGCATCCAAGTCCTGTCCTGGCTCAGTTTCTATGACAATCTCCTGTTCTGTATGTTGCCCATGATTACTCCAAAGCTCCTGCTTCCCTAGTTTGTTTCCCACCAGTAGCTTTGAATACCTGTCTTCATGCCTTGAGCATTTCTTCTGTCTCTCACTCTCCCAAGCTCGTTGTCAGCAAGTAGAAGAGTTGCAGCACATCAGTTAGGAGATGTGAAAGCTGGGTATGGGAAGGCTAGGTGAGCATTTGAAATCAAAATAAAATCTCCCAGCAAAATAGTGGCATAATCAACAATTCTAGCGTGTAAAGCTGATTTTTTCTAACCTATCCCTTTTCTGCATATGGTTCCCCCTCACCTCCCTTTTTTTGCTGTTTAGGCTTTGGGGGTGGGAGACCAGTTAATTTAGCTAGATGCATTAAATGCACTAGCTAAATTAACTGAGCTAAGAAAAGAGCACAAGCATAATGTAATAATTGTTCAAAGCCTCCTATCGAAACCTCTGTAACAGAAATAAAGCATGGATAAAATGTATGACACTTTTGAAGTGATTATATCCTTTAGTACTGAGGATAGACAGCCAAGTCTAGATATTTTTTGATTTTATTCTTTTTCTTTTTTGAAACTACCTGGTTGCTGGTAAGTGTCAGCATTATTGCTGTCTGGAGGCTTTTCCAGTGACAGCTTATTAAGAAATTGAATACTCTCAGAACTTGCACTATTGTAAAAATAGAGGGTTGGGGATTGTGTGCAAATGAGGGAGTAAACAAAGAGGCTTTGGAATTCCAGTCTGGTGCAGAGGAACAGATTCATTGCTGCAGGAAGAAATGGTTTCTAAGAAACTTTTGGAAAAAAGGAGGAAGAAAAGAGCAGTGCTTAAGCCTGTGACCTGCAGCACACTTTTACAGTGTTTCAACACCAACGTGGATAAAAGTAGTAAAGATGGAAGAAGATAGGAGTAAAAGCACCTCTCATGATAAGACCAGAAGAAACAGGTTTTGCTGTAAAGATGAAATGCTCCTTGCACTTGTATTTTAAGCAATGTTTTTGCTCTTTTAGAAGTGTTTGAGGAAGACAGAGATCAAGCAGGAGACATGATAATTACACGAAGCTCGTTTACTTCTGACATGTCATGCCAGCCATTAAATCAGGAGATGTGATGAAAACAGGTTTAGAAGGTTGTTTTGCTAAGCCTGAGCTGTTCACTGTTTTTCCATTTTAGTTTAGTTGCAATTTTGTTGTATAAAATCAGGGAAGGCATAAATCCATACAAATATGATGGCCTTTTAAACTTGCCATGTTTCTAACAAGTGGTGTAGGAAACTGCTGCTGCCTGTTGACCCTGTCCCTCTGAACATCAATAACAATATGTTTATTTTTCCCCATCTCAAATGTTAAGTTGTTGATTTCAGTGGTTTTGACCTTCATTTCCTGTTGGAAGGAGACTTTTTTTTTTCCTCCTTCTCCTTGGATCTGAAGGTTGACCATGAGGAAGTAATATTTTTTGCTTATTTTAAGCTACGCAACATGTACTCATTCTGTGCTTTTTCTGTCCTTGGTTTCAACTTGTAGTATCTCAGCTTCTTCCTCATTTACTCCAAACAAAGCCCAAAAAAAGGAGTTGTCTTTCCTCTTGCATGCTCTAAGCCTTTAGTAACACTGATATTAATATTATCAGCAGGCTGAAGTTCATAGGGTGATGCTGAAGTGAGAAATAGAGAGTGTAAAGGAATTTCTCTGTTATTTTATTTAAAATTTTTCTCAAGTGGAAAAATAAAACTCCCTGTTAGAAGTTCAGCAAGATGCTATCAGCAGTGTTGGGGTTTGAAGGTACACAATTAGAAAGCAGACTGACAGAGGATACAAAGATGCACAGCATCTCTCATGCCTGAAATTGCACAGATTCTGTTCACTGAACCTGGGCACTTAGATTTTACCCTAGTTTTACCTGTCTAATTAAACATTTTAAGTAACTTTTGGCAGCTGCCTTAGTTAATATACATGTGATTGGTTTCTTCATGTCTTCATTTTTGCCCTGCAGCCTTTTTAGTCTGATCCTTCTTTCAGATAGCATCTTTAAAATACTGGCTCATTAGAAAAATGCCAGGTTTTTAACATCATCTTAATGTAGCCTTGTGCCTCTATTTTTTTTTTTTTTGTAGAAATAGTGCATGCAAGCTTGCCTTTTTTTTTTTTTTAATATTCTTTTGTTTCCCTTTCCCCCACTGTATTAACAGCTGTGGTAGATGAACCAAGAGCAGGGACCCCTGCATTATGTTGGGACTCCACTTCAGTGCTGCCTTATCTGAAGCCTTGCCTGAGTAATGGCTCTGTCAGCCTTTGCTGGAGGGGATAAATTTGGCTTTCCTGGTCACAGAGTACAAGTCTGACTTTTCTGTTAACACCTTTGACTCTTTCCTTGCTGGCTCAAAAAAACCCCCAACAGTTTAAGTAAGCTGTAGCCAAGTTGGAGCTGGAGGTACAGGATATTTTAATCCTGTCTTCATTTCAACAGTATTTTGATTATATGAGATGGAAAAGTTTAAATTACTCTGTGTGTACTTGGTATCAGTACATCACAGACACTGTATCACTTTCTAAAGAAAAATATTATTCAAATTTAGCTTTGAATACATTTTCCCTCTATTTCTTATGCTTGTGATCTGAGAGATGTTTTCTCTCCTACTTTCCCCCTTCTCCCCAAACTTTTACTTAGTGTTTCCAGAGAGAGAGAAAAATGGGATATGTCAAAAACTTACATCAGGTTTGTTTGCAGTGACCTGCCAGATGCTGTGGATGTTCCTTGGTAGAACAGCCTGGAATTTGGGTCCCCTCTTTTAGGATGGACCCATTACCTCCAAACTGTTCTGGCTCACTGACCTTGAACAGTGTATTTGTGGGACATTCATCTCCATAGAGCAAATGCAGATCTACCAGATCCCACATGTCCCAGCACGAGGCTTTCTGTCACTGTAATTCCCTTATCATAAGCACAGCAAGTTCAGTTATCCCTGAATCCTGGCCCATCTGGCTCAGATTTACTGGAATAGATCATGGTTTAAATAACATCGCCTCCATTTGTGGAAGCAAACATTTATTGCTTTATCTGCAGGCAGAATTGATGAATATTAGTGTTTGCAGGGACAAATGGCATTTTATCATGGACTTACAGCAATATCCTACCTGGCTGCACCTGCTGTTGGAGACAAGATACAGAGAAAGGTGACTTACAGAGGAGACTGCAACCCTCTCTCAAAACTGATTATAAATTACTTTTTCTCCTAATTTCAGCTCTGTTTAAATTTTGGATTTTATTTTTGTGATCAAACATTGTCCCAGCTCCTTTTCCTGACCAGTCTCAAGGATTATTTTTCCCCCATGCAGAATAAAGAATGATAACGTGCTGCAGCTTAGGGCACATTTGTTTGAATACTGTCCCATTTGAGTAGGCATCCTCAGTTAACCAAACCCACTGGTTTTTTTAACCCACCTAGCATGGAGTTGAACTTTTTTTCAGATCAGAATCTCTGGTATTTATGCTGATTTCACAGATGGTGAAACTTTATTTTCCAATTTTACAAGCTGATTTTACAGATATTTGGGGAAAATCATCCTGCCATATAACTAGCATGAGTAAGCATCAAAACTTTTCCCTCTCTTTCCAGTATCTTTTCTGCTGACATTTTTTTCTTGTTCTAGTGCCTTTTGCAGTACTTTCATATCTATTTTATTCCTGGCTTGTAGCAACTGTGAGAAATCTTTTAAATGAGGACAGTTGTTAGTGTGTGTGGGTTTGAGAAGTTATGAATTCACAGCTACTTGAATGTGCAGAAAGAAATAGCCTTCTTTTGCCAGCCTTAATGATTGGAGGATTTTTGGGGGAGGGCAGGGAGGCATCAGTCACTTCTGCAGTCATTTCTACAGTCATTTCATGCTGGTGGATCCCCCTGCAGCCTGTGTTAGATCCTCTGGTGGGTCAGTGTTGGAAGGCAGTTTGTGCACATACTCTGCTCTGTTGGAAAGCTTCATTAACCAGAGCCTTCTCATTTTCTCCTTGACATTTTACTGCTCTCACACTTGTTGATCCCGGGGATGGGGTGATTCCCCAAGGCACAGCCAGAAGGGAAGGTTCTACTAACCTGGTTTAGTGCTGGGCAAAGGGTGTTGAGAATTTCCTCCATTCATCGATTTGCCACTCCCAAACAAATGAGTAGTCTGCCCTTGTTTGGATCACCTGATTACTAGCCAAAGTTTAGGAATAGAAGGACAAAGTAGTATGTGTGCTGTCAAAGTAGCTTCTAAACGTTTGATTATAGGGTTGGAAAGAAAATAATATGACAAGAAAACACAAGTAGAGATTATACATGAGAGCAAGATTGCTCATCAGCTGCTCTGGGAGGCTGGCAGCACACTCTGCTGCTCCTCACGAGGCTCCATGGCTCTGGGATTTCTGCAGGCTTACAGTTCTCTTGTTAAAATCACTAAAATAAAACAGCCTAAAATAAAACAGCCTTGTACCTGTGCCCTGCCCAGGCTGGGCTTTCACAGTTGGGTCTGAGCATGGGAGCAGCACAGTTTTTTTGAGCTGTGCTCTCAGCTGGGATGAAAAACACAGTGAGAATCCTTTCTTAATTTTTCCACTTAATTTGCACATTGCTCATACATCTCCTGGTTTCTTGCAGCATTTTTGGGTCTTATGTGTCTTTGACTTTCTCAGAGTTTGGGACTTTGGTTGTGCACAGATCTGATGAGGTTTTACCTTTCCTCTCTCTGAGCACTGCACGAAGGCCAAGTGTCACACATATGACAGGCTTGTCATTCCCTGCTTTTTTTTCCCTTTAAGCTACCTTCCTTCCTTTCCCAGCACTTCTTTTTAGCATTTTTAGCTGCTGCAATGTTTCTGCTATAATTAGCTCTGAGCATGACTGTTGTTATCTTTCCAGAGTTTAATTTTTAAAAGACAGTCTAGAGGAAGTAATGCTCACTTGGCTGAAATCCTTTTATTGTTTCAGCCAAGTGGCCAGCTTAGTGATGGTTAATACAACAGGCTTTTAAAAAAGGTTTCTGCTTGTCCTTCTCAGGTCCCCAGTCTGGATAAAGGACCATGTGATGTACAACTTAAACATTAGACAAACACTCCCCCAGTGCATGTGCTGGTTTATTTTGATTTAGTCTGGATTTTTATAATTTGTCTATCTAGGTCATAAGTGAAAATAAGCTCAGGGTATTATATGCAAAACAAATCTGATTTTTGACTTGTTCCCTCCTGACGAAAGTTCTGTGCAGGGTGTTGATTTTGCAGAAGTTGAGGCTCGAATGTAGGGAGGGAAAATATTTCCTTGCTTTGAAGCTCGTGCCAATTAAGGCTGAGCTGGTGAGGTGGTGGAAGCTGTGCACCCTTTTCCTTTTAGCAAATGAGTGAATTTTGTCTCCATATTTACTAGTGTGAAATTAAAAAAAAAAATAAATAAATTGAACAGGATACAGGAACAGTAACTTTGACTTCACCTTGCACCATCTTGCAAACAAATCAGCGGCTATCGTCCTGCCCTTCCCAGAACTGGGTGTGGTGGCTGAAATAAAACATCTCACAAAGAGAACACAGCTCTATTGTTCCAGGGCAGCAGAAAGATGACTTCTGAAGGCTGAAGTGAGGAGTTTGGTAGTTATTTTTACTGTGGGTGTCTTTTTTTGTGGGTTTTATTTTTTCAAGTAGGATATTTGTGCTGGTCTTGCCCCTTTGTCTCCAGTCTTTATTATTTTATTGATTACCTAAAGAAATAAATTTTACAAGGAGCCTTCAGGGCCACTCTCTGTAATTTGAAGCTTGTTTCAAAGTATCTGCTCCAATTTAATTGATGAATTTCAGTGAGTGGGAGCTTAGCTTAGAAGTGTTCCTCTGCACCAAGGAGGAATTGCATGAAGGAGAACCTCCCTCAACAGTTGCCTCAATACTTGGCCTCAGAGAAGTGTCCTTAACTTTTTTCTTCCACCTCCTCATTGTTTTACACTCATAGCTGCCTTGAATTTCATTTTTAGTTTGCAAGCTGAGATTTTCCTTATCTATTTTATGAATGCAATGCCATGCAGGAGTCAGCCTTGTACCTTAAACCCAGTCCAGATTTACTGCCTAACTAGGCAACAGGAACAAGAAGGCCTCCTGCATAACTGGTATAATTTCTCTTGCTGAATAAACCTGTTCTTATGATTATTTCTTTACTGGCAGCAGTCCCAGAAGGTTTCTGACTGGATGTTCATGCACACCTGTGTCCTGTTTTGTGACTTTTGCCCATGGATGGGGTCTGAAGTGTCTCTGTAAGTGTGGTGTGTATGTTCTTCCTGGAGAGATGCTGGATACTGAAAAGATAGCTGGACTTGGCCCAAGGATGACTAGTGGAAAGCTTGAGAATTGTATAATGCAGAAGAAAAGCCTAATGGACTGTAAGAGAGTCCCTGGGATTGTGGCGTGTGAGTGCCTCAAAGAACCCTGATGGTGGTGCAGCATAACTGAACCTAAAGGGAAAACCATGGGTGATAAAAGTGTGATTTATGGTGGTGACTTCTTGTGCCAAGGAACTGCATGTGGAGACTGTTGTTCTCAGGAACACAAGGAGTGGTCTTTGTGTTAGTGTTTGGAGTAAATAATATCACAAACTGACACTGTGTATTAGAAAGGAAGTGATTTTAGGGTGGGTTTTCCACCTGAAAACACAAAGGCAGAAAGAAGCAGGAGCTTCTTCCTTTGCAAGCACCTGCTGCCATGGGGCATTGGGGTGTCTGAGCACAGCCCCAAGTGTGACATTGCAGCAGGTCCCTTACTGATGAATGAACACTTGACACTGTGTAGCAACGTTTTTCTTTCAACTTTTGTTTTCATTTACATTTAGCATTGTTCAATTAGAAGTTTTCCCTTTCTGCTATGCCTTTTATATCTGATCTTTCAAACATATTCTTGTATGGCTTTTCCATCTCCTCTATTTTTCTGTTGAAGAAAACCTCATAAAAATGGCTGATTAAAAATTATAATTAAAGTATCCTGCTTTACTACAGACTTGATAAAAATTTTAGAACATGAACATCTTGTAAAAGCAATCATTTTAGTTTGCTTTCTGTGGTGGACTAATGTTTGATCCTTCAGTCACATTTGGAAATATAAAATTACAATTTTTAAAAACTTCCTCTCTATTCCAGACTGAAGGCTTAGACTGCATAAAATCCAAGTAGGATAGAGCAACATGTGCTAGTCAAATGAGCAAAATATTTGACATCCTTCAGCTCTGGTAACAAAAGGACCATAGTCTGTGGAATCCCTGATGCCAGCTGTGTTGAAAGTTGCTGACTTGGCCTGTGGCTGTTCCCTGCTCATACAGAATTACACTTTCACAGACACAATCCAAGCTGTGTGCAGTTTTCTTTTTTTTTCCTAAAGAAAAAACAAACATATGCTGGAATATAAGCAGAGAAGTATGTCAAAGATGCAAAATAAAAGGCAGGCAACAAAGCATGTTTATTTACAAGAGTGTCTTTGTCATTTTGGTTTCTGACCAGGGTTTGCCACGCCTTCATTTCTTTATCCCATTTTCCTTTCATTCATCTTCAGAAGTACTGCAGCTTTGCCTAATTCCTTGAAGAGGAATGTAATGAAATGATAGTATTTCTAAGGAATGCAGCACCACATCTGACTGGGCAGCCTTCCTCATGTCTGCTCTTTGACTTTTTGGGCTCAGCTACATGCAAATGATCCTCCTCCTTTAAAGGGCTTTTCCTGTGGGTTGCATATAATACAGATTGAGGAAAAAAAAAAAAGAGCAGCTTCTGCTCTGTGCTTTCTCCCTGTTGCAATGGGGAGAGGTGAGTGATGGAGAAGCATTTCCTTTTTTCTAACCATGGTTAAAAAGCCAGAACAATTTTGAACAAGTCTAGGATGCAAGTAGGGCTGCTCTTTGTGAAGAACAGTATGTTGTGCCATGGAGGGAGGGTTTAAACAGGGCTGAGAGCCATGCATGGATTTGATGACATCTATAGTGGCTCCTTGCAAAAAGAAAAAAATGTGATGTTGTTTAGCAAAGTTAAGTATTTCCCCAAATATTTTCTGTTCTGTGGAATTGTGGTCATTAGGTGTAGGACTGTAATAAAATGGAAATAATCTGAATTTGTAGAAAACATGCACATATTTTATGTGATGAATTTTGGTAAGCTTGACCTGTGAAAGTAAATACCTGTTTTACAGTGTTGTTTACACAAGAAAGCAGTCAGGAGCACGTGTTCCTTTGAAAGATGACTCTTTTGGCCACAGCACAATTTTACTGGGGGCTCTTGGGATCAGTTTGCTGTGCACAATGCATTGTACTCTGGTAGTTATTCCCCCTGTCTGAAGGAGGATGCCTGGTAGGGTTCAGTGTCAAAGACCTGTTGGGCTGAACAATTCCCTGAGACATCTTCCTTACTGCAGGAGAAGCTCCCTTCTAAAGTCAAAACCATTTTCCCAACAATAAAACTGTTAGGAAAATCACAGTGCTGTGATTTTCACTGTGCTAATGCAGCTGGGAAACCCTTCACTTTAGAGGCAAGCTGAGAATTTCTATTGCTAATCTGCTATATTAAGGCAAATTAGAGTTAACTGATGTGCTTCTAAATGTGGCCTGTGTGAAATGAAGTTCCTTGCAGCATGATGGTTTTTTCTTTTTTTTTTTCTATAGCACAATTTATTATTCCATAAGTAGGTAATTCCTCTTTGCTGATAACCACATGTCTGGTGTTCCTTCTGCTGCTGCAGTTCCCTTGGAGCAGCACTGTGCCTTTCAAAGTGCCAGTGATTGAGTTGCAGCCCCTTGAGGGGCTGTATTTAGACTGGCTGCTAACAGATCAGCTCCTTCATGTAATTACTGAGCTCTGACAGAGCAGCTCAGTGCACATTATTGCTTTCCATTTGCTCTCTGAGTCGCAGGACAGCCCTTCCTTCTTGGTGAGGAGTTTGTGCCTTTAAAAAATGAAGAAATCATTTGTAGCTCCCAGCAGGCCTCTCAATAAACATCAGCAAGTTCTGCTTATCCGTGACATAGCATGAAAATATTTGTCTGTCTGATTGTGTGTCGTGACTTCACTGGCTTGCCATGGCACTTTTGGAAGTGCCTCTCCTGCTGGGGTGCTTTGTCTTTGGAGTGCCAACTCCCACCTGTGTCAGTCATGGACTTCACCACTGTGGAGGATCCTCACTGCCATGGTGAAGGATTGTGGTGGTGCTCACAGGGGTCCCAGGATGAGGGAAGAGATGAGAATCTTGACTCCATGTTTCAGAAGGCTGATTTATTATTTTATGATATATATTATATTAAAAGAAAATTATATATTAAAACTATACTAAAAGAATAGAAGAGAGGATTCCATCAGAAGGCTAGCAAGGAAAGAAGAAAGAAGTGAAATGATAACAAAAGCTTGTGATGCTCAGAGTCCGAGCCAGCTGACTGTGATTGGCCATTAATTAGAAACAACCAACAGGGACCAATCAAAGGTGCACCTGTTGCATTCCACAGCAGCAAATAGTTATTGTTTTTCTTTTACTCTGAGGCTTCTCAGGAGAAAAATCCTGGCAAAGGGATTTTTCAGAAAATATCATGGCTACATTGGATCCTCAGTAAAGCCATACCTGGCTTTGCAGCATCTCTGTTCCCTTGACTGCAGGGAATACTGGAAGGTGTTGGAGACAGGATTATTTTGCTGAGACTCTTCTGTTGATTTTAGTTGTGTTTCAGCATTATGGAGCAGGATGAATGAGGTGGTGCAGAGACAGGGAGAAAGGCTTTGTGGTTTTTATTAGCAACAACTGTGCAAGCAAACTTAATTTGGCATTCTGAAGCCCGCTGGTGGTGTTCCAACTTTACCCCTCAGCTGTTGCTCACTGCATTGCAGAGGCCTCTGTAATCTAGCAATTTCTCATTGTCTCCAGCCCCTGCCATTTATAAGTGGGGATTCAGGTTGCAGAGCAGATTAAGTGAGCATTCCCTTTTATTTTTAATTTTAATACAAGCGTTTCCTCAAGTCATAGGAAAAATACACCTGGCACTCACTAGCTGGGGGATGTGTGCTTATTGGATGAGATGGAAAATACCTGTATGATCCTGTCCCCTGTGGTTTTATAGGAAAGAAGCAATAATGTGCACTTTAATTATGACACTTCCTATATTTCATCTTTTCTTCCACTCCCAAAACAATCAGTCTGGTTTATTATTTCTCTTCTTCCTCCTCTCTCATTTCCTTCTTCTGCAGTTCATGGTATTTCTCATCCTGTCTCTTTTGTCCGTGTGCTTCCCTTCCTTATTGCTGCCCCACGTGCAGCAGTAGTGCCATCTTGCTCATTTTTAGATTAAAATTCTTATCCTTTTGAGAGGGATGTTTTTTAGGACATCTTTTATCTGCGTTCTTTTTCAGGTTTTTGCAGAATTAGAAAGGTTTGCAGGAGCTGCCCCAAAGAGGCCAAGCCTTCCCTTCTCTGCAGGCCAAGGGGACAATCTCTACAGTTCCCTCTCTCAAATTCCATGTTTGTACTTTTATTTGGGAGAGTCCTTTTACATAAAACCATTTTGCACAGATTGTTCCAGGCAGTTATTGACATGCCAGTGGTGAGTTTGCATGTGAATCCATGCTCTGGGGGTCCAGAGTGCCTTTTGCCTTGCACAAAAATGGTATCCCAGAGCTATTCTGTGCTGGGGGGAGAGCTTCTCTCTTGGGAACTGCATTTTTGTCTGCCTATTGCTTGCCCTGGTTGCAGTCCAGCAGGCTGTCAAATGTCTGACTGACTTACCCCCTCTTAGAAAAACTTGAGCAGCTTTGGCATAACCCTCAGCTGAGGTTCTGCAGCCGACTGGTGACTCAGTCCCACTCACAAGACAGCAAGGAGTGGTTGGGTCAACTCTGCCCCAGTAAACAAGGCAGCTGTTGCTTATGCTTAAAGGTATTCCTGATTTCTGCAGTAAAACTGGCATCTCATAAATGCTGCTTCATGCTTTCCTCCTCTCCAGACAAATGTTTGAAAACAAGGAAAGAGATGAAGGTCGGTGGGTTTTTTTTTCCTGCTTAGTGTCCTCTAATTGTAATTCTAAAAAAGCCCAGGAATGCCAGCACATAGGAGGGAAAGTTCACAAAATACCATTCAGCAACACACCTGAAATCTGGTGTGAAGATATGGTAGCCCAAAAAAGCAAATGACATCTTGTAGCTTTTTTTTATCTCTCATCAACACTAAAATACAAGGGCCATGAGGAAGAGTTGTGCAAAACAATTGAAAACAACTGTCTTTCTGTTCTGCTAAAGGAAAACCAGTTGCTTCACTGGGCTGCCTGTTCAGAGTTTCACACAGCCAACATGGGAATCCATGAGTTATCAAAAGGGGCAGTTGTGATTCCCACGATGACATGGGACTGAAATGCTCATTTGAGGTTTTTTGAGGGAAAACACATTCTTTTGCACGTGGATTGCAGTGGGCTTTCAGGGTTATTTCAGAGAGCAAATTACAAGATTCTCCTGTGGTTCTGATCTCCTGTTTTCCTTACTGATGTGCCCAAGTTTAGGGATTAAGAGTAGGTTTCTGGCAGCTGTCTGCCAACAGCAAAAGTTGGACTTTGTGTACAGTCACAGCCATTAAGCATGTCTGGTCTGTGGTGGGGAAAAGGGAGATTCCGGGAGGAGAAAAGAAGAGACCAGCAAACTTATTCTGCTGTTACTGAGCAGGAACTCAGCAGTGTGGCCTCTAAGATTATAAATTCCTGCTGGGAGGATCACTCCAGGTTGGAGGGTGGCTCTGCACTGTGCTCTCCCACAAGTCCACAGACAGAACAGTTGATTCTGTTTGTTTTGTGCTGGATTGGTTTCATCATATTTCTAAAGCAGTATCACCTCCCACTGAAAGCTGTGTGACCTTTCACTGCCAGCACTGTCCCAGAGAAAGGTGGGGAGTTGTTTTCCTTGTTTGTTTTTTAAAGTGGTCATTTTGGTTGGCTTACCTTCTTGGTAAAGAAAACCTTTAACTAAAGATTAATATCTGCATCTTTCTCATATTTATTGCAGGTGCCAATATGATAAATCTCAGACTTTCAAATTATCAATAGAGCTGCAATGAATAAATTTTATAGCACCAGGGGGTGAATGAGAAGGAGGGAAATGGATACCTTTGAGTCTCTTGTACCTTGCAGAGTAGCCAAAGCTGCAATTACTGTCAGTTAGCTGGATGTTCTGTTTCTTACAAAGATAAGATAGTGAACTAACAGAGTAATAACAGTATTTTGTTATTTTAACTTGGCAGCATCCTGCAATGAAACTGAAAATTTATTAGCATGCTAATGAATGATGTACTCTTTCTGTGGTGCACCAGCAAGTAAACTGTGTGAGGAGACATTTGTTCTTTTGTCTTTTTAGCATAGTTTGGCTAGAAATCCTCCTCTAAAACAAGAAGTGCAGGGGAGGCTGAGATCTGATGTGCTTTTCTTTGCACTGCTGCTGACAAGAAAATCATTTATCTCACCTCCCAGCAGAGCTGGTGGCAAACACTGGGAGAGTGCTGTGGTAACAGTGGTCAGAAGTGAGATGGATGTTCTGCAGGTGCAAACAGCATTTCCTCCTTGTGCTGAGCACGGGGTTATAGAAGTGCACTTGTCTGATATGCAGCCCAGAATATTTTTTTCTAGAGAAATGCCTTCTGCATTCCCAGCTTTGCTCACTCTGGGTGAAGGACTGCAAAGTCCTGTGTGAGGACCCAGGAGAGTATGTAAAGACTAACCCAAGTGCATATTTCTTCTGGTTTTGCCCCATTTAATCTATTGTAGATACCTCATCTTATTTTAGCTTCCCATCCTCAGCCTCTCTGACTTCCCCTTTTTTCCTTTCCTTTCATCTTTAAAAAGTGTGGTTTGATTAGGAAGCTGGAATCTTTTTATAGTTCATTTCATTTAAAAGCACATTAACCTGCAGAATGAGCCACTGGCTGTCTCTTGTTCAGTTTCCAATGAATTTCCTGTTTGTCTGGATGCTGAGTTATTCACTCACCAGTTAAGGGAGGCAATTAAGCTGCTGAAAGCTCCTTGTGGCTGAGATCTGCCAGGCTGGCACTGGCTGCTGTGGCTCAGCCACAAAGGCTTTACCCCTTACTGGCAATGGCATCACTTGTGCAGTTATTTTTCATCTTTTGGTTCAGATTTCCCATCTTCTGAATTTAGCTTCTTGTCTTTTTTTTTTTTTTTCTTTCTTCTTTTTGTATTTTTTCTGGTTTTTTTCTTTTTTTTTTTCTGTCTGGCTCAAATTGCAGCTCAAAGCAGTCTTTAGTATGTCTTTCCTGCACGTTTATGTAGAAAATTGCCTGTGTCCCAAGGGAGGGAGAGCAGTGGGAGAAGAGAGAACAATCTACAAATTCTTCCTTATCAAAACCCTTTGACAGAAATTGAAACTTCACTTGTTTGTTTTTGTGGATTTTTTTTGGAGTGCACTTTAAAATACTGTATGAACTCCAAGAAACTTAATTTCTTCATTGAGACTGTTGTGTAAGAGGTGAGAAATACTTGTTACTGTGTATAGCTCGTATTTTGGGGGAATTTTTTGCCTTATCCTTGCAGGATTTGTGTGGAGGTAGAGCAGACAATTGCAGGCAGTCATGGACTGCCTGTCTTGCTCTGCCACCACCTGTAGTTGCTGACAGGACAAGGGAGAATGGCTTCATGCTGAAGGAGGGTAGATTTAAATTTTGTATTAGGAAGAAATTCTTCCCTGTGAGGGTGGACAGGCCCTGGCACAGGTGCCCAGAGAAGCTGTGGCTGCCCCTGGAAGTGTCCAAGGCCAAGCTGGAGGGGGCTTGGAGCAATCTGGGATAGTGGAAGGTGTCCCTGCCCATGGCAGGAGGGTGGAATGAAATGGACTTTGAGGTTCCTTTCCACTAAGGACATGAAACCCCCATATCCCTCTGTGAAAGGACCTGACTTGATCTCCCTGTCCTCCTCTCTCCTTTTCTTTATCACTATGAATTGTGCAAACATGGATAAGATGTTTGCAGAAATTCTTGCAGGGACAGCAGACTTCTTCCAGAGGATGTGCATTTTTGGGGAAGAAGGGGACACCTGACTCAGGGAAGGAGACTGAGGTTTGACAAAGTTGAGCTAAACCAGCTCTTGGAAACCTTGGTGAAGGCTGTGCCACGTGCTCAGACCTCCACAGCCAAGGTGGGTGTTATTGTTGAGGGGAGGGTGAACCTCAGCCCTGCACTGAGAACTTGCAGAGCAGCTCCTGGGAAGTTTTGGTTTTTGCAGAGACTTGGATCTAGCAGTGAGCTGCATTTTAGAGAATTCCTGCTGCAAAAAAGGGTGACTCCATGTTCGTGACTTCTTTATGGTGGTTTTTTGTCTTATCAAGAGTTATTAGAGACATTTGGTTTTGATGTCTTGGATTCAAGAAGACAATATGTCATTTTATTAGCATATTTCTGGAAGGGTATGTGCTTCTCCCCACATCCCCTATCCCTGCTCTCCATGGCCCATAAACCCTGATTGTTCTATCAGTCACAGCAGTGCCAGTGCTGCCTGCAGGTACTGATCATTTTCACTCTGCTTTAAATTTTGCTAAAGCAAAACAGAGATATGGAATTGCAATTGGCATTTAAACATAGTAAATAAATAAACTTCTGCTCCCAAATAAAGACTGTCTCTGGAGACAAATTTGTAGTGATCTCCCATGTAGTCTCAGTGTTCTTTTCCTTGCCTATCTTAATTCCTAGTTAATGTACAGAGAGAGACATGGTATTGGAGATGCTTAAAATATGGGGTTTTTCAATTAGATGGCTTTTTCAGATTGGATGCAATTTGTGGGGATGGTAGGTAGGGAGTTTGTGAGTATCTGTAGAGGTAGACTTTAAATAACTAACTTATTAATTTTTTTAATAATACTTTGATCTGTGGTATGTTTTGGGGTTTTTTTGTTTGGTTGGTTTTTTTCCCCAAGAGAATCTTTGCAGACTGTGCAAATACTTTGAGAATGATCGAAGCTATTAATGCATCATTGATTTCCTCCATTGACTTGTCCATTAGATATTTAATCTCTCCTTTTTAACAAGTGTGTATTTTTCTGTTTCAAAAGCAGCCTCCCACTGTCCCTTGCATGGTGGGAAGCATCTCCTGCTGGCTTTCTGTCACTGTGCCAGCCTTGAGACTTGGCTTGAACGCTTTGGGCTTATCCTGCCGTTCTGCTGGAGCTGGAGGAGTTGGGAAGCAGATTCACTCATGGCATGGCCACCAAGGCAGTTTAATCTGTCCTGCCTGAACAGTTCATGCTATGAGTCTGTGGTTTTGTTGGCAGCAGCAACCTGAGGCCAATCTCAGCAGTGCCCTGGATATGTACCATGTGCTTTCTTCTGTCCCTCATTTTTCTTAGGCCAGTTGTAAGAATGTTTTTTTAGATGGTCACTGGTGATGAGGGTGTTTCATAGTAGCAGCTGCTGTAAAAAATTTGCTGAAGGGCATCTGTTTCACAGAGTTCTGTGAAACTCTATTTCTAGGAATACATTCTGCTTAACCCCAAAAACCCCATAAAAATGAGGAATGATCAGCTGTTCTAGGGTCTGCACAGGGACTGTATTTTTGCTGTTCTGAAGCAACTTGTTGAGCTGCCTGCCTGAGAAACAAAGTGATTTGACTCATGCTTATATTTAGTATCATTACCTACTGCATTGGGTTCCGTGTTCTTGCAGCACTAATGTTTCTGCTCAGGAAGGTTAACAGGGAAAACGCCCAGCAGAAGGCATTTCTGTGCTTATCAGAGGGCAAATGCCTGGAAAACATCAGGTCACTGTGCTGGGTGTCAACTTGTTGGGGTTTTTTTTTTGTTTTCTTTTTCTTCTTTTTTGTAGAGTCTATAGAAGGAGCAGTGTCTAAGGGTGGGGAGAGGATGTCCTTCCTTTTTGGTAAAGCCTGTAAAATTAGAGGAGCTGGTGCATCCTTAGTACAAATGTGATCTGAATTTGCACCCTCTTTGTTGTGGTCCAAAATCAGGTATCATAACATATGAGATTCCAACCTTAAAATATACCTTGTGATTCTACCTACCCAAGGTGATAATTTTTTCTGGTTTTGAGTATATTTGTAACTGAAGCAAAAATTCTAATTGATGTTTTTATATGTAATATTAAAAATATATTTGGTCTTATAGTTCTGTTTGAAACAAGCTTTTACCACAACTTTCTGTAACCACATGGGAAGCAAATGGGAGATGCACAGGTTTAAAGTGCAGCTGGTGAAGCTTTAGTCTAATGTTTAAATCTTTGAAGCCTGTTTGAAAGCCTTGGCTGGAAGAAAGCCTGGGCTCAGCTCAGGAAATTGCATGATTCCTGGTGCTTCTGGAGCCAGGTGAGGAGCTGTAATTGACTTTTCACCAGTGAAGTGCAGAACATTCTGTTCAGTTGGTGTGTAACAGGTGAATGCCCCAAGCACTGGGGAAGTGGTGTTGAAAGTGGAAGAGTTTGAGCATTGACTTTGCTGGTCTGAAGCCTGTGTGCTGCTCTCCATTCTCCTATTGCCATTTCATAGGTTAGTGTTGGTCTGTCCCAGAAAAGCTCTTCAAGGGCTTAACTGACCAAACTCATCTTTCTGTGTGACCTTAAATGGGTCACAGATTCAAGACTGCTTTTCTTCTCCTGATGGGACAGTGAGGAGTTGCACAGTTGCTATCACATTTTCCTTTCTGAAGCATGGAGAGCTTTGATTCCTCAGAGTGCTGCTTCTGGGAGCAGCAGTGTTTTCTCTCCTTTGCTCCCAAGTGGTCTCGTCCCAGGGCTTTTTATTTTTACTACATGGAACCCCTCCACAACCAGGCTGAGGAGCCTCTGCTGCCTGAAGGAGCTGAGCTGTACATTGGTGCAGATCTGAAGTGTCCTGCAGGATCTCCTGAGATTCCCTGTGATAATCCCATCACCCTGCCAAGGAACCCTGTTAATATTTATGGGGCAATTGTTTTGGTTCTTGGCAGAGATAAGGGCGCTAATGTGAAGCCTACTTTGGCTGATTAAAGAAATGATTTATATTTTGTGCTGTAGCAGTGATTTCATTACATGTGAGGAATTAAATTCTGAATGTCTTTTGGTAGATGTGTACATAAAAATACGTATTGAGGCAGTTAGCTGGCATGTTGGACTACACCAACCTCTCCCTCATAAGAAGGATGAGAATCTGTTGGTGCAAGTCCAGAGAAGGGCCATGGAAATTATCTGGAGGAGAAAAGGCTGGAGCACCTCTCCTCTGAAGAAAGGCTGGCAGAGTTGGGGTTGTACAGCCTGGAGTAGAAAAGGTTCCAGGATGATCTTACAGCACTTTCTGATACCTAAAGGGGCTTCAAGAGAGCTGTGAGGGAATTTTTACAAAGGGAGGACAAGGGGGAATGGCTGACAGGGGTCAGGGTTAGATGGGATATGGGGAAGAAATTGTTCCCTGTGAAGGTGAGGAGGCCCTGGCACAGAGTGCCCAGAGAAGAAGTGGCTGCCCCATCCCTGGAGATGTTCAATGCCAGATGGGAGCAAGCTGACCTAGTGTAAGGTATCCCTGTCCCTTGGAATGAGATGATCTTTAAGGTCCTTTCCAACCCAAACCTGGTTAAGTGAAGGGAACAAAGGTGGAGGGATGTTTGCTTAGCCCAACTCGTAGGTGTTGGTAAGTTTTTCCTGCTGAAATGGAAGCAAGGTTTGAAACTGGGTGCAATCCTTCCACAATGAAGTGTTGCTTTTCAGGCTTGGGTGGGGGAATGAGGAGGAGGAGGAGCCCTTCAGCAAAAGGCCACTAGGCTTTCACTCAGCTTTCACACTGCTTGCCCTGTGCTCCCTTGCCTCTCTGCAGCTGTGCTTCTCTTATGTGGAGGGTTGCTGTCAAACTTCTGCACTGTACCTGGAAAGATTCATGTGAATTCTCTGGTTTTGAGAGCAGCACTGTTTCTTTTTTGACTCCAACCCCTTGATCTCACAGTTAACATTAAGGGATATCAGCAATTTAATTTCTTGAAAGAAGGTGAAAGGAGGAGGGGAGAAGAATATGCTGTTGCCTCATTAAGAGAGTAAGAAAAGATGGGGGTCTTCAGTAGCCAGCTTTGCAAGATGGTGATAAAAAGGGTCTTTGAATAGTTGCAGATCTCTCAATGTTTTAGTTTAGATGTTAAAAAGGTCTTTTATGAGATAAGTGGTCTTTGAGAGAAGGACAAATAAAAAGCATATCTGAAAACACATAGGATAGCAGCTCTTTCAGACAGGCACTTCTCATCTTGAGGCTGAGGCTTGCCCAGCTCCTGGCTTTCTCCTCACTCAGCCTTTTGTCCCAGCCACAGTGTGCTTGGCTCCAGAATCCACACGGAGGTCAGGCACCTTTTCATTGGTGTTTTCAGTGAGGACATAGCCTGCTGAAGGCTCCAGACCAAGACCTGCTGTAACTCTGGTGTGCTTTCAGACACAGGAAGGGTCTCTAGTGCTGCAAAGCCTTTCCCACCCCAGGTGGCTGGGGAAGGTCCACCTTTGCACTGGCATTTTCCCAGCACTGGAATACTGTGAGCAGAAGGGCTGCTGTGTCTGTGTCCCAGCCAAGCTGAGAGTGGTCACTGTTTGGCTGATCCTCAGGGATGGACCAAGGCTCTGCTGTCCATCCTCTCTCCTTCCAAGGATGCTTGTATGTGGCAGGCTTCCCTGACATGCAGCTTTGGAGAGCAAATGGGCAGAGTCTGTGTGTGTCTCTCTCCTTTCACACACCAGGGAGGGCACTGTCCAGAGCCACCCAGCTTGTCACAGTCTGTGAGTATAGCACTGGACACAACTGCCTGCTGCTGTGTCTCTCATGGGTTCTGCTTGCCCTTGCTCATCATGCCTGCCAAGTGCACAGACCTGCTGGGGAGCCAGTGGAATTGTCAAAGAAATCAGCATCTTCCTTTGGAGTATCTTAGGTCAGTAGAACTTGACCTGTCTGCTGTCTTCTCCATCAACAGAGCTTTTTTTGCCAGCAGTGGAGCAAATGTTAGAGCCCTCTGGACCTGTGCAAAAGGGTTTGATGTATGCTGGTGCGTGCTCTGCTTGCTCAGACATGGAGATGGTGTGAGGGAAATGCCACAAAATGGTGGAGAAGAGCCATTGGAAGCTGAAGGAGCCTGAGGCTTTGTGTGGTGAGCTGGGGATCTCCCAGAACATGAGCAGGCTGTGCTTGAAACCATGCTGGGGAGGATGTGTTTGACTCCTGCCAAATCCCTGCACACACACTCATTTCTGCCAGGCTGACCTTGTTCCTGGAGAGCTGGGGTGGGGACTGGCTTGTGGGGCAGGCTGGTAGCCAAAGCCACATGCTCTGACCTGTGCACAAGCTCAGCATCCTCCTCTGCTCCTCCATTGCTCCTGCACTGCAAGGTGCAGCAGCTGTAGCTGGTGGTACCTCTTCTGGGAGCTTGTTTCTACACCTGCCTCTCCCTTCTTTGCTTCTATCCCTGGAGTGACTGGAACTCTTTTCATGAACACTTTCTGACCAGGCACTTGGAATGCTTCTGGGACTCTTCGTCCTGGAAATCCAGGAGACCTCTCCAGAGGAGGAAGCAGCGTCTCCTGTTTGTCTTGTGTTACCCTGTCACAACAATGGCTTCAGAATCTGCCTAATTTAAAAGCTAGTTTTAATCTGATGGGAAGATGTTTGTGTATTTAAAATAGTTATTCCTTGCTGGAGCCACTCCCTTCTTTTGTCCTTCACTGCTGGACTTTTCGGCTTCGCTCAGCTCATGTGCAGTGCTTGTTTACAGCCCAGATACTGCAGCATGGAGAAGGAAGTCAGTGAGTTGAACACTGATTCAGTCCCAGGCTTCCTGTGCGTGTGCATGCACGCGTGTGTGCTCAGCCCTGCTGCTCCAGTGCCCGGGCAGCTCTGCAGGGAAAGCCACGCTGCTGGCACACACAAGATGCAGGTGGCTTTTTTTACCTCTTCCACCTGGTTTGGGCCTGAGCAGGTTTAGGCAGCACGGGTAAAAATTCCAGTATGACAAGCCTGATGAGGAAAATGCTGATGCAGGCAAAGACATGGAGCGGTGAGTGCGGGAAACATCTTGTCTGATGGGAAAGATAACTGCTCAGAGGGATTTGGGTGCCTGGGAGGAGAAATGTGGCAGGAGCTGTTGGGTATTGCTATTGTTTTCATCTCTCATCTCCAGTGTGAGATGGCAACAAAATGCCAAAGCATTGTCCATGGAGAAGATGGTTATCCAGGTGAATGTGTGTTTAAAGCCTGTTTCTGTTTAAAGTCTGTTCCCTGCCCTGGGATTTCTGCCTCAGCTTGGCTCTCTAATAGCAGCACTCTGTGTAATTTGGAAGTTTTGGAGGGAGTGGGCAGTTTGCAGGAGACAGGCATCTCAGGAGCATTTAAACTGTTGTGTCAGTTGTGACTGCACCAAATGATGAGGTTCAGAAGAAAACAACACTGATGAGCTGTAGAAGAAGCTATTTTATTGCTTTGTCCCTATTCTTTTGATTTGGTGGCAAGTATCTCTCTGGATTTCAGTGAGGTGCTCTTGTGTTGCGTGGTTACAGAAATTGTCATCAGCAGTGTCGGATATTTTGGATTTTAAAATATTCCGGTAGCAGCACCAGCCTGTGCCTGGGGTTTTTCATTTAAATTTATGGTGTTTATCAAGCTCTTAATTGTGCAAATTAGTGTAATTATGGAGTGTGATTATATGCATACCCAGTGACTGCTTTTAAGAGGCTGTCTCAAATGTCAAGAATTGATTTTATTAGCCTTGTGTCTTTCTGGTGCAAGCACCTTTCTTCATGCTGCTGTTCTGCAAAGCAGACATTCCAAAGTGCCTCAGCAGGAAACAATTTCTGCAGTGCCATATCTGAGGGAATGACTCTTTAGTAGGGCAGAAGGCTCTTCAATGACTCTGACTAATTAGGACTGATTAGGCGAATTATCAAAGACTGAAAGAGCCCTCCTGAAGCAGGACAACTTCTTTGCCCTGGGCTGGGATAAGGATAGGAGGACACAACCTAAGCCACATGTGGTAAAGTTTATCCAAGTGCCAACTTTATCAGGGTGTGAATTTTAATGAAAAATTGCTCTTTGAAATTAGGACTTTGGTGTGAGTTACTGGCTGCTGCCCATCTCTCCCAGGGCTGCAGCTGAGAATGTGGAGGGAGCAGTGTAGGCACAAGCGCTTCTCTTGAGTAAAGTTACAGACTGGATGTGCCAAGTATTTAGCAAATTATTTATTTGTGTGTTGCCTTTTGCTGGGAAGGAGGCTTTGTTGGCAAATGCAGTTCCCTTCTAGCCCAAACTTACTGATCTCCCCCTATTTGCTCAGGACTTCTCAGAATCCATGACTTTCTGCCTTGAAATATGAGTTGGAACAGAGTAATCTCCTTGATTGCATTGTGACAGATGCCGTGTGACAAACACAGGAAACTGTAGAGGAGATCTCCTTGATCTCTCTATAAATAGCTTGGGGCTTTGGGTAAATTAACCAGTCTTTACAAAAAGAAGCTGAGTGAAAAGAAATGTCATAGAACCATGGAATGATGTGGTTGGAAGGGACCTTAAAGATCATCTCATTCCAACCTCTGTGCCACGGGCAGGGACAGCTTCCACTAGATCAGGTTGCTCCAAGTCGCCTCCAACCTGACCTGGAACACTTCTGGGCATGGGGCACTTCTGGGAAACCTGTGCCAGGGCCTCAGCATCCTCACAGGGCAGAATTTCTTCCCAATATCCCATCTGACCCTGTCCTCTGTCAGCGTGAAGCCATTCCCCCTTGTCCTGTCACTACATGCCCTTGTCAAAAACCCTCTCCAGGTTTCTTCTAGGCCTCTTTTACTTGCTTTAGGGATAAGGAGAATGGAATTATTCTACTTGAAATTTCACTTAGTCAGTCTGAGAATTACCATAGAGGGTTTTTTTTTATAGGCAAGTCCAGCAGGTATTAAGTGACTAGAGCACACATTTACTTTGTGTAAAGTGTACTTTGTGTACATACCTTGTGTACATTTCTTCAGAGAAGTTTTAGTCCATCAGTGTTTGAAAGCACAATTCTTTGTTGAGGGAAACACAGCCAAGAGGGCAACATGTAAATAGCCTTGGCTTTGATAACTTTCAGCATGATTTCAGAACCCCTGGAGAGCTGTGTTGTTTGGTTGGGTTTTTTTCCCTTAAATCTCACTGTTTACACTGTGGGGAGGTGTGTTAGATGGCTTTTTTAAATGCCTGCAGGATGTTAGGAAGTTGAGGATGCTGGGAGAATGAGGTGAGGGGAATGTGATCCTGGAGCAAGTGTACCCCTTGAGAAAGCACTTGGGTAGGGTGTGTAAATCCAGGCACTCCTCCTGCCCCAGGGAAGGCTTGTGCTTGAACCAGTCTGGTTTCCATTTGCAGGGAGTTGAGTGCTGGGACCCCAGTTCTGGTTTGTAATCCCAGCCTGCTGCCCAGGTCTCCATACCAGCCCATGGATGAAAGGACCACTGCAATTAGCAGTCAGATGGAAAAAGAAATGGCACAGGAAGGAAACATTTCAAAGGAGCGCAAATGACACTTAGAATATTTATTTTCCAGTGTTTATGGTATGGGGAGCAGCAAAAATACAGATCTACACCTTATTCTGTGCTGCCACATTTAATTTTGGTAGAAAAAGTCTGCTGCAAAAGGTGCTGATTTTGTCTTTACTAAGTAGAGTCTTTGACCATTCTTCTTTATTTAGTGCTTCTCGTGTAATTAAAAAATAATATTTTCTTTCATTCTTAGTTGTTAGGGAGAGATTTACTTGAAGGAGATCTGAAAGTGATCATGGGTTTGTGTGGTCCCAATTTATGCATTTGATTAGCCACTAACAACTTACAGCAGCTTTCAGAGATTTCAGGATTAATGAAGTACATGAAATATCAGACTTTAAAAGGGACTTTTAAGTGGTGACTTTTGTATAAGAACAGATGTGGTCAGATACTATTTCAGCAGGATTTATATTCCACATACTTTGAGACAGTAGGTTTTTTTTTTAATGACTCCTTTAGAATGCAGTATTTAATTATAATGAAATATTTTTAATGACTCCTATTAATGTATAAATATCTTTAAGGTTGGTTAAAGCAGAGAACTTGAGAGCATTTCTTGAAGTGGTGGTGAAACTGAACATCCTAAGGTTTTGATCTTGATTTAAAACAAAAAGGTTATAAAACGTCATGGTCAGAATCAGCAAATGGCATTTTGCCAGCCTAACAAATGTTGCTGGATTTATCTCTCCTCTCTTGAGATCCCTGCTACTTTTAAATACTCTTTAATTTGCCTGTCTGCTGGTGTGCAGCTGCAGAGAAGATGCAAACCCTTGTTTGGATTAGGGGTAAACTGAAACAAGCTTGAGCTGTGCCCTAGCTGAAGAGACTTTTAAGTCAATGGAAATTGGTTGTTCTTGAGCATTATTGTTTCTCTTATATAAAAATACTAACTGAATGAAAACTCAACTCGTTAAAGAACAGCAAAGCAGCAACAACTTATTGAGAAGGACTTAACTAAGCAGTACCCTTTGTTTTCTAACTGTGACAGCCCTGATTCAGCTGCATCCCCACAGCTGATGCTGCCACATCACCTGGAGGCTCTGCAGGGTGACAGTGGCTGCAAGGAGCTGTTAAATGAACTTTCAAGTTGTCACATCAAAGCTCTCAAAAAAAGTAACAGCCTTAATGCTTGCACCATCTTTACATTTCTGTCTGGTAGCAGGTAAATAATGGCAGTAACAGGGATCTTGGGTAGTTTTATTTGAGCATCAGGAGTATTTTCTGTCTGAGAGTGCTGAGGATGATAAATCAGGGACCTTTGCCTTTATGTGGGGCAGTATGGATTTAAGGGTGGTGGCCCCTGAGCTGAGATGTCAGGACCCATGGCTAAGGGAGTTTCAGTATGGATTTAATCACCTGAGTGCAGTGACATTTATGCTGCCCCTTCAAGTGAACATGTTACAGAACATATTTACCCACAAAAGCATCTCCTCTAATGAACAGGTGTCAGAAATATTCCAAATCTCTTTTACATTTAGCAGTGCTACATTCTTCTGTCATGGAGCCATCAGAATCCTGTCCACAGAAAGGCTTTTAATATTCTTTAAAAACAAACAAACAAACAAGAAACCCCAAACAAACAAAAACCAAGAGAGGAAAGAATCTGTTTAAAAATAACATGTATTACCTTGTATATTCATTGTCCTTATGAACCTCCCAGCCAGGCACAGAATGTTGTGTGCTATTTCCTCTGCAGACAGATAATTGCAGGAGGGAGAGGAAACTGAGCCATGTAAAGTAAAAAATCTGAGCAAATTCCTATTTCTGTTTGCTGGGAACTTAGTATATATTTTTCTTTTAATTTTCTTTTAATAATAAAAACATTTTAGCCTCTAAAAAACAGTTGGATTAGAAATAAATCACTTTGGCAATATATTGTATTGTCTCTGAATGTACCTTGTATTAAAAGTAACCTTTTTCCTCGTCTTGTTTCTCTGTATCTTCTCTTCAGTAAGGGACTGCTACTTGTATTTTTCCAGTCACTTTCCTTGTGGAGGTAAATTTGCAGTCACTTTCATGACATGACATGACAAAACACTAATTATTGCTGCTGGTGTAAACAGTGGAAGTATTTGTGTTCACCTGTCAGTGTATTCAGTTATTATTGCGATTAAATTTGTTACTGTTAAATTTGTTACAATCCTGAGGGTTGTTATCAGTAACAGTAAGAGAATTAGTTTTGAAAATGAGGTTTCCAGTCTGAGAGGAGATAACAATTAGATGATAGCTTAGGTAGTAGGAAGAGTGAATTTAAACTGAGTTTTGTGGATACTGAAAGTAACTCTGGGGCTGAAAGTTATAATTAGGCTAGTCAAAAAATTACAAACATTAATTCCCTGATGGTGTCTGTAGATTTTTCAAGTCTTAAAAGTCCCTATATGAAATTCTTACCATGGCCAGGTATTTTCTGGGGCAGTCACAGGCAGTGGCCTCTTCTTTGAGCTAAATCCAGCTTTTTCCTGAGTAAGTGCTTTAAATAACTATTCTTGCTAAATTGCACCTTTCTACCTGTCACATTTCAAGAGCTCCACATCAATCCTCAGATGTGTATGGCGAGCTAATGGCAGCACCAGACCTGTCTGTGTCAGAAGCTGCTGCACTGGAGTCTCTCTGCTGCTTCTTCACTCCTGGAATCTCTGGAGTTAAGCTCTTGAGATAATGAGCACATGTTTCTTCCTTCTCTTCCCTTGCCCTTCCTCTCTCTGTCTTGTTTTGCCTCTTATTTCTGGCTCTAAGTTTCTGAGCTTTAAATGCACATTTATTCATCCTTTAGTGAGACACTGTGTTCTGTGTCACTGTTTTCTTCTGTATTGCTGCATAAATTCTGCCTAATTTTCCCTCTAGTGTAGTTTGTGGTGATTGGCTTCAGTTATTTTACAGGGAACCCTTGCATTTAATTGTATTGCATTTAATAATAGGAAAAGAATGTGAGAGCAGTGATTTCCCTTCCCCCTGCCTTTTCCTGGCTTTGGTGGGATTACCCAGAAATTGCCACCTTCTGGTTCATTCAGAAGTTCCCTTGAAATCTATGTAGTACAAAATTTAGATGTCTTAATGATAGAAGAGCTGCAGCTTCTATTTTAATATTCTTTCATTGCCAGCTTTAAAAAGAGAAAATGTAAGTTGGTGTTGGAATAGAAATTTTTTGCAGTATAGAATCTATTGAACTGTGATTCATTTGATAGTCTAGAGTTGAGATAAGAAGGACTTTCAAAAATAGGCTGAAAGCAGAGAGGTGCAGGTGGATGAACTCTCCTGTTCAATTCAGTGATCAGTCCCTGTAAATGGAAATTGAATAGATATGGACTATTCAGCTGTGAAAAGTGCAGTGACTACAGCAGGAAAGCTTGTGGGATTTAATCCATTCATTGGCTGTGTTTGATAGTTTGTTGCCTGGGAAGAGCAGAGGAGAGTAAGTGGGAAAAGTAACTGAAAGAACCCAGTAGGGGAGAAGAATGAAGGACAGAAATAAACCAAACTTTTTTTCCCAGTGAATGTGACAAAGATTCTGAATAAGAAATGGATGTGCAATCATCTCTGCATAAATCATGCACTATTTCTGGAAAACTTCTTGCAGACTTCAGATTCCACTGCAGACTGATTAGTTAACAAAACCAGTTTAAGAGGTATTTGTGACCTCCCACCTTTGCTTACAGGTTCCTTTGATGAGCTGCTTGAAACTGTGGAATTGTAAAACCACAAGCACCAAAGTGAAAGGTTTTAAACAGCTCAGAACGGCAAAGTGCTCCTACAAGGCCAGCCCACAGCCAGAGCTCCTGCAGGGTACAGGAGCCCAGTGGCAGCAGTGAGGTTTGGATTTGCTGGCCTTTGCCTGACTTCTGAGATCCAGGAAATGTTGAGTTGTTGATTCTCTCTGGACTTCACAGGCTTAGTTATCCTCCTTCTGTCAAGATGACCATTGCAGCTTTGCCAAGTCATTCTCTGCATACCTGAATTTCCACCTAAACCACTAAGAAATGCTAAATTGGGTGTACATTCTACCATTTAAATGTGGTTTAGTGGCTTGGCAGGAAATGTGAATTTTTATGCACTTGATAACAAAAGCAGTTTAATTTAGGCACAATAGAAGTTTGCAAAGTGGTTGGGATTTGGGGGGAAAGTGCTGGGAGATCTTGTGTACCCTGACTTGTGAATACACAGTGACTCATGGTGTTGGCTCTGGGAACAGAGCATTCCACTTCTCAGCTGCTTGGGGAACATCATCTGGGGAACAAAATAAATAAGAAGATAGAGAAAGAGGAGCTCATGCCTTCTGTGCATCAGAAATATGGCCTGCATCTAATCTTTAGAGATCCAGAAAGGAAAGATTTGAATTGCAGGCTCAAAAGAGAGCTTAAGATAACTCTTATTCAGTCTTTAGATATAGAGAGTTATTTTAAATATCAGCAACTAAAATTTTTTAAGTGTAAAGGCAACTGTGTATATACTGTAGGATAGTAAATATCTGTAGCATTATCAGCTCTTTTCAAGCACTTTGGTATCAGTAATTTCTTGCTCATCTGTGAGAGTTAAAATAATCCAAAAGTTAGATGGCAGATGTGCAGCTTCCCACGGTGACAGTGCTGCATCTGGCAGATGGATTTATCATAGAATCCCAGAAGGTTTGGGCTGGAAGGACCTTAAGGCTTATCTTGTTCCACCCCCTGCCATGTGCAGGACACCTTCAAATATCCCAGATTCCTCCAATCCAGTCCAGCCTGGCCTTAGACATTTCCAGGGATCCAGGGGCAGCCACAGCTTCTCCGGGCACCCCGTGCCAGGGCCTGCCCACCCTCACAGGGAAGGATTTCTTCCCAATATCTAATCTAAACCTACCCTTTGTGCATATAACTTCAGTGAAATTTTATATGATACAAGCTGATACCTGAGACTTCTTTCTAGTTTAATTATTAAATATTCAAACCCTCTTTATTGAAACAGTCCTTTCAGTGGTCCCAGACTGTCTTGCCCACTTTCTACTCTGGCTGCTGTGTTCATCTGGTGTGAGAACTTCAGAATATCTTTGACAGGCCAGGTAAATGCATTAACAGATGCACTGAAGAATCCCCCAAACCAAACCACAATTTATTAAACTCTCAAGGTGATTTGTTAAGGCTTATCTTGAGGATTGGCTTTTTGTACTTAATTGCAGTAAATTATATTCCTTGAGGGGCTTATATTTTAGGAAGATAAACTCAGATTTGCCCTTTTTTTTTTTCTTGTCTTCTACTACAGTTTATTTCAGAGTAATAATCAGTTTTCTTATGTCAGTTTTCTAGACAGTCAAGAAGGTAAAAGAAGGACTTGATATGCTTGACAGCTTTTCAGACAGGAAGAACTTGATTTTGTTTTGGTTTCAGTTATCCCTAAATGTGTGTTTGTACAGGGAGGTGAGTTTTGGCCCCTGTTTCTGGACATCATGCCAGTTGCATGATGGTGAAACCACAGCAGCTTCTCATGGGTCCCAAAATTGTGTCAATCCTAAGCACCAGCACCTTTTAGTCCAGAGCTGTTTGTGCCTGGCACTCTGCTTGAGATGCAGGAGGGCACAGCTGCTCCAAAGCTGTAGCCTAAGGCACAGGTTGGAAAAGAGACTTTTATGTGTTCCATCACCTTTGCTACATTTCCATGCCTGGTGTGAACAGGAGAAGCAATAACTGGGCTCCTGTGTCCCCTCCTTTCCCCTGCAGCAGTGTGGGGAGAGGGTTGTTCTGAGCTTTGGGATCTTTTCCTTTCCTCTTTCTTTCCTGTTTAACCAGCTCTACCCCCAAATTCTTCTGGCTGCTGATGGTCAGAGAAGAGACTATTTTGCAGGAAGCTGGGCTGGTTAATCTTTGTTCCAGAGATGAGAAGTGTAGGGGGAGCTTTAGTGACTTTTAAGGCCTGATCTGGGTTTTCATAGTTAAAAAAACATGGGTGCATTAGTATGGAATAGAAATAAATAGAATAACCCCAGTTTGGCACAGGGTTGGCTTAGAGGGCTTCTTCTCTGTTTGTAGAACAGTTGTTTGATGCCAGCCCCTGACATTGGCATTGTCGTGTTCTGTCCTCACTTGCTGTGAAATGAGGAGGGAGCAGGAAGTGAGGACCTTGTATTCATCTAAAGAGATGGTGTTGGGAATGCCAAATTCTGAGGATTTCCTGGCCTTTCTTGTTTTTTTGTGGAAAGAATAAAACAAAACTTTAATAAGACAAAAAATAAAATCCTTGTCTGTCTCCCTCTTCCCTTGCCACTCCCTGCAACTTCTGCCTTGTGCACTGCCAGCCTGGGGTGGGATGTTTGCAGGCTCCTTTTTGAAGATATTTATAAATAAGTTGAGGTCCACAAGTTTGTTTTTTCCCCAATGATTTCTTTACTGTAAGTCATTGTATTTCTGTGTAATTGATCTATGTGTGGCAACTTGGATCTAGGGAGGGAAGTCACAAATGGGTTGGGCCAGTGCTGTGCAAACGTGGAGAAAGGAAATAAAAAAATAGGTTGACAATAACCCTAATAATGACAGCTGGGGACAGAAACTTGTTAAAAAAATACAAGTTAAAACTAACTTGCTTTGAAACAATAAGAATAAATGGGATGCATAACTGTTAGAGACTAAAATAGAGCAGGGAATAGAGGGCAAAGATTTCTTTCCTCTAGCCTCAGCCTGCCCAACAAAATTTGGCTTATAAATATCCATAAATCAAGAAGGGCTAAGACACTTTAAGATGTATTTTTAGCAAGAGGGAAAAGCATTTCAGTGGTGTTCCTTCCCATACATTGTGGTTATAAATCCCATTATCTTTGTGTACTCCACAACAAATCAGGATTTCAGGTTTGGTGTCCTCAGTATGTAGATTTTTGTTTCCAAACACAAAAGGGGGGAATTCTCCTTGGTTTTTTACATGCTTTGGGGAAGAGAGGAAATACATGGCTGGATGTGTGCTGCAGGCAGGAATATCTGGTGGAAAGATGGGAGCCACAGCAGGGCAGGGGGAGCAAATGCCCTGCCAGGTCCCATGTAAGGAGATTAGGTTTAGACTGCAGCCTGGACTGAGCAAAAATTAGAAAGGCTAATGCTGCATTAATTCACCCAGCTCTAGCTTCTGTAGCACACTGACAAAACAAAATTAGTAATAGTCTAAAAATACAACCCTGAATAGAACTTTCTCCTCCTCCTTTTGCCCTGTGCTCCCTCCTCCCCTCGTTTCCTGCTCGGGCACCCGAAGTTGGAAACTTAAGAGTGGGTTTTGAATGGGATTTTTCTTAAGGAATTTTTTTCAAAGCCTGTTTCTGTAGCAGTGACTCAGTCCTGCAGTGCCTATCTGCCTTGAGTCAGGCATGGGGCTGTCTGGGGGAAGCAGAGTGTGCACATACCCAAACTGTGAGACAAGCTTTGAAATTGCACCAAGTGCACCGGGAGCGTCGAATGTGCCGGAGCACGCTGCGATTCCAGGCACAGCCAGAGCTCCCCTGGCTCCCACTGGGACAGGAGAGCTGCTCCAACAGGGGACAGAGGCCAAACTGCACATTCATTTGGATAATTAGGTAAACAGTAAATAGGAGAAGGCCTCTTCTGCCCAAACTCCATTGTTTTTTCCTGAAAGTCTATATTTAGATTTGGCAACCAGATTTATCACAGCAATTGGTGCATTGTTTGAACAAGGTCAGGGATGTGTGTGCATGTTTATCTCTGCTTAACTGGATTGCTTATTTGAAGTAGAAATACCTCCAAATATATTATGCAGAGCTCTTGAAAACTTGTGTACTTGTGCCCCAGAGCACATGGTCTTTATTAGAAAATAGATGCAATTATTCACGTTTGGTTTTGCAGCTTAAAGTCCCGAGGGATTTGTACATAAAACTGTGGAGATTTGATTACATCCTGATTTTATGTCTCACTGGTATGTGAGTGTATCATATGTGTAAAAACCTTTTTATAAGGCAGAGATTATAACAAGTTCCTAAGTGAAGCCAGACGGGTGCTGTCCTGTCTGTTGGAATTGGAATACACATGCTCATTAATTTAGTCTAACTCTGGTGCTTGCTTGTGTCTTTATAAAACCCAGAGTGCCTTTGTGTTTTATATTCAGAGCAAATATTCTGGACTTGTTGGCAGGTTGGTTTAAGACTTCAAGGTACAATTTCAAAGTCAGGCTTTATTGTTCACAGCAGTTCCGTGCTGCTTGGTGAGGGTGGAGCACGGTTTACTAACAGTGCAAGTGTGGTTAAAGTAAAAATAGCAAATATCAGCTCATTTTCCCTTTTACCCATGAAGTGAGAAAACAAAAAAAAGGCATTTCAGAAATGTCAGCTGGAGTATGCAGGTCTGGGGGGTTTGTTTCCTTTGATTTTTTCATGGTTCCATTAAACCTTTTGGTTAAAATTTCATTTTTTTGCAATGCAAATAATTGAGAATGTATTTTTTTAAAAAGAGATTGTAAACAGTGGCTGCCTACTGAAAATGCTGCTTGTACAGACTTACAATGGGACTGTACTAAATTTGGGAAGGATTGACCTCAGAGAGAGGCAGTTCCAGTCATCTGGTGTTCACACCTAATGAAACGAAACCAGTCATTTTGGAGCTTGAAAGAAGTGATCTCTAGTACCATAATAATGAATGAAAAGACACAAAAGAGCTGAAGTGCTTGTGCATGGCTTGCTGAAGGATGGGGCTCCATGTGCAGCTGACACCCACAGCAGTGCTGGGGGTGGCCCTGGTGGCCTGGGACCCTGCCTGGGATGCAAGGACTGGGTCTTCATGCAAATCCTTTTCCACAATGTCCACTTCTTTGTTTTGTCCTGTGGTGAGGAAGTGTGTGCACGTGTCACAAATGAGTTCCTTAAATAGTCTGTGAAAGAGAAATGATCTTCTTTCTCTTCCTCCCTCCTTCCTGTCCCTTCAAAGGCTGAAATTCTCCTGTATCTCTCCCTTTTGGGGAGAGAATCTTTTGGTACACTGAAATTCCCAGGAGACACAGGTTCATCTCAGAGATCACATGGTGTGTCACAAGCCATGTCCTACACTGGACATCTTTAATCACCCTTTAAATTGCAATCACAGAGCTTCAGCCAAAGAGGGTGTGCTCCTTTCTGTCTCTCTCTGTGCTGTTTTGGTGCCTGCAGGTCACCTTGCTTCATCCCTTGGCTCTGTTGGCAGGGCTGGCATCTCCTCCAGGCCTGGCAGCAGGGACATCTTCATCAGTGTCCCTGACGTGTGGCTTCTGCACTGAGTCAAGGCTGTTCCTGACAGACAACCTGTGGAGAGAAATCTCTGCTGCTCAGAAGGTCATTTACATTTAAGAAATGCTCTTTTTTTCCCCTGCCCCCCATCTCTTTTTTTATTTCTTTCTTGGTTGTTTCTTTTACTACTTTCTCAATGCAGTGCTAGGGCACCTGAAATTTTACACAGACCATTTTCCCAGTGCTCCTAAGTGTTTTCATTTCAGACTTTTGGCATTTTGAGATACCAGGATGTTTAATCTTTCCTCTCTGGAGATTATTTCTCCATTTAGATGAAGGTTTGATTCTAAATTCCAGCTGTCACTGATTTGTTGTCAGTTGTTGCACTTTAATTTGCTGATATTAACACAACATCCCAATGGGGCTGCAAGGTGGGTGTTAGAATATTTCTCATCCAGCTCAAGGAATTTCCCTACCTAAATTCAGAGCCTAAAATAATTCTGGATTTGTAAATTCTCCCTTGTGTTTTGCTGTCTAGGGACATGGCTTAGTGGTGCTCTTGACAGTTTTGGGCTCATAGTTGGATTCAGTCTGAAAGGTCGTCACAGCAGACAGAGTATTTCTATTACTGGTGGTGTTCAGATGATAAATGCAAGAGTTTAATTATGCATGTTGCTAAAGTTCTTTGTTTATAGACACTGTAAGAGTACACTCTCCAGTGATTTTGAAGAGTGCTGTCAATTAGCTGGTGGTTATCTTTGGCTGCCAGTTGGCTCTTACAGTGGGATTTCCAGGGTTTGAGAAGCTTTTAAAAGATATTTACATTTTAAAATTTATTTACAGAGCTAGTATTGTGTGAAGGAGTTGCTTATATAAAGATAGTTTATCTAAAAAAGGAGAAAATAAGATCATAAATTATAAATAAAATAACAGTTGCAGCAACTGATTATAATTTCATTCTGGATACTTTTTAATCCCAGCTCCTTAGGTCCTTGGTGGAGAGTTGATAGGTCTTATTTTTGCAGTGGTCTGCATATGTTCCTTTCTAGTTACATAAAAATAAAGGCTGCAAAGTTCAAATAAATGCACCTGCTATTTGGGCAGAGTTACCAAGACCATTTTTGGGATGTTTATCCATTAAGTTGCCTATATACTATAACTGTATTTCTTCCCCTAGTAGCATAGTTGTGATTGGTTTGATGAACACAGGGATCACATCTAGCAATAAAACTGTGTTTTCCTGGTAAAACCCTTGCTTTAAGATTGCAGCAGTATTGATTTTTTTTCCCCACTCTCTCCACAAAAATCCCAAACACTTCAGTTGGGAAAGAAGAGGGGTGATGGGAAGTTAATTTTGCCTGCTGAAAAGCAAGGCTATTACAAACTGAAATGAGCAGCTTGTGGATGATATTTCTGATGGTATGAAGCCCAACCTGTAATCATACAGAAATGGATGTCAGGCTGGGCATAAGTGCTTTTTCTTATGCAGTCAACATTTATATATTTATATAAACAAACTGATTTATTTGTGGAGTTGCAGAAGTTGACAGTGGGGTAGGTCAGTGCAGCTGTTTCTCCAGGGGCTCTGCTTGGTGATCTGTGCCTCCAGAGGGTTTCCTCCAGCCTGAGCTCCCTGTGTGTCTCCCAGGCCAGGGCTGAGGGCTCCCCTTCCTCACAGAAATCCCTAAATCTCCCCAAATCTCTGAGGGCACTGCCTCCACTCTCTCCACACAGGTCATTCTGCTGTTTCAGAGTAGTTGCTGGCATGTTTACCTCCAGGTCATGCATTTATTTATTTATTTATTTATTTATTTATTTATTTGCTGAAATCCTTGGCTGGCTGGGGTGGCTCGCAGCTGCGTGTGGGCTCAGCCACTGCCTGTGTCTGGCTGGCTCTTAAATGTACATTTTTATAGCCCTTGAAACTTGGCACGAGCTGTGTTTGGTCGTCAACAACAACAACAAAAGATTGCTAGTGAAATTAAAACCTGGCATCGCTGCTCTCCAGGTTTATTCGCGACGTATTGAAATGGGATTTTCTTGCTAACGTTTCCTGGCATCCATCCAAAGCCCAGCATCTCATAAATTTATATTATCTCTCTCTACTCTGCTCAGTTGACAGGGCTGTAGCAGCTTCTCATGCAGATCACGGGAACAGCGTGGAAAAATGAAACCAGGAGACTTTCACATGGGGAGTTTGTATCAGCAGAGAAATTGTAGGGGTTTTGCCAAGGAATTAGAGGGCAGAAATCACAGAGTTGGAGGGGAGCACAGGGGGTCATCTGATCCTGCCTTTCTGCTCAAGCAGGGTCATCCCAGAGCACAGAGCTGCACCCAGGCAGGTCTGGGATATCTCCAGTGAGGGAGACTCCACAACCTCTCTGGACAATCTCTTCCAGTGCATGGTCACTGCACAGTGAAGAAGTTCTTCCTCACACTCAGGTGGAAATTCCTGTGTGTCTTGAGGAGTTTTCAGTACCTGCCTTCAGAAACTAGACCATGGCAGAAGCAGAGCTGGCTCAGGCTGGCTTGCTGCAGCTGTAGGGACAGGTTGGGCTTGGAGTCATAGGGCAGGGACAGCAGTTACAGCCTGCCTTGACACCAAAATTTAGGTGGCATTAAAATGCTCTTCTGTCACCGTGTAGCTTGCCCAGAGGCACTTCAGTCTCAGCATAGTGATAGTGGAAACAGCACATCTTGATTTATGTGGGACAGGTGGGCTTGCACTTGGTCACTGAAGGCTTGGCCAGCTCCAGGCTTGTGAGAGGCATGTGGGGCATCTTTGCTCTCAGGAGCTCTGCTTTGGGCTCAGGAAGGGATCTCTGACTTCCAGCAATGTCAATTCCAGTCACTCTTAACCCCAAATGCAACAATTTCTAAGGTACTGTTTCATTTGTCTTCTATGTAACTTCTAAACATTAATTAGCACTAAATATTAAGAGGTCGAGTAAGTCAGGTGCACTGGTCTGCCCTGAGCTGAGGAAAAGCCATATCCACCTGCAGGAAATGTTTCAGGGGGAAACAGATGCATCTTGGTGATAGGAGATGGGAAGGGGATGTTAGGTCATTAATTACTTAGCCTTGCATAAACAAAACTTAATATTTTGAAAAGTCTCTAATTTAAAGGGAAGGAAAAATCTTTCATCTTCTGTGCTATTTAACTACATGTCAAGTTGGGTCAATTAGGAAACTTCTGTGTTCATTCCTGCTTTATATATTGATTACTGCTCCATGAACTCTTCCAATGCACTGAGCACTGGGCTGGTTTGAAATGGGAGAAGAGCTAAGGAGAGCCAGACTGCTAAATCCATATCCCTGACCCTCTGTATTACTTTTGGTTCCTCTGGGGAGGATACAGGGTGCAATTTCATTTACTTTTCTACAGGTTAAAGCTCATTTGATGGCTGGTTGTTGGGGGCTTAAGCTGGGATCTTTTCACAAATGGTATTTGCTTAGCCTGCTGATTTTTCTCAATTAAAAGAGAGGATTTGGTTGAAAGCAAGTGTGGTGAATAAATGTTCAGGGTTTATCATGGATGTTGGTTGTGTGGCATTTTGGTTTTGTTTTTTTTTCTCTTTTAACTCTCTTCTTTCCCCTTTTCCCCTCCATGGCTTGGTAAAAAATGAGAAGCTGGTAAGTTTGTTTGGTTTAAAACTAATTTAGAAAGGAGCAGTTCGGTCATGGGAGATTGTAGTTCATCCTTTTTTTACAATATAAGCTATGAACTCCAATTTTACACTTTGTAGTGCCTTTACTCAAGCACTAGACAGCTTCCAGAGAGCAAGCAAGCATTAAAGATTAATTTGTAACATCAGAGCCAGGTTCTCCTTCTTCCAGCTGCTTGGCAATGGTGCACTTGGGGTTTTCTGTGGTATTGCTTTTTTACTTTTTTAATTGGCTGGTAGTATTTATTAAACAACATATTCTGAGAAATTGCTGAAGCTCCTTGCAGTAGACCTGGGTAGTTTTTTCTGGAGAGCTGAATGATGGAGAATAGAATTCCCACACAGGAGGCCCTTGGCAAAGATTTATCTTCATATGCTTGGTGCAAATGTAAGGCTGCTTGTGTATATTTTCTGTGAAATGTTATAAAGTTAAGAAAGATTGTTTTCCCAATACAATCTTAAAGCTGAAATACAGTTACATTCCAACGCAGCAAATCTGCATTTTGTGCATAAATTACTTAAATATCTAGGAGTAGTGAAATATAATGCTGTTAAACATGTCAAATGTGATGATTAAGTGACTGGATTGTTAGGAAGAAAATAGTAATTTTCTGAAAAGCTAAATGAATGATTTGGCACAATGAACTGCAAACACTACCAAAAAAAAAAAGAAAACTGAGAAAAATATGCTGGTGGAGGATCACGTTTGTAGGCAGTTGGTATTAGAAACAAGAGTAAAAATATTTCAAATTTTCTCAACTTAATTGACAAACTCATTTCTTCCCCTGACATTATTTTACCTGCTGACAGCTGCGTGGGAGGCTCAGTATGGCTGGGATCTCACATCACTAATGCAGTGGCAGTCTCTGCTGTAAGCTGATTTCTTTGTGATACTGAGGCTGGGAAATGCTTCCAGTCTGCATGGAAGGACTGGGCTGGAGCCTGAGTAACTGGCCTGGAGATCAAGGAGAAAGTTCTGCCTTCTGGATTACTCACTGCATGTTCTGTGGACACCAGAAATGCTGGAGCCACTTGAGACAAATTTTAACTCAGTGCCACTGAATTAGTGTAGACAAAGGGGTTTTTTGAACATCATCATTGCTGCTGCTGCTGTGTGTAAGGGAGGGAGAGATCAGTTTGACTCGAAGCCCAGGCTAAAATTTTTGAGTTAGCTGTTTTAAAGAATTGTCTTATTGGTAGACTAAGCAAACTTGTCTGTCAGTGTTTTTGTGTTAATAAACATGTAAACCTTGTCTGCCTTTTTGAGAAAGACCCTTTTACCCTCTCTAGAGTACACTCTGAAACCTCAGCTAGGCCAAGGATAACGTTCCTTTGATCACAAAATGTGTTCTTCTGAGCAGTGGTAACATGAAATAAAAAGTGAAACCAGAAGGAAAAAAAAGTAAAAAGCCTTCTGAATATTATTCAAACCTAAACTAAACTGTGACTTTGATGTTTTGGGCTTCATGTAGAGTGCTTATTGAAGCCTTTTTCTGTATTGTTAGGTCTGTACAGAGCTGTGGTCCAGCCCCTGGCCACACCAATAAAAATAGTTTTGAGTAGCAGTTAACCCATTACTGGTTTTGCACGTTGCTTTGTGCTGTAACTTGAGACGTGGGTAATCTTTCTGTGAGTTCCCTGGCTGAAATGGGTGGTCTGTGTGAGTCAGTGATCAATGCAATGCCAGCTGTATTGGGAAGGGGATAGAGAGATCTTTCTGTACAGTCAGGTGTCCACAGGATGGTGGTGGAAAAGGAGGGGAGAATCCTGGAGATCATCTCTGTCCTCCTGCAGGGACATGTGCCTTGCCTGAAGTTCTGCAGAGTGCTCTTGTGCTAAATCCCTGCCCTGGTGCTGCTGGGCTCGTGTTATCCAAGCTGAGTCATTCCTCAAGGGTACCAAGTGTTCTGATAGGGCAGGTAAGGGCTCTCCAAGGGCTGTTTCAGGAGCCTGTGTGGGTGCCCAGCCTGGCAGAGATCAGCAGCAGTTACAAAGCACCCTAGAAATCCCCAGCAAGCAACCCCAGGAGGGCTTCAGCTCCTGCACCGCCTGTCTGTGGTTTCTGTCCTCTCCTGCCCTTCTGTGCTCCCAGCCCAGAAGGAGATGTCAATGTGTTAGTGGAAACTTGTGCAAACCCAGCTTGCAGAGATGACCAGAAACCTGCCTCACATTCTCAGCTTTCCCTGCTGATTATGGCTTGTGCCACTGGAGCCAAGCACATCATCATCTGTCAGATTTATTCATGCTCCTGCTGCTCCACAAAGCCTGCTTTACCAGCCTGCCTCATTCTGGCCAAAGCACTGCTGCCACATGAGCAGCAAAAGGCTCAACAAGGAGAAGGGGGGGACCCATTGCTGCGAGGGGTTGGGGACTCAGTAACAGCAGACCCAAAAAAACTCTGGGGTTCTCAGTGCTTCTGGATTTGCCTCAGTCTTGAAAACATGGACACCTGTGGCCTCTGTGCTTGGTGGAAGGGATCAGGGAGGAGAACAGCTACCAGCAATAGATGAAGGTCAAGTCAGGAGTTACTTTGAAGAACCTGTGTGAGTCCATGGGGCCAGATGGGCAGCAACCAAAGGTGATCAGCAACCCTTGGGATGAAGAAGCAGAAGACAAAAGCCAGCTAACTATCTTCTGGTGAAGTCCATGTCTCATTTTCATGGGAGTATCTTTGTGTTCACTGCTTGTGCTTTGATTGCTTTGGATGGAAATTTGTAGCAGAGATGTGGTATAGGTACATTTTGGCATTCCAGACTTACATTCTGAGCAGTGTGATGTTGACAAAGCACAAGAGGCAGCATCATTATTTGATGCAGAAATTGCATTGCAGTGTCTGAGCTGTTTCTGTTTCTGGGGTTATTTGTTGTGACTTCATAAACATGCTCATTTTTAGTTGCTTCTGTGGTTTATAATTGAAAAATCTAACTTGCTACTGAGTAGAGAAATTATTTTTTGATTTGAAGGAGGTTTTAGGGTAACTCCTTCTCTGTTCTAGGGAGCAGTGGTACCCTTTCCCACATATACACATAAGTAAGGAAGTTTTTGCATCTGCAGCTGTTAGAAATGTACTTTGGCTGATGAATGCAGCCTAGCTTAAAGGAAGGATCCCATAATGGGTCAGTTAAGCTTTATTGGTCTGCCAGACCAGGTTATCATTTTATTTAACCAGAGGAGTTGTTTTCATTGTTCCTTTATTGCCAAGGGTGTGTCAGCATTTCCATTATAAACCCCCTATTTTCAGGGATTTGTGTAGACTTGAGATTTAAGTGCTCTGGTCTAAAACTTGGCAAGCGTGCTCTTCGTTCACCAGCGGATATTTTCTTTATGAGATTTTAGAACGGTCAGCTGTTTCTTAAATTGTAGTGCAAGAGGGGTTTTTCCTCTTGGTTAAGCAGATAGGACTATTTTTTCCATCTCATTTATTGCAACTAGATTTATAAAAAATAATCCCCTATTCTGCTGTTTAAAAAGGGAAGAAAGGGGGAGGAGAAAAAGGACTATCTTCCTGCTGCCCTGTTCTGTTTGCCATGTCTCAAACCCTTCCCTTTGGTCTGTGTTTGGTGAAGTCCCACCCACCCTTCTCTCCTCCTCTTTACTTATTTCCCTTCAGTGTATTTACACTCTCACTACATTGAGTTGCAGGGTTTGTTCTCCTTCCTTCATTCCTCCTCTTTGCTTTCCTGTCTCGTGCTTCCAGCACAATTCTGATAAATCTGTCTCGATTCTGATAAATCTGTCTGTATTGCCTTTCTCCAAAAGGCAGCTCTGAGGTACTCTTAAGTGATACAACATACCTGTGGTAAAGAGAAACTTTATACTTAACTATATATATTAATATACTTTGCTACTTAACCAAAGAACGTGTGCATGACTCTCAGTTGAGTACTGCTATTTTTCAACGCTTTTCTGAGACGTCGCTGTGTCTCTAGAGCAAAGTACTTTTGCATTCCTTTTTTTTTTTTAACCAAATCTTTAATGTAGACTGAAAAAAGTGAAGTGTGATTGGTACAGAACAGCACTGTGGGTTTTCATTTCTGGGTTCTTTTAGTCATTTCCTGAGAGCTTGGTGCAGAAATGTGACAGCCCAGGAAGCGATAGCACGCTCAGCAAAGCTTCGTGTGCTGTTAGAAGTTGGTGTGCTACAGGTGAGGGCACGTCCTTCTTGTGGAGATGTAGGAATACCTGGTTCTGGGATTGGTGCTCAAGGTCTTCAGGAAGAGCCTCTGCTGTTCTGCAGTTCACAGCCATGAACAAGTCACTGGGGATGTAAAATGGTGAGTGAGGAACTACAGCTACGTGACTACTAAGCAACGAGGAGTGTAAGTGAAGTGTCAAATCCAAAGGGTGGAAAATGAGCGCTTTCAAAAAGCATCACAGTCTTTCTCCCAGGACCTTCAGAAGATCTTTGTCAGAACAAGAAGCTGGCACAGCTGCCTTGAAGGACTATCACTGGTACCACCGAATGAAAAGCAAGAAGTTGAATAAACAGATGAGTTTTGACTCAGAGAAACCTCTTGGCGCGTACAGGTGGCAAATGCATCCTTGGCCTCCCTGGAGGGCGAGCAGAAGAGCAGATTCCTCCAGTTTGAAAGGGGAATGCAGTGACCCAAGTCTTGGTAAAAGTTCTGCAAGCATGGATGCTGCCAGTGCTGACAATCTCCAGGAGGACCCACCTGAGGCACCCTTCCCAACGAGGAGCAGGCCTCTGCGGGTGCCCTTCAGCCGCTCGCTGTCCGAGCCCCACGGCAGTGGGGCCGCACCGCCGTCCCTGCCAGCTGAGCCCCAGGGCTACTTCATCCAGGGCATCTTCTCCTCCCTCTCAAGTGGCTTGGCAAAGATCATGAGCCGCAAAGGGGAGCCCATAACTGAAGGCAAGACAGAGGACAATGCAATTGTTTTGAGTCCAGGTAATGAGCTCACTTTTGTTTGGTTCTGTTTGTGTAACAGATGAGGGTAGCGAGACACACGAGAGTTGTTTGAACTGTTTTGTAACTTGTCATTATTAATGTGACAGTGATGCTCTGATGTTCTGTCTTAACTTTTTAAAAGCAACTGAAAAAAGGTCCTTTCCTGATAAGGAAGTGGTATGAGATGTTTCAGTGTGTGCTTTAAAACTCAGAGATCCCTTTAAAACAAGCATCACCTGCTGGTAGCAGTAGCATTTCCTTCTCAAGTGTGTGGTATATGCAGTCCTGCAGGCACAGTATCCTCTGTGGTGTTGTGCTGCCCTGATTGAGATATCAAGCTTGCTCCTGTCAATGAAGTACCAGGGAGAGAGAGAAATTAAGCTGTCTTTTAAACAGAGTTCCAGACAGTGGAGTGGATCTAGTTCCTCATACCAGATTCTCCATTTCGTAATCAAGCAGCTGGATTGGTGTCTGCTCTCTGGTAGATGCCAAGGACAGGCGTGTTGTGAGGGTTTAGCCAGCTGGGATTGAGGTCAGCAAGATGCCAGTCTGAGATTTCATTTCAATCTACCCTGCTGATAACACTGTTAAGGCAGGGTGGGGGAAAAAAAGTGGGGGAAAAAGAGGATAAGCTTGCCTTTTTTCTCAGGCTTTTCTGAAACTTTTTAGTGGGCTACCCAGCTTGAACCCAGTAACTGATGATGCCTGGAAAAAAATCCACAAACTTTATTTTGGGTTTTATTACAAATTTCAACTTTCTTGCTTCCCAAAACCTCAGCACCTTTCAGAGTCCTCCAGATTATCATATTAAAAACCTGATAACATCTGGATATGGTTGAGGCTGCTGGACAAGTCATCAATATTCCAAAAAATTCAGTAGTAGTAGTGAAAGAAGAATATCCTATGTCTGCAGGGGTGTTCAGTCTTTCAGTCACAGTGAAATGTCCCTGACAGGTTTGTGTTTGTCATTGGAAGCTGCCACCTTGCTTTAAAACAAAAACAAATGACCAAAACCAAGAAATAACTAAGAAGGACTATATCTGTACAAGCCTATTTATTTACAGTCACTGGTTCATTTCTCCAGGACCTTTTTCAGTAGAAATTTGGGTTGATGATGCTTAATGGATTGTGTGGAACACATGGTGGGGGTAACAGAAAGTAACAGAACTACTTTTCCTCTTTTTCTTTTCTGTTGAAGTCTTCTAATTAAGGAGTTAGTTTGGTTTTTTCTCTGTATTTATTCAGATTAGGAACAAAGGTTTCTACTACAGGCTCTCACTGTTGGTGAGACCTTCTGGGAAGGTATTCTATGTGATATGAGCATTTGGATCAAAATGCCACAGTGTATGCAGGGCTGAGCATCCTTCTTTCCTCTGTTCTGATGCTCTTTGATACCAAATGGTTCTCTCATAATTCACAAGTATTGCAGTTTCTGTGTTGTTGGGATGCTTTGCTTTTTAGTAGTGTGTAAAGTAAACAAAGGAAAAGGACTATTTGTGAGAAGGCACCACTTGGTAAATACTTCATGTCAGTTATGGGACAGTGGCAGATCCTTTTGGTTCTTTTTTGGGTGGGCCAAACCTCTGTCTGAGCCTGCCAAAACTGGTTTTGCAAAGGGAGTCACAATTCAGGAACTGAGAGAAAAACAATGGGTCTCTAGATTAAAAGTCAAACTCTCTCGAGGGAGGAAACTGTAGCTGAGAAGGTGTTTGGGGAAATAAGTTTGATGAAGTCACCCATAACATCACTTGCAACAGCCAGGTCCTGCTTGGGCCCCCTCACAGGAAAACAGAGCTTTTGGTGGGATGGACAAACACCTCCATGGGGTTTCTTTTTACCCTTTGCCATCACAAACATTCTATCTCTGATCCTTCAGGTGGATGACAGCTTGTGTTTAACAGAGCTAGCTCACCCTGTAAGAGGTGCAGCTGTGTGGGATATACAGTCAGAGGACAACTAATTGCTCTCCACTGGTTTTATTTTTCCTTAAAGTGCTGCCTGTGCCATCATTAGCTGGAGCTGCTGGGCAGAGGCTCCTGCCCTGTGCAAGGCTGCAGGCTGAGTCCTGCTAAAACAGTGGGAAAACTTGTGAGCTCCTGAGGTTTATAGCTGAGGTCTGTGGGAGGTGACTTGAGGACAAAAGGGGTGAGAAATGTCCATCTGTTATGTTCTTCAACCACAATCTAGATGCTCAGAAGGGATCAAATCTCGTGTTCTTCCAAAAACCACACTAGTTTAATTCACTGAGGGTCACTGAATTGTCCACTGACTGTTTTGGTGCTTGGGTGGCAGAGGGTGTCTTTCCATGCCTATAGTCCTGTTTACTGTTCAAGGAAAAATCCAAGTAAAGGGATGTTTTCCTCAAGAAGCAGAACTTGGTAATCCTCATGCAGCTGAGATCTGTGGTAAACCTAACCACAGGATGGTGTGAGACATGGGGTTTCTCCAAAGTATGCAAACAGCTTTACACAGAAAAGCTTGATCAAAAGTGCCCCAGGAAATGTCTGTTTGGACAGAAATTCTTGTCACAATGACTGAAACCCAAGAGACCTTTTCTGTGTTGTGAAATACACAGTGGGAGAGGCACACTTTGGACTTGGACCAGGAGAACCCAGGGGTGCACATTCCATCCCTCTTCTGTCCACAAAGCCAAGTCCTCTACTTCCACCACCTCACTCAATTAAAAGTATTTCCACTTTCCTCTGAAATACTTGGAGATTATCAACTTTTTTAAAAGTTTGTCTTCCTTGCCTGGCTCCTTGTGTTTTGCTTCATCTCTGTGCCAGAATGGCAGAATGGTTCCCTTCTTCAGGAAATGCATAACTCCCAAAAGAGGAGCAGTTGTTTTTATGGCAGCTTGAAGAGGGAAGTGGGATTTAAAAAGAAAAGAAAAAACAAGATCTGGGTAAATATTTTCCAGTTGGTCTCACAGTCTAGGAGGCATGTTCAGACACTGTTTCATCAGTTCTTGGCTGTGCAAATCCCTCCTGGATGGACTCACTCATCCTCTTAGGCGATGAAAGGATGCTGAGCCCCAGGAGAGCTGCATCCTTTGGCTCTGCCCAGAGCCTGGGCTGGCTGCAGAGCCTCCCCCAAGTGCATGGCACTGCAGGGTGGCTGTGGGGAGGAGGGCACAGATGGAGGCAGCACTCAGCAGGAACAGCAGAGCTCCTTCCTGGTGTGCTGCGTGGGCCTTCCCAGGAGCAGCCTGGGCTGGCTTTGGCTGGGAATGAAGTGATTTTGGTGCATATCTGCTGATTTCTAACCACTCCTAGAGCCAGCCATTTGGAACCAGCATTTCCCCTGGCATGTGCAAAGCCTGAAGGTAAAAGGCCTTATACTCACTATTATTATTATTATTACTATTTATAGTAATATTACTATATCTATAAAATATATATTACTATTTATTTATTACTACTATTTATTTACTATTATTATTTAACACTTTTATTGTATTGTAATTAGGAAATAGTTGGCTTCTGATGGTAATAGCACGAATTATAACATCTCACCCTTCTCATGAGACTGAAAATAGAATAAAATATTTTAAAATCCCTCTCAGTTGCCCCATCTCTGGGTCAGGAAAATACTTAATCCAGCAATTTAGTACTTAAGAAACCTAATATCATATTAATTTCTAGTAAATATGTTAGCTTGAGGAAGGAGAAGTGTGGTTCTGATAAACTTGTTGATTGAGAACATACCATGATATGGGTGGAAAGAAGAAGATAAGGAAGGAGCTATGCAGACAAAGCCTTGGATCCAGGCTTGTGGGTGAGCAGCTGCACCTGTTCTTATTATTTCTGAGTAATACCAGTGACCCTTTCACACTCTTGAGAATGGGTTTGGGAGAGAGTTCTCAGATAACATTTATTTCACTGTTGCTTATCTGGATCTCAGGGTGGTGTGTGTTTAATTGTAGACTGATGACAAAATAATCCTCCAGTAGAATGCCTTACCTATATCTTCCCTGGGTATCTCTGGTTTGGGTTGAGAGGATGAGGGTAAACACTGGGTTCTTTTACTTAGTGTGTGTTTGGTTTTCACAATCACTCTCTTGTTAATGTTTTTATAAAGACAGTTCTGCAGAATTCCTTCCTTCTCTTTTGTCACCTGGATAAAGATATGTTTCTTTGGTCTTTTAATTTTGATTTCAAGCTTTCATTCATTTTCTAGAGGATTTTTTGTGCCTTGAGTGAGAGAATATCTTATATCCTTGCTTTTCCAGAAGTGCTTGGGTTTTTTTATAATTCACTAAAGTAATTTGAACTCTGCCCTCTTTAAGATCTTTACACTGTAGGTTTATTAAATTACATTTCATACATATTTCCATATAAACTTATCTAGAGATTTATATTTTCCCATTTATAACTCAAAACCAAGGCAGTTCCCTGTTTAGTTTCTTTCAGCAATTCCCAAAATACAAAGCTGTTTCTTCCTGAGTAGGAATTCAGTATTTATTACTCATTGGAGCAGCTTTTCTGTATTCATGTTTTTAAAACCACTTGCTCATTTTAGAAGCCCTTCTACTGACTCATGTTCCTCCACTCCCAAACCTCTCTTGCTCTTAAGTAGTTTATTTTTGGTGGGGTTTTTATTAGGGAAGTTTTACACAATTGAGCTTATTTAAGTGTTCCTTTAAGTGCTGTGCAAATGCCTTGTGCTGTGAAACCTGATGTTTTTGTGGAAAGGTGTAGTCTTAATGTTCAAACTCCTGCACTTTTAATTATCAGAGCAGATTCAAGATAGCTGCTTGTACAAAATCCCTCGTTGTATTAAACTGTAGTTTTGTGTAGTTATAAATATTAAAATAATTGTGTAGTTATAAATACAAAAATAACACATTGCTGCCTGGTTTCTCTCTCTTTTTTAAACTGTAGTGTGGTCTCATGGTAGTAAATGTTATGTTAACATGGTATCTTTGAAATTACAGGGATCTGGGGATGCACAGGAAACATTTCTGGCATTTGACAGCTTTAAGTATCACTTAAACATCCCTCCCCACTACTTCCTTCTGCCTGGTTCATCCCAACCATTGTAATGTTTAATGTGGGCTATAGGCTAATGCTAACAGCTGAATATTTATGAACACAACACAAGATAATTACTGTAATATCTGAAGCCAATAAAATTATGCTGATCTGATTTAAATTCCACTTAACGGACAATGTCTCTGTGCAAGCAGTTGCAGTAATTTCAGCATTGACCTGTGATTTTCATGTATTTAATCCCCACACCACTTTGTCAGAATCCAAAAATTCACATTCAGTGGGATGAATGAGGATATTTCTGTTTGTGAGAGCTCTTTTCTGACTCATGAAATCATGGCAAGTGACTGGCAGGGTGTTATGTTCCTTTTTGCCATTTCTGTGGCCTGTATCTGTGGGACTGTTGGGACGTTGTACTTTGTGCTGCTTGTGCAGAGCAGTCTGACAGCTGGTGCATGCAGGAATATTATCTGTGATTGCCTTGATCATGAGAAATTATTGCATGGGAATTATCTGAGGAGAGGGTAATCATGTCCTGGAGACGTCTTGTCTCCTGTGTTTTCTTAGCAGGGAGAGAGGGCTTTGAAGAGATGCAGCTTTCTCAGAGGCAGCCAAAGAGTGGAAGTGTGGAGATTAGGAGAAAGGACTCCCGGTGAAGTAAAGCTCTGGGGTTTTGGTGGGAGAAGCTTTTCCTTTGATAACAGGCCAGACAGGGTCAAAAAGAGGTGGCTGGAGGAGGGAAAACAGTCATTGCTTTCCAAAGGAGAAGCTGTGTCTGGAGCAGGCGGGTTTGGAGTCTCTGACAAAGCTCTGTGTTCCAGCTGTGGGGTCTCCAGAAAGAGAAACTTGGGCTCTGAGACGCAACAGGGAAGGATGTCCTGGAGGGCAGCGGGAGATGCTCACATCCCAGGGCTTTCTGAGGGATGTCAGCACCTGCCCCACAGCCCAGGAGGGGCCCAGACTGGTCCTTGCCAATCCCCTTGAGGGGTCAGCAAGCCCAGGCTTGGGAAGTGTGAAAGAAACTGTGTTAGACTCTTCTCAAAATTATGTGTTCTTCTTCAAGACAGCCCTAAATCGCAGCTGCCAGAGGGTACAGAAAAGGGAAGTGTAGCCAGTGGTTCAGTTCCAGCTAAGCTTATTTGACACTGGAAATGGGAGCCTTAACTCTTCCTGACACACACCCATTTGGGGCCTGCAGTGAGAGGGTGACTTCTCCAGGCAAAGCTCCCTGGTTTGCGTTTGCACAGCCGCTGCCCGCGACGGAGCTTGGCGCGAGATGAGAATTGCCTGCGTGCTCACAGAGCGAACGCTTCCGAGGCACATTGACCCTTTTTTCCTTAAAATAACAAACCCAGAGCAAAGTATTTGGGGTTTAGGCCTTTGGTTTTTTTCCAAATAACGAATGGTGCAGATTTGCAATGCTAACAGTATGTGATTTAGGACTCAAAGTGATGGCATTTTAGATGTAAACATGTGCAAGATTATCTCTGTGCACTTATTTATCCCATTACTTTGCTATAGTTACTTGATTGCCTGCTTTAACTAATTAACTTGTATTATCATTTAGCCTTATGCTTTCTGTGGTGATACTTTCTCTGTGGTAGTTACTCAAGAGACTCTTTAGACTCTTCTGAAATAAATACTTCATAATCCTGTAAAACATCACTTGTTTAAAGGAAGCTGTTTATGTAAACAATAGGCTAATGCATGAAACTCTTGACATGTTAGCATCGAAACCAACTGTCTCTCCTTTCCTCTTTCTCTGAGGAAAGCTGAAGCTTGACATCTGCTCTTCTGTGGGCGAGAGAGCTTTTTACAACTTATGGGGCCGCTTGTTCAAATGAAGTTAAAAAATATTTCCTACAGAGAAGGTGATAGAAAAAAAATTACCAAAATAGCTTCTTAAAGAAGCTCATGTTTTGGAGAGTCAGCATTCCCTGTCTTTGTGCCATGTGGGGAATAAGCTGGTCATTTTAATCTGTGCATTTGGTATAGAAGATCTCTCTCAAAACATGGGAATTTAGTAAGGACATGTAGTGATAGGATACGAGGTAAAGGTTTTAAACTGAAAGAGGGTGGGTTTAGTTTCCACATTCAGAAGAGATTCTTCTCTGTGAGGGTGATGAGGCTCTGGCACAGGGTGCCCAGAGAAGCTGTGGCTGCCCCATCCCTGGGAGCATCCATGGCCAGATCAGGGCTTGGAGCAACCTGGTCTAGTCAAAGGTGTCCCCGCCCATGACAGGGGGTGGAACAAAATTATCTTTAAGGTCCCTGTCAATCCAAACCATTCTGGGGTTCTGTGGTTCTATGAAAAACCACTTGTCTGGAAACTGCTGCAGAGAGGAGCCAGATGAGTGACAGTGATGTGTGAGAACAGGAGTGAGCAAAGCCACTGCTGCAGTCAAATGCATTTATTTGTGTCAGCTGTCACCACACACTGCTGTTGATGCTGTCTATAGGTTTGAGACTTAAGGGATCAGAATTATATGTTTTTTGAGGTTTGAATTCTAGTTCCTGAGATTTGTTAATCATGCAATGATCTCTGATTCTTTTAGCCCTTCCTTGCCAAAGACAAATCCCTCTTTCTAAAAGGTGCAAGAAAGTACTCTGTCAAGTCCAATGGCAAGTTGTAAGCAGACATTTTATGTCTGACTTCAGCTGCTTTTGCATGTTTTACATATATAAATAAAACTTTAAAAACTATAAAACTTTCTTTCCTGGGAGCTTTCCTTACTGCTCCCAAATAAAATCTTCTGAGACTATCAGATATTTCTGTGATGATAATATGGTCAGAGTTTTAGCTTCACCTCACTCATCCTAAGATGAGTTGCTGTCGATTTTCTTCTACTTACACTTATGAACTTACAACCCATTTTCATAGAAAAAACAGTAGCCCTTTTGATGTAGATACTCTTAAAAGCAATTTTCCTCTAACAGTCATTTAGTGACACAGATGCTTTGGCAGGCAGGTTTGGCAGGTTTTGACACAGTACTACAAAAAAATCTGCCAACCTCTTGCAGTGTGTCTCCATCTACCTTCTCTCTCCTATTAGTTCTGGCTGCACTTGTACACAAGAAGAGGCTTTGTTGGCAGCACAGATCCAGGCAGTGGCCCTGAGAGAACTGCCTGTGAAGGGAAGAAGGTGAACACACAGATCCAAACAGCTCCCAGTTGCCTTCAGTTATCTCCACTCACGCAGGGCTTTTTTTAACATTTCTGATGGGCTATTTTGGCTGTGTCCTGTATAAATAGCCTCTCTCAGTAACCACTTCCTCTGCCAGCTTTGTGAAGCAGTGGATCCTTGCATGCCTGATGTACTGTGGTGCTGCTTGTGCAGGCTGGGCTGGCTGAGCGCGTGGTGCTCAGCAAGGGGGGGATTCTGGCTGCACTGTGGTTTATTTGTAGGTTTCCTGTCAGCCCTCCTGTAGCTGATAAAATGTGTGGTTCAAGCCACTGATGTCTTGTATGATAGCCTGTTCCTTTATTGACATAGTACTTAAATGATACTGAGACTTACTCTTACAGAAATTGGGATAAAGTTTTGAAAAGGAGGGGGGAAAGAAGGGATAAGTGTTCCATCTTTTGTGGCAGAGACAAATTGTCTTGATGTTGGTTTTCATTATTTCCAACTGTGACTCCCATCCCACTTGCATATGCAACTGTCATGTGGTAATTTGGCTCTTCTTTATGGTAAAACAGTGTTAGGGCTGATCTGTGTTGGTAAAAGCCTTTCAGTCCAGAAGAGCTGGTTGAAAGCACGGGGCATCTAGGAGAGTGTTGAGTACCCTGGCAGGTGAGACCCTTGTGCCTTTGTGGGGTTGGGCATCAAGAGGTTTGTATATCTTTTATATGTCTTTTTTCTATCTTTTATTGTTACTACATAATCTCAAGAAAACGTCCGGGGCAGTCACCCTGGTACTTCAGCACAATCAGTCTATGTTGTTAATACTAAGGAAAAAGCAAACCAACACATGTCAGGAAAAGGTGGTGCAAAATTTTCTGCATCTTGGCAGTGCAGAGACAAATCCTGAAAAATCCAAAATCAGGCTGGTGCCCTCCTACACGCAAGTGCTGCTGAGCACAGGCCAGGGCTGGGGAGCTGGGGCTGCTGTGGGGTCTGTCCATACCCAACACAGCTCTGCTAATGCTGTTGTCCCCCTCCTCACACAGACACTGCTGTGGCTGCTGTGTTCACTGCTTTAGCTGTGCTAACAAGGTATTTTCAGCTGCTGGACCCACAGCAGCAGGGTGGATGCTGCCACCAAACCTGCCTAAGGAGCTCATTATAGTGGCAGTTCCTTAGCTCCTGCTTGGATATATTCTAAAAGGGAAAGACTTCTTTCCAGAAAATCTATTTTCCCTTCTTCATTGTGGAGTTTCTTTTGAGTTTTCTGTGAATGCCTCATGCCTATAAAGAGAAGTGAATGTCCTTAAATATAATTGTAAAATGCATTGTTATTTTTTCTGGGGGGAATGATATGTGTAGAACAGGAGTTTTGAGTTACTTTGACAAAAGACATGAATGGCTCAAACGTACTAATTGAAAAATTTCTGTTTGCACAGGAACCAAAGCAATTTATTGGGTGCATATGTAGCATCTTGTAGAGCCAGCAGCCACCAAATGCAGGAGCTTGGCTGTGCTGTGCAGCATATGTACCCAGACTTCTGACACCTTCCTACTGTTACTGTGGAAACTATCATTTCCAACACAGCCCTGAAACAGGGGGGCTTTATCTGCAAAAGGGGACAAGGTCTGCAGTTGAGAAAGAAATACTCCTGTGCCGTGTGAAGCCAGCTGGGGCACTAACTGTGCTGGATTTGCATGGTTGTGCTTGATGTGGAATTGCATGTTCAAATGGATGCTGATGTGCTCATTGTAATTTCAATGGTAAAAATCCAGGTGGGTGTGTTGTAAATGCAGTGAGACATATGGACCTAAGGAGACCTATCCTGAGAAGTGGAAATTAGGGAATGCAAGGGAAAGAAATAACATCCTTGGAGAGTCAGACATTTCTGAATTATCAGGTATGCAGAAGGGAGAAAGTGACAGCAGAGAGGCTCATCAGACTCCCTCCCTGCCCCCAACAGGCCCAGCCTGAATTAAAAACACATACAGCAATCTCACTCTGAATAACTTCTGCATGGCTATATAATTTCAAAGAGAAATGCTTTCAGGGTGATGATAGGTTTTGTCTACATCTGTAATGTCTCATTTGTCTTTGGATACCCAACAGCCTTCGCTTTGTTTATTCAGAGCTAAGCAAACATGAAGCTGAATGTGCTTTCCAATGATCAATGTAAATCAACGTGAAAAATGGAAATCATTATAAAACATACACACACATATATATTTAGTGAGGTTTGCTAGATTGATTGCTCCTAAACCTAGAGCTTGGCTGTTCTTACGTGCAGAGAATTCACAAAGAGACAGCCATAGCCCAGGGATAGTGAAGTGTGGTCACTGATGGATAAAATAAAATTCATGTCTGTTTGCATTTTAATGGATTTTAATCACATGAGAGTTTGGGGGGAAAAAAATAGATTTTTTTCTTTTCTTTTCATCATCATGTCTGATTGCTTCAGGGCTAAAAAAATGGTCCCAGGTACTGAGGTACCGTTTTCAGTTCTTGTGCTATTGTTAAAAAAGGCTTTTGCAAAGACAAGGGATGTGCACAATCATCATTAGTCACTGAGAGCAGGACAAATATACCAGACTGTCGATGTGGCAAGGAAAGCAGAGCTGGAAGTTTTTGGCAAAGTAGTGAGGGGGAAATGAGCAAGAAGCCATGGATGGTTTCTATCACCAGAGATTTACAAAAATAAGCTTGACATCCATCAAGGGTTGGGGGGTAGGGTACCATCCAGCTCTAACCATGTGGAAGCAGCACCATCTGTCTCTGGCAAACCAAAACTCTTGAAGAAAGGGAGTTGCTCCTTAGTCTTTCACTCTTTGGGGCTGCCTCTCATCTGTTTGCCATTCCTGCTCTCTGTGACATGATCTTCATACGTATTTTCAACGTTCTTGCTTTGTGCTGCTGGCAGGGACCAGCTCTGCCCAGTTCACCACTCCTTCCTGCTGGCCCTGCTGCTGCTGCTGCCTCATTCCTGCTCTTCAGCTGCTTGTTTCCTCTGGAACCCCATCCCTCCAATTCCATATTGGGTGAGATTCATCCCTCAACCCCCAGAAATAATTTTTTGTTCAGGAGCGCCATTACTTAGGCAGCTAAGCCAGTAATGTGCTAATACTGTCACTAAAAAAAATAAGCAAAAAAGGGAAGAAAAAAAAAAGAGGAGCAGAATTTGTCAAAAATGCCAAGCTGTTTTATGAAGGACACAAAATAGAGAAGCTGAAGCTTTTTGCCCCGGATTTTCTTTTGTTATGTCACTAAGTGGGATGTTTGTGTTTGTTTATAGTCTGATTTCTTGTGTGTTTTGAAATCTCATTGTACTCAGTGGTGGAAAGTTGGCTGCTTAAGTAAAGGCATGTTAAGGACAGCTCCCTACAGTAGCTGGAAGGAAATGCTTCTCAAATGCATTGTCCAAGTTGGTTCTAGTTAATAGTCTCCTGGGTATGTGAACTTTCCTTGGCTCCTCCACCCATCTTTTGGCAGCAAACAGAATTCTTAGCATTTCAATTTAAAAATAAAATAATTAATAAAAATCTGTGCTGCCCTTCTAAATTGTTTCCCCATAGGAGTGAAATGTAATTCAGTTATAACTCATTAAATCACTTGTGTGGGTTGATTATTCCTACTGGGGAGGGGATCCCCACAAAACAGCAACATGCAGCAAATCTCTTCAAAATATTGTAATTATTGTGTTTCTATAAAAATTCCCTTCTCACTTTCCTCCAGTCTGGTTGGGTTCACTGTTATGAGATGCAATTGCTCAGTAGGACTGCTAATTAGATGTTACCAGGCCTGTTTCTGCAAGGTTGTGACCTATAAATTTCTCTTTAGCATTGCTGTAGGACAGGCATTTTCTCTCCACTGGTTATTATTTATCCTTGTTGAGTTTGTGTTCTCGTTCTAGGATTTTGGAGAGGAGTACCTTTCAGATAAAAGGGGCTTGGATTTGCCCTGGGAGCTTTGTGCTGTCAGTTTGCAAAACATTCAGAAGGGAGGACAGTTGGGGAGAAGTGCGTGTTTGTGCTTAGGCATTAGATGTAAACATAAATTAAAATATAATTTAAAATACAAATTTTTAGGTATAAAAATCCATCTTGAAAATACAAATCAGCTAAAAAGCAGTGTAATGAAGAACAAAAGCTTTGGTCTTCATGAGCTTTATATTTTACAAGTTTTGAGGAACAGAGCAGGAGTAAGGAGGAAGAAAGTGAGAAGGTGAGGGCTCAAGGATAATGAGTGTTTGGGGTGAGGATGTGGCCTTTGTTCATCACAGCCTGAGCTACTGAAAGGAGAAGGAAACATTAAGTAGAGGGAAAACCCAGCTGAAGAATACCTGAAATTCTGCACCCTACCTCCAGATCCTTTTAATTAGCCAGCCCATGCTCAAAGGATACATTAATCATGCTGCTTGGGGTTTGCCAAAAGCGTGGGGAGCCTGCTCCTCCTGTTCAGGTGCTACCTCAGGAGCCTGGAGCTCAGCATGGCAAAAATGTCCCAACCAGGCTGGTCTGCAGGAAACATCCTTCCCCTGGCACAGGGTTAGCTGAGCACTTGCAGTTCTCTGCCTGGCACTGTTACTTCTTCCTGTGTTGCCTCTTACTTTCCCAGCTGGCTTCCCATAGCACAGAATCCCAAAGGGGTTTGGGTTGGATGGGATCTTAAAGATCCTCCACTTCCAACCCTCTGCCCTGGGCAAGGACATCTTCCTCTAGACTGGATTGCTCCAAGCCCTGCCCAGCCTGGTTTTTGAAACTTCCACACAGCTTCTCTGGGCAATATCACGCAGAGTAAGCAAGAAGAAAGAAATCACCCACTGTATTCTGAAATTTTGGAACAAAATGAAGCTTGGTTTGCCAATCCTGACGCTGTGTGGTAATGAGGAGAGCAAAGCACTCTGAGTCAGGGTGTTCCTGAGCCCTGATGCCAGCCTGCAGCTCAGTGTCCTGCTTTGACCATCTTGGTGGTGACCTCCTTATGCTGAACCAAAAGGGATTTTTCTCCCCAAGCCAGTTTCCCTCCCTAAACCAGGTGCAGTAGCTGGGTTAAATTACACAGGGAAACCAACCTCACATAACCTCTAACTGAAGGTTAAAGGGTAGAGCTGATGAAAGAGGTACTACAGGTCATTGCCATACTGCATTAAATGTGGGGTTCAGGTTATTTGCCACAAGACATCTCTTTGCATAAATGTAAATGTGGCTCAGGATCCCCATTGCACTTTTATAAGATCCAGTCTCCTTCCTCTATAAAGTTTTGTGCCATTCTCAGTAATGATGAAAAAAGTCCCATCTTTTGAGTATTAATGTTGATTTACTGAGATACAGGAAGGCTTTTCAGATGTTAATGAGGAAAATGGAATGAGGAGCATTCTGGTGCTTTTGCTTCTAAGTAGGTCAAATCAACAAATTCGTGTGTAATAACCTGGTGGTTCCAGGTCCTTTTGAAAACATTTTGAAGATGCCAGAAGGAAGCAGAGTGGGTCTGTCTAAATAGCAAGGGGAGTACTGCAGGGCTTCTTGTACATGATATTTGAACCCCTTGAGGGGGTCCCTTAGTCATTTGTTTTAAGTGGTTAAAATACAAAAGCTAACTTTAGCCTATATGCCTGAATGACCTGCAAAATATGCAAAACATGCACATTATTGCAGCAGATTTTAGTGTCCTATGAACTCTTCCTTTGACAAGGGAAATAAACTTCCTTCTATGAGACAGCAGCAGTGCTCACAAGTCCTCTTTCCCCCATAGTCTTTTAAAGCAAGAAAAAGCCCAAACCCAAAAAAAGGCACCTAATAGCTTGTGTGTCTACCCAGAAACAGTCAAGAAACATTCAGTCTGAAAATAGCTAAAATTGTACGTCAGCAACTGACTGTGCAGTGGTGGCAGGGTGAGCAAGTGTTTAAAGCATCATGTGAGACCTTCATGGGTTTTTTGTAATATGTTGTTCTTTATTTCTCCCTTATTCTTTCTTGTCATGAACACCACCACACACAGGGAGGGTTGGTTTGAGATAACATAGGGTGTGTTTCTCTAGAGGTGAGTTTCAGAGCTGGGGAGTTCAGCCATCCTGCCATTGCTCTGAGAAATGAATTTTATAGGGTGACATCAGTGGCAATGAAAATATCTGCTTTGTGGAAATAAAGCCAAAGGTGAAAGCTTCTAAAAGAGACAGCCTGCATGATGTAGTTCAGGCTGCAAGGAAAGACAGCCTGCTTGCTTTTCAGTTGTTCATCTGGAGCTGGTTGTGGGCTCTGTCTCATCACTGCTCCCTTTCTGTGGCTCTTTCTTGTCTCTGCAGAAATGCTTCCCTACCTCTGCCCTTCCCATACCTCCCTCCTTGACAGGAAAAAGCAGAAGGGTCCTGCTCTTTTGAAAGTGGTCTGTGACAGATGAATGCCATCTGGCTGATGCCTTCTTGGCAAGGGTGGGGGGTAAAGCAGTCTGTGAACTTTGGTGTTTTTGTGATTTGGTGCTTTTGCCAAGCTCTGTGCACCCCTTTTGCCACGCATCTTTAATTGTGACCCCTGGTACACTGGTACATTTTTGTGTGTGTGCACCAAAAATGTGTGCAGGAACTGAGCAGCTTTTGCTTTTAAATTGTTTGTTGGGTTTTTTTTTTTTGCACAGCTGCCTTGGACCAAGGTCCTTTTAAAGTTCAGGACATTTTTTCTTTTGTCTTCTTCCTGCACTGCTGCAAAAAATAAAGAATGAAGAGAGAACAGCCCACTCTGGATGCCTGGTGCTGAAGAGGCTGTGAGATGGAGATTAGGGGTTGGTGAGAGCAAGCACTGCAGAGGACAGAGCAAGGTGAAGGGCATAGAGCTGGATAAGAAAAGGACCATGCATAAATTAGGAGGAAAAACTGCAGACTTTTTTTTTTCCTCCCACGAATAATTAACTTTTCTGCTATTCGCCATTTTCTGCTTTCTAAACCTCTCATGAAAGCCTCTCCTTGCTTTAGGGAGAAGTGTCACTTGAGAACCTTCTCAGAACTTGGCAGCTATGTAATAGGGGCATGTAATCTTTTATAATCCTCTCTACAGGTTTGTAATAACCATTTCTGTTTTGAGATTCCAAAGTGTTTTGTAGGCCAAGTGGGAATTTAACTGTGAGAGAAAAATGTACTTAATATTCAGGAGCAAAGATGAGTGGTCCTGGGCAGGGAACGAGACCTGAATAAGAAGGAAAGGAAGGGTCACAGCCATGGCTTCAAGCAACTGCAGGTTATTTGAAATCTTAGTTATCCTGGGAACCAAATTGGTTTTTTACAGGGACAGCAGCTTCTGTTGCGGTGATGTCATGAGATTGACGAGGCCGCACAAAGAGCCCCTTGTTCGCGGGCGCGCGGGGAGGCCGGGCCGAGCGCAGGGCGCACCTGCGTGCTTTGTACGGTCCCCACCTTGGCTGGGCTGTCATTTCTGGTTCCACTTGTTGAGCCACCAACTGCTCACCGATTGCCTGATTGGAAGCTGCTGGCACTGATCCATCTGAGAAGGTGCTGATGTCTCCTGACAGGCACATCTTGCACGCTGTGTCCCCTGAGCCGGGCTGGGCACAGCCCAGGAGGACGGGGACAGAGAGCAAGGCGAGGATCAGTTACCCTCTGTAAGTTTAACATTGAGCAATCGGCTATGCAGCAAGTAAGGAGCTTAGAGGAGCTCAGTAGTGCTCAAGCTAATTGGTAGCTTTAAACTGCTATTAAGAGCTCCCACACCTTTTGCTCAAAGAAGCTGCTCGATGACAGCAAGCTGGTGCAACTTTCTGCTTTCTAGTCAGAATTACCCTGTGAGCTTTATGCCTAATTTTTGCCTCTGCCATTAGCTCCTTAGCTCTCATTTTTTAGGACTTTGCAAGAAAGCTTGAGACTGTTGGCACACTCAGCATCTGCTCACTAAACTAGTCGTAAGATTTTAAGACTTGCGGTTTCTTTTTTGGAACAGCTCCATAATTTTTCCTTTTGAAAATAAAATCTCGGTGCAACTGCTCGCACGGTTGTGGCCTAACTGAATTTGTGCTCTGGAGCTTCTGCAGAGCCCTTGGGTACCAGGGAACACTGAGGCCTTTGAGGAAACGTCAGGGTGGCAAATGTGTGAGCACAGGCCTTGGGAAAGGTTTGGGTTTGGAATTGCGTGTGTTACGGGGAGGTGAGAAGGGAAATCTTGGCTGATCTCTGCCGTAGTCTCAGCCCTGCTGTGAAATCTCCCGAGCTGGAGATAGGCACAGTGGTGACGTTGCAAGAACAGGGCAGATGTATGGACTTGGGCCCAGGGGAAGTTGGCAGAGCTGTCTGGGAGCTCAGCTGCAGCAGGGAGGCTGCTGTACCTTGCTCGCCGCCGGCCGACTCTTGCACAAACAAGTCAGATCTCTCCTAGGGAAGGAATTGAAGGGGTGGGAATGATGTCAGCCAGAGATCCCGTCCTGCTGGGAGATGCCAGGCTTGTTGAACAGTAGCATTCTGTATTTTGTCTCCTGCTGGTTGCAGAGGAGACAGCCCTTGGCTGCTAAGGCATTCGCTCATCTGATGGTTTATTCCTCCCCACTTAAAAATTGCTCCTGACATGTTTTCTTAGTGCAAAAATTTAAGAATCTGGCTGGCAGCTCTGGTAGTGGACAAAACGTTGATTCTCACTCTTTGAGTTTTAAAGGTTAATCTTTCCTCTTGGTGTCAAGGTGAGACTGCTGCATGTGAGAAATTCTGAGCAGCAAGATGACCCTTCTCCCAGCCCATCACAGCTCTCAGCAAAGCTTCCCAGCAGCTGCTGGGGAAAAGCTATGCCTCTAGCTGAGGGCAGAAGAGACACACAGTCCTCATTCAGAGGAAGGGAAAATCTTTCAAACCTCACCTGTAAGGAGTGAACAGCAGATACCTTCAGACTTCCCATCTCTAAATTTTAAGAGATTCCTTCTCCCAGAGCTGACAAACTGATGGTAGGGAAATGGAAGCACACACAACAAGCACAAAAATTGCCAGAGTTGCATTTCTTTGAGGATATAGGACATGAAAATTGCACCTGACTGAACAGTTTTTACTTTAATCTCCCTGTGGCTCATGAGATTCTTCACTGGGAGAGTGGAAAACTGGTCTTAAGACTGTGTCTGATCACTGCCACTCAATAAAAGAGTAGTGGAAAGTTAATAGGTTAGATTGGCAAGATTGGCCTATGCTAGAAAAATTAAAGATCTTGTGAAGAACGTGTATTACAGTGCCAAATACATTGGAATCTGAGAAAGCCATGGCACTGGTCATGGCTTCTGCCAGCTTCTAAAATACTGTTTTCACCTACTTAAACCTTTTATGACTTTATTCTGTGCAGAATGGATTTTCCAGGTAGTGTTTTGGCTGTAAGCGCTTGGCGTGAGAGCTTCTGAGATCTCTGAAACCTGATGGTTTGACTAAGCCTTCTCTACCTCCTACCCAGGATATTAGATTTCCATCTAAGAATTTGGTTATCATTGCCTGCAGCTGCTGGAGGAGAGCAACTGGATTCAGCTGAATTGAGGGCTGCCCATTACATGTGGACTGAACTTTGTTGAGTGTGGCTATGATATGTAACGGGAAGAATTCACACCAGATACTTACCTCTGTAATAACATCCTACATGAATGGCATGCCTCTCATCCCAAAGGATCTGCTCACACTTTCTACACTTTAAATGCCACCTGCTGCACCAGGGATCTGTTGCTGACCACGAAAATGTAGGTACCTCTTAGCTGAAATGGAGCCATGCCACAGAGTGATTTAGAGGGGCAAGTGAGTGCTGCTGGATCTCACAGTAGCTATGAGAGGTTTCCTAGAAAGGAAGCCCACATTGTGCTTTGAAACAAAATGGCAAAATTAGTATAATGTGTGCAGGTCATATTTCTAAGTGTGTTGTGATTCAGAGAAAAAATTAACCAACCCTGAGAGCATCATGTTTCTCTGTAGCATGGCAGTCTGCATTGCTGCACCCAGTATGTGCTGAATTTTCCTAATATTTTACCATGAGCATTGTGTTTTCTGTGTTGGGGCAGTGTGGTGATTGTCTGTACAAACTTGGAGGAGGAGAGTCCCTTCCTCTTCCAGGTGAATTTGGGCATTGTGATAAGTTTCTCTTTGAGCAGTTTTTGATAGTGTTTGTCTGCACTGTTCTGGTCTTGGCTGGATCAGAAACCATTGCACGTGGCTGGGAGTTGGTTTGAGAAATAAGAAATGCAAACAAGGGCTCTGTATGGCAGCTTGAGAGAAAATAGGAGTTGCCTTGGTTGTGCTTTTTCTAGCAGCCCCTCAGTGGCTGACCTCTCTCCTCCTCTGCCCTGTGCAGATGTTGGGATGTTGCCCCTCTTGCAGCTGGGCCAGCATTGCTCCAATGCCTGTGCAGGTCTTCACCTTCAACAGCTGTCTGAACTGAGTGCACATACCCACCCAGCTGTGTGTCACAGAGCCACTGTTGCTGCTTCTTTTCACTCCCATTAGTGACTCCTTTTGCAGAAATCCTGCCTTGTTCCAAGATTTGAGGGAATGGAGCATGTTGAGACACTGTGTATTTCCTTTTCTGCCACATCTTGCACTTGAATCCCTTCATGAGCTTTGAGATGGTGGAAGTTCAGTGGAAGGACTTGTGGTTCTTACTTATCTTTGAAGCTTCCTGTCAGTAGTAAGGCTTGTTTCAACCTGCTTTATTAAGGTTGGAACTGATGGTTATTCAAACTGGACTGTGTGGTCATGCACAGCTGGGTAGGTTGGGGTTCTGACAGGCTCTCAGATGACAACACTTACCTAAAATGCTTTTCTCTCATCCTGTCTCTATGGCAAGTACATAAAACATTGTGGAAACATTGACATTGGGCAAGCAGACCTGTTGTCAAAAGGTGTTAGGGCTCCTACTAATCTCTCTTCAGGGGAAAAAAATTCCTCCCAGCATACAAACTTGGCCACCACATTAGTTACTCAGCTGCTTGGCAGCTCCTTGCTGGAAATACTAGGAACAGAATATGGACCCTAATAAAGTGGAGGAAAATTTGGCAAGTACTTCAGTTAGCCCTTGATTTCACCATAGGAATAGTGCAGTTCAGAAAAAGGAGCTCTGAGGCGTGCCAGGGGTGCTCTTGTCATCACTGGGATGGAGGGTTATTTCTGTGTTTTTATTGATGGTAAGTAGAGAGTGCTTTTTGGCAGAGACTGAAGGCATGAATTTGCCTTTAATGTAGTTTTGTTGGCTTGGTTTCTGGTAATTCTGTTCTTTTCACTGCTTTTCTGGTTGTAGGAGAGCTGTTGGGGACTTAATGACACTGAAGCACCCATTATCTCTGGGAAATAATTTTCTGATTCTGCCCATTGCCTGCTTTTTGGAAAATATTCTCCGCTCATGAACACATTTGGAATTTTAAGGAAAATAATTGTTGCATGTTTGCTATGGAAGCATTCAGAAATGTTCCCATCTGATAGGACTGCTCTGCTCCATAAATACTACTAAACTGCCATCATTTTCCTGGGATGTCTTTCCCTGTCTGTGGGGATTAGCTTGGCACTGGCTGCTGCTGCTTTCCACGTTTCCTTGCCCTGCACCACTCAACACTTCTGCTGTTGATATGTGATTATGGAATCACTGCCCCTCTATTTTTCCCCTTCTTTAAAAATAAGCCCTGTACTTCAAGAATAATAAGGTACAAGTTGTCATCTGACTGAAAGAAAGGGAGCTTTGTGGGTATTTATATCATGGCTAGTGGCATTTCAGAGCCCTGAGGAAAAACAACACAGTTTCCAGTCTTCAGCGATGTCGGATGTGGCAGGAGGCAGCGGCAGGGATGTACCAAAAAAGGGATTTTTTCCAAGCTGTTACTTAACTGATATTAGCATTTGAAGGCACATAAGGCCTGACCTTTAATCCTATGTGTAGACTTGCTGATCTGCTTACTTGAATGCCTCATTGTAGTGCTGCAGAATGAAGGGATTGCATCAGACCCAGAGAAATCTTCTGTCACCAGAACTTGCCTATTTAGGTGTGTGGCTGCATGAGCCCATCCCACACGTAACATCTGCAAACTCAGAGCTTTCAGATGCACCTCCCTGATCTCTTCTCTAGCTCCTGTCTGAAGGAGTGATCATTGCATTCATCAGTGAGTGATCATTCATCTCCAAAGCTCAAGCCTTGCTGTATGAGCTGACAGAGCGTTAAAAAGGACAATCCTGACCTGCAGTCTTTCCCAAAAGTTTCAGTGCTCCTCGTTACACATGGACTTCTTGCAATTCACTTCTGTAGTGATCCAAAGCATGGTGCTTAATTAGTTTTATGGGGCTTTAGTGGAAGAGGTCGGTGGGTTTTATTACATTCACGTGAAAAGCTGGAGCCAAGAACGTAAAATGAAAACCAAAGATGAAGAGCACCGGAAAGCAGAACAGGGTTTGTGAGGCGACCAAGCGTGTATGTGATACTGTGCAAAGTCCCAAAGAGTCTTCTGTCTAAACTGGTAACATACTTCAGAATAAATTTTGAAGTCACAGCTGTTGTGAGAGGCTCCAAAGATATCAGCCATGCAGGAGGGAGAGCCGAGAAATAATTTAAATAGGTGGGACTGAGGCACCAAAGCTACACTGGGGTCCTCATTGCTGTGAGTTTTCTGGGAAATGAAGTTTATAGGGTGACATCAGTGACAATAAAAATACCTGCTTTCTGGAAATAAAGCCAAAGGTGAAAGATTCTAAAAGAGACAGCCTGCATGATGTAGTTCAGGCTGCAAGGAAAGGCAGCCTGTTTGGTTTCAGTTGTTCATCTGGAGCTTGTTGTGGGCACTGTCTCATCACCTGCTCCCTTCCTGTGGCTCTTTCTTGTCTCTGCAGAAATGCTTCCACATCCGTGGAGTTTGCAATGTGCTCACAGCATCAGACTGAAGTTATGGTGTCCCATGCTCTGGAAAAACAGCTTGCTGAAGAGAGGCTTGCAGGGGTGCTGGGCTGTGCCCCAACTTGTGTTCAAAAGGACCCCAATGCAAACACAAAATGGTACCACTGTGGTGTTCCCTAGGGGTGACTGACAGCTCCAGACACAGCATGGCATGGCATGTCACTCTGCCAGCAGCCTGTGGAAAGCTGTTCTGACGTAGCCAACCCACTTGGCAACACAGCCATGGCTGGCTCACAGTGCCTGATGACTCAGTTAAGTCCTGGAGTTGTTATTGCAGTGGAAGAAGTCGTTCTGTTCTTTAATTCCTTTTGTGCAGCCCATGGATCTGTTGGATGGTATCCTGCCAAGGCCTGTAGTTAGAAGAAATTATAACACAAAGATCTTTTGGGGCTGGGCAAGTCGTGACTGTAAATTCTGCGTTGGAGCTGATGGCCCAGGAGGGTTTTCTTCTGCCATCACAAGGTTTACCAGCAGTTCCAAATGCAGTTCCTTGGTTAGTGCTCAGTGCAGCAGCTGGAGGCACTCTCACTGCCAGCCCACCCACATCAGCAGGACAGGGCACACATGCCTTCATCCTTTTCTCCCCCTGCAGATTTATCATGTGCTTTTCTTACCCAGGAGACCAGATCCCCAAAGCTCTCATCTTCCCATTTCTGTTGCACTCTTATACCAGGAGCTCATGGCTTCATCCTTCTCCTCTACTCTCTGTCAGGTTTGTCATGCTAGGAAGGGGTAAGGCTCATGTGCTGCTTGGGAAGCCAAGGTCAAAGCAGGAGCAGCAGTGGTTTTGTTTTGCATCTGGTTTGGTTTTTGGTTGGACACCATGATAAATGTGAGTTGCAGTTATGCCAAAAATCTACCTGGAGGGCTCATGTCTGTAAAATGGACTAATACATAACTTGTGGGTGAGTCTGTTGTGCTGCAGGGGTTTGCACAAATACACTTTTGCTTCAGAGAGCTTATGGTGGTTTCTCTTCATTATCTTTATGTTTAAATAGAGTTTTGGACAATTTTGAGCCACACAGCATTTGTTGTCACTCTCACAAACTGAGTTGTATCAGAAGAAACAGTGTGTCATCTGAGTCTTCATCTCAGCTTCTTCCCTGAATGATTTTACCTGACATTAAGGGCACAAAGGTGCCGTTCTTTGTTATTCAGAGCAGCAGGAGCCATGCAGCCCTCTCCTTTTTCTTGCTTAAAGGTTGCCTGTTCCAAGCACTTTCCTGAATGATCACAAAATCCTGATGCAATGTGAGGTTGAGCAAGGCACTGAAAGGCATCTCCCAAGTCTGACACATCCCTCGCAGTGCAGAGGCAGAGCTGCAGGAAGAGAGCATGAAGATGCTGCAGCGTTTTTGATAAAGAGGGGGCACAAGCAGGGTTTGCAAGGAGGGAAGTGAGTTGGGGGGGTTCCTGAGGCCAGGTTTAACGCTGGCCTTTGGGCTGGCTGTCCCTGGAAGGTGCTGGGTGATTGAGGATTCGCTGGCCTCTAGTGGTGACGCTGGGGAGAAGCTACGAGAAGCAGCCGTGTTCTGGCTGTGCGTGCTGCTGGGTGCGCTAAAAGGCAAGGTAGTACTGCAAAACATTTCGGGTTTGAACGCTCACTTTGCTCCTCAAACAGTTAAAGGACATCCTGGGCTCCTGTGCAGGAAGTCCCTTGATTTTTGCAGTGTCTGTTTTAGACCCTTGGGACCTGAGGGATCTACATCCATTGGGAATGGATGATTTTTAGATCATTGCAAGTAAATTGTATAGAACTAGAATGTGAAATAAAAATGAAGCCTAATCTTATAAAGCAATCAGAACCTTATATCAAAACTTTGTAAAGAGATGAATCATAGAATCCTAGAAGGGTTTGGGTTGGAAGGGACCTTGTTAGTAGTGACAGGCACAATGTCCTATGGAGCTCAATCATGAGAAACTTATGGGAAATAGATTTTAAAATAAATTTTAATAGATCAGGACTGGGAACCAAACAAGTTGGGTTATGGTTTGGTTTGTGGTGTTTGGGGTTTTTTTCAAGTATGAGTTTTTGTCGCTATAGTGTCTGTGGCTAAATGAAAATGCACAATTTCATCAAGCAGTTCCCCACCAAAAGGTGCTAGTAAGCCCTTCTCAATTAAATGCTCATCCCTTTGAATTTTTCTTTCCCTTCTTCAATCATCCCTTCCTTGATCCCTGTCTTCCTTCCTATATCTCTCTATCCTTAGTCTCAAATAATCCACTTTATTAAGATTTAGAGTACATTCAGGGCTGTACTCCTTTGAACCATGGTTTTGAGAAGGGAGTGGAAGGAAGATGAAGTTTTCATAAGAGCTCTTGGTCTTTTCAATATATTTCAGCCTTTGACAAAGACGTTCATATTCATCCCTGGTATTGCTATTTTTGTAAGTCATGCTATAAGTAAATAAACATTAGTAGCACATGGGTGCCTCCCAGGATTCCCATTTCACCTTTTAAAATGCTGAAACAGGCCCTACTCAGCACAGAGTACAGTTTTTGGTTCAGAGCTGTGAAAGCAAAGAAGGTGTTAATGCCACGTGCTAACAAGGTGGTGGTTTTCTGTTCCCAGATGTGAAAGGACCACCCACCCACAGACTGTCCTGTGGCCAGTCCCCCTACACCGAGATGACAACATGGGAGAGGAAATACTGCATCCTGACAGACAGCCAGCTGGTGCTGCTCAACAGGGAGAAGGAGGTGAGACAAGATCACTTTGGGGCCCTTTGGGAACAGGGGGGAAATGATGCCTCTGGTTTTGGCTTTTGTATTTTTCAGATTCTGTTTAGTGTGTGGGTCTGGGCTTCATATGAGGGGATGGTGAGCTCTGCACAGAGCAGGGAGACAAAACAATTCCTGCTCTCACTGGGCACCAAGGACAAATGATCCAAATCTCAGGCCCAAGAGCACAAACAACATGGGCTGAAGAGAGAAAAACAAGAGGGATGACATTTCATGGGCTGGAGCTGTAAATAGACAATTAGCTCCAATATGCAAATGGACCAGAACTTATCAAAGTTTTATAAGTTTAAATGGATGACCTGGGACCAGTTGTCCATTTTGTGGCCATTTTGGGTTGTGCTGCCCAAGGTGGATCCATTGAGGCCTCTTAATAAATCTCTACTTTATTCTTTAGCTCTGTCTAGTCTCTGCTCTAGGTCAGCCTTCAGAAGGCATCAGCCTTTATTGGTAAAAGGAGAAGGCAGCTTTCTTCTTCTCCCCTTTACTTCACTCACAAATCCTTTGAAACACATGCAATGGGGAAAAGGGAATTTAAAAAGAAATTCTTTACTGCCAGAGAGATGAGACACTGGAACAGGCTGCCCAGGGAGGTTGTGGATGCCCCATCCTTGTAGGTGTTCAAGGCCAAGTTGGATAAGGCCTTGAGCAACCTGATTTAGTGGGAGGTGTCCCTGCCCATGGCAGGGGGTTGGAACAGGTGATCTTCAAGGTCCCTTCCAGCCCCTTCCCATTCTATGAAAAGGGGAGCTAAGCTCTCCTGTGTGTGAGTGGGGTTATAATGCAGCTGGCCCAGGTGCTGGTGGCACAGAAGAGGTGACAGCAGCCAAAGTGCAAACCCCCTCCTGGAGTTCTGAAGCCTGTGTTTGTCTGCCACTGTGTCTTCCTGTGTTAGCACTTCTTTTAATGGTGGTTAAAGCCACCACAGGTGTGTAAAGCTGCCTCTGTATGGCAGTGCAGGCATAAAGGTAGAGAAAAGTGAAGGCTTTTTATCCATGACTTTTAGTCTAATGCCATAGTTTCCTATATTTGGTGATGACCCCAATTTTTGTGTTTTTTCTTGATTATTTTGAAGCTTTTTTGTATGGCTGTTACAGCCTGACAGTGAGACCTGTTTCTGGTGTGGAACAAAATATTAGTCAGCTGTGCTCAGGTTTATTTGCAATGAAATATTGCCTTGCATAGGGAGAGTGGGAGGAAATGGTTTAGAGAAGGACTTGAGTTATTAGAAGGGAACAGCATTAATGCTGATGTGTGGGAGAGGTGATCAAAAGCAGGCAAAATGGAAGGCCCATTTAATGGTATTTATTTACTATGTAATTCCTTTTCTAGTCTGACAGGACTGACACCCGAGGAATTGAAGTGTACACTGAAGAAACTTAAGGAGATGTGAGAATCATTTCTAAAACAGTGCTGTTCCAGCATGGCTGGACCAAAAGGATGCATCTCATTAAGAATTGTAATTGAAACAACACTGGTTCATATCACAAATAGCTACCTGAAAGTGATAATCATGCATTTAGAGCTCTTATTTCCCCTACCACAGACAGCTGAAAGCATTTTGCTGGGGGTAAGATGAGTCCTTTGACTAGATCCTGAGGAGTAAATGTGGGAAGTCCAATGGATCACATTATATTCTATGGTTAAATACACTGGTTTTTGTCAGAAGCTGAGGAAATTCAAGATAGGCTATAGAGCACCTGAGGTTTAAGAGTAGCAATAAGCCCCAAAAAAGTAAGCAGTAGTGTAAATTCTTGCAGTGCTCTTTCAAAGGAATCTTCCTGCACTACCACAATGAGAAATATCTTATTTTGGGAAATGCTGCATGCAGATGGGCCAAGCAGACATGCCTTTGGTGCAGGTGTGACTCCACATGCTGATAATGGGATTTGTTTCAGAAGCCTGTAGCTGGAGTCAGATTTGCCATTCTGATTTTCAAGTAATTTGTGGCTACTGTGAAATGAAAGGAAAAAAGGATCTCCTTGCAGAGCCATGAGTGTTCAGTAGGAAAATCAGAGGTTGGTTTAGTCTGGCTTCTGAGTCTGGACACACAGTCTCTTACAGAAACACACAACATGTAGAGCTGCCAGTTAGGAGAGAGACACAGGGCTGGTGCTCTGGATTTACACTTTCTTCTAATTTTTCTGAACTAGGAGTATCCCTTTGCAGCCTTCCTGAGAAAGAGGAGGGGAGGCAATGCAGTTAAATTTTTCTTGGCAAGTCATTCAGAGTTGAAAGAGGCTCCATGAAATGTGATCTAGAAACAGGAGTGCACAAAGGCCTAAGGCAGCAGTGGGGTGAGATGCTTGTTAAGAGCATGATGATGGAAAAGTCTGTATAAGGGGAATCATAAAAGGATCCTGGGTGGGACCACTGGTGCAGGGAGCCTAAGCAAAGACCAGGTGAACAAAGAAGAGGGAGGTTACTTTAAGAAAAAAATGAGGATTATGTTCAGAGTAAAATTATTGGAAAGGTGATGCTGGAGGAAGTGTTTGGTTGACTCAAACCAGGCAATAGGGAACAGAAGCAGGAGAGATTCCTGCTCTGAACACAGTCTGCTGAGGAGAATCCTAGAAACCATGTTCAGGACAGAGGGACACCCACCAGTGGGGGAAGAAGGAAGAGGTGGCAAGAGCAGAGTGCCCTTGCAGCCCAGAGGGGAGTGATGGATGCCTTGAGAGGCTGCCTGGAACGGAGGCTGGGCAGTGTTATGGAATAAAATAGGTACTTATTAAAAAGGCCTTCACAGGATACCCCTTGGGCAGCACAAGAGCCTGGCTGAGGCTACACCCAAGATGGGTCATGAGTTTTCACACTTTTATAAGTTTTGGTCCATTTCCATATTGGGGTTGATTGTCCAATTCCAGCTTCAGGTGATGCAGTCCCATCCTCCCAGATTGCTCTCCTCAATTCCTTGTTCTTTAAACTTTTTGGGCCTGAAGCTGCAACGGTGTCCTTGGTTCTGGGGCTGGAAAAGAATTGTTTTGTCTGACTAAACTGTGAAGAGAACTTGCTAAGACTTTTTATATGAAGTTCAGAGTTATATATCAATGCAGTACAGAATCTGGAAAATATGAAAGCTCAAACTTAAGGCGTTAGGAGCACTTGCATCATCACAAGGCTGACATAACTTCAAAGGTGTAAGTCTGAAACCTCTCATTTTATTCTCTGTCCATCTGCTTTGTTACTTCATGGAATGAAATCCAAGAAGCTTGGCCCATGTGAGTCTGGAAGGGAACAGAAATGTGTGTTTATACTGCTTTGTAAAATCCTTCCGCAGGCATGTGTGTCCAAGTCAGAAAGTGAAAAATATATACAAAATGTAAGCAGGTAAATGGAAGAATTCTCCACTGTTTCAGTTATAATGCTAAATTCGGGGTTTTTCCAGTTAGTCCTGCAAAAGATACAGCAGATTTTTAAGACCAAGGGAACACTACAGAAATAAACATTGTAGTAGAGAAAACTCATTTCTCATGGTGTCCTACCACTATGGATTTATTGTCAAGGCAGTTTGAATGAAGAATATGCAAAAGAAATTTTGTGCTGTGCAGGAGTAGGTTGAAAATCAGAGGCCTTTTGAAGTGCAACTTGATCCAAAAATATCTGTAATTACTTAGACAAAAATAGTCTGGCAGTATCACCTTGTGTAGTGTAGAAAAACATTAATTACTTGACACCTTGTCAACTTTATAAAGTGAGAATAGGTGAGACTGAAGAATGAAAATTATTAATGAAAGGAAGAGTTCAATGCCTAAAAAGTAAGTAGAATGAAAATTAATCCCTCTAGGAGCGTGGGAGATGAGTTAGCAAATAAGGAGTCCTGAGTGACAGGAGGTGTGCAATTATTACACAGTGTGATAATATTTAACAGCATTTTCCAAGACAAGGAAAACAGGCCTAGATTGATGCCCATACAAATCAGGTATTTCTTCTACAAGGAAGAGTTTTCCCTGTCAGGAAGGTGTAGATGTTTTCATCTGCTCTGGGAAACCTGTTCCATCAGGTGGGAGGGTCTGTGAGGGCACAGCAGGTCTCAGGTTCTCTGCTGCTCACAGTGACCCCAAGATGTGTCACAAAGTCTCTTTTCCCAGCCCAGCACTCAAAGAAGGAGTCAGAGCTCTTCAGTTCTTGTTCTCAAGGTTGTTTATTGTTCCTTATCTATAAAATTTTTTCTCCTGTCCAGCCAAGTTCCGTTCAGCAGGTCAGACAGAGGCACTCTGCCTGCCCCCGGGGCAGTGTTATCTTTTTATACAAAAACCACGTGTACAATATTTACAATTACTTTCCAATACCTATCACCTATGTTAGACAGTGAGCTTCTACTCTAAACCAATCTGAAAGTGCCAACATCACAGCAGAAGATGGAGGCCAAGAAGAAGGAGAAAGACAGAACACACCCATATTCCTCCCTCTTGTCCCCTGAACCCCCATGCTAAAAACCCCAAAAATCTATTTTTCGCCCTGTGATAAATTCACTATCATTCTATTTAAACTTTCGTGGCTTTTAATTCTTCATATAAGGTTGGTAATTGTTTTTTCCAAGTGCTAAATCAAAGGCACAGGGGTCTCTTAGCCCCCTAGGTAGGGACTCGAGTCCTCCAGGTCAGCCAGGGAATTTCTTGGGTACCAACAAGTAGGCATGTCTGTAAAATCAGAGCCATTTGAAACAAGGAAAGGGAATGAGTGTTCATGAAGAGTGGTTCCAGACACACAACCCTGTGCACAGCACTTCCACTTGGAGGCATGTGACAAATGGCTGCACCTGGCTCTGGGCTGCTTTTCAGCTGGGCTTTGTCAGCAACTTGGCTGCAGTCCTGCAAAATGTTTGTCTTGTGTTCACTTGGAAATGAAGATGAACAACACTTTTTACTGTGTTAGACTCTCCTTTTTCCCTTCCCTGCACCCAAACCTCATCTTTCTTCTTGGATTTAGAGATGGTTTTAATCAAGGGCAAAGGATAGCAAAGACCTACATGCACTGTGACAAGATCTGCTGCTCACTGGTGCTGGTGACAGAGGCCAGCAGCAGCAGCACACCTGGGAGGTATTTTCCTACTCTTCCATCTCCTGTGACTGACACCAGTAGTGGTGTGACAGTGGTGATCCCAAGGGAGCAAACACTGCTGCATGGGGCCCATGGGGAAGCTCTTCCCAGATCTCACTGCCCTCCTCAAAGGATTTGTCAGGTTGGGGGTCTTACAGCAAACATGTTTCACCTGTAAATAAGAGTTTGTCAAGGCTGAACCCAGCCATAAGGTAAGATTTGCCTTAATTCCCAAGCAAATTTAATGATTTAATTTCCAAAAGCCCAGAGAAGTGTTTGCTGTCAACATTTTTAAAGTGGATTTCCGTGTCAGAATTTTAGCTAGCTTCAAACTTTCTGAAGGAAGGTAGAAATTAAAATGCATTATTTAATGGTTTTGACATGATTCCAAACTTGCTGACTGTTAAATCAGAAGAGTCTGCAAATTCTCAAGTTTGTCTTGAACCACTCTTTCCAATCTGGAAAAATGTTACCTGCAATGAAGACATTTTTTTAATCTGCTTTTTTAAAAAGAGACTATCTTAGTTTGCCTATAAGAGGCATTAATGCTTGGAAAGCTCTTGCTCCTATTTCTTCTGAAATCTCCTCATCATCAAACTGCTAGAAATCCCCAATACAGACTTTTTATACTTAAAAAGTATGTTCAGTGGCAGGTGAGCTGGGATGGTGTTCACGGATTTAGAGTCTGAGCTCTGAACCCATCCTTGTTAAATTGTGAAATTTCCATGAAAACATGACCTGTGATGAAAATTGTTAAGGTTGCTGAAATGCTCAGCATCAGGACTGTCCCTGTGTGCCTTTTTCTCAGAGTTAACACTGCTCAGACCCCAGTCCTGAACCAGCAGCTTCAGCATGTCAGCTCAGGCTCAGAGAATTCCCAGGGTGGTGAAGTCTCAGCAGGGAAAGAAGAGGATAAAGCTGGATGGGGGAAGAAAAGGAGCTGAAAGACTGAATCACCATTAGAGTCCTGACTCTTCAAGGCTGTGTCATTCCCTTCAATCCTTTGCTGAAGTGCTTGCTGGAATGGCAGGGACTACAGGAGTGTTGGGAAGGTGGCAGATGTCTACCTTGGTTTTCACATGGTATTTATTTGTGCACTTCCTTGTGGCTTGGTGTCTCCCCATCCATGAATCCATTTGTCTGAGCACAGAACACTTTATAAAACTGTTTAAAATGTGTCCAGTCCCAAGGGATGCAGAGCTGCTGAGCCAAGCTCATTTTACATGTTCACAAATCTCTATTTTATTTTTTTTTTTAGAGCAGGCTGGTCTCATGCTAAGCAATAAATACTGGTCCTGCAGTCTTGGAGTTGGTTCTTTTTGTCAATATAAATGGAAACTATGTTGGTTCTTTTTGTCAATATAAATGGAGGAGTTTTACTGTAAATGACAAAGCATTTTCAAGTCAGACTTAAGGGGATCTTTTTTGAGTTACTTTAGTGGGGAAATAAATGCTTCAGTAGCTGTATTGGTCTAGAGCAAGCAGGTGGGTGTAGGTGCAGTGAGTTCACTGTGACAGGAATGGGGCAGGGCTTTAAGGGCTGCTGAAGCAGGTGTGGGGTGTGACTGGTGATAGCTGATCTGGAAATCTGGCTCACAGCATCCCACCAAAAAATTCTCTGAAGAAAATCAGGAAAATCAGAAGAGGCAGAGGATCAGGAGAATGTTTAGAAGGGAGTAAGACTAAATGGAGCCTCCAGATGAGAACCAAAAATTTAATACCTGAATTTGATTGAACAAATGTGGCATAAACTAACAAAATTAGTCTCTGGTTAACTTACCAATGTGCTTTTGCACAGAGCTTATACAGCTGTAAAAATCACCAGAGAAGACAATAGTCTGATCAGAATAAGCACCAGGAGTTTGGGAAACTTGTTTTCAAAAATCGGCACTGTTTGAAGGAGACAAACAGACTGGGATAGTAATAAATAGCATTAAAAAATGACCTTAAGAGAATATTAAGTGCTTAGAAATCAGGAAATGCCAGAAATGGTTTTGAGAGCCATTGTAGTGTCCAGCCTAAAAAATGCAGTATCTCTGAGGTCTTTTACAACCTTCAGTGCAAATGAATGATAGCTTTTTGTTTGCTATTAATACTCATTTTTCAGAATTGATGGAAGATATGAAAGGAGAAGCAGCACAGGAAATAGGACAGGGGCTTCTATTTCTTTAGGTGCCAGCTGTGTGTGATGTAGCCACATGAAAAGAAAGTGCCATGCTACATGTACTGCTGGAACCAGAGCCCTCATCAAAAGTACACTCAGCCCCTGGGTGCTGAATCTCCCTCATCCCTGAGGTTCCTTCCAGCTGTGGAAGGTTCAGGGGAGAGCCCTGCCCAGCCATAGGTTCCAGGCATGGAAACAAGCACCAGAAGGTGTGGTGACAACCAACAGAGGGTATGGTGGCCAGCACCGAGCGGTGCCGTTGCCTGCGTGCTGCAGGTGGCTGCAGGTCTCTCTGGGTTGGAGCAACCGCAAATTCACCAATGGTGGTGAAGCACAAATTCACCAATTGGTGAACCAGTGGTTCTCCAATCCTGAGCTCAGTTACCACCTGAGCATGGCAGCACCTGCTGGGCCATAGCCGTGAGTGTGCTGCTCGGGGTGAGGCTCCCTGCAGCCTGGGAGTGCCTGTGCAGTGCCTCTGTGCACCAGGCAGCTGGCACAAGTTTTATTTTCTCCAAGTTTTGCCTGGAGCCATCTGAGCAGCAGCCTCTGGAAGCAGCCGTGGTCTGGCACTGGGGAAGCAGGAGGACTTTGGTAGTTGGGGTCAGAGGATGCTGGCACCTGCTCGTGGCCATCGCTGGGCTGAGTGTGCCCTCTGCCACCACACTTTCCCAGGGAACCTCTGGAATTTTGTGTTAAGGCCACAAATGCCACACTATGCCTAAGAGCTATTAGCAGATGAGGAGAAAATTAAGTCCCCTGTGGTATTTTCAGGGTTCCCAGGATGAAGGAGGAATTCAGAATTTGATTCTATATACTGTACTGAAACTATACTAAAGAATAGAGAAAGGATACAGACAGAAGGTTATAAAAGAATGATAATAAAAACTTGTGACTGCTTCCAAGTCCTGACACAGCTGGATGGTGATTGGTCATTAAGTCAAAACAATTCACATAAAACCAATCAAACAACCACCTGTTGGATAACAATCTCCAGACCACATTCCAAAGCAGCAAAACACTGGAGAAGTAATCAGATAATTATTGTTTTTATTCTTCTCTGAGGCTTCTCAGCTTCCCAGGAGAAGAAATCCTGGGCAAAGAGGATTTTTCAGAAAACTTGGCAGTGACAGTCCCCTATCAAGATGGCATAGTAACAGGGTGGGCTGGTGCCGAGTTCACAGCTGTTGGTTTTTCCGCAGGTGCCTGCAGAAGGGATCCAGGAGCCGCAGGATGCCTCTCGCGGGCGCTGCCTGCGCCGCACGGTCAGCGTCCCCTCGGAGGGCCAGTTCCCCGAGTACCCGGCAGAGGGGGCCGCCCAACTAGGTAAGAGAACCACGGGAAGGAAAGAAAGAAATAAATGTATCGGGGAGCTGCGAGCTCTCAGAGGGCAGCACCTGCCAGAGCAGCCTGGCCAGGCGGGTACCACCGCGGGATGCAGAGGTCGCACAGCCCAGGCGTTGTGTGTAAAATGCCTCCAGCAAAGCAACTGCCAAGCACCCGGATTTATCCAGATATCAGGGAGATGGTTATGGGATGCTGACACATGGGGAGCTTTGTAGCTGTGTTTTTAAACTCACTAGGCAGCCCTGGGATTTAGAGGTGAGAGCTGTTGGATGCAGGTCAGTGGGAATGCAGCTCTTGTGGATGGCTCTAAGTGGTTCCTGCTGGTTTAGAACTGGTAGCTGGTTATGTTTTACCTCACCTCTGGAATTTCCTTGGCTTCGTGTTTTCACAACAAGCACCCAATAACAGGTTTTTCTCTAGCTTACCTGTTCAGGGTGCTGTTCCTAAAAGAAGCAGCCATCTGCCTGCTGTTGGCTATAATTATACATGTTGAAATTTAAGCAAAGCATAAGAAAAGTATTAAAAATGACAGGCAAAGTTGCAGTGGTTCCCCAAGTCCAAGTTTGGCCCAGTTCCCTCTGTTTTTCACCCCACCTGTGGCTGCATAAAGAACACCATTCCAGCTCTTCCCAGAAAAGAAGGAAGAGGCAGCAACCACACACTTGAAATGAGCTCCTCTTTCTCTTCCCAGCCTATGCAAGAAGCTTTTCCTTTGCATAGGCTGGTGAGACTTAGCAGCAGTTCTTCCCTGGTTCAGCTGTGAAAAATGTCACTCCTGGGAGACTGAGGTAAGAGGAATGAACATGGATCTGTAAATAGTAAAGCAGCCTTGATAGTTGCTATCCAAGGTAAAGAGCAGATAAGGTATTTTTCATTTCACAGCCTTGGCTGTTTTGTTTTGGTTTTTTTTACTAAGTACTTTATTTTCTGAGTATATTGCACACAAGTAAGGAAAATCCCACCCTTGTAGATAGTTAATTGATACATTGAATTATATTGCTTATTTATTTGTACTTGTCAATAGCACTGTTTAACTCTTCCTCATTTGAGGAAGGCAGATAAGGTTCTTTTTTTATTTCTTAGATTACGGATTGGAAGTCTGAAAATAAACAGGGCAAAGTTGGGGATTTAGGAGAAAAAACTGCAAAATACTTTGAGATGAGTGACATGAAAAGTGCCCTGATGGGATTTGTTTGTGGAGTTTTAAATATACCTCTAAATGATCATTTTGTTTTGCTAGATGATTAAATGTTCATTCTTGTTTGGAACTAAACCCGGTATTAATCATCTTTACATAGGGTTGTAGGCAAAATACTTACTCCAGGTATATGGCTAGTGAGGGGAATAAAGAATTGTGCAGCCAGTCTGCACTAGGCAGTGAATATGATTTATAGCTTCACAAGCTAGAAAGACCTTTAAAAATTTAAGATTTAAATTCCTTCTTCTTCTATACCATGTGCAAAAATGAGTGGATTTTCTAGACTTCTCTGAGTATCTCAATAGCTGGAAACCCCAGTGTTATGTTTTTATATGGAACCTTGTAACATTCTTGATTTTCCTGAAGGCCACAAAGAATGGATGACTCTGCTATTTGGTATCTGCCTTGCTGTGTATCTTGCTTTAGTTTTAGATGCAAGTGGCATCTTGCAGTGTGTTATTTGATATATGCCTGACAAGAATATATTAAAAGTACAAGATACATGTGAGAGCTGCAACTGTAGTGAATACAGATGTCACAGAGTGTGTGGGTAAAGGAACTGGGCATGCAATGGGAAGGGGAAAATTGAGCAATGCCCTTTCTGTGAGTATGGATGAGAGTGGGGGGAAGGTCATATATAATCTCAGACTGCAGTGCCCTAGGTAGTCCCTTTGTTCTCACATCCTGGTTAAAAATGTCTCTTGTCATGATTACAGAATTCCTGCTAATGAAAAAAGTGGGTTGATAGCAAGCAGTGGGAATAGCTTTATGTCAAGATGTTGAGCCAGAGGACACATTAGTGAAGGGAACCATTGCACATCTTTATACAGAGAAAGAAGCAGATGGTGGCAGCCAGGACCTATCACAAGCAGTACAGATAACAACTGCACTAAAATAGCTTTGGAATGGACACCAAAAGCTGAAAGGCACAGCAGAGGCAGCTACAGTATCTGGTAGAGAAATCGCTATGCAGAGCTGATAAGAATATCAAGCTTGTCCCAGGGAAGCATGTGGATAACATGGTAACTGCAGGCCGTGCATCTGACAGTGATATCTGAAATTACTCCTTGCACAAGAGCTCCTTAGGATTGGCTCTAGTGCAGAGGTGAAGGCATTTGCTCTCTTGTGATTTACTAATTAATAGATTTATTTCTTAAAAATCAAAAAGGAGGGATAAGGTGATGGGGCTCTTTTTCATTGGTAGCAATAAAGTTATAACTCATATGAGAGTCTTTTTGTTACTGGAGCAAGTGGAACAGTGTGTGTTATTCAAGGGCTTTGCATCATCAGCTGTAGCACCCATTCTGCAGATTTCTGTGGCATTCTTTACAGAATTATGCACACATCCGTGTGGCACCATTCCTAGGAAGTGTGTGGGAGACAAACTACCCACGTTACATCTGAGAAATGGAAGCAAGAAATGTGTAGCTCCCCAAAGTTCAGCACTCAGTCAAGTGTGCTTCACCCAAGGGCTGCTGAAGTCACTCTCTCAGTGTCTTTCATTTTCCCCCTTGCTGCAGGGTTGGTTCAGCTGTTTGGGAGGCAGCTGCTGCACCATTGTGGTTACAGTCCCTTGTACTAAGATAGACACCAATTTCCACATACTTCTGTACAGCAAGCTGTAATTTGTGATGGTTCAGCAGCTGCCAGAGGAGCAGCTGAGCCATCCCTTCTGAGCAGCACAAACCACTGTGGTCACCCTCAAACGAGGGCCAGAGAGGCAGCACAGGAAAAAAAAAGCACAAGATAGAAACTGACTTGTTTAAACACTGAAAACTAATAAGATCATTTAAAAACTCTAACTCCAGAGGCACTCAGCATCTGCAGCTAGCTTAGAAACTTGCCCTCTGCTTGCAGGCCAGGGGAGAGGTTGTTGCTAATGCTGAGATTTTTAATTCCTGTCTGGAAGGTACACTGTAGCCTGAGTGGTGTCAGCAAGCCATCCATTAAATATATGCCCTGAAATTTCCTTGGTGCATAATCCCTGTCGTTGTAGTAATACCTCTGTGAGTGAACAGGCACACTCTAAATATGTCATTTGCTTGCTAGGATTTCATCTTGGCAGCACTTACTCAGAGGAGCCTCCATTCAAGAAAGCTAAAAATGGAGCTGTAATTTCTTCCTAACTCCAGCTTGACAGCCTCTAACCTTCTTTCAAGTGTTATTTGCAATGGGGTAATTCTGTCACAAAGTGTGATGCAGGCCCTGGAGACCAGCACCTAAATGTCACAGGAAGAGGAACTCAAGCTGGCCCATCTCTGTTTTGCCTGATTTCTGCTTCAGATCCTGCTCTTTTTCTAACAGGTGTATTTTTTCCTGTTAGGGAGATTACTTCCTTTTAGAGGATTGTTGTTTATAGCAGTGTGTTGGAATTAGCCCATTCATACAGTAAAAGCATGATTCAGATTTTCACCATTCATGCTGTTTGACAGGCTAGTAGCAGTTACCACTTCCTTTCCCAAAATAATTGTCTTCTTTCTTGCTCTGCTTCCTTCTTGCCACCTGCTCACTCTAAATGAGAGTTGTTAAGGAGACTACACAGCAAAAGTTTGGATTCTGGCAGCTTTGTGGCATTAATAAGAGATTTTTTTTTGCCTGAATACGTGAAAATATCAGGAGGAATTGAAAGTGAGGAAAGGTTTTGGGGTCTGGTTTTGTTGCTGTTGTTTTTTTAAATTTTCAAGTATTAGGAAAGAGCATCATCAGTGAGAGTTTTTGAGATTCTCTGATGCTTGGAAAAGCTAGTAGTGATGCAAATAAATCTTTTTATATTTGGAGGTGAAATCATCCAAGAAGAAAAAAAATACTGTTTCACTTGTTGAAACAAGTTAACCCTGCTTTTTCTCAGTCTGAATATGCATCTCTTGAAAAAGGGTTGCTGAAAGGAGGTCAGAGATGAAGGTGCCCCTTGCAAATTTTGGTTTTGTCCTCACCCCAAGTCACTAGCATTGAGAGTGAAGCTCTGATCTGTTTTGATGCCAGACCTAAATTGCATTGCTACCAGGTGAGCAGTTAGCTGGGCAGAAATCCTGCCTCTCTACTCTCCTAAAAATCCAGAGGCTTTGGGATTGGAGTGAGCATCAGAAGATGAGTTAAGCAGCATCTGGTTTCACTGCTGCATGCTGTGTGCCTCTTAGAACAGCTCCTGCAAGTCTCTGCTGAGCCCTCCTGCCTGGGGAGGATTGCTCCAATACCCAGCCCATGCTCTTCCTTCAGGTAAAAACCTGGCAGGAGAGAGCAGAAAAGAGCCAAAAAGATTCCTGGGGTGATTTTAATAACTTCTTTTTCCAAGACAAAGTTGTTTACAACTAAAACTATCAAAGCTGAGCTTTGCTTTCTGTATATTCCAGCTGGAATGAGTGTTTGTGATGAAAGAAAAAATATATTTACTCTGTGCTCACCACATAATTAAGATCCTTGTGCAGTAACAGCTAAGATAAATACCTGGAAAGGGTTACTAGTTTTAGAGGTGGGGAGAGGGAGACAGCTTGTATTGGAACAAAATGGATTGTTTGTGACCTGCTCAATGGAAGAATCTGCAATGCACCAGTTTTTACACTCAGGAAAGGTTTTTATGTTCAGCAAAGATTTATTTAGGAGATATGAAGGAATTTGATATAATGGAAGCCCTGTAACTTCTGAGAAAACTGTGTGCCAAGAAGAGGGCTGTCCTTCCCCTTCCACCACTCAGCTTGGCCAAAAAGAATATCTGGTAGAAAGTAGGGATGCAAAAATGTACTTCACAGCTCCCTGTATCTCATCTGTAGGGATCTATGATGTGTCTTGGTGCAGTAATTTTCCCAGTAGCCCTGTCTGCTTTTTCACCCTGCTGCCATGTGCAAAATACCATCTACTGCCAACTGTAGTGCATGGCAGGGATACAAAACAGGGCTTGGGTTTAGCCCTCACACTGAGGGTGTGTTTGGCAGTATCTCTGGCAGGAAGATGGGTTCAGATGTGCTGACTTGACATGTTTGCAGCTCTCTGGGTTTGCCCAAGCTGGTCTTGCATGAGCCTGTTTGTGTGTACCTGTGAGAGACTCCCATCCTCCTCTCTGCAGACCCAGGAGAATCAGATTCCTTATTGCCAGTTCCCTTTATCGTGTCATTTAGCAAGCCTCACTGAGTGGTTGGGTATCTTCTTTTCCTTTTTGAGCTGTGCTTTGTATCACAGAGCTCAGTTGCAGTGGCCCCAGCAGCTGGGGGGACTGAGGGGGGACAGGGAGCAGGGTTCTGCACCCTGGGGATGTGACACCTCCCTGTGTTTCCACAGGCTGCAGGTGCTCCCATGCATTCTCTGCTTTCATTCTCTGCTTCCCTTCAGCCCAGACCTGCCAGAGTTGCCAGAACCCATGTGTGGGAGCCTTTAGCAAGCTGGGATCTGAAGCCTTTGGCTCATGTAATTACACAAACAAGGCTTTGCTGACAACCACAACCTTTGCCTGCTTCACTGTCTGCTGCCTTGGGTCATGATCTCTTAGTGCTGTGACTTGGATATGAGGAGTAGGGAGTGTAATTATGCCAAGATCAATTGAAATTCTAAAACTTTTAAGTCTTTAGATGGTATTGTTTACCCATCATGGTCTATCCCAAAATGCAAATGCATGCAAAACATGAGTTGCCTTTTAAAAAACCTCCTGTGAAATCCAGGACATCTTGGACATCTTTACAGGCTACAGAGGGAAACATCTACTGTGCAAAAAGTGCCCTGCTATCTTTTGCATCCACAAAAGAGGTTAGGAAACTTTGGGAAAAGCCCTGAAGTGATCTGAAATTTGGACAGTGTACAGTGCAATTTGCCTGCCTTGGAAGGATGGAGAGTTTAGGCAACTCTGCTTGAAATTAAAGCTGACTCCAGGGAGGCTGGATGTAACAAACAGGATGCCTGGATCTCAGTGACATTCCCCTGGGCAATTGGAGTTATTTGTATACAGAAAATTGCCAAGCTGCTATCTTTCTTCTTCTATAACACAAGCGAAGCCAAAGGATTTTGGTTTGTTCTGAATGCTGCTGAAACTTTATTCCCCTGCACATAGATCATCTGTGCTGAAAGCTGAGTTTCATCATGAAGCAAATTTTATCTGTTTAGATCTTAAACCTTTTTAGGGCAGAGATAAAGGGTAAGAACACATAATCTCAGCTTTTTAATATTGACACATAATCCATTAGGGCTTTTTTTTTCCCCTTGGAAATGTATATTACATCCTTGCCCACTGCTTCCAGAGTATACGCAAAAAAAATCACTTCAGTGATTTTTTAATTTTATGTTGAGAGTATAAAGAGCACCCTGTAAGGAGAGCATGTTGTGCAATGTAGTAATTTCTGAGAACTGGTGGCTCTTGGGCCATCTGGGGCAGATTTGTTGCCTGTGTTCTAACCAAACCTTGGTTTGTTATGAAGGACCCTGTGATTTTCCTTTGTTTTCTCAGGAATAGCAATAAAAAAATATTTTGAAGTTCTTTAGAGAAATCTACCTTAAATCATACATGAACTCACTGTGGATTGTTCAATTTTGTAGCTTCTCTTTTCAAGTTGTTTATCTTGTGGCAAAAAGTAATTACACTTCTCTCATCCATGTATACTTACCTTTTTTCCATCAGTAACAACTGGCTTAACACTTAATGGACAATTAGCCTTCCTTCCTACTGCCTGAATTACCTTGTCTTGTCTAGAGTTAGTTTGAACTGTTGAGCTGAACTTAAACATACTGATTCAGAGTTGGGTTTTAGTTTACAGAATAAGCTGTTGATCAGTTTATTGCTTTAGTATAAATTGATGCTCAAAAATGCAGGTATTGATGAGATTGGATTAGGTGCATTTAGTTTGAAATTCAGTGTACCACGCTGTTCTGTGCAGGGTTGTGACATTCCTGTCTCCCTGCTCTCCCACCCTCCTTGGGGCTGCTGCTGTCGCTTGCCAGGGGAATGGATTCGGCTCCATGCAGAGAAATCCTGCTCACATCCTTGTTGTGGTGATGGGCTGGCTTTGAGTCTGACATGGGAGATGTTCCAAATCAGCCCCAGCAGCAGCCTGGAGTTCCAGGAGCTTGGGTGTAATACAGAGCTGCTCTCTGTGCTGGCTTTGATGGAGCCAGTGCTCTCACAGTAGGAGTGGAGCCACAGCCCAAGTGTGTACTGGGGATTTTATTAACCTGCCACCCTTTGTCAGTGATCCCTCTTGAATGGCACAAGGGGAGGGAAGGATTAGAACTGTGATTTTTATCTGCAAAATGGACAAAAAACGTTTGAGCAGCTCAGCAGAGAGAGATAATTTACTTAAAGGAGAAATAATAAAGCCACAGAGGAAAATTGAACTCCTCTAAGAGGAAATTGGGCTATTGAACTCACTGGAGTTCATCAGGAACTCCTCCAGCAGGCACCTCTGTGCTGCAAGCTAATCCTGGAGTCCCAAAAGCAGCCTTGGAGCTGGAGAGGACTGTACACTCCAGCAGTGATTAGTGCCCATTAAGGTACAATTGGTGTCCAGTAAAGTGCTTTTGGCTACAAACTAATAATTCTTGATTTTGGAGGCTGCTTGATCTTGTGCATCACCCAGTGAAGGATTTTTCTGCTTTATTTTTTTGTCTCAGTTGAAACTGCAAATATTTCCTTGACCTTTCAGTAAGCTGGATGCAGTATAGGTGAGGATCTGACCACTGAAAACTCAGTCATCCCCCTTGTTCCTCCTCACCAATGGTCTTTTCCACTGCTCTGTGGCATGGACAAGCTAAAGCAGTAGCATAAAAGTCCTATTATTTGAACAGAAGTCATGTAATATTATCAGGGGTTTCTAATAATTTTTAGTCACTGTCACAGTCTTTTGGAAACAACTTTTATCCCTAGGCTTTACAAATTGCATTTTGAATTTCCGAATCTGGGTAGATTTCTAGAATAATTCCAAGTACTTGTAATAATCTGCCTTTTCCACCCCTAATTTGTTTATTTATTATTGCCCCATTCACTCTTTCTACCTAAGTCTTCAGCAGAGGCCTTTGCTTGAGTCAGACAGATTCTTCAGCATTTCAGAAATCTTTTTTTGGGGCCCATACAGCAAGTTGTAGAATTGACAAAAATAGCTATGAGGATGGAACCTTTCTGCATCACTAAAAATGGCTTCTTTGGGAGAAATAGGCAGATTATGGCCGTATTGCAGAGATTAATCTGAAGTTTTAACCATTCTGTTAGAACCCGACTTTAAAACAGAGGATTCCTAAATGATGGAAAAAGAAAAAAAGCAAAACATGGGAACAAATCCAAATCACGGATAAATAAATAAAAATAATAAAAAATTAAAAGTAAATATAATAATAATTGTGATAATAATGGTAATAAGAATGGTGGTAATGATAATGATAATTAAGATGAAGATGATAATAATAAAAACAAGAAGCCACGATTTGCCCAAAAAAGCACAAGAACCCTCTGTAGAGATGTACAGGCTAACTTTCATGTCCCAGTCCCTAATTTTTCTATTTTTTCCCTCGTGTATTGTGTGCTGTTGCTCCACCCTCTGGAGCGATGCTTTTCTGTGGTGCTGATGCCCAGCTCTAGAATGCAGATGCTGTGTAATTACTGAGCATTCCTGGCTCTCTGCCTTGGAGAGAGGAGATCATGGGCCCTTAGGAGCTGTTGCTGCCCTTCTACAAAGTCTGGCTCCACCTGGTCCCAAGTTTTCCCTGCTGCTTCCAGTAATTTGGCATTTCCAAGCAGCAGGTCAAACCAATTTGTCCCTTGGAGGGACTGTGTATTATGTTACTCTGTTATTTTGGGGGGAGAATGCCTTTTTTTTGGAGCAATGCCTTTTTTTTGGAGCTTCTCTTCTCTTCCAGTGTTACCCTTGATGCAGGATCCCTGGGTGTAATTTAGTGAATGGTTTTAGAGGGCAATGGAGCAGTAACAATTTTTTATTATTTATTTTGGAGTCAGTATTGTTTGAGCACACATTCAGTAAGTTTCTTTCCCAAGGGTTAGGCTTGCTTTTTTACACAGATTTTCCACCTGAGCCTTGACAGGAGGCAGGGTGACCAAAGCTGTTTCTTCCAGGGGAGACACTGAGGGTGTGGGAAATTGTTACCTGAGCCAATGTGCAGGAGCTGTTTTAAGTAACCCTGCAAGAAGAAAAGGTAGTGGAAAAAAAGGGGTGAATCAGAGGTATTGCAATCAAATGGCAAAATTAGAGAAAATTAGGAAAAAATTGAAGAAAATTAAAAATAAAGAGAACTCTTGCTCTTGACAACAGCAAAAGGCAGCCCCTCAGTTCTTGGTGAGTAATTTTTGTTTAGCAACAGGCTGAGCAACTTCACATTCTTCTTGTGTGTGTGTGTGTGCTCTGGTGCCCCTGGCTGGCAGGTGGGACCTGCTGGAGGGCAGACTTTAAAAATGGGCTTTTAAACATGACACTCTTTTGTCGGGGTGTCACAACGTGGTGGCAGCAGCAACCAAACTGTGTAGGGTTTGCTTCTGTGCCTTAAAGAGCTATAAATAAATGAAAATGCTATGCCTGCAAGTTCGGCTCTCGGCACTTCTAAAATTAAAAAAAAAAAAAAAGAACAGAGCTCAGGAAAAGGCAATTGGTATCAGACTGCACCGTTTCACTCCCAAAGCCACAGATCTTTGAATTTAAAGACAAAAATAAAAGGCAGTGCAGAAAACAAAGAGGGGGGAGGGAAGTTTATTGTTTGCCTAAGTGACTCTTGGGGCTTTTGTGCTGCTGTGTATTTCCTAAGTTGTAGAAGCATTTGAAGCGGGGAAACGTCTTCAAAGGAAGTGCAGTTTTTGGAGCAGATTCAGATACATTTCCTGGTCCAGCTCATGAGATGTTTTCATGTAAACCGGCTTCTTGCACTCTGGGCAGCGTCTGCAGTGAGCTATCACCCTCCTAAGTTTCCCTGTCGCTGATTTTAGCCTCGGAGCCAGCTGCTCGAAATCCCTGAGTTCTCTCAGCACCAGGCGCCTTTTCACAGGAGCGTCTCCTGCTGCCCACACCCCTCCCACCCCACCCCGAGTTCCTGCGCTGCCTCCTGGGGACGGGAGAATGGATCGTGTGCCCGTCCCGCCTGGGTCCTGCCGCCGCTTTTGGGGAGCAGCCGTGGGGCTGGCAGGGCAGGCGGCTCTCGGGGGGCGGCTCTGGGCCAGCCCGAGCCGGGCAGCTCCATAGGGAGCCTGGGCTGGGCTGGGCTGGGCTGGACCCCGGCTCCGGCTGCGCTGCGTTCCCGCCCGGCCGCGGGGAGCAGAGCGCGGAGCCTCCGCTGCCCCTGCTTGGCATCCTGGCAGGACCATGGTGGAGCTGACAGCATCCCCACAGAATGCAGGGCACAGGTGAGACAGATCCCTCCGGACACGGCCGGATCCCAGCCGCGATATTCCCAGCCGCGATATTCCCAGCCGCGATATTCCCAGCCGCGATATTCCAGCCGCGATATTCCCAGCCGCGATGTCCCTGCCCTCGATGTCCCTGCCTCGATGTCCCTGCCGCGATATCCCTGCCTCGATATCCCTGCCCTCGATATCCCTGCCCTCGATATCCCTGCCCGCGATATCCCTGCCGCGATATCCCTGCCTCGATATCCCTGCCGCGATTCCTACCGTGATTCCTGCCGCGATCGCAGCGGGGCGGGGTTGGCTGGAGGCACAGAGGTGTTCTGCTGGAGGTTTAAATGACTTGGCTCAAAGCGACTAGAAACTTGTCGGGGCTTTGTCCCTGTTGCATGGCTGTGCATTTTCTATTCATTTATGCATTTTCCTTTTATTCGTTGTTTCAGCTTGGTGCAAAGTTCTTTAAAGAGATACATTCCTTTAAAGAGATGTTTACATTGGTACTTTTCTGCTCACTGGTACGGAAATTAGGTGTTAGTATTAGAACAATGTGTAGATGCAAAGATGAAGAACAGGTTTTTGTAAACAGCTTAAAATCTAGTTTATTACCACTAAAATAATGAGGTTTATTTTTCTCCCTCTCACTGAAAGCCCTTGCCTTACCTAAGTCAGTACATTTTTAAATGACATTGGGCTTCTAGATAAGGCCAGACATCATCATTCAAGGGCACCCTGTGGGAACATTTGTCAGAGTTTACTTGTGGCCGGCATTATGTGATGTTTCCAGCATAGGAAGGATGTTGCCAACCTTGCTTCCTGTCCCCCAGAAAGTGATGGTAAATCAAGCAGTTCAGGGCATCCTACAGGTTGCACATAAAAAACAAGAAGATTTGGTTTCCTTTCAATATAAAGCACACTGCGTTAGCAATGCCACTTGCTTTTCCAGCAGCTTTTGTGCTAAAATGTATTAAGTGATAGCAAGCTAGAAAGCATTGAAGTTTCCTGCCTTTTGATATGGTTGAACACTTTCCAGTAGGTACAAAACCAATAAATGTTGTCTAAGGAACCAGGGAATGGAATCTCCTGAGTCAAATGTTTTCTACCTTGGAAACCTCCTTTAATAGGTGCTGATTACGACCTCCTCCTTAGTCATTTTCCTCCTCATCCATAGACAGGGTGAATACTAATTTACTAACTTGGAGAGACTGTTTTTGTTAGCCTGAACCAATGGGCTTGTTCTGCAGCTGCTTTTGAATTACATGATCAGAAAATGAAAACCTTCTGCCTCAGCTTTTTTTCAGACAAACATGCAATTCTTTGAAAAAGCAAACTTTTGGCAAACTGCTCAGAAAAGTTCAAGGCACCACAATGCCTATTCCTTCCAAATTTCATTTAAGTGATTTTTGGAGTAGTTACCATGAGGTTGCCTTTAGAATTTCCTGTCTTTTTGGGGCTCTTTCATACGATTAACATGTTAATAGGGTAGAGAATTAAAAGTACAATACTGGGGAGCTGTGGAAGGCAGATGTGAGCAGCAACTTACATTCCTGCAAATTCTTCGTGTTGTTGCCCAGCTTTATCTGATACTCTGTGGGTACTCTTTCTCTCTTTAAAATCTCCAGGGAGGGAAAAAAAGTGTAATTGCAATGAATACTTGAGGTGACTTGTGTCAGAAAGATCTGTCATGGCTCTTTACAGCTCATGGGAACAAATCAGCTTCATTTGTGCATGAGCAGGAGGAAGGGACATTCTGCTACCCTGAGCCTTATCTTGCCATTTTCTGATATCTGGGAGTCAGTGTAACGTGTAATATTGGAAGTCAAAGAATTTGGGGCTGCAGCAAATTACAGGGTGTGGATGGCATGTGTAAATGGCTCGTTGGCATCAAGAGACATTCATTCTCCAGCCTCTAGAGGTATGTACCTTGTCCAAGCTTTAATTCTCCACAAAGGGAGAGCTTCCTTTTATCTAGATTTCTTGCCTAATTGGCATCAGACAGCACAAATGTTTTTTAGGAGGGCTAATAATGGTGGGATTTGAAACTGGGCCAGTGGCAGAAGGGAGACCTAATGATCCCCTTCCATTTAATTTTCTTTAGCTATGGGTGACTGCTTCTGGTAAGGGAGAGGGAAATCTGCACAGGAAGTCAGCAAGCAAATAATGCAACTACAGGCAGAACTCATGGTTTCAGCACTATCACCTACACATGTGAAATTGTCTACAGGCTAGGAGTGTGTATTTAATGGGAAATGGATTTAATGGAAATGATGGTGAAACTGTCGTGGTGCATACACATGACTGTAAAAATTGGGTTACAGAGGAATGGCTGCTTCTCTGAGCAGGTGGTGGCAGCTAAGAATGGCTGTGGTGACTCTGTGTGGAACCACAGAATTATTAAGGTTGGGAATGATCTCCAAGATCATCAGCTCCAACCGTTAACCTGGCACCTCTGAGGCCACCACTAAACAATGTCCCTAAAGGCCACATGCACACATTTTTTAAACACTTCCAGGTGACTTCACCACTTCCCTGGGCAGCCTGTTCCAGTGCTGGACCACTGTTTCAGTGAAGAAATTGTTCCTGATGCCTTCTTGCCTAGCAGAACAGTGCTGATCCTTGGACTGTGGGTCTGCTGTGGTAAAGTGTGATATTGCATTTTTCTTCTCCTGCACCTGCAGTGTGCTGAGCAGGGAATTTAGGAGGGCAATGTTGTGATGTGAACACCTGCCAGAGAAATGAAACAGCTCTGCCAACATGTTTCCTTAGAGTCGAGTCTCTGGGCAACCTTCAAAAGTTGCCAACTCCCAAGCATTGAAAAATCAATGTCTGGCTTAAAAAGATGGGATTGAAACTATTTTTTTTCTATTTATTTATCCATTTTCCTAATTGTTTTGATTCATTTTGGAGTAGGCTTTAGCCAGATTCCCAAGCTCAGTCTCACTGAAACTGTTACAGACAGGTCCTTTCTCTAGAATAGATGTTGTAATTGTCTCCACATCTGTTTGGTTCCAGGGGTAATGGCTACAGAAAAATGCCAACTATACAAAAGAAAGCATAATTCTAATGCCAGCTTTCACAGCATTCATGCCCTTAAAGCATTCATGCCCTTAAAGCCCTGGCCCAGTATGTCCCAAGGTCACTCCAAAATGTCAGCTGTATTTTCTCCATACGGAGTGTCCAGGAGGAAGCTCTAAGATATTGCATCAGTCAGAAATTAATGTCATGTCCACAAGATGGAGGACTTGGTATGTCCTTGTAAAAATTCCTTCAACTCTGCAGTCTCTTCCCTTGCTGTGCTTCCTTCCTTCACCACCAAATCTGGTCTCTAATTTGGGAACAGATTAAAAATCCCCTCTGTATGCTGCCTTTCTTGCACTGATCTCCAGTGTTTGCAGGGCCTTGGGCTTTGCCAGTTGCTGTATTTTGGTGCTCAGGCAGAGATTAACCAAGTCTTCCTATAAACACAGGTGGAACTGAGTGGTGAGAGGCAGGGAGACCATGATTCATGGGCAGGGGTAGAGAATCATGTTGCTGGTCACAGTCACTCCTTCTCTGGAATGCTCCTGCTTTTCTGCTGCCTGGGAAGTGCTGTTTTTTACCTGGTAAGTGCCAGCCACGTGCTTTGGGGCTACTGCACACTGAGAGCTTTTTGGTGGTGGTTTTATGTCTCCTTATGTGGTGTTAAAAATGCAGGTAACTTCTTTTTTAGTCTGTGCCAGTCATGGAGAGTTCAGCTCCCACCTGATGGTGTTGGCAAAGCTGTGGTTTCTTAATGCATAAAGGGAGCAAGCAGTGACCTGAGGGTGGAGTAAAGCTCCCTGCTGGCAGGGCACCCTCAACCCTGCTCTGCAGGAATTGCTGGTATTTAGGTTGTGCTGAAAGCAACAAGTTGGACTCGTTGTGGGAGTGCTCTGTGAGGCTGTTACCTGGAGCCAAACCTTGGAGGAAGAGGGTAAATAATGCTTCAGTTGATTGGGCAGTTCCTGTGTGATCTGGCCAGAAGCTTAAGTGTCATGGTCAGTAGATCATCACATTGGTCATGGTTAATGGCATCCCACAGCACTTGGAAGCCATCTGTGTGGGTGTCAGCCATTCTGATGGAATCAGAATGGTGCAGACTGAATGATAAGATACTTATTTCTCTCTCATATTTAGTTCTCTTCCATGTGAACTGTTTTTGTCAAAACTCTAGTTCTGTTATTCAATGAGGTCATAGAAGGACTCCAAACCAACCACCACCCAAACCCCAGCCCTCACTAACTTGTTCTTTCATTTGTTTGCTTGTTGGAGATGTCATCCAAATGAGTCTAAATAAGAAAAATCTATCCTGGGTGTTTCCCAGCTCTGCTTGAGCCTCTATGCCCAAGGAAAAACAGTAGGTCAGGAAATAATAGTAGAGACCAACATGAATGGTGGCAGCATGCCAACAAAACTGCCTTAATCAATTATTTTCACAAAATACAGCACTTGTGAAGACAAGAATTGTGCAAACTATGTGGCCTGCAAGGTGAGCAAGAAAAATTCCTGGGAAAAATGACATCTTGTGAATGCCAGCATCAGAAATGAAGCACCCTTTACATTCTGCTCATTAAATATATATAGCTGGGTGTATTCATACTTTAATACAAGATTTCTGTTGACATGAGGCATATGGTTCACAGTCTGGAAAGGCACTCCAGAGTGGATGGCTCTGTAAATAACATCTTGGCCCTAATTTGGAATTAAATTAGCTTAATATTTTTTGAGTGGTCATTAATAGGTACTTAGAAACTTGCAGTCCTGCTAGAAGTGTAACTTAGCTGAATCCCTTGGCTATTCTGAGGATACCAAGGAAGTTGGCTTGAGTACAAAAATGTAATTAAGTTGGTGTGGAAGTGGGAAAAAATACCCCATGGTTGTTCATCAGTGAAGTTCTGAAAATCCAACAGTTGTGCCCAGCTGAATTACCTGTATTGTTATATACCACAGAAGTTCAAGGTTTGTTGTTTTTCTCACCTTCATTTTGAGCCTTTCTGTCCCTATTTATCTTTCCAGGCTGTCAGCAGGCACAGCTTTCACTGCCCCTGGATTCCTCTGTGCTCCAGAAATTGTTATTTAGGAAATTCTTTTTTTCTGCCTCCCTCCTGAGTAACCACTGGTTAAAGTCTCTGATCCCAGCTGGGCTGGGAAGGCTGGTGGTGCTCACTCTGGAAGGGAGGAGAACAATTACCCAGCTAAGTGACAATATTACATCAGTGTGCAGAGGTTGTCATCTGCAGCTGGCTAAGAGCTGTTGAGAGTAAGTGTAGAGATCAGTGACTGTGCTAAAATCACTTCATTAAGCAATCTGAAAGGATAAAACACTGGGATATAATGTGTATGTGTGGGCTGGCACTTCATCAGCAGGGTTTCACTTTCCACAATAAATGAACTGGCTTGAAGAGAGGCTTGAGTGTCCATCCATATTTTTTTTTTTTTTCTGATTAAAAAGGGCTTTCTGTATGCTTTGCCATGCTCCATTGGGGCTGCCCACATCTTGTCATGTCTGACATAAATCTGCTATTGATTTACACTGCAACAGAGTTATTCTGCTGGTAGCTTGTTCACAGGATCCTGTCACAGCACTCACTACACACTGCTTTTGCTCAGGTAGCTTAAGCCAAAAAAGTTACCCATGTTCCAAAATAACTGAATACTCCCATCATGATTTCCTAATACAGATTGAGTTACTCAGCCTTGTCCACTGGGATCCTGTTGAACTAGATCACAGCTTGGTTAGGAGGCTGTTATATTGTAATGCTGCTCCTCAAAGCAAAATTACTTTCATTATAGATAGGCACTTAAAATGATTTAATGAAGGAAACGGAGCCTTGTGCATATAGAATTGACATTTTTAGGTGTCTGGGAAACTTATTTTCAAGCCAGCTGCTTATTCCATGCTGTGGCACTGAGAATAGGACTGGAAAGTTAGTACTGCTTTGCATTTTTGTGGGGCAAAGTGCTCAGATAACTCTGTTATTTATAATAACTGTTATTTCCTGATGGACAGGTATGAAGGTGAGTAGTTTTGCCTGACACATGCCATTGTTCCAGGGGTTGGAGAAACAAACACTCATTGTTTCTTATTCCCTCCTAAATTATCTGTAAGACATTTTATTAAGAATGGTTTGGGTGTACAATATCTAACATATATTGCTGTGAGGACATCATCTCCTGCCTAAAGCAATATCCATCAGTCAGTCTGTCAGCACCTGTCCCTAGTGCATGTAAGACCCATTTTTCCTCCCCTTGAAAATGCCTATGCAGAGAACATTAATACATTATGATTTATAATCCCACACTGACTATGTGCTTACAAAGCATCTGCATCACAAGTCATCTTTGCTCTATTATTTGCATATATTATGAATTCTCATTTACTAAAAATTCCTGTAGAAAACTCTGAGACTCATGCTTCTGGGTAGTTTCACTGATCAAGAAAGCTAATTTTTAAATTCACAGGATGGCAAAGCTGCTTAGCTTCAGAGGTTTCAGACTCATAACTTCAGGACAGTGACATTTGTGACAACTGCAGAGTTCAGTCAGTGGCTGTAATGCAGGAATTACCAGGGAGGGATGTAGAAAAGTTTTAAATGATTGGTTTTTGCAAGATGCTCCAAAGCAGAAGGGCTTGGTTTAATTTCCAGGCTTGAGAATTCATCTGCTTTTAGAACTCAGGGGTGAGGGAGATAAACCCAAACACTTTGAACAGGTTTTCTCATGTTCTCACCTGCTACTCTGTACAGCTACTGGTGCTAATTTTGGAAAGCATTCTCTCAAATGGATATTAACTGCTTCTTGTCCCTGCTTTTTGATTAGTTTTTTTGTTTTGGTATTTTTTTTAATTACTACTTTGCTTCCCACCTCTCTATATTTTCATATTTTCCATACTTCTGCTCTGGTCAATAGAGCCATTTGTATCTGGATTTGCATTGGTTCAACAAACTCCCAGTGTAGGTAGGTCCCACAGCATGAAAATAAGTTAGTCATGTTTTGAATAGTCTTCTCATGCTGATTTGCATTTTATCTTACAATCTGGCTGTCCTGGAAAATTTGGACAAGACTTTTTTTATGGTTTTTGGGAAGCTTTAGAGCACAAGATCTCCTTTAAGACAAATTGAAGAAGCTATTCCCAATAAAACTTCTCCTGTGAGCAGCACCTCCTGCAGCTGTGGAGCTGTGTCTCTGGCTTTCTTGCACAGCAAAGGTTTAAAAATCAAAATCAATGCTCCAGAGGAGTCTGAAGATATATTTGAAGGGATTGTTTGAAACTAGGTATTCAAAGGATGTAAGCAGTGAGGACACTTCTGATCCCAGTGTTTGATAATGGTCTGTCAAAGCACACAAACCTCAGCCAGAGCCCATGGCTGGGAGATGAGGCTTGATAAATTCAGTCTTGGAACTAAGGAGCAATTTGCTAAGCAGAGTGGAGTTAACCATTGGAACAGCTTACAGGGGATCAGACAGGCTCTTTGTGTCTTTGTGAGGGTGCTGACAACCGGGGGTCCTTTTCTCTGGAACCAGCTCTTTGTTCAGAGATAATTCAGTGAATGGATGAAGTCACTGGGGGAGGTTCTAAAGGTGTTTCAAGTCAGGTTAGATGGATCTGGTGTCTCTTCTACATCTTTTCTATCACTTCAAATTCCCAGGACTTCTAGGGGGACTGTGTTCATGACTTACTCTCTTACAAGGACTTTTTAATTCTTGCTTTTGTTCTGATGTCTGTCTCCACCTCCTGACAGTCCCTTGCAGGCAGGTGACTGTTGTATTGCACTGCATGTTACTGTGACCTGTTAAACCACACAGAAGTAAGATAAATAATAGGGATGTATTTATGCAGGGTTTCCCCAGGAATGTTAATTCCCAGGAAAATCTGCTTATCAAAAACTTCACTGTCCTTTCAGTTCCTAGTTGCATCCTCCTGGCTGAAGTCTTTGCCAGTTCTAGCTACATTTTTAACAAAGTTCTTTTTATCTTCCCATATTTTAAAATACTCCAATAAGCCAGTTTTTATTTGATATGCAATATATTTTCCCTGCTATCATGAACATTTTAAAATATTGGAAGGGATTAATAAAGCTAAATTATTACTCAAGATGAGGCAGCCAGGGAGGAAAACAGGATCTGTATGTGATTTGTACTCCTAGAAAGGATACAAAATTGGTGAGTGTTCATGGGAAATCAATACTCATACCTCTGTTTTCTCTAGAACCTTTTATTTATAGAGATGGTAGTTAATATTGCAAGTTTTTAAAGAAAGACACCCAGGTGATTGTGAGTACAGTATTCGATTAGGGAACTAAAAGAAAGGAGTTGAAATTTTCATTTCATATGACCAACAAGGTAGACCAAAATAACTATCTAATCCTTTCTCTAAAAGTTATTTAATTCCATTCTTATTGCAAGTAGATTTACATCATCAGTTTGCACAGTCTTAAAGAAAAGGTTTTACTTGTGGAAGGTGGACAAAATGTGATCCTCCCACACACAGAGGCAAATTTGTTGGAACAGTTAATTTAAAAAATAATAAATCAGCTCTTTTAGCATAGGTGGGAAATCTATCTATCACAGGATTTTATATGATGTAGGGAATGTTTCTGGGTTTCCATCCCAGCCATGGGACACAGATGCACTTGTTCAGCAGGAACAGAAGGACAGCTCTGCTCAGTCTGGCATGCTGCTGGGGTACCTGGCTCCTGAGCTGCCTGTCCCATGTTCCCTCATTAACTGGGAATTCTGTAGAGCATCTGCCCTGCTTGGCAGGTGTTTTATGAAAATATCTGTCCTGCACAAACAATACTTGCTACAGTTTGTCTTAGTAATTGGAATTTTCCTCCCTGCTGGGACTTGATAGCTCTCTTTTTTTTTTTTTCCAATTCATTTGTTGGTTGGTATCTCATTTTTTGCTTTGCTGATCTAATGGCTTTTTGGTGTAGCTTGGGTTTTAGTCAGTGGTCAGCAAATATCCTTATTTGTAATAGGGACTGGCAAGTGTATGAATTATTTAAAATAAAGACAGGTTCAGAAACCGGTGAGCAAAAGGCAGCTGTCTCTTTAAAGAGTGCAGTTTGATCAGAGCATCAGCCCCATCCCCTGAGGACAAAGGCAATTTTGATTTGTGGGGCCCAGGAGTCCCTCACTTACCAGGATTCGTCACTGCTCGTGCATGTGTAAACCTGCAAAACGCTCTTTTGTGTGGAATAAATCTTACACTGTAAATCCTGCACCATTAAATGTGACCCTTCATAAAGCCACAGCAACGAGGCTTCACTGCAGAGCAAGCTCGTTGTCCGTGCAGGGCAGAGTTATTTCCCATTTAGCTTGTTTTGTTTGTTTGTTTGTTTTTTAGATAAATAACCACCCGTTGGTGCTGCTGGCTTGGTTTTAATTTTTTTAGATAAATAACCACCTATCAGTGCTGCTGGCTTGGTTTTAATTTTTTTAGATAAATAACACCCATCAGTGCTGCTGGCTTCTTTGAGCCCTCAAGATTGCTGCTGTGTCCTTACCTGTGTCTGTGGCAGTGGGGGCTGAATCCAGCAGGGCTGTGGCTGTGCTCGGTGCTGAGGAAGAGGAGGGATTCCCCCTGTCCTGGTGCTGAGGAAGAGGAGCAGTTCCCTGTCCGTGCTGCTGTTGGCAGCCAGCAGCAGATTCCATTATTGCCGATCAATGCCGCCGCCATGCAGGAGGAGGGGAGAGGGAGGGGTGGGAGCTTCCTATTCACACATTGATCAACCTGCCATTGCATGAACAAATTCATTGCAAGGAAGGCTGGGATGCTGGGATAATAGCTGGAGCAGGAAGGGGCTTGTAAACAGGGGAATGCGGGCTCGTTAGTAGAGGGGAGGGGATTTAAATTGCCTCTGAGCTTGCTGGGTTGTGTTTTTTTTTTTTTTCTTCCTAGCATAAAGCACAATACCTGAGCCTTCAAACAAAGCCAACACTGTGAGGAGTGGTAGGGCTACATTGCACTTAGCTGATGAGCTATTGTGCTGACTTATTTGAGCTTCTTCAGCACTGATGTGTTTCTACTTTTTACTTAAGTTGATTCTGTCATAACCTGCTGCCTCTTCTGGATTTTGAGACCTCGGTGTCCCCTGCTTCCCCTTTTTTGCCTTCTCTCTGTTCCTGCTTGGACTGAAACCTGACACAAAGGGACAAGTCCAAGTCCCAGTTGCTGCTCCCACCCATGCCTGCCGTGGCAGAGGTAGGGTTGAGAGAACAGGGCAGGATCACACTCCCATGTTTGCCAGTGTAGGCTGTAACTGGAGTGCTGGAATCCCAAGACCATCAGCTCCTCCCCATCCTTCCTACCCTGCTTCGTTCCCTTACTGTGTTCTGTATGGAAAAGTTTTCTGGCTGGAGAATAAGTCTGCTTTCCCCTGGGCATGTGGCTGAATGGCTGGATAGCAGCACGGAAGATGAGAAAAGCCTTCTCTCGTTCCTTGGTACGGTAGGGTACAAACTGCATTTTTGGGGTTTTAACACTTTACTGGGAAACTTCACCACTTTTGTGCTTAATTTCTTGGGTCTTTCAGTTACCTGACCTTATTTCTTTTTAAGAGCTTCTAAGTGGTGTGCAGTTTTAATTAAACTTGGTTACAGCCTGTTTGAAATAGTTACAAACACACTGGGCAAGGGGTACCTTGTAAATAAATGGGCATGTGCCCTGCAGCCAATGAACTAAACTGGACTAAGCAATGTTATTTACTGCTCTGGTTTTCTTCTCTGTGCCTTTTGACAAGCTGATCACTGGGCTCAGTCCACTTCCTCTCATTTCTGTCAGCTTGCCTGACTTCTGAACTGTGTGATGGTAGCAAGATAAATCAGGGGAGACTGCTCAAAGTTTTTCTTCTTAGGAGAAATGTGCAGATGCATTTAGAATAAAAATTCCCAAGTGGTGTCTTAACTCTGGGACCACGTTTAGGGTTCAGTGGCACCTCTTGGATGTCTGCAGTACATTGTGTCTTTTCCTGTGTCCGTAACAATAATTCCTACTGCTCAGAGGCAAAATCCTGCCACAGAGCAAGAAGTGCTGAGGCTTGGAGCAGCTTTCTGGGCCATGGAGAGGAGCAGGCAGGAGCTGTTGAGCTTTGGTGTGTTCAGGAGCCAGTGAGGCTGTCCCAAAGGATTGCTTTTTAGAGAATGCCTCTATTCACAGCCCTGTTACAGACAGTAAAAAGATTGGTTTGGAAAGCTGTGGCTCAAGGCTGTTGTTTAATAATGAGGACAATAAATATTGATATCATACTAATGTGTGTTTAAGTCATAAGCCTCTAAACAAATTAGGCTGCAGGAACAAGTTACCATGCCTCAGATGATCCGTGTTAATTGTCTGTGTGCAATCTCTGCAGCAAACACAAGGTAATTTGAATTAGCAGGGGCAGTCCAAGATCATTAGCAACTAACGAGGACATCAGCATCTCCAGGTCATGGGCAGCAGCTCCTTGTCTCTGCTTTTGTGTTGGCGCTGTTGTCCAGGCAATTTGTTTGGCTGTGTGTGGAGTCAACCATTAAGGGAGGTTTTAGAGGCTGCTGCATGGGGAGGTCAAAAAGGAGCAACTATCCCAAATTTTGTACAGCCAGGCAGAGGATGTGTTGAGCAGTTTAGGGATGTGCATCTGCTTCATTTCTGACTTGCAGAGCTGGAGGATTTGTTCTGCTTTAAAGTGAATGCATCAGTGTAAGCACAGCTGATGTTGCACTCACTCAATGCCAGGTACAGTTTCCTCCAAACTTTCAGGGAAAATAAATTGTGGGAGATTATACTTGAAACCCCTAAATTGTTCTCTCCTGTGATATCTGTGCCCTTTCTTCCAGCCTCCTGTAGGATTCCTCTGCTCCACATGTTAGGTCTTGTCTTTCAGACTGTAAAGTCGTTTAGGAATCAATGACTTAAGAATCTTTTCAGTTACTTTTTGTATAATTTAGGTTGCTTTCTATGCACCTTCCATACTGGGCACTAATTCAATTACACCTTTTTTATATGCCAGCACAATGCAAGTGTCTAACACCAACAGAATTGCCTGTCTGTAAATTAAAAATCTTTTATGGTTACCTGGATAATCTTCCAATATTTATCTGATTGATTCAATTCCTAGTAAAGCACAGTAACTTCTTTTCAAACCCCTGCTGATGGACTGGGAGAGTTTTTGATCATAGTTTGTATCTAGCAGCTGTTTGATGCTGGAGTTCTACAGCCAGTGAGCTTTGCAGGGTTCCCTTTGTGTTTCCTTTTCCAGGCTTGGCAGCTTTTGTGCACTTCAGTGTCCTGAAACTTGGTTGCATTCACTCTGATGTATCTTCTTGTGATTATTTTCCCCATCTGGTTGCCTTGATAAATGTGGAAAAGCTATCTCTGTAAATTTCCATTTTTTCCTTTAAGTTATATCTTGGAGAATTTGCATAATGTATTTTAGTCAGAATACAAACTTGGACTTCAGGACTTAAAACAGATTAGGGGGCTTTGAGTTTGCTTTTACCTTAGGTTTCTTGTACAGGCATTTAATGAAATTTTTATGATAATCTGTGGAGTGGGCCTAAGTCTGAATTCTCCTCAAGTGAGCAAAATGAGATAGAATGCTTATTGCAAGATGAAACATTAACATTTTTATTTACTTTTATATGAAGCTTCATATTTCACTAGGTAATCCCCATCAGAAAAATGTTGTTGAGACACTTCTTCCTCTTCTTGTTCTTCCCTCTATATCTGCAAATAATTCCTACCTGGTGTGGCTGTCCCACAAAGCTGGGAGGTTTGTTTAGTGTCTGCTTCTCCCACCTGGAGAAAAAGCTCTTCACAGGGAAAATACAAATTTCCACCACAGCAAATGTTTCAAGTGGCCACAGCACCCAGCAATAGGACATTTAGGTGAGCCCCCAGAGCTCTGTTGTGACCAGAGGGCACTGAGGCTACACCACTGTGGCAGAGAGGGTTCCCTTCAAAGGAGGGCAGCCCTCACCACTGCTCCATGTAGTAAGTGGCACCTGGCTTACACAAACCTTCCTCCTGGCCTACTGAACAAGCTTTGGTGTTGCTGTGGGTAGAGAGTGGCTCAACAGGATGGGGGAAGAGACCTACCTGCATTGTATCCTTGGGCAGTTCCCTCCTCAGAGGCATCTGCCACTGCAGAGTAATTGGCTCAACTAATTAGGAACTGACTGTTGCTATGTAGTGTGTAAATAGTTATTTGGATAAATACTTACTTCCATAAGTATTACTGGTATCACCAAGATACCAGGTGATAAAAGTGACCCATTGGGATGTTTACAATTCATTTGATTGATGGTATAGTGGAAAGTGTCCCTGCCTGGATGATCTTTAAGGCCTGTTCAATCCCAAACCATTGTAAGATTCTACAATTTTTTGTTGAAGGTTGAAATGGGGAGGAGCTGTCAGGTGGATTTTCTTCCCTTTTGCCTTTTTTTTTCTTTTCTTCCCAGAAACAGACAGGCTAAAAATGCTTTCAGGTTGTTTTGATGGATAAACAATGTGATCTATCTGTAGCCTTGGTCCCTGAGAGTGAGCAATGCAGAAAGCACTTGTAATTTAATACTAAGCTGATGAGAGGTGCATTGATTTTTGCAGCAGGTGAAGATTATGCAAGAGTAGCCTCAAGCATTACTAGTGGAGCAGGGGAGGGAACTGTCTTAATTTTTTGCCTGGTGGTGACAGTATAGATTTCTTTCTCAAGACTCAGCAGAAATACTGTTCTACAGGCATCATAGCAAGTTGCTTCAGCTTTTGATTTCCAGTTAATATATCCCAACAATTTTGCTGTATGTGAGTCCTAGGGACTAAGTGTGTCTATTTGCTCTTGTTTTTTAGAAGGAGAAGAGAGGGAAAGGTAGTTTTTATTTTTAGTTCACTGCAGGCACCTAGTGAATATTTAATTTTCCCTTCTTCATTTGGTACACTTCTGTGATGGTGTGAGAAAAGAAGAAATTCATTTTCCTGATGAAATGCCAACATTTTATTTGCAGAAAAGTTGGATTGCTGCTGGGGGGATGTTGGGGAGGAGAGGGAAGGTGGGGGAGCCAGGCACATTCCTTATGGCAGCTTTTCAACTCCATTCAGTTTAAAGTTAAGCTCTTCCCCAAACTGCCCCTCCTGCAGAACGTGTTGTGGAAAATAGTGGGGAATTAGTGCTGGTGTTTCCATTTATGACTCAGCAAAGTTAACAGAGTGTTTTAAATTACCGGGGCAGCTTTGATGTGATTTCCTGCTCGTGAGGAGCGGAGGAAGCCAAACCTCTTACGTTACTGCTTCCTAGTCAGAGTGAGATCAAAGGTGCTCACTCTAGCCCTGTTCCGATGGAATAATACATCAATCCCGTTTGCCTTTGTTACATGGACATGGGAATGGCAGAGACAATTCTTTGTATCCTACCTAGCACAGCTCTGGGCAGAGCAGTACTTACAGGTGCTGCAGAAAATAAAGTTTCCCTTCATCTAGGCCAGGGAGGCAGCTGGTGATAGGAAAGTGCACTGTCAGGTAAAACTGCCAGCACTGCAAAGGCTCCTGAGCTGCTGGGACTGACGGACTCAAAAACCTTGGGCTGGACTGGCCCTGCTCCAAGTGCTTTGTTCTCCAAGGATGCCCTGATGGGGACTCACCCTGCAGCTCTGGAGCAGGTGATGCTGTAGCAGAGCCGGTGATGCTGTAGCAGAGCCGGTGCTGCCCCGGAGGAGGAGGAGGAGGAGGAGGGCTCTCCCCACAGGGCATCTGTCCCTTGCTGCTCCCGCTGGCTCTGGCGGGCCGGGATGGGCTCGGTGGGTGCAGGCAGGGCTCAGGCATCGCCCCCTCAGCCGGCTGTGCCTCGGTGGAACACCGCACCTCTGTGTGCTGGGCTCTGCCCGGCCCCCAGGCTGCTCCCCCTCTTGGCACTCCTTTCCCCAGCACCGAGGGGCTCCATGTCAGCAGTTTGCTTTTGTTAAAAGATAAATACCTGCCGAGTGAGACACTAATACTGCAGGGTCCGGATTCCTTCGCCTCTCCTCCTCTGTGCTCCATTTTGTCAGTCTCCGAGCATCCATGGGAGAGACGTATCATAACTCTGCTGAAATCAAAATCCGGCGTGCAAAGGCATCACAAGTAATGCTATCCCTGAAGAAGGCTTCTCTCCTTTTTTCCCCCCGGCTCTTTGGAGGAAAACGCCGCTCTCGTGGCACCAGCTGGCTGTCTCTCCCCATAAACCTTGCTTTTCGCTGCCGCGGATCAGGATGCTCAGGGAAAATTTCGGCAGCGGAGGGAAGCCGGCAGTTGGGCGTCTGTTAATAGCCTGAAAGTAACTAATGAGGATGTGCAGCCGGAGCGATTGATTGAGGAGCTGCAGCCAGTCCTGGGCGCTGCTGCTGCTGCTCCGCTCGCTGCTCCCCGCCAGGGAGGGAGGCAGGGAGGGCGGTCGGAGGCACCCGCGATCCCTCCGGGGCGAGTCACGGATCCCCGGGGCCGGCAATGGAACTTGAAGCAGCATCTGGCTCTTCTTGAGAGGAGAACGGCAGGAGTCACAATGTCCCTGCCCGGAGTCACGGCTTGCTCCTGCTCTTTAAGGTTCAGAAGATAACAATGGACTTTCTGCTAGGAAGTGATTTTTTCCCTCCCCGTGTCGGGGGGTGTTTTGTGAAGCTGGATTCCTTAAAGTCTGGCAATTGAGCTGGAGATGGGCAGCACTTGTGATAAAGGTATCTGTATGCATACATATGCATATCTAGCTCTATATAAAAATGCATAGATGTGTGTTTGTGCAGAGGTTTTTAATGCTGTGTGTACTTTGTTATGCTGTTATTCCAGTATTTGTACTAGTCAAAGACTAGTGCAGCTTTTATGAATATTTGTGCTCATCAGATTGGTCTGCATGGATTTAAGATGCCAAAGTCATGTCTTAGTAAGGTCATACTGCCAGAACAAGGAGAAGTTGACCTATTTTTTTTTTATCTGCAGAGATATATATGTCATATTACCAGGCACTTATAAGTCTTCTGCTGGTTGCATGCTTTGAGCAAGTAGTGGGATCATCCGCGACCGAACTTTGACCTTTGCTGAATTGCATTCAGCTGGGACTAAAACTGAGTTTCCCTGGGTCTTGGTTGGAGTTTTCCCTTAATTACTGCACTGCTTACATAAAAAAATTCAATCTAAAACAAAATAGATTTAAGTTCTCTGAATACTGTCTCTCAAACAGTAACGGAATATTAAGTATGTCCAGGTATTGATCTTTACCAGCACTTTTTATTTTAATCTTCCACAGTCAAATCAGATTCACAACCTTGAATCTGCCAGTGCAAATGCCATTGTAGGTTAGTAAGTGAGTGAGATACAGGTAAATAGAGGTGAGTTCATTCAGCAGTTCAGTAATGCACTCAAAACTTTCCTGAGGCTCCTGTCCTAGAGAGCACAAAGCCTGACTATTCCCCACCCCCGGGCACCCATTCACCACCTTCTCCTTCTCTTCCTCAGAGGTCCCAGCAGAGAGATCTCCTCGCAGACGGAGCATCTCGGGGACCAGCACCTCTGAGAAAACCAACTCCATGGATGTCCCGAACACTTCTCCTTTCAGAGTACCAGTAAGTGTGCCTTCCCTGCTCAGGGGCATTTGTCTCATTGGATGGGAGGAGGACATTCAAATATCAAGTGTACAGCCAGGCTGGGGGAGCCTGGGGGCAGAGGAATATTTGGTTAATATTGCCAGTTGACCAAGAGGTTTTGCTATCAAGTGTCATGTATTATCAGTAAGATTCCTGATGTATCCCTAACTTGCTCCTTTTCATTGCCTTGATGTAAAGTTGCAGATAGAGAAACATCAGAGTTAATGTAGGCAGCGACCTATATAAATACTTTTGAAGTCGCCTCCAGGGATTGCATTCCATATTCAATCCTGACTAGGAAACAAGTTCCTTTAGGTTGGTTATTTTTCCCTCTTGCCAGTGAAGTACATAGAAAATTGAAATGCTTTATAGTTTATTCAGAAGCTGATGAAATTTCTGCAGGTGTGTTAATTCCTCTTTAGCTCTTTGGGGTTTGTCCTGAGTTTGGTTGGCTGTGAGTCTGCATGAGAGTTGTTCAGCTACAGCCTGGATTTTGCTTGGGCAGTCTATGGTCAGTGTGTCCAGGAGCACAAAGGCATTTCTATTATTAGACTCAGGACAAATCATCAAGTTAAAATGAGGTGCCCAGTAATTTTCAACAATATTTGTTCATGTTTTGAAATATCTAACTTGAATATTGTGAATGTTTTCATGCTCTCCTTTACTTTTGGCAAGCAATCTTCGTACTTCAGAATAAATCCTGCATCATGTCATTTTAAAAATAAAATTCAAAAAACAGCCAAAAGATTTAATGAGAGTTATTTAAATATTTCAAGTATTAAGGCTGGTCAGAGTGTATAGAATACATGGTGTTTAAAGCAACCTGTGAATTCATGATATATTGGAATGCAGAAAGGGACCAAGGAAGCAGTGAATGCAGGGGGTATACTTACTTGGGCTTTTTTCAGAGTTATGGAATAATACAGATTGGAAGGGACTAGACAATCTCCAGAGGTGCTTTCCCACCTGAGCTATTCTGTGTTCTGTGAATGATCCTCTGTCACTTCAGAGATCTGTTTTCTAGATGGTACTTGGGGAAAAAAGGGCCTTGATCTAGTTGTATGTGAAGTTGATACCAGAATATTCTGTTATGTCAGGTTCTGAGATTTTGATAGAGTCGATGATTCACAGAGTTCCAGGAAGATTTCTGAACTCTGAGAACCTTAAAAAGTCTTGTCTGTGTCTTCATTTATCAGAAATTCTGTTTTCTTTGCCTTCATCTATAAGTAATAGCTCAATCCTTTAGATGTATATGTGCTTTGTAGTAGCCTTTGTCTTACAAGTGTCACAAGTGTTTGATGACTATCTGTATTGTTTATTTTACATGCCTCCTTTTCTTCCTCATTTTTGTACCATTCCTTTTAATGATGATCTTATCTCTTAAGTAATGTTTTAATGGCTCTCTAATTCTTCTCTAATAGTTCTCTGATATTTCTTAGCTCCTGTTCCCTTTCAAAACAAGAACCCTGCAGAATGTTTCTCATTTCCCCTGGTGGTGTGTTGTGCTTTTAGGACTCTGGCAAATAGGCTCAGGAAGCAGTACCTGGCTGCTTTTCTTGGGCACAAACCAGCAGAGAGCTAGAAGCTATTTGTGCCACGTGGAGCTGGATTCTGCTGCTTTGTCTGCCTGACCACCTGTACACCCAGGAGCATAATGCACCCTCCTGTCCTCCTCGTGGGGACAAGGCTTCTGCCTTTGGAGGTTTTGTTCTGAGTAACCCATTTATACCCTGTTACTCCTAAATGGGGGCTGAGATCACCCTGTTTTAAAGCATGGCACCTTGTGAGCTGTTTAAAAGAGCAAGCTGCAGTTAGAAGTCAGCTTTCTTAACAATACAGATGAGCTCAAGCCAAAACTGCTGAAACCAAACCCACTGTTAACTTGGTAGATTGGCACACACCTAATAGGTGGCTGAGAAGATGGGGAGGAATCATGTTCCTGCCTTTGACTGATAATAAGAATTTCCCAGCTCTCAGAAGGAGGAAAGGTGACTTGTGCACCTCATGAAAGTCTCAGTCTTGGATCACTGATCTGAGAAGAGCTGCAAGTGAAGGATGCAAAAGATGGCTTCAAATTTGTGTCTGTGAGGTTGTTCCTAGTTGACAGGGATTTATTCTGCATATAAAGGAGATTAATAGTAAAAGAACTTGCTTTTTTGTTTTTCCAGGCTTTGGAGGGCTACAGGCAGCTGCAGCATAGTGCTGTCTCAGTGATTCTTCCCCTGGCCCTGACCCTGTGCCATACCTTGTCTACTCACTGCTTGGATTTCTAACAGAAAGCAGCTTAAGGCAGGGGACAGCTTAACCTTCTTCCATCCTGATGGAAAATTATGCTGAGACTTTCATAATAAGTTGCTTTTGCAGCTTTTTAAGTTTGTCTCTCAGAGCAGCTATTTAAAAGCTGTCTTCTCAATAGGACAGTGGCTTCCAGCATGTTCTGTGCAGGTTTTTTCCTTTCAAGCACAGGCAGTGGTACTCACTCAGAACAAGGCATCTGTTTTTTTAATACTGCTAATTGGCATTGCTTTAGCATCTGGAATTTTGATTCATAACAGCATAATTGCCTTTAAGCAAACATTTCCTTGACAATGCATTTTAAGTCGTCTCTTCAGTGGCGGTGGTCAGTGAGGGATTTAAGGGCTGATGTGTAAAGTTTGGGAAATTTGCCTTTTTACTTCCTGCATGGCCACTGGAGGAAAAGATGTATATTTAAGTTTACTAAAAAAATGCAGAATTTCAGTAGTTATGCTCTTTCATAGGATGAACCACTCCATGGACCAACATGTCCTATGTGTTTGTGAGGGTGGTGAGGCCCTGGCACAGAGTGCCCAGAAAAGCTGTGGGTGCCCCATCCCTGGCCGTGTTTAAGGCCAGGCTGGAGGGGGCTTGGAGCAATCTAGGGTAGTGGAAGGTGTCCCTGCCCATGGCAGGGGGTTGGAATGAGATGATCTTTAAGGTCCCTCCCAAGCCAAACCATTCTCTGATTCCATGATTTCTTCTGGTTATCTCCCACCAAGGGGAGTAAAGGGTATTCTGCAAATGCTGACACTGCACAACACATACAGAGAGAAGAGCTCTTGGTGCTTGTCCTTTCTTTTTGTTCCCCATTGCCCCAAATTTTCTTGTTTGCACTTGAAGCATTATTCTCCATCTAAGTTCAGCTGTGTACATTGATGTTTGACAATTTCCAGGCGTGTCAGGAGAGAAGGGAAGGGCACAAAAGGTAGCAAAACAGAGATGAAGAAATGTCTCTACTCACATACAGACAGATGTGTGCTGTTTATAAATACACCTATAGAAGAAGTCATATTTTTAATAATGGATCTTACTTGACTGAACAAACAGGGAGGCAGAGGGAGCTGGCTCCCAGTGGGATCTGTGACGCATGGGTGGGCGAGAGAGCAGCTTTTCCCTTCCCACACACACCATGTCCTGGCACTGCCTCCATCTCCCTGCAGCCCCTTCCCTGCTGGGGCACTGTGCAGCCCCAGCAGCACTGCTGCAGCCTGGCACATTCCCTCACTGCTCTGCACTTGGAATTGGGTAAATATGGGGCTGTCCACATCCTCAGAGCTCCTGCAGGATGGAGAGGAATCTCTAAACTCACCCTTCAGACTCTTGCTGAGCTCTCCAGTTTTGGCTCAGAGTTGTTATTACAAATAATATGATTCATTCCTGTCTGCTGGCTAATGGGGAGAGAAAGATGAGAAAGAGGCAAAGGAACAAGTGTGAATGAGACAGGAAAGCCAGAGCAGAATCCTTGAAGTAAATACAATGATTTTTATAGGAACCCTGATGTAGGATACTTGCAGATTGCCTTCCTTGGTTTGTTTCTGGCTGAGGGTATAATTGGATCTATAGAAGTGCTGTCTGCCTCTTTGCTCTTTAAGAGTACTGCTAAATGGAACAGAAGACAATGCAGCCAGCCCCAGTGAAGGTCAAAGCTTGATGAGATCTCGTGGCTGCCCAGCCTCATCTTTTATGCAGTCAGCAAGATTGTTGCTTCTCCAGAGCACTGCTCTGCTCCTGCTGTGCTGCCAGGGTAGGACAAGGCTGAGCTGTGCTGCCTGTGTGACCCTGTGGCATACAAATACACATTTTTAATTCTGCATCAGCACCAATGCAGAGATGGAATTGTTGATTTGCATCAATGTGAGGCACCACAGCATCCTCCATGAAAAACACTGTGCTCAAATCTGTGCCCTCCATTGAAATTTACATTTTTCCTTCCACTTTCTACTCTTTACTTCTTGTAACATGATTGTTTGTATCTCCTTTAGTTTTTATCACTTGCCTGTGCTGTGATGCCTTAGATGTGCTGGCTATTCCATGAATTCTGTGTCAGAAAGCATAAATAGGTGACTGACTTTCTCCAGGGTGCTCACCACACTTTCATCCATATATTTATTCTGGGGTAGTGCTGCTCATAGGCTCTGTAACCTTCACAGTGTCTTGCTGCCACAGCAGATTTGTTCATTACATCAAACTCCAGTGTTGCATCAATGATGGGGATATCCAGGCTCTGACACTGTCTGGTGGACCTCAACAGCATGAGCATTATTCTCATGGTTGATGTAAACCTGACTTTATCCAATTCCTTTTATTCCTTACTTACTGTAGGGGAGCTATGAATGTGCATAGCTTTAAACACTGCTCACATTCCAGTTGTCCTTGGCTTAGTAGTATTTAAATATGCACCAACTCATTTTGTTCTTCGCCTCCAAATCATGACTTAGTCAAGTTATGCAAAGTTTAATTAATTCATCCTCTGCAAATGAGTCCTTCTGGCCCTTTTATCACTTTTCTTGCTCTTGTGTTTTTAATTCCCTTCAATTGATTCTCCAAGTTCTGGTACTGAAGTTCACAGGAATGTGTGTTACTAGTTCCTAATTCCTCCTAACCCTTTGTGTTATTTCTCTGTCCTCCCTGGCCCTCGCTTCACCTCCTAATTTAATATAGCTCAGTGTAATTAATGTGCTGTTTAACTTTGCTTCCAGATGATTAACAAGGATGTTAAGCAGAAGCAGTCAGGCCACTATCCCACCACATCCCATTGGACCCTTCCTTCGGCCTTGATACCTTATCACTTGTTGTAATTACTCTTTTTAGATATTCCTGCAGCCATTCCTCAGGTTCATGTTACGAGCTTTACCAAAGCTCATTTTTAATAACTTTTTTGTAATTAGCATGTGTGCTGTGTTATCAAAAGGTGTTCAGAAGTGTTGGGCTGCATGCCAGGGAAAGAGCCAGGGCCAGGAAATCATTGCCTGCCCTTCCTGACAGGCTCAGGTGACCTGTTTCTTATCATGTTAATTTTTTATCACTGTTGTTTAGCTGTTCTCCAGACAGACTTTTTACCTTTATTCCTTAATTCCTGGATAGGGGCTTTTTAGGATGCTCCTTCCATCTGCTGTCCCTGCTGTGGGCAGCCAGGTGCTGCTCCCAGTTGTGTCTGTGCTAAGCACTTTGCTGAACTGGGATCTGAAAAGCTGATGTGGCCCTCTTGGCTATCAGGTAGCTCTTGCTCCTTCATGCATTTTTCAGTACAATTCCCAGGGACTTGGAAATTGGATTCCTGCAGGACTTTTGGCTGCACATCATGCAGAGTGCACACAATGCTAGGATGCATTTTATTAACAGGTGTATTATCAATGTACCCTTGTTACAGTATCCTCTGCATTTCCCTGGGTTTCTTATTACTGTTCCTAAACTTGTTCCTCCTATTCTGCATCCCTCCTGTGGCTGCAGACCATCTTTCATT